>NC_141689.1:1544012246-1545212246 GCF_964263255.1 Lissotriton vulgaris | reverse complement strand
TTGTTAAGGCATGTATGGCAAAGAGATTTGCGTGGGTAAGGTGGATCAGGTAAGTGTAACCCCCAGGTACCCCTGCCCCCGTCCTTAGACCTAAAACTACCCCCTCCTTCTTGAAAACCACCTCATTCTCCAGAGCACTAAAAACTTCCCTGCCCCCAAGCCCTAAAAACTGCCCCACCATCCTCTAAGCCAGTGACATCTGACAGGGAACGGGGTGTTGGGACGGAAGGGTAGGGGGATCAAAATATTTAGTATTAAATCTTTTTATTAAACAAAGATCTCTCAGGCGATGCAGAAAGCATACAGTGCACAAAGTATAAGCGATAATGGTTCCAAGTCCCGTACCTCACTCCTCACACACATCCTGTTACACAATTGAAGTTCCATCATCTAGCTGGGATAGCCGCAGCAGCCTTAGGTAGCGGGGACAGGTCACTTCCCTGAACTCTGTGGCCAACATTGACAGAAAGAGCTACCACAATTACGCATATTTGGCCCCCTCTCCTGCTTTCACTAGGGACAACTTATGCCTTCCCAAGACCAACCAGAGCCTGCCCAGCCAGTCCTGCAAAGTGGGTACTTGTGTTGTGCGCCACAGGGCCAGTATAGTCCGCACGGCAGAGCCCAGTGCTATTACGATCAGCCTCCCTCTTCTAGCTTTAAGGGAGAAGGTAATGGCATTGGGTAGTCCCAAAAGGACATAGGCCCGGAATCGTGGAATCTCTGTGTCAAAGTGCGCATCTATCTCGTCCAGAACTATCTTCCAGTATCCCTGAACATGCGTGCAGTTCCACAACAGGTGCGTCAGTGTGCCCGTCTCTACGCAGCCTCTCCAGCAGGTTGGAGGGATCTATCTCATGCAGTCGCTCAGGCGTGTAATACCAATACGACACCAGCTTGGTAAAAGTGGATGTCAGGCCCATGTGGTAAGCAGAGTGTCGCGCTCAGTAACAGATGTCCTCCCACTCCTTATTACTCAGGTCTCTTCCCAGCTCCCTCTCCCAGCGTGCCCTCCCCGCATTGTGAACCCTCGAGTACCTCTCTATAAGTAATCGATAGAGGTCTGATATAAGTCGCTTGTCTGTTTTACGGAAAAGCAGCCAGTACTCCTATTGAGTGAGCTTACGGTCTGCTCCCTCCCGCACCTGAGGGTCGCACGCCCAATGACGCACCCTTAGATAGCGGATTCGCTCCGTTTCAGGAAGGTCGTATTCTTGCCGTAGGTGCTCAAAAGAAGCCACCCCCCGTCAGAGTACAGATGTGATGGCACTCGGACATGGTGAGGGCCCGCCGGGCGAGCACCGTCCGGGGTCTCTCCCAGTGGCTCAAGGGTGTCCCTCTCCATCTCCACCTCTAACTTCCCGGCCCACCTATCACTCCCGAGCCACCTGTGTAACGGTGCCTATCGGTGGGAGGCAGTCCGTCTATCCGGTGGCGTTCGCCAGACCACCAGGCTTAACAAGGCCCCTCGCAGTCCAGGCTCGATCTGTCCACTACTGATATCTTGGGGGACTCACTCGTGCAACACTCCAGATGCCACCCGTGCCAAGGGCCCCTCTCGCCACAGCTGCCTCCCGTCCTCCAAGCGGGGTCTCTACTAGGGGTCTCTTCTAGCTTGAGCTCGGGGGCAAGTCACTCGCTAAGGGCGGGCCAGTCTTTACCACTGATCACTCTCTCCCACTGCTGGGTTGTGTTCCAGGGTTCCCTCCGGCTGCCCGGGAAATTCGTGGCCGCAGCGGCGATCCCACGCTGTAGGAACGTAGGCCCCGGCTCTTCAGCCGTCCCTAACTGTGTGCCGCCCTCGGCCTCCTCACCTCAGTCCTGCCTTGCGCTAGGCCTCCACTGTCTCTCGGCCTTTTCTCAGCTTCCGGCCTCCGATCCCCTGCCTCCAATTTCTCAGCGCCCCTGGGTCCCAACACGGCTTTGCCAGCCTCCGCTGCTCTATCAGCATGCTCCGCCTTTCTCCTCTACGCCTTGCACCCCAGGGGGCTCCCAGGTGCCGGCTCCCGGCAACTCCGGGGCAGAGGCCACGCCACTTGCTCTCCGCCGCACCGTGAATAGGCCCCTGTGCGGGGACCTCGATTTTCACGCTCCCCGGGTGCGCGTGCCTTCCGCCCCAGGGTGTCTCTCACCTTGGAGACTGTTACGCCGTTGTCCGCTGAGCGGTCCCCAAGAACCGGGCCGCCGCCCAGCGCTCCCTTCCTGCGGCTCCGCCTACCCCATCCAGCTCCCTCACTCTGCCTCCCAGGGGCTCAAAGCCAGCGGGCCGCCGCCGCTCTCCGGCGACCGGACCTCCTGCCACACGGGCCGCCGCGGCTCCAAAAGCCCTGTCGGGGGTTGCGCTGTGGTTGCTGCGCCTGGGGCCCCCAACTTGAGGCACTGGAGGGGGCTCTCGTGGTGCTAATCGGGTGTTTACCGGGGCCGGGGTCGGGAGCCTCCTTAACACACATCCGCTGCTGTCGCCATCTTGGCCACGCCCCAACAAAATATTTAAAAGAAAAACAAAACACCTACCTCCTCGCGCCATAACCACCTCCATCTCTCCTCCGTTGCTGCTGAAGAGATTGGAAGCCCACTGGCTTCCCTAAGCCAATCATAACGCTGCAATTCAGCACTGTGATTGGTCTGAGCGTCGTGGATTGGCACTCAAATGGGAACTGGGGGCCTGGGCATCTTCTCCACCACCCTATGTAATGCAACCTAGAGAACAAGCAAAGTACGCATGCCGTTTGGCCGGACAAATGCGGCCAAGCATTCATATGCACTTAGTCTGCACAGTCTACTCCTTCTCCCTGAGCCACGAGCCTGCCCCAACCAAGCCTCACAGCAAGGAAAAATAAAATGATAATAACCTTGTGATTATCATTTTATTTTTCCCTTTCCACTGCCCTGAAAGCAGTGGGGAAAGGCTCCTCTGCCTTAGTGGAGGAGCCACCTGTGCCCTAAGCCCTAAAAACTACCCTGAGCCCTAAAACTTCCCTGTCTCCCCAGCCCACAAAAGAATACCAATCCCTGCCCTCCCACCCTGAACCCTAAAATGCCCCCAAACCCTTGCATTGAGACCTAAATCTACCCCCTACCTTCTGAAAACAGCCCCATCCCCTGAGCCCTATAAACCTCCTGCATCAACCCTAAAAACCAACCCACGCTTCCCTAAGCCCTAAAAACTACCCGACCCCACTGAGACCTAAAAATGAGATACATGCACACTTATAGACCCATCCACCCAGTTATAAATCCAGTCTACCATCCATACTGTGACGCACATACCTATGTACAAAAGTAAATAGCCTCTGACACACCAGTCAGAGAGAGACAGTTACGCATTCACTCACCCACCTACATATTCAGCAGCAACAGACTCAATTCCACAGAGTTACATACCCCAACACTTACTGAGACAGCCAGTAGGCAATCCATACAGCCACTTAAATACACATTTACAGACTCATAGACTTACTAAGAGAGACAGTTTTAGCAACATAATTACTTAGACATCCATTTATACACCCACAGATGATCTGATTCAGTCCCTCAGACATATACTCAAGTGCTACCACTCCTACTCATCCATCCAAACAAGTATCCATGAAAACATGTCTCGGGACTGCTACTGAAGAGTGTGTGTGTGCAGTTTTACTGCCAGGCCAATTAGGCATTTAATACCCTTTGCCAATATTTATACTCTCTTTTTTCACGCATAAGTCACACCTAAGGTATGCCCTGCATACCCCAATGGGCAGGGTGCTGTGCAGTTAAAAGATAAGACATGGACTTTTAAGTTTCAAGTTGCAATCACTTACTTACGCACTTCCAAATCCATACACCCAGTTATACAGCCAGCCACCCACTTATACAGCCACAAACACACCTATTTAGAAAACCAAACAGCCACTGTCAATGGGTTTTGGATTGTTTGTATCAAATAAGACAGGAAATATAACATGTCTACTGCATCATGGATTTTCACTACATTATATGTATTGTGGTGAGAGAACAAATCAAGATTTAATAAAGAAATACTTGGGAGATCTCATTTTGCTTGCTGTGCCGCATATATAGTTGTTGCATGTTGGCTGAGAGTGGCATGTATATAGTTAAGTTGTCGGGATATGTTTCTATTTATAGTTGTTGCCCTGCCCCAGGAACTATTTCCCTTAAAGCAGGGGGTCCTTTACTGAGATATAGAATTACACCCACATACCAATACAGCTACTCCCACACTCACCTATAGACTGTTAAAGCCACACAGAGATTGACACATCCATGAACAGACCAATAGAGTCGCTGACACGCCCAGGCACTCACTGATACAGCCACTGACAGAACCAGGCTCAAACTGATACAATACACTGACACACCGATACAGCCACTGACATATCCAGACACACACTGATACCACTACTGCCAGATCCATCCAATAAATAATACAGACACTACTACACCCAGGCACACACCGATAGAGCCACTGACACACCTAGGCACACATCGATGCAGCCACTTACACACCCAGGCACACACTGATACAGCTGATGACACACCCAGCTACAGTCTGATACAGAGACTGATACATAAATGTACACACCAATACAACCACTAACACAACCAGGTACACAATGATCCAGCCACTTACACATCCAGTCTTACACCAATAGAGTCTCTGACACATTAATAGCACAGATTTAGCTCTTTGCTTAACCAGATTGTGGTTCTAATAAGAACCTTTTTTTTGAAGAAGGGATTTAATTTTTTTTTATTTCTTGTGTTTATTTTAACAAAAAGTAAACAGGATAGTTAAAGGGTAAGGATAGGGAAATGCAAAGAAGCAACTTGCTTCAATCTTCAAAAAATATTATGTGGTAATTGGAAGCAAAAAAAAACTAACAGTGATGCTTCTTCACTGTATCCAAGAATGCACCCATAGAAGACATTTGTACAGCGACAAGCATGTGGCTTTTCGCACAGTGAGTAATAAATCTCACTCAATTCTTCGCAGACAGCTGGTATTATAATGACTGCAGCTGATGATGATTCTCCCAAGTGGTATGTAGAGGTGGACTGTCCTGCTGCATGTGCTTTCTCCCACATTATTCAGTTGTACACCCTTTCATTAATGTTTTTAAGTGCTGCCACATGGAACATGTCCCATGTGAATACTTCTTGCCAGTGCCCCTGAATAACTGCCACCACAAAACATTGCACTGCACATATTTGTCTCTAACCTTCTTATCCCATGAAGGTATTGTAAAATATTTTCAGACATCACTTTATTTTTGGGAGGTGGTGTATCTTCCTCCCCATCCTCAACACTTTCTGGATGTTTAACCTCCACAGAAGATGAACTTCAGCTATTCTATGAACACAAAGCACCATTGGTTCTCAATCCTTTTTCTACTGGGTTCCCTAGATAAAGAACTGTTTTTGGGTGTGGTTTTACATGTACATGGGTAGGGTCTTACTGTATCGAATCAAACTGCAAGATGTGAGACTGTGTCATCGGGTGAATTAGGTCTGTAGATTTGTGGTTCATAAAACTCATAAAATGAGAAACTTTCTTGAAAAACAGTTATAGGGGGCCACACATATGTTTGTAAATCCATTAATACTAAATTCAATAATGAAAATAGTGGGAGGTACATATGTAATATAATCTTAAAAATGTTGACTCAGTGGATCCAACTTAGCGGATTCATTCTGAACACATAAACAGAATTAAAAAACATTTAGTACTTTTGGACTGCCTATGCTATTGGACCCACAGAGGTACAGCAGACCCAAAAATGTATTTTAAAAATGATAAAACTTCTATAATTGCATTTATAAAATCATTATATATTTTACATTAAGTATATGTGTCATTTGTACCTTTTAAAACATTTGTAAAGTATGTTCATGAAAAAAATCAGCAGTTCAATAAGGAAATGCTAAATAAAAAATCCGAATACATTGTGGTATACTTGGTATTAAAAATAAACCCTAGAAATTAACTATAACAAACTACACATTACAGGGACACAACTTGAGAAAATAGAATTTGAAAAAACTTTGAAATTTAATGGAAAAACCAAAGGTTACAGGGACATTATTGTTAGGAAACAAAATTTAAAAAACCTTTGAAATTCACTAAAAAAAGAAAGATTACTGGAACAATAAAGTTAGGAAATAAAATTTAAAAACCATAGAAATTCAATGTAAAAAACAAGGTTTACAGGGACATTATAGTAAGGCTCAGATTCACAGATACAAAACCATAGCAATTCAGCTGTTATAGTTACTGAGCTAACTCTAATTTATGTCCCTGTAATGCACTGCTTATGACCTCCCATATTACATAACTCATGACATGGTCAGTGACATCACTGATGACATCAATGATAACATCTCAAATTTCATAATTGATGACATCCTCCACAAAACCACTCATACCCCATACAACTTCTAATATATCCACTCACACACCTACACAACCATGCACACAGCCCGCCACTCATCCATACACCCACTCACGCACCCACTCACACACCCACTCACTCACCCATACAGCCACTCACAAACCTACTCAATTACCCATATACCTACTCACACAGCCACTTACTAACCCATACCTCTACTCACTCAAATTTACAGCTACTTAAATACCCACTTATTCACCCATACAGCCACATACACATCTCTTCGCTCACCAACACAGCCACTTAGATATGCATTCACACATCCATACAACCACTCACACTCCAACTCACTCACCCATACAGTCACTCACATATATATTGACTGTGCAATACAGCTACTCACACACCCACTCATATATCCATATATCCACTCAAACAGCCACTCACTCACCCATACATTCAATTACACACCCAGTCATGTACCCATAGAGCCACTCACACAGCCACTCAGTCACCATTACAGCCACACACACTTACTCACCCACCCATACAGCTACTCACACAGCCACTCACCAACCCATATAGCCACTCACACATCCACTCACTCACCAATACAGCCATTAATACAGCCACTCCCTTATGCATACAACCACTCACACAGCCAGACAACCACTCACAAACCCATTCACAGACCCATACAGTCACTGACATACCCACTGACAGACCTATACAGCCACTCACATAACCACTGACAGATCCCTACAGCCACTCATACACACACTCAGACCGATACAGTCATGTAAGCACCCCTCACACACTGATACAGTCACACTGTCACTCACATTATTTAAATTGATTTCTGCAATTAATGTTTCTGCACTTTTTAGATCCTCTTTCCACACCAGAAAGACATCATCAATAAAACGTAACCAGTAAGCCACATGAGTTTCATACATTACTGAGTGAGTCCTTCTTAGAACCTGCTCCTCCCACCAGATGACGTGCAGACACGCATAGCAGGGGGAGAAACAGGCCCCCATTGCAACTCCACATTTCTGTTTCTGTTTCTTTACCAAACATGAAAAAATTGTGGAAAAGACACCATCTTATTAATTAAAGTAGCATAATGTTATGACTACGATAAGTCAATGGTCTCGTATCGAAATAGCGCTTACAGATGTTAATCCAGCATGATGATCTATACTTGTATAGAGTGACTCTATATCCAATGTAATCAATAGCAGACCCTCAGTCCATTCAAAGGTTTTTTAAATGACAATTTCTACTCATTATGTTGATCACTTTCCCATATTTTCAACCAGAAACCAAATCTGCAATGCTACGTAAAAAATCAGGCAATAGTTCCACTTACCGCTAACAAATTAACTTCAACATTTAACTACTGTAAGAACGTCAAACATGTACTACGTGAATTACATCCAACTCACACCCATGTTTAAAGGGCAATATGTGTTAGAGATTGTAATTATACACTTCCGACACCCAACAAAATCACAATACTCAGCGCCACTACCACTACAACCACCCCCATGGACCTCTCCTTCCTCCTACCTCAAAGGCAGTGCAAAACAGGACAATGAGCCTTTCCAAAATATTATATCCCCTCAACAGCACACTAGCGTAATCTACAGAATTGTGGCAACCAAGTATGAATAAGGGAAAGAACTCGAACATCAACCATAATGTACACAACGCTAAGACTACCGGTGAAATATTATACACAATTCACTATAGAAATCAAAAACTTTCCAGTGTGTAGATATACCATTGATATGTGTAGTGTACTAAATAGTGGACGCAACCATATTATCTCAGACACTGGGGAATATTTCAGTCATGTAGCTGTGTTCACTCCCCCTTTGAAACAGAAGCGGATTAGGCTAGTCCAACGTAAACAACGTCAACATACGACTATGAATAATTAGGCTACGCCTTGGGCATGGTTCACTTCTGCAAAGAGAAGAGACTGTGCCACAGCGAAGGTCCCCACCCTGCCACATGGCTGCCGCCATGACTGCGTGCTTCCTTGATACAGGCCGATTGTGAACTCAGCGCCACAGCACTGCAGGCTTATGTCTGTATCGACTAGTGGTTTCCATCGACACTGCGGACAGCAGAGTTCACAACTTGAATTCAACTTTGGATCTAAATTTGTCTTAAGTATCTCTGCTGAGAACTGCTTTCAATCTATTCTGCGGTCAGTAGAGTTGACAACTTGATACCAGTTGAATTAAGCTTTGCATCAACACTACGGACAGTATTGAATCCAGCCTTGCTTTATTTAAGGCAGAGACAATTGGATCCTCAGATTCTGTTAACTGTGACAAAATAGAATTCATCGATCTTTGTGCGAACTACTGCCTTAAATCTACACTGTGTATAACAGGGTTTAAAACTTGAATTCAGCTTTGCATCAACACTACGGACAGCATTGAATCCAGCCTTGCTTTATTTAAGGCAGAGACAATTGTACTGTGTCCTTAGATTCTGTTAACTGTGACAAAATAGCATTCATCGATCTTTGTGTCGACTACTGTCTTAAATCTACACTGCGTACAAGAGGGTTCAAAACTTGAATTCAGCTTTCCATCTACACTACGGACAGCATTCAAGATATCCTTGATTTATGTAAGGAAAAGATTATTGTGTTAAAGGATGTCACAAAAAACATTCCTCAATGACTGTAGTGAGTTCTGTTTTCAAATGTACACTGCGATCAAAAGAGTTTACCGCTTAATACCAGTGGCGCATAAGCACTACAGACAACATAAAATTCAGTTTTGATTTATTTAAGGCAGAAAAATAGTACTGTGTCATCAGATTTTATTAAAGTATGTAACAAACAAAAGCCTTCCTCGATGTCTGTGTCAACTACAGCCTTCGATGTACTCTGCAGACAGCAGGGATCACAACTTGAAGTCACCTTTGCATGTAGACTACGGACAATAAGGAATTCAACCTTGATTAATTTAATGCAGAGACAATTGTATTGTATGTGCTCAGATTTTTTCAGATAAAATGACGATTGTACATGACGCAGTCCAGTAGACAAGAGACATTATACCACTGTGACCCCCACCCCCCCGAACCACAAATCATTACAGGATACACACAGGCTGAGTTCTTTCAGATACGACAAAAGCAATTTCTTGATGTCAGTGATGACTACTGCCTTAGATCTACATTGTGAGAGCTCCTGATTAAGGTAGAATGGCGATTGTACATGATGCATTCCAGAAGGTGAGATATTATACCACTGCGACCCCCTGAACCACGAATCATCGCAGGGTAAGCACACGCTGAGTTATTTCAGTACCACTAACTCGCTGCACCACAAGTCATCTCCCCGTAGCCTCATTAAAGCAGAATTCACTATTTAAAAAACATTGCTCCCAGTGTGGCCCCCCTGCACTATGCATTATCGCAGGATACGTACAAGCTCAGCACCAAAGATACTTCTAACTCAGTGCACCATAAATCATCGGAAAGAAGAGTGAACAGTTTTATCTCAGCAATGAGGCATATTATCATTTTTAAGTGGAATTCATGCAGAATCTAATCAACAAAAGACATTACTCCAATTACTGTGCCCCCCTCCCCCAGACCACGCATAATCTCAGAATATGTACACGCTAAGCACCAAAGATACTAGTAACTCAGTGCACCAAAAATGGTTATCACATGGCCTTACTAAGGCACCATTCACAATATACTAAACATTATCATCAGTACAGCCTGCCCGGACCACGCATCATCGCAGGCTCCACAGAACCTTCTTGTTTTAGATACCACTAACTCAGTAGAAACCAAACTAAGTCTAACACCTATCACACCCTACACAATACCCCTTTATTATGCTTCCTTGAAAAACCTATTTTATATCACTTATACATTTAGTTGAATAATAAAATGCACGCTGCATATATGTTCTATCTTCCACTTTAATTATAATTGCAGATGTTGCACTCCACCCTAAGATCTACACTGCGGACAGCAGGCTATACAACTTGAATTCACCTTTGCATCTACACTATAGACAGTAGGAAATTCAACCTCGATTTATTTAATGAAGAGACAATTATACTGTATGTATTCAGATTTTGTTAAAATAGGTGACAAAAACATTGTTCTATAACTGTACTGACTACTAGCTTCTATGTACACTGTGCACAGTAGGGTTCTCAACTTGAATTTACCTTTTCATCTACACTACAGAAAGCATTAAATTCAGCCTCGATTTATTTAAAGCAGAGAAAAAAAATAGTGCTGTTGCACTGCTAGTATGTGCAAGCACCTTCAATAGCTGCATCATGTGAACTATGATAACAAACAATGTACAAGATTGCGCCAAAAAGTACCTCCACCACCAGCAATACCAAGTATCTCTGAGGTATCACCTTCAACATCGCCACTAGACATACGTCCCCGATTTGTGAAAGTTACCATGCACTGCATGAAGAGGAATTGTTTAATTTGTTATGAGGAGCAATCAGTACACCTAGTTTTCACAGCAATTGATAACCATCGATGCTAGGTTTTTTTCCCCCCTCAAAGTTCATATACTCCAGTATGCAACAGTGAATGATTTCAGTCCAGCCTGTTCAGACCACGCATCATCGCAGGGTGAGCACACAATAAGTACCAGACATGCCACTAACTCAGTACACCGTAAATAATCACCTTGTGCCCTTGTTAAGGGAAAATTCAATAGTCAGAACACATTTTTACCAGTGCGGTCTGCCTGGACCACGCATCATCCCAGGCTCCACACAAACCGCCCCTACCTCAGTACACCACAACTCATGAACTCTTTACAATAGAATCTTCCGTGTATTATTTGACATACAATGCTCCTACCTTTGTACTGTTAACAAAAAAAGGGGATGGCTCTAATCAGCAAGGCTGAGCACATTACAACCTTAAAACAATAACAATTGCCAGTACTGATGATCATTCAAAAAAACTGATTTATTTCAGAATGTCCAATTTATACAAATCTGAAAGCTCCTAAGTCGCTTTTTATTTTTATTTTTCATTTATCATGTAACACAAAGCATTATTAACACATAATCCAAATATCAAAGACAGCATATACACTAAATCAGGGAACAAGTAAATAAATATTCACACCATCAATCATTCATACCAACAGCAATCCGCATTTATTCGCATTCATACATCCTAATATACAAATGTACCCACACCCCAACACTAGGTCTGAGCCTATGGAGTAGCAAAAGGTCTGCCACACAGTGTATTCAAAATTTAGTATTAAAAGGTGACTTGTCAATACACAAGATTGAACATTTGATGCTTTTTTACAAATTGTCCATAAACCAATTCTTTTTCATTTTTTTTCTATATAGATATTTTGTGGCAGCACCAAAAGTCACAATATCAAGTGAATACCACTATTCTCAAGCTCCAGCTTACCACTCACAAATCACACCCACAGGTGGAAGCATGCGTTTTGTCTGTCCCCAAAGGAGTGCTATAAATGTAAGAAAAAAGGGGGGGGGAGAAAAAAGAGAAACATGTATAATACTTCTACTTCCACTTATTGTATTACTTCTACACAGTGCCTTTATCATATCACAATTATTACCTATGTGGCCTCTAAGTCTGGGATTGCCACGTGGTGAAATGCCTTCACTGGGTCACCATCTACCCACAAGGAGATAAATAATGTGTGGATACCCTTAGTAACCGTGAGTCCATAACAGCTTTTCTGGTATTGAATGACTCAAACGGACGATCTTACCTCCTTGCGCCTGTCGGCGAGGAGTACTTTTAATGTTTCCCCGATGCTTCAATTGTTCGATGTCGGGTCCCCAAGGTCTTAAAAAGGGGGGGGGGGAGAGCGCACTTAATAGTCGCCATGTCCTGAACGGAATATTGGTCCGCACACAGTCCTGTCCTACTCGTCCCTTTACCGACAGTAGGCTTACCGATTCAAATCACCCTCCGAGTCTCTACACTCCTTCCGTCTCCATAGCTGAACTCCAGCGCGCCCTCGAATGACGTGATGTGCGTTTGTCCTTGGTTTGATGGGAGTTGTTTTCTTGGATTCGCGCAAGCGTGATCCATATCCATGTATTTACACTGTTCCCGGCGTGCCAGCTTCGTGTTTCTGTGCCTAACATGTAGGCTTCTTAATGGTACCCTAGCGATGTTTGTCCATTCATTATTCCAATCTTAAAAACCAAATCCAATACTATTTTAATTTTTCTGGGAATTATCTCTTGTTTCGGTGCAAACATGTTTGTGAATATTAGTCCAAACGCATGCATATGTGAATTAAAAACCTGGTGTTGCAGATCAAAAACCTGCATTTGTGATTTAAGGAAAACTAAAACTGTGTTCAAGACGTGGTGGTGGGGCACCCGTGTTGTCCGTCGTCTTTCTGACGGACCCCCGGGATCCCTTCATGATGCTTTCTGGGGGTTGGAGTTTGTTGTGATATTCATCACGGTGGAATTGGTGGGCCTTGCATCAGCAAAAGACTGATATGTCGGTAATGTCCCAGGATCTCGGAGGTTTGGACAGATGAGTCTGTGGTTCTACATGGGTATTCTAGGAGTGGTGGGTGGTCCTATGGTATCTCCTTATGCGTGGCATCTAGGTAAGAAAAATGTTATCCGTAGGCAGTTTCCATGTGAATTACTCCTTGGAGTTCTGTTGGAATTCCGTACAGTTACAGCTTATAGATTTTTTATATTTCATTTAGCCCAGGCACGGCCGAGCCAAATTTCGCAATTAGTAGTGCTTCCGTTTTTGCTAGTTTTTTGTCCTAATCTCCACCTCTAGGATCTTTTTCCACTTTCGAAATCACAGTCGATTTCAGATCATTGATTGTATCAATCAATCAATCAATCAACAAAATTTGTAGAGCGCGCTACTCACCCATAGGGTCTCAAGGCTCTGAGGGGGGGGTCGCTACTGCTCGAACAGCCAGGTCTTGAGTTGTTTCCTGAAGGAGAGATGGTCCAAGGTCAGCCGTAGGTGAGTGGGGAGGGAGTTCCATGTCTTGGCTGCCAGGTAGGAGAAGAATCTTCCTACGAGCAAGGGCGAGGCTGGCGGATCAGAGCTGGTGGGTGGGTGTGTAGAATGTGAGGCGGCTGTTGTGGTACTTCGGGCCCGTGTCGTGGAGAGCCTTGTGTGCGTGGGTGAGGAATCTGAACATGATCCTCTTGCTGATGGGGAGCCAGTGCAGGTCTTTCAGGTGGGAATAGATGTGGCTGTGGAGAGGGATGTCCATGATGAGTCGAGCTGAGGCGTTCTGAATGCGCTGGAGTCTTTTCTGGAGTTTGGCTGTGGTTCCAGCATAGAGGGTGTTCCCGTAGTCAAGACGGCTGGTGACGAGGGCCTGGGTGACCGTCTTCCTGGTTTCAGTGGGGATCCATTGGAAGATCTTTCAGAGCATGCACAGGGTGTTGAAGCAAGATGACAAGACGGCGTTGACTTGCTTGGTCATCGTGAGGGAGGAGTTCAGGATGAAGCCCAGGTTGCGTGCATGGTCCGTTGGCTTGGGTGCGGTGCCCAGGGCAGGGGGCCACCAGGAGTCATCCCAGGCTGAAGGAGATGGCCCGAGGATGAGGACTTCCGTCTTGTCTGAGTTCAGTTTCAGACGGCTGATCTTCATCCATTCTGCGACGTCTTTCATTCCTTCCTGGAGGTTGGCTTTGGTGGTGGCGGGTCGTTGGTGAGGGAGAGGATCAGCTGGGTGTCGTCGGCATATGAGATGATGTTGAGGCTGTGCTGGCGAGAGATGGCTTTGAGGGGGCTCATGTAGACATTGAAGAGGGTGGGGCTGAGTGAGAATCCTTGCGGAACGCCGCAGATGACTTCGGTGGCCGTTGATCGGAACGGGGATGGCGGACTCTCTGGGTTCTACCGGCGAGAAACGAGATGATCCACTCCAGTGCCGCTCCTTGTATTCCGGTGTTGCTGAGGCGCTGTATCAGGGTGCAGTAGCATGCGGTGTCGAAGGCTGCTGAGAGGTCCAGGAGGATGAGGGCAGCAGATTCCCCGTTGTCGAGCAGTGACCTGATGTCGTCGGTGGCTGCGATGAGGGTTGTCTCGGTGCTGTGGTTTGCTTGGAAACTGGACTGTGAGGGGTCGAGGGATCCGTTGGTCTCAAGGAAGGCGGAGAGTTGTCTGTTGACGGTCTTTTCAATGACTTTGGCTGGAAAGCGAAGGAGCGAGATGGGGCGGAAGTTCTTGAGGTCCGTGGGGTCCAAGGTGGGTTTCTTCAGGAGGGCTCTCAGCTTGGCATGTCTCCAGCTCTCCGGGAAGGTGGCGGATGCGAAGGAGCTGTTGATGATGTTCCGGAGTTGGGGTGCGATGATGGAGTCGGCTTTGTTGAAGATGTGGTGTGGGCAGGGGTCGGTAGGGCAGCCGGAGTGGATGGTGTTCATCAGGCGGGTAGTGTCTTCAGTGCTGACAGGGGTCCAGGCGCAGAGGGTGGTGGTGGGGGGGCGCTGGTTCGGTGGTTGGGTGCGTGGTCAGCGCGCCGAAGCTGTTGTGTATGTCGGCGATCTTGCAGTGATTGTATGGTTCTTCTTCTTCCAATGGTTTACAATTGGGGCAATTTCCAGGTTTGTTTTTATTCGCGACATGTCTTGAGAAATTCTCTGCTGGATCTCTTGATTGGTTTTCCCAATATAAAGTAGCCCACACGGGCATGTAACCTCATATACTAAGTATTTAGTCTTGCAATTGCTGAAAGAATCGTGCTTCCAGGATATTCCATGGTGTTGGGACAAAGATCCTTCCACTGTTAATTCACAGCATACGCGTGTCCCGCTCTTATGATGGCCTACTATGGGTGATAGTCCCAACATTTGCCTCAGCGTGGGCTTGCAATGCTGATCGAACCACATGATTTGCGACGCTGCTTTCCTTTTTGAATGCGAACAAAGGCTGCGATGAAAACCTACTGTCCAGGTTTTTATTAGATGCCAATTTTGGGAAATTACTTTTTTTACTGTATTCGAGTTTGGGCAAAAAGTTGTCACACAAACTTGACGTTCATTGATAGTCTTGTCCCGCCATTCTAGGAGAGACTCTCTTGATGTCCAGCGTGCCCGCTTCATCGTGTTTTTAACCAATTTCCTCGGGTATCAGCGATTTCCTAACTTTTCAGACAGTTTGCTGGCATGAAAATTAAAATCCTTGTTGTCACAACAATTCCTCCTAATCCTTAAAAACTGTCCGTACGGTAGATTATCCTGCAGGCTTCTGGGGTGGTTGCTTGTATAAAGCAGAGCTTTGTTCCTGTCTGTTATTTTGACATATAATGTTGTTTTTAATCCACCTTCGTTTGGGTACACTTCAACGTCCAAAAAAGGAATTTTCCTCGCAGATTGTTGAATGCTGAAGTTTATATCAGCAGTTCTCGCGTTAAGCCATTCTTGGAAGAGCAGTAATTGTTCCTCTCCTCTCCCCCCGTCCACACCATAAAAACGTCATCTATGAATCGCAGCCATGTGGAAATGAACTGCGAAAATGGGTTTTTGTTATATACAAAGGATTCCTCATACATTGCCATGAAAAGCACAGCCAATTCCGGGGCGAAAGGACACCCCATTGCGACTCCTTTTATTTGAAAAAAGAAGTCGCTACCAAATGTGAAGTAATTTTTCTTTAATGCGAAAGTGGCCAGATCCACAATAAATTCTGTTGGTACTTGGGCTGGTCTTGATCTTTTCTCCAAAAAATATGTAAGAACTGCCACTGCTTCATCCTGTGGAATTTGGGTATATAAGGAAGTTGCATCTAGTGTAACTAAAAGGTCTTTTTCTTTATCAAATCCTACTGTCTAAAGTTAAATGATAAAATTGGTAGTATCTTGCAAATACGACTTCACATCCACCATGAATTTTTTCAGAAAAAAATCGACATATCCCGAGATTGGCTCCAAAAGTGAATCACAACCCGAGACTATTGGTCTCCCAGGTGGCTGTTTTACACACTTGTGCACCTTTGGTAGTACATAAAATACAGGTATTCTCGGGTGCTTTTTCTGTAGGTAGTTGAATTCCTTGGGCCCAAGGAAACCAAGGTTTGAACCTTCTTGTATTTTCAAAAACAATTGCTTTTGTAACTCTATTGTGGGGTCTATATTGATCTTCCTATAACAGGTGGGGTCATTGAGATGATTCATTATTTCTGTCGTATAATCGTCGGTGTCCCATACGACTATTGAACCCCCCTTGTCTGCTTGCTTGACTACCACTAAGGGGTCATTTTTCAAGTTAGAGAGTGCTTCTCTCTGTTCCTTGGTGATATTGTGTTTGACATACTGGCTCTTTTTTTCCATCTCTGTGATAGCAGATAATAATGTTTTTTCGAAGGTGATCCCCTCTTTTGGTATTTTATTACCAGGTGGGCAGAATGATGATTTATTTCGTAGCCCTGTGATCTCCAAAGCTGTAGTACTGGGGTTGGTCATGAAAAATGTGGCCAGTTTAATCTTCCTGCAGAACTCAATGATTTCCATTTTCAATTTCACAAAATTCGTCCTCTTAGATGGAACGAAGGATAAGCCCTTCGCTAGAATGCTTTCTTCTGCCACCGGTAATGTCCTCTTAGATAGATTAAAAATGGGAGATATTTCTAGTTCTACCTTTGTACAGCAGAAGTCATAAACCGTTTATGATTAAATATCTGTATATGATGTCATGATTACTATTCTACTTCTTACCAACAACAAGGTAAAAAAAAGGCGTAGAGCACACGTGCCCGTACCCACTTTAACTATTTATCTGTGTCTATGTCTTTATTGTGCTGGTAAAATGCTGCTCCTCCGCCCTACCACATTATATTGTGCTATAAATAGCATATTCAGCCATCTTACCTGTGACAGTAAGTGTGGGCTATTCCTCCTTTTTTTCTTTTCTTTTTTTAATTATGTTTATATAGAGCAAAATCAACCCAAAACGAATACATTTTGTGGCACGCGTATATTACTTCATTATTCTACAATAACAGGATGTGGATGCAACTCCGAGACTCGAACACTGATTTCCAGCACCAAGTTCTACAGCGTACCAGAATAACCACATATATATATATATATATATATATATATATATATATATATATATATATATATATATATATATATATATATATATATATATATATATATATATGTATATATTGCCACAGCTTCTTCTCTCCACTTCTTACGGATCAAAGGACACGGCACAGCAGTAGTAGTTTTTAGCGTTTTATTGACCAACCCGCCCAGCAGTATACACATGGCCTGTACATGTTAAAGGTATATACACAAAACTATGTACAATCAATGTAAAGTACTCTACTGCATGTTCATTTCTAATCACTTTTTTAAAAAATAAAGTATTTACAATATCTCTCATTTGTACATATTTGTGTTACAAAATTAACGTGAAGTACCCCTGAAATTAAAGGAAAAGTTGAACCGGTGATTTAGATAAAGTATTAACAATTATTTACAATATGGTCCTTCTAGTGGCATGTGGTATTCATTCATACACTGCGCAATATCAGTTGAGAGAGTGAGGTTTATTTAGCCTAATGGGTAGGGCGGAGATTGTATAGTGGTAGCCTGACGAGATGGTGATGTGGGGATCTAGGAGAAGATTGGGTGAAATTTCTATATTAAATAAGATCAGGTTTCTAGGTGCCTCTTTTCAACCCATTCAACTTCAAAATTATTTTTATAAAATTTAGAAAGATTCCTATGATGAAGTACCAAAGTCATTACATCTCATTCTCATAGTACCCTACAATCTCAATTTAACAAAAAGCCACAATATCTCTCTCCTCAGTGAAAACATTGTGTGTATCGGACCATCGATATTAACTGGTTCAATATCTATATAGATTACAACATGTACAGTTTCCAGCATCAATTAGGTAAAGACATGATTCCTTGGAGTTCAATCTAATCAAATGACCACATTATCATTGGTTTATCAGGAAGTCACAGATGTACATGTAGTTCAGCGTCCAGATTATGGCCGAACGGTGCCTCCGTTCCCATACTTAATATCATTCGGGATTCTAGACGTCTTAGAAGTTGCAATTGATCTCCACCTCGTTCTGGTGTTTTACATAGTCTGATTCCCGAATATTTCAAAAGAGAGGTGTCACTTTGATGGTATTCAGTGAAGTGGGAGGCCATTGGGTAGCATGGGTCCTTGTTCTTGATCGCCCTTAGGTGTTGTAGTATCCTCAGTTTCAGTTTATTTATAGTGCTCCCAATGTAATACTTGTCACAAGGACATTTGAGTCGATAGACAACACATTTAGATTCACATGTAATGTGGTCATAGATGGTTTCTTTTCTTCCATTCTGAAGTACATAGTGCTTGATGTTCTCCCCATGTTCACAGGCCTTACACTTATGACATTTACAAAAGCCAGGTGTTGTCAGCCATCTCTGTTTCTTCTCCCTGCATATTCCCAAATGACTTTGCGTTAGTATGTCTCTTAGGGACGAGGTCTTTCTATACGTTATGCTCTGGTTGGCTGACAGGCTTTCATTCAGGGTTTTGTCCATGCGCAAGATTGCCCAGTGTTTTTTATAGGCTTTCTTCAATTGTGTGCTCTGATTGTCATATTCCACAATGATTCTAGTTGGTGTGCTACTCGAATCTGTGTCATGTTCTTGGTTTCTACGCAATCTCTTATCCTTAGGTGTCAGCAATTCTTCTCTCTTCTTTAGGTGCATCCGTTTTCTAGCAGAAATGATGACTTCCTTTGGGTATCCCCTTTCGAGGAATCTGAGACTCATGTTGTTTATCTCTTCCTCTAGATCCTCTACTTCAGAGCAATTCCTTTTTGCCCTCAGCATTTGTCCGTACGGGATGCTCCATTTTAGCCTAGTTGGGTGTCCACTGTTGGCATGCAGGATGCTGTTGCATGCAGTTGGCTTTCTGTGGATTTTGGAGCAAAGTTTGTTGTTCTTGATAAATACTTCCACATCCAGGAATATCAATGATTGGGAGCTTGTAGTTGATGTATATTTTAGAGTGAATCGATTGTTGCTCAAGGTTTCTGTGAATTTTGTTATCGATTCCTCGTCTCCATCCCAGATGACGAATAAGTCGTCTATAAAACGACACCATAGTTTAATTCTGGGTCCATCCGGGTCTTCCTGGTCTTTCCTGACCACCTCAGTTTCCCATGCCCCCATCACGATGTTCGCATATGTGGGCGCAAAAGATGTCCCCATAGCGGTACCCTGCTTTTGGAGATATGTGTCTCCCAGGAAGAGGAATGCGTTGTGTGTTAGACAATATTGGAGCATGTCCAATAACATTACTGAATGTTCCAGGAAATTGACAGAACGTGTCTTGAGTATCTCTTTCACGGCCTCAATGCCATCCTCGTGGCGTATTGAGGTGTATAGTGATGTCACATCAATTGTTGTCATTTGATAAGTTGATTTCCATTCACAGGTAGAAATTTTCTGCAAAAAATCCATTGTGTCCCTTAAAAAAGAGGGCTGAGTAGTCACATAGTGCATCAAAAAGATGTCAATGAATCTCGATGTTGATTCTAATAGAGACCCTATTGAGCTCACAATAGGTCTCCCTGGTGGTTTTACTAGTGACTTATGGATTTTTGGTAAGAAATATATGGTGGCCATAATCGGGTTATTTGTTTTCAAATAGCTGTATTCATCGAAGTCCAGCAGACCCCTATCTTTCCAGTTTAATAGTTTTGCATGGTATTCATTTGTCCAACTTTCTAGTGGATTTGTGTTTAATTTCTCATAATGATCCTGGATGAGGAGTTGCCGGTTGGCTTCTTCAATATAATCCACAACGTTCTGAATAACAAGATTGCCCCCTTTATCAGAGGATTTAATGATTATCGAAGTGTCTTTTTTTAGGTCCATCATCGCTCTCCGCTCATCCAAAGAAAGATTTTGTTTTTCACTTTGTCCTCGTTTCATGGGTCTGTCTGAGATCTTCATTATTTCCTCCACCATTAGTTCTTGGAATAAGTCAACCTTATTCCCCGGGGGCAGTTGAGGACAGAATTTGGAAGCTCTTTTAAGTCCACTGTTTCCACCTATATTGGTGGGTAGGCCAATGTTATCACAGAAATCTTTTTCCATTTCCGGAGTGATGGTGTTGTCTCTTTGGCTTTCAGAAGGGATCTCTTTAATTGATGTTAAGGTAATCATAGCAGTTAGATCTTTCTGTGTAACTGTTGTTATTGTATGACTATCCAGGGCACATGTTTTTTTGTTTTTGTTGGTTTGAGTTCTCTCAGCAAAGTGTTTTTTAAGTTTCACCTTCCTGCAAAATTTGTAGAGGTCGATGCGGGCATTTGGTGTGTTCATTGTTTTCGTTGGGCAAAAGGAAAGACCTTTATTCAAAAGTTTTAGGTGACTGTCCGATAATAGTTTATTTGATAGATTCACTACTATATTAGGCATGGACATTTGCTTCTTGATCTTCAATTTTTCTTTCCTTTGCCTCGTTTTGGTTTTACTTCTTTTTCCGCCCCTTCTGGTTTTTGGCTTGCCGGTGGTTTCTTCGGGGGACGTTGTTCTCTTCCCCAAGTGCTGGCTCTGCCTCTTCCTCTTTGTCGCGTTATCATGTGCGCTAGTTTTATCTCCCCCTGAAAATCCAAAGGGGTTACATTAAGATCTCCTTCAACTGAGCTTACTTCTGAACTTTCCACCTCCTCTGATGGGTCATTGGGTTTATCCACGGTCTTGTCCATGCTAACGTGGCTCCTTAGTGTATCGTATTTTCGGGCGAAGGTATAGATTCGACCATTCATATAATCAAGTCTATCTCTCATAAATTTGTTGGCCTTCCTTTTTTCCACCTCCATTTCATGTTTGGCTATCTTTTTCTCCATAGCCTCCAATGCTTCTTTGCTTTCTTCTGATATGGGCATGTCTTCGAGTTCTGCTTCCAAAGCCACTATTGTGCTTAAAATCTTTTCAAGTTTCCTCTCTGCATGGATAATCAGGGTTCTCATTAATTTGTAAGAACATTCGTTTGTATCTGTTTGCCAAAGTTTGATAAGGTCAGCGTCCAGATCATTTAGGGTAGGCATTATTAGGATCCTCAATCCTCGCGGTACTCTTTTGTATTCGATATATTTCTCCAGTGATGTCTTCTCCCACCACTTGTTTATTTCCTGGATGCGCTGAAATTGTAATTCCCGAATTATATTGGCAACTGTTCTCTCCTTTGTTTTATCTCCCCCATCCTTCCCATCTTTCCTTGCATTGGAGGACGTTGGTATTTTGTCATCATTAAGAAGCTCACTCGCCCTCTGCTGGCGGTTCTTTGTTTTGTCAGCCATGTATTTACTCGTAGCTGGGACGGGTTATTAATTTTGATCTGTTTGATGCACTGTTATACTCGTCTGGTGTATTATTTGATTGTAATAAGGTTGGGTTGTCCTGCTGTCCTGATCCCAGGTTCTGGCCGGGCCCAATTCCACGCTTACTGCTGCTTCTCTGTGAGGCACCTCCGTGCTCACACGATTATCCGAAAATACTGCGTTGCCCCTTTAAGGATTTTCAACCCGTCGATCTCCCCGATGATGGTGTGTTTTCAGTTTCTCCTCGCCGGGCAGTTAGTAAATACTTTTTCCCAGTGCTCCCGGGAGTTTGGACCAGGCTGTACGTCGGTGACACGGTGAGTTAAAATGCGGAATGTCTGGGTTTATATCTCCTTCTTTTTGACACGCTAAGTACACCACACCAAGGCTTCCCTCGCCGGGGCTTGTTAAAGCCGAAGGGCGGTCACCTCTCACCCCACCCGAACACAGCCTCCGCTGTGTACCAGAGTTAGGCGGTCTGACAACCACCACGACGCTCCACTCACCCCAGCTCCGGTCGCCTCCGTACTCTTCCGTCTGCTTTTCTTGCTTCGAGTCTCCACGGAGCAAACCTTCCACGGATCACCTGGTCATGCAGCAGAGGCGTCGGCCGTTATCGCAAATTGTAGTCAGCTGGATGTTGATCCCAAGATCAGTTGCGGCCGCTTCACCTCGTCTCGGAGTGCCTGTGTTGTGCGTCCCAGCTTGCGCGCTCGAAATTGCCACAGCTTCTTCTCTCCACTTCTTACGGATCAAAGGACACGGCACAGCAGTAGTAGTTTTTAGCGTTTTATTATTTACACACCAGTGCAAACATAACGTGCAACAAAAAAGGACGGTCTACGCGTTTCGGCTCCTGCCTTCAACTGGACCATAGAGTCCCTAGGTCTAGACCTTATTTAAATAGTGTATTGTAAGTGTAAGTACCCTCTACCATTTCCATGGTCATCTTGACCAACCCGCCCAGCAGTATACACATGGCCTGTACATGTTAAAGGTATATACACAAAACTATGTACAATCAATGTAAAGTACTCTACTGCATGTTCATTTCTAATCACTTTTTTAAAAAATAAAGTATTTACAATATCTCTCATTTGTACATATTTGTGTTACAAAATTAACGTGAAGTACCCCTGAAATTAAAGGAAAAGTTGAACCGGTGATTTAGATAAAGTATTAACAATTATTTACAATATGGTCCTTCTAGTGGCATGTGGTATTCATTCATACACTGCGCAATATCAGTTGAGAGAGTGAGGTTTATTTAGCCTAATGGGTAGGGCGGAGATTGTATAGTGGTAGCCTGACGAGATGGTGATGTGGGGATCTAGGAGAAGATTGGGTGAAATTTCTATATTAAATAAGATCAGGTTTCTAGGTGCCTCTTTTCAACCCATTCAACTTCAAAATTATTTTTATAAAATTTAGAAAGATTCCTATGGTGAAGTACCAAAGTCATTACATCTCATTCTCATAGTACCCTACAATCTCAATTTAACAAAAAGCCACAATATCTCTCTCCTCAGTGAAAACATTGTGTGTATCGGACCATCGATATTAACCGGTTCAATATCTATATAGATTACAACATGTACAGTTTCCAGCATCAATTAGGTAAAGACATGATTCCTTGGAGTTCAATCTAATCAAATGACCACATTATCATTGGTTCATCAGGAAGTCACAGATGTACATGTAGTTCAGCGTCCAGATTATGGCCGAACGGTGCCTCCGTTCCCATACTTAATATCATTCGGGATTCTAGACGTCTTAGAAGTTGCAATTGATCTCCACCTCGTTCTGGTGTTTTACATAGTCTGATTCCCGAATATTTCAAAAGAGAGGTGTCACTTTGATGGTATTCAGTGAAGTGGGAGGCCATTGGGTAGCATGGGTCCTTGTTCTTGATCGCCCTTAGGTGTTGTAGTATCCTCAGTTTCAGTTTATTTATAGTGCTCCCAATGTAATACTTGTCACAAGGACATTTGAGTCGATAGACAACACATTTAGATTCACATGTAATGTGGTCATAGATGGTTTCTTTTCTTCCATTCTGAAGTACATAGTGCTTGATGTTCTCCCCATGTTCACAGGCCTTACACTTATGACATTTCCAAAAGCCAGGTGTTGTCAGCCATCTCTGTTTCTTCTCCCTGCATATTCCCAAATGACTTTGCGTTAGTATGTCTCTTAGGGACGAGGTCTTTCTATACGTTATGCTCGGGTTGGCTGACAGGCTTTCATTCAGGGTTTTGTCCATGCGCAAGATTGCCCAGTGTTTTTTATAGGCTTTCTTCAATTGTGTGCTCTGATTGTCATATTCCACAATGATTCTAGTTGGTGTGCTACTCGAATCTGTGTCATGTTCTTGGTTTCTACGCAATCTCTTATCCTTAGGTGTCAGCAATTCTTCTCTCTTCTTTAGGTGCATCCGTTTTCTAGCAGAAATGATGACTTCCTTTGGGTATCCCCTTTCGAGGAATCTGAGACTCATGTTGTTTATCTCTTCCTCTAGATCCTCTACTTCAGAGCAATTCCTTTTTGCCCTCAGCATTTGTCCGTACGGGATGCTCCATTTTAACCTAGTTGGGTGTCCACTGTTGGCATGCAGGATGCTGTTGCATGCAGTTGGCTTTCTGTGGATTTTGGAGCAAAGTTTGTTGTTCTTGATAAATACTTCCACATCCAGGAATATCAATGATTGGGAGCTTGTAGTTGATGTAAATTTTAGAGTGAATCGATTGTTGCTCAAGGTTTCTGTGAATTTTGTTATCGATTCCTCGTCTCCATCCCAGATGACGAATAAGTCGTCTATAAAACGACACCATAGTTTAATTCTGGGTCCATCCGGGTCTTCCTGGTCTTTCCTGACCACCTCAGTTTCCCATGCCCCCATCACGATGTTCGCATATGTGGGCGCAAAAGATGTCCCCATAGCGGTACCCTGCTTTTGGAGATATGTGTCTCCCAGGAAGAGGAATGCGTTGTGTGTTAGACAATATTGGAGCATGTCCAATAACATTACTGAATGTTCCAGGAAATTGACAGAACGTGTCTTGAGTATCTCTTTCACGGCCTCAATGCCATCCTCGTGGCGTATTGAGGTGTATAGTGATGTCACATCAATTGTTGTCATTTGATAAGTTGATTTCCATTCACAGGTAGAAATTTTCTGCAAAAAATCCATTGTGTCCCTTAAAAAAGAGGGCTGAGTAGTCACATAGTGCATCAAAAAGATGTCAATGAATCTCGATGTTGATTCTAATAGAGACCCTATTGAGCTCACAATAGGTCTCCCTGGTGGTTTTACTAGTGACTTATGGATTTTTGGTAAGAAATATATGGTGGCCATAATCGGGTTATTTGTTTTCAAATAGCTGTATTCATCGAAGTCCAGCAGACCCCTATCTTTCCAGTTTAATAGTTTTGCATGGTATTCATTTGTCCAACTTTCTAGTGGATTTGTGTTTAATTTCTCATAATGATCCTGGATGAGGAGTTGCCGGTTGGCTTCTTCAATATAATCCACAACGTTCTGAATAACAAGATTGCCCCCTTTATCAGAGGATTTAATGATTATAGAAGTGTCTTTTTTTAGGTCCATCATCGCTCTCCGCTCATCCAAAGAAAGATTTTGTTTTTCACTTTGTCCTCGTTTCATGGGTCTGTCTGAGATCTTCATTATTTCCTCCACCATTAGTTCTTGGAATAAGTCAACCTTATTCCCCGGGGGCAGTTGAGGACAGAATTTGGAAGCTCTTTTAAGTCCACTGTTTCCACCTATATTGGTGGGTAGGCCAATGTTATCACAGAAATCTTTTTCCATTTCCGGAGTGATGGTGTTGTCTCTTTGGCTTTCAGAAGGGATCTCTTTAATTGATGTTAAGGTAATCATAGCAGTTAGATCTTTCTGTGTAACTGTTGTTATTGTATGACTATCCAGGGCACATGTTTTTTTGTTTTTGTTGGTTTGAGTTCTCTCAGCAAAGTGTTTTTTAAGTTTCACCTTCCTGCAAAATTTGTAGAGGTCGATGCGGGCATTTGGTGTGTTCATTGTTTTCGTTGGGCAAAAGGAAAGACCTTTATTCAAAAGTTTTAGGTGACTGTCCGATAATAGTTTATTTGATAGATTCACTACTATATTAGGCATGGACATTTGCTTCTTGATCTTCAATTTTTCTTTCCTTTGCCTCGTTTTGGTTTTACTTCTTTTTCCGCCCCTTCTGGTTTTTGGCTTGCCGGTGGTTTCTTCGGGGGACGTTGTTCTCTTCCCCAAGTGCTGGCTCTGCCTCTTCCTCTTTGTCGCGTTATCATGTGCGCTAGTTTTATCTCCCCCTGAAAATCCAAAGGGGTTACATTAAGATCTCCTTCAACTGAGCTTACTTCTGAACTTTCCACCTCCTCTGATGGGTCATTGGGTTTATCCACGGTCTTGTCCATGCTAACGTGGCTCCTTAGTGTATCGTATTTTCGGGCGAAGGTATAGATTCGACCATTCATATAATCAAGTCTATCTCTCATAAATTTGTTGGCCTTCCTTTTTTCCACCTCCATTTCATGTTTGGCTATCTTTTTCTCCATAGCCTCCAATGCTTCTTTGCTTTCTTCTGATATGGGCATGTCTTCGAGTTCTGCTTCCAAAGCCACTATTGTGCTTAAAATCTTTTCAAGTTTCCTCTCTGCATGGATAATCAGGGTTCTCATTAATTTGTAAGAACATTCGTTTGTATCTGTTTGCCAAAGTTTGATAAGGTCAGCGTCCAGATCATTTAGGGTAGGCATTATTAGGATCCTCAATCCTCGCGGTACTCTTTTGTATTCGATATATTTCTCCAGTGATGTCTTCTCCCACCACTTGTTTATTTCCTGGATGCGCTGAAATTGTAATTCCCGAATTATATTGGCAACTGTTCTCTCCTTTGTTTTATCTCCCCCATCCTTCCCATCTTTCCTTGCACTGGAAGACGTTGGTATTTTGTCATCATTAAGAAGCTCACTCGCCCTCTGCTGGCGGTTCTTTGTTTTGTCAGCCATGTATTTACTCGTAGCTGGGACGGGTTATTAATTTTGATCTGTTTGATGCACTGTTATACTCGTCTGGTGTATTATTTGATTGTAATAAGGTTGGGTTGTCCTGCTGTCCTGATCCCAGGTTCTGGCCGGGCCCAATTCCACGCTAACTGCTGCTTCTCTGTGAGGCACCTCCGTGCTCACACGATTATCCGAAAATACTGCGTTGCCCCTTTAAGGATTTTCAACCCGTCGATCTCCCCGATGACGGTGTGTTTTCAGTTTCTCCTCGCCGGGCAGTTAGTAAATACTTTTTCCCAGTGCTCCCGGGAGTTTGGACCAGGCTGTACGTCGGTGACACGGTGAGTTAAAATGCGGAATGTCTGGGTTTATATCTCCTTCTTTTTGACACGCTAAGTACACCACACCAAGGCTTCCCTCGCCGGGGCTTGTTAAAGCCGAAGGGCGGTCACCTCTCACCCCACCCGAACACAGCCTCCGCTGTGTACCAGAGTTAGGCGGTCTGACAACCACCACGACGCTCCACTCACCCCAGCTCCGGTCGCCTCCGTACTCTTCCGTTTGCTTTTCTTGCTTCGAGTCTCCACGGAGCAAACCTTCCACGGATCACCTGGTCATGCAGCAGAGGCGTCGGCCGTTATCGCAAATTGTAGTCAGCTGGATGTTGATCCCAAGATCAGTTGCGGCCGCTTCACCTCGTCTCGGAGTGCCTGTGTTGCGCGTCCCAGCTTGCGCGCTCGAAATTGCGTTGATGAACGGAATGGTGAACGGACACATGCACTCATGCACACAGTCAACTGTTCATACAGCTGTTTCTACATGCACTTTTGAACCCATACACCTAGGGAATCAACTGCTCACACATCTATGCACAGAGTCATACACCTCCCAGCCACCCACACACATACTCAGTCTCCCATACAAATACTTGGGCAACCATTCAATAACCCATATAGTTACTGATATAGCTACTGATTTAAACATGCAACAGTTTACAGAACAACAAATATAATAATTGCCAAATTAAGACACTTTAGTCACTAACCCATGCACTCAGTGAGACACATTTAATCATTCTCTCATACAGTCAGTCATGCACCTACTAAATCCTTCATCCAGACACTTATACATCCACTCATTCTTCAATATGTAAGACATATTTTAACTTTACAGAAACATACAGTCACTGGGTGTTGTCTTCAGTGATGTCATCAGTGATGTCATCAGTGATGTCATTTGAGATGTCATCAGTGATGTCATCAGTGATGTCACTGACCATGTCATGAATGATGTAATATGTGACATCATTAGCAGTGGATTGCGGGTCCGCGATATATAGTTAGTGCAACTAACTATATATGGAATTTCCATGGTTTTGTGCGAATAAAATAAGGTTTTGTAAATGCTAATCCCTAACTATATATGGTCTATAACCTATGGTTTTTTCAGTGAATATATATATATATATATAATTTCTATGGCAAAATGAAACCCCTCATTTTGTTCCTTTTCAAATTAATTGTATTAAGTGTAACCACTTTATTCCAATCAAGATGACTTCAGGTGTGCCATACTTTTGTCATAAGTAAGACTGTTAGCGTTCTAGTTGTTCTTTAGAATACTCTGGGACATTCTGTCATTGGGCTATAGTTGGGCTACATCTGGCTGATATTTGGGCTACATTTGGGCTCTTTTGTCTCTGGTGGCCATCTTGGGAGACTGCATATCAGAATTTTTTTAATGAAATATAAGAGGATTTGAGAAGTCAATCAAAATGTGCCCTAATTTTTCTTTCTTGAGCAATAATCATAATTTCTATGGCAAAATGAACCCCCTCATTTTGTTCCTTTGCAAATTAAATGTTTTAAGTGTTAACACTTTATTCCAATCAAGATGACTTCAGGTGTGCCATACTTTTGTCATAAGTAAGACTGTTAGCGCTCTAGTTGTTCTTTAGGACACTCTGGGACATTCTGTCATTGGGCTATAGTTGGGCTACATCTGGCTGATATTTGGGCTACATTTGTTTTTTTTGTCTCTGGTGGCCATCTTTGGGCTACATTGGGCTACATTGGGCTACATTTGGGCTCTAACATATATATAGCCCAATGTAGCCCAATATATATTTTTCAAAGTTAATTTTTGGAAAAACCACTGGACCATATATCTTGAGACATAGCAAAGGCACATCGGGGTACCAGTCCCTACAATTTTGCCAAGTTTGGTGGAAATCCATTCAGCCGTTCGGGCTAAAAGTGAGTCCAACCGCCCTATGGAAAACTCAATGTTAAAAACACGTTTTGGGACCCCCCTTTTTTCTTGGCCCCCTCTTGACGAAACCCCCCCAAACTTTCAGAGGACGCTCAGAAACCAAATGTGCCATTTTCATGAAAATTTCAGCCAATGTCATTTGAGATGTCATCAGTGATGTCATCAGTGATGTCACTGACCATGTCATGAATGATGTAATATGTGACATCATCAGCAGTGGATTGCGGGTGCGCGATATATAGTTAGTGCAACTAACTATATATGCGAATTTCAATGGTGTTGTGTGAGTAAAATAAGGTTTTGTAAATGCTAATTCCTAACTATATATGGTCTATAACCTATGGTTTTTTCAGTGAATATATATATATATATATTAGCTGCCCTTCATGTGCCAAAAACTGCAACTTAAACCTTTCACTGCCCTGTATTACTAAAGCTACAACACTCCACTGAATGTACAACAAGCATTCATAATCTCAGAAATGCATCATGTCCACCGTCTCTTAAGTGTGCAACTATGAACGAATATAGGGTAATACCCCGTACCTTCCATGTTGGCCAAGTTGTGGGACTTTACAGATATAATGACACATTTCTTTTTAAGACCCGGGTGACATCGGCACTACAAAACGGACATCCGAATCACTTGATTTCTCATATAGCTCATGACGGGACCACGCCCAAAGCTCTTGGAATCTTGGTTCAGAGCCTCGCGCAGCACTGGCATACGTCAGGCCAGCCCACTTCACTTAAGCTTCCAGGAAAACATAGCAACGAAACATTGCCCAGATTTAATTGTAGTGATTTCTTAGTTCCAGGTCTAGTTGTCAGAATGGCACACACACACTCCCTCATGGCTGGTATACACCCACATCCCACCCATCCAGCACCTGCGTCACAACACACGTGACTCTACCAATAAAAAAGACGGGGCGCACGTGCTCTACGCCATTTTAGAGTGGCTCCCATCCCAAGCGCTGTGAAGGCCCGTCCTAGTGATTCAAATGCCTCATGTACGCCTACCGAGTAGGGGGGGCCACCACTACGTGTGTGGCATGTTTGGTCACTGAGTTAGTGGTATCAGACGCACTGAGTGGGTGAGGAACCTGCGATGATGATGGGAGCACAAGTATGTCATTAGCCATTCCGATCAAGACTCTGCACCATATATCAGACTTCTTAGTGGCAGATCGGGTCTACATGATGCAGACAGTGTCCTGTGCACGAAAAGGTGAGTAGTGAGGCCTGGGCGCGCATCGAAGGGAGTTGAAGTGCTGTAGCAGACTGGATACAGAAAAGCGACACAGCCATTTAAACAAACGTAGTCCTATATAGTGTATCAAATTACATGTACATTTTCAAACGTCCGGAATATAAACTATACAAATAGTTCTTTTAAATGTGAGAGGGAACATATGTGAAAGGCCAATGTTATTCAACTCCACATTTAGATAGTTACAATTACCAAACATAAATCTTTCTTTCTTTTACTATCTTTTAGATGTAGAGCTTCGGGTGCATTATGTCCCAGCACGTGGTGAAAACAGACTGGTGACAGAAAGTTGAGCTGCGAATATTCTTTGCAGTTACTCTCTCACTTCCTCTCTCCTTTGATAAAAAAAAGTATACACAATGTTAACTTCCTTTTTATCTTACAGGTTGTGTTTCACAAATTGGCGTCCCCCCCAACACCTCTAAAACTCAAAGTTCGAGGATTCTGCAATGATGCGTGGCCATCGTAACAACATTTGAGAAGGCTGCTATGACACGTGATGCACCCTCTTTGAATCATGCCAGTGGCACAAGGTGAGCAAAAAAACGTCTTTCCGAAACAACTACAAGTCATACGTGAGAGTTGATAGTGTGTAGCAGCTTCACTGCGTAGGAATGTACAATTACCTCCGAGCAGTGACAATAGATAGATTACAACAGTCTGAGAGGCAAATCTACAAGCCCTTTACGCCACTTTTGTATGTACTATAATATGAGTAACTCTATATACTATATTTCAGATCACTAAACTGGAGGGTGCACTATGAACCAGCACATACTTGGACACACAACCAAAGGAAAAGGTGAGCTACGAGTATTTTCTCCACTATTAACTGCTCCATCTATAACTTTCACTCTCTCACAGTTTTAATGTTGTTTTCTTTCTCTCTCTCCCTCTCACATCATTTCTCTTTCTCTTTTAAAGTTATGGACGCTGCTGTACACTCTGCCGTGACCAACCAAAGCTGAGTTCAAGTGGTGAACTCTGTTGGCCACAGTGTTTACACAAGGTAAGCAGAGCGACATAGATATACAATGCCTCCGATTAAATGCATTAGAAATGAAAGACCTTATTTACAAGCCCCTTGCACCACTTTTGCGTTACTTTCAACATGAGAAAAGTAACACAAAACTGGTGCAAGAGTCTTGTAAATAAGCCCTAAAGAATATTGTCCTGCATAATGACTTGATCTCTCACCTAATTCTGTCTCATCTCTGAATTATTTTAAAGACCTGATGATCTGTAATGTAAATCTGACGCAGTAGGCTCTTCCATATAGACACCTCTTGAACGCAAGCCTATAAGACAAGTGAAATGTATCAGGCACACTGCACACGTTAAAAGAAGGAAATATCTTCAACTGTTAATTTGACTTGTAATGTTTGACCTCATTTAGTCACATCGATCTAATTTTAAACACTAATTTTCTTTTTTGTTTTGCAGATTACCTACCGTACTTCTTTTGGACTCAATATCAGATTTTGTTTATTATATTGTTTTGTTAAAGTTATGTTTCTAGTTATTTATTGTATTGTTATCTTTAAGTTACATTTCCAGTTGTTTATTGTTTTAATGAAAGTTATTAAAAAAAAGTATATACGTCTTTTTTGGAGGGGGGTAAGCGGTCCCCAATAGAAATGATAAGTATAATTCTGAGGCTAACTCTTTACCAGATCTTTATCAGAGTCCATACCTATGACTAACGGTTCCTATGGAAAAGTTTAAAAACTCCAGCACAGTAACTTTTTTCCATTACCAACATAGGATGGTGAACTTCTAACCTCTGTGCTCATTTAAGTGTTCCATGAACTGTTACTATGGTAACAGGCAGAAAGCCATTTGGGGGTAGAGTTGAAAGGTACTGGCTGTTATGTTATGTTATGTTAATTTCGATTTATATAGCGCCAAATCACCAACAGGTCTCTTAGTGCTTGCTTTGGGAACCCGCCCTGGCTTTCCCTGCGAGATAACCCCTACTGGGCATACCCAAGGTGAAGACCAGGCATCCCATTGCGGTGGGGCCGTAGTGGAGATTAAGCTAGCTGTTGCCCAGAGTTGCAGAGTGTGAACCCATGATTCGAGTAGGCACCGAGGCGAGAATTATCGAGTCTGTGGACATTTTGAGCTCAAGACCCTGCCGCGTCGGGAATTGAACCCTGGTCCTGGGTCTGACCTCTGCATCAGGGTCTGCCTCTTCTAACCAGTGAGCCACACTTCTCCTGTACAAAAACAGTTATATTAACCGTGGATGCTCTAAAAGACTAAAAAGGAAAGCAAAGTAAAACAAAACCCTGTGTACCAGATTTACAACCCCCTTGCACCACTTTTGCGTCCAGACCCCCCTACAAAATTAGAAGTGTATGGACCTCAACGACCCCCCTCAAGCCCCGGGAACCTCCACCCCGGAAAGTTGTGTATTGTGAGAGACAGATTGCGTCACCCTATGCCCACCATTTGTTTTCTTTTTAGCCCCGGGCACTGATGATCCCCGAGGCTGGGGGGCCCCTCTGGGCCCCACATCAAATTAAAAAATGTTGCGCCCGGAATTTAACCCCCGGAGACAAATTATTTTAAAAAAACTCCTTTTTATTTGATGGCACAGTCCACGCACTCTATTCGCATCCCGTTTAAAAGAAACGTGGGCCCTGGGGGTCCTTCTAGGACCCCCTAAGCAGGACTAGAGGGTAACATTATTTGTACCCTGCCCCCTTTCTCCGTTTTGAACATATATTCCACTGACTTCCTCTGCCTCGCTTCTACTGAGGCACAAAATGGCTGCCAACAGTTCCTGGTTTTGAATGTTTACAACCGCTTGACAGCCAATTAGCATTGAGCTTGTGATCAAGACGGTGCACTTATGCTACAATGCCAATCCTCGCACAATCCGGGGATCCACCGCACCCATAGATATATAAATGACTTTCACAGTAATTTTCTCAGGAACTACTGAACAGATTGACACCATATAAGCAAAAGGCACAAGTCAGAATGCAAGACTACCTCTCTGCCAAATGTAGTTTAATTCTGTTCATCCGTTCGGGCTGTAGCCGTGGCTAAAGGTCCTATGGGAAATTGCATGGGGGAAGCACGTATTGGGACCCCCTTTTTTCTCTGCCCCCGCTTGATCAATCACCCCCAAACTTTCAGGGAAGGAGCGGAATTGAGCTGGCCAACAGTTTGGAAAATTTCAAGAAGATTCATCAATCGACGCCAAAGTTATTGCCAATAGATTTGTGGTATTCTCTTGGGTGGAGATTTTAATGCTAGGTTGATGAGTGTGGCTCCATATAGTAGGCGAAATGGGCAGAGCACTGTTTGCCAAAGGGGAATTGAATTGTCAGCCTTTTTATATACCCATAACCTGCAAAATGTCATGGACACTGTTGTTACTTCCCTTCCCAATGCCCAGCTAGTGCCAACTTTTAGAGGCAGGGGGTGTTCTTCAACTATCGATTATTTCTTCGCCTCACCATGTATAGTGGATTGACTATTGGATGGAGCCGTTATCCCAGTGAGCCAAGGAGATCACAACCCAATTAGGTGTGGGCGGAAAATCCGTTCCGCTCGCGGATTTTGCGGATTTTCGGGAAATCCGCAATCCGCGAGATTTGCGAATTTCCCGCAAAATCCGCAAATCCGCGAGCAGCGGATTTTGCTCGCGCTGCTCGCACTGTTAGCGTGAGTTCGCGCCCCGCGAATAAGTGCGAAATTGCAGAAATACGATCTTGGCAAAACTGAAAGTAACTACTTACCAGGTTCAAAAGTTCAGGCACATCATTAGTAGCCATTTCCTGTAGGGCTTCCTGAGGGGCCCCTCCAGAGTTCAGTTGCCAGTTGAAACTATTATGTGACCCTGCTCTGAACCTCAGAATAGTTACACATATGCCACAAAGGTCCTGAATTACAGCTAAGGGAGACAAGCAGGAGCCAGGCTGGAAGTTAAAATCCATTAATCAGCCCCTAATTCATTATTGTCAGTTGGGGCAGGGCAGGTGTTGTAACTAATTTTGCAACAATGAAAGCACTTAGCAAGTGCAAAAGATCACTAATCAGGGCGCACTAAGGAAGCAGGTGCCAGCTAAAAAAATATTCTGTGACACATTAATCAGCCCCAAATTAATTCAGGTCACTTGAGGCAGGGAAGGTGTGCTTTGCTTTGCCGAAAATAATGTACACTGGACAACCAGAGGGTGTAGTGATGAAACAGAGGGTGGCATGGGTGGGCCAGAGGGTGGCATGAGTAGTCAGAGAGTGGCAGTGGTGACAGAGAGTGGCAGTGATGAAGAAGAGTGTCCCAAACAGGCTGGACACGTAGAAACAACAAGTTCGCAAAACTTGCGACCCGACAGGTAAGTTCGCAAATTGCGAAATTGTAAAAACCCTCGCGAACTGGCAGAAACACGGGCGAACACAAAAAAAAAAAAAATCCGCAAATTCGCGGGAATTCGCGGATTTTGCGGATTGCGAATCCGCAAATCCGCAAAATTCGCGGATTGCCAATCCGCAAAATCCGCTCATGCTTAAACCCAATCAGGGTTGTTATGAGCATGGGATCACGGCCTATCTTTAATAAGGAGTGTGGTGTTAGGAGGAACCTTTCACCCTCCACAAACAAAGTTAGACTCAGATGACGGGGGATTAATACCAGGGATGTGTTTCATGTCTTAGTTAGAGATAACTTACATCTCTTTAATTCATGCTTATTAAACATGGCTCAACATCCCAAGGCTGTATGTGATTTTGTCAGGATATGTTCAGCCTCTAAAACTTTACTAGCTGCACCTTGCAGGGATATTGCACAAACTCCCAAATGGTTTAACAATGAGTGCTCAGAGGCAAATAGGGAACTGCGAAGGGAATTGTCTTCCAAACCAACTTGTCCGACTAAAGTAAGAGAAGCTAGATCCAGGTATAAAGCTGTTGTTAGTAAAAGGCAAACGGAGATCTTAGAAGGTCGCTGGGCAGCCTTAGCCAGAACCGCTGAGCAAAAGAAGGGTAATGCCTTCTGGTCAGCAGTTAAAGATTTACGCTCCTTGGGGCAGCTCATTACCCCGATCAGTTGTACTATTACAGGTGAAGCATGGGTTAATAATTTTAATGCCATCTCTGCTGTGCCCCAACCAGACCCCACTGATCTTTCGCCACCCACCGAGGGTTGATATAACCTTACCTGAAGTGGAAGACGGTATTAATCAGAGCATGGGGAGTAAGGCACCGGGCCCTGATGGCCTACCCATCGATATTATCAAAATAAACTTAGATGTCTGGGCACCACTTCTTCTAAATGTGTTTAACAATCTTACTGTTGCTCCCCTTCCTTGTACTTGGTCCACAAGCATTATCGTCCCTATTTTTAAAAAGCGAGATCGTTAACAACCAAACTGTTACCGGCCCATCTCCCTTATAGGCAATACGTTAAAAATACTTGGTAGGATCTTATATAATAAGATTCTATGTGGGACCGAGGGCAATGGTATCTTGGAATGCTGCCAATTAGGTTTACGCAATAGGGTCGGAACCATTGAGCAGTGCCTTAATTTAAATTTAATCTTGGGGAAATACAACATTGCACGTAGATCGCCAGTCTATCTCGCTTTCATGGACCTGTCCCCTGCGTTCGATTTCATAAATAGATCGAAGCTCTGGACAGCTCTTTTGAATTACGGCCTAGACGAGCCCCTTGTGCACTTCCTAGCTTATCTGCACAAAGATTTGAACGTCTGCGTCAGAATTGGCCAGGGGGGTGAAGTATCAAACACTTTTAAAGTTCAAAGAGGGGTTAGACAGGGATGCGTTTTAGCTCCTCTTCTTTTTATTATTTATATTAATGGTCTGCATAAAACCCTTACCCCTCTTACCCACGACGTCTCGAAAATCTTGGGCAACTCCCTTCCCGTCCTGCTTTATGCAGATGACGCGGTACTTATGGGCCGCACACCGAATGCTTTTACGCATCCTGGTGAAGCGATTTGTTGATTATATGAAATCCCTTGATTTAAAAACTAATTTTAAGAAATCTTTTTATCATGTCTGGTGGCCCTAACAAACGCAAGGTAGGTAGTATCTCAGTAGGCACAGACAAATTATGGTCCACTAACAGTTTTTCCTATTTAGGGGTGGTCTTTGCTGCGAACAACTCCTGGACTGAGCATATTGCTCACTCCAGGAGTAGGTTCTCAAAGGCCATCAATTCCATCCTTAGCCTACCCCGTTCTAAACACACTGGTACCTTATCTGCTATTTTAAAAATCTATAAAGCCCAGTGTACCCCCGTGGCCACTTATGGCGTGGAGGTTTGGGGTGTGGCCAAGAGTGGACCTATTCAATTGGAAGAGAATAGATTTCTTAGGAAGATGCTCTGTGTTCCTGTCTCTACCACACAATATGTCTGCCATAACGAGATAAATTTGAATTTTATCGAGGATTTCATTCGGGCCCGTCCGGCTTTGCTTGGCTTTCTATTTGGAAGAATCCGGCGGCTTCACTCTTGTGAGATTTTATTTCTGATTGTCAGAACTGCGATAAAGGTATGATTATCCCCTGGCTCTCAGGTGTGTATAACAGTCTTTGTAGCATTAATTATGGAAATGTTTTTATCAAGAATACTGTTGATAATCTCCCACACAAAAATGAAATAAGGAATGCTCTATACAGACTCTATGATGAAGAAAGATTAGACAGGGAATCTTCTAATACCACTATTTCAACATATCTGACCTTTGACTTCGTAACCTCGCCCTTGCCCCATTATTTGACACTTCCAATGAGCCAATGGGTACGGGGTTTATTATTCCGGCTAAGGGCAGGCTCAATTAAACTTGCGCTTTGTTTTCCCCTTGGCCACCAGAAAGAATAGGATTCGTTGCCCTGTCCGTGTGATGGCTCGAGTGGACAATCTGCGTTGCATTTTTTATTTTTCTGCAACTTTTATATGAAACATATTAAATGTTTTTTAACTCCGTATTTTAAAAAATTAAAGCCCATCAGCTTGGAAAATGCACATCAAATGATATTATCTGTGGACAATGATGAACTCATATTTTGCACTGGCACTTTTCTGCGTACAGCTGTTCAAGCTGGATGTATGTCAGTACAACGCGATCTTTTAGATCGCGGTACTTGACATCGCAGGTTTTACAACACAAGTCGTTACAACGACTTGCGTTGGAGGGCGCGGATTTCGGAATTTTTAAATTTTATATTCCAACACCAGTCCCCGTAACAGTAGGGAAGGTGTTGGACTATAAAATTAAAACATTCCTTATCCCACAGCGCCATCCAGCGCAAGTCGTAGTAACGACTTGCGTTGTAACAGCTGCGGGGAAAAGGTTGTGCGTTGTAAACACCGCATTGTAAACGACGTTCCCCGTTCGAGCTAGATTAACTATGCATGATTGATGAACCTGTATGTAATGTCTGTGAATTCATGATGCTTCACTTTTAACTGTTTTGTGAATCTCTTATGTTTCTTTTATGTACTTGTACTTTTATGGATACCTTGTGATCCAAATAAAGTTTTATTGACTTGACTTGACTTATTACCAATAGGTCCTAACTATAGCTACCTACTGGATATATATATATATATATATATATATATATATATATATATATATATATATATATATATATATATATATATATATATATATATATATATTACCTACTGGCGGTCGCCAGTAGGTATATATAGTTAGGATTTTTTCTCTATGGAACTTTTGAAAATTTTATGTCTAATAACTTTGGCGTTTGTGGACGGAATCGGCTGTAATTTTCAGGAAAATGGCACATTTTGTTTCTGAGCAGCCCCTGAAAATTTGGGGGGGGTTCGTCAAGGGGGGGCCGAGAAAAAAGGGGGGTCCCACAACGCATTTTTCCCATTCATTTTTCCATAGGGCGTTTGGACTCACTTTTAGCTCGAACGGCTGAATGGATTTGCGCGAAACTTGGCAAAATTGTAGGGACTGTTAGCCCGATGTGCCTTTGCTGGGTCTCAATATATGTGCTCCAGTGGATTTTGAGAAATTAACGTTTAAAAAAACAGATATATCTGTGACAGCGTCCCGGATAGCGAACCCGGTTCGCGTACTTTTCGCGTAACGGAGCTTTGCGAAGCGAAGCTGATTGGCTCTCCGGTGTCTGTCAACATTCTAAACAGTCCGGAGCGGCCGCCATCTTGTCTCTCGGTAGGATCGAGAGACAAGAGGAGGCCAAAACGAAGGGGGAAATGAAGGAAAGGGGGCAAGGTAGACCCCTTCTGACCCCCTAGGATTGATGAGGGGGATATTAAAGTGCCCCGCGAGGCCAAAAAAAATATGCGATTTTTTGTTGTCGAGGCGCAAATCGGTACGTGATCGAGAGACAAGAGGTGGAGAAAAACGAAGGGGGAAATGAAGGAAAGGGGGCAAGGTAGACCCCTCCTGACCCCCTAGGATTGATGAGGAGGATATTAAAATGCCCCGCGGGGCAAAAAAAAAACAGAAAAAAAATTTGCGATTTTTCACCGTAGAGGCGCGTCCCGGTACGCGAACCAGGCAGCTAACTGGGCAGCTAACCGGCAGCGTAACAGGAGTCTGAGGAGAAGCTGATTAGCTGTCAACTTTGTAAACAGTCCGGAGCGGCCGCCATCTTGTCTCTCGGTAGGATCGAGAGACAAGAGATGGTGAAAAACGAAGGGGGAAATGAAGGAAAGGGGGCAGGGTAGACTCCTCCTGACCCCCTAGGATTGATGAGGGGGATATTAAAGTGCCCCGCAGGGCAAAAGGAAAAAAGAAAAAAAAAATTGTGATTTTTCGCCGTAGAGGCGCTTCCCGGTACGCCAACCGGGCAGCTAAACGGTAGAGTAACGGGAATCCGACATCTTGTGTTTTTGGAGCGTCCGGTTTGCGTACCGGGTAGCGTTCCGGTAAGCGTAACATGGGGAAAACCAAGAGAAACAGTAAAGTAAAATTTGAAGGAATAGATTTCCACCAAACTTGGCAAAATTGTAGGGACTGTTTGTTTGATGTGCCTTTGCAAGGCGTCAAGATATGTGCACGTGTGGATTTTTTCTAATTAAGGTTAAAAAAATATATATATATCTGTAAGCGTGCTCTGGCGCGCTTACGTTACGGGTTTTGTTTGCGCTGCAGAGACGATACGTCACGTTTATGTGACGCGTCATGAGGCGTCTCACGTGGCTACGTGATACGTCACGTAATAAAGAATATATTTTACAGCTATAGATATTAGCTTTTAAAAAACCAATGAAATTCACTGAAAAAAAACATAGGTTTAGACCATAGATAGTTAGGAATTTGCATTTACAAAACCTTGAAAATTCACTGAAAAAACCATTGGTTATAGACCATATATAGTTAGGGATTAGCATTTTCAAAACCTTAATTTACTCGCACAAAACCATAGAAATTTGCATATATAGTTAGTTGCAATAACTATATATCGCGCACCCGCAATCCACTGCTGATGATGTCACATATTACATCATTCATGACATGGTCAGTGACATCACTGATGACATCACTGATGATATCTCAAATGACATCACTGATGACATCACTGATGACATCTCAAATGACATCACTGATGAAATCACTGATAACATCTCATTTGACATTACTGATCACATCACTGATGATATCATTCATGTGATAATACGATGAACCTCTTCAGACTCTAATATAACCTTAGATACAATCAGTGTAAACAGACACTCACAGACTGTCACTCATCCATGGAGTTACTCACACACCTAGTCAGTCATGCAAAGAATCAATCACACCTCCATTTCCTCAACTGTACAGTTATACATACCTTACTTAATCAAACATATACTAACACATATTTACTCTCTTATACAATCACTGATACACGTTCACAATGATCCATACAGCCACTCACACATTCACTGGCTCTTATGCACAGTTATTTATATATGTCAACTCTTACATGTACTGTGTTTTACATATGTACTTACTTTGACATGTAGCACTGAGAAATCCAATCACTCACCAATACACTCATGGAGACAGTCAACCGCCCATACAGCTGTTTCCACATGCACTTTTGAACCCATACATCTAGTGAATCAACTGCTCACACATCTATGCACAGAGTCACACACCTCCCAGCCACCCCCACACACACATTCACTCTCCCATACAAATACTTGGGCAACCAATCAATAACCAATATAGTTACTCATATAGCTACTGATCAACACATGCAGCAGTTTACAGAACAACAGATATAATGATGCACAAACTAAGACAGTTTAGTCACTAACCAATGCACTCAGTGAGACACATTTAATCATTCTCTCATACAGACAGTCATCCACCTACTAAATCCTTCATCCAGACACTTATACATCCACTCATTCTTCAATATGTAAGACATATTTTAACTTTACAGAAACATACAGTCACTGGATGTTGTCATCAGTGATGTCATCAGTGATGTCATTTGAGATGTCCTCAGTGATGTCATTTGAGATGTCATCAGTGATGTCATCAGTGATGTCACTGACCATGTCATGAATGATGTAATATGTGACATCATCAGCAGTGGATTGCGGGTGCGCGATATATAGTTATTGCAATTAACTATATATGCGAATTTCTATGGTTTTGTGCGAGTAAATTAAGGTTTTGAAAATGCTAATCCCTAACTATATATGGTCTACAACCAATGGTTTTTTCAGTAAATTTTCAAGGTTTTGTAAATGCAAATTCCTAACTATATATGGTCTATAACCTATGGTTTTTTCAGTGAATATATATATATATATATATATATATATATATATATATATATATATATATATATATATATATATATATATATATATATATATATATATATATATATATGCAAAGCAATATCTGTTCGCCGGTTGAGACCACAGAAGGTAAGGACCACCATACGACTTCCTGAGTGTTAAAACGAGCTTTTATTATCCATTTTGGCAGTTTCAGCAGGCATGACGCGTTTCGGGCAGGGACTGCCCTTGATCACATAACGGAAATGCAGTTGTGGTCACTTTAAATAGAGCACCCACTCAATTTTTTTCTTTACGTGATACCACCACGTGTTCTAACCATAGACATAGAAAATAAATTATTTGTGTACGGTGATAGAAACAAACAATTGGTAGCTTTCTAAGGATGTCATTAAACTGTTGTCAGCATATTTTCTATTGCACAATAAAGTAAGATAATTAATCAGGTTCTATTTACAACAAACAAAATATAACAGCATAAATGCGTTTTTTAGCTTGTGCAAATTTAGAACTAGCAGCATGATGAGGGTGACACTACAACTAGTACAGACATATATATACACATTAATATAGTATTCCAATACATAACTCCATAGCAACAAATAAATAACATATAAATATGTTAAAAAATGTTTATATAAAAGACCATGTATAAAAAGAAGGGTCAATTCATAATTTGCATCAGTTAATAAATATTATGCTAAAAATAAATGTGCAAATGGCAATTTTTCATAGGAATGACTATATTACTAGTGTAACTAGCTATAATTTTGTACTCATGCGCTGTCTAAAATATCACATCTAGATGTCATGTTGTTATGTATGTGACCATACTCTCAATAAAGTGCTAGTGCTATGCTGATTATCACGAGGTCAGACAACCAGGTGTGATGAAAGCATAAATTCCAAATGTAAGTGTGCTGAGTGATTGAAGTGCGACCAAGGAATTTAAAGGTTAAAAAAGTGATAAAGGTGGAGAGAAATACAATTGCAAGTTTTATAGTAGTCGCATAGTGGATACTTCTTAAGTAGTTATTTAAATCGTGTATTCTGATACATGACATTCACTGGTGGTAAACTGGACCCAAGTAACATATATAACGAAATACCGAGATTGGATACAGGATAGGTAGCATTTACTCAAATTTACAGGAAAGTGTGCATGTCCTCCCTGTCATTAAGGCCATTTGGATGCTTACTGTTGAGATTCAGAATATATCTGGTCTCTAACTGCCTTAACGCTTTATCCCTGTCTCCACCTCGCTTCAAAACCGGTGCCTGATCAATGACAAAATAAGTCAGACAATTTACATCTTTTTTGTGACTTATTTTAAAATGTCTGGCAACCGGGTAGCCTGGGTCACTATTGATAATTGCACGAATGTGCTGCAGGATACGCATGTACACTGGATTTTTTGTACTGCCCACATAGCGTAAGCCGCATGTACAGGTGAGAACGTATATAGCGTACTCAGTGCGGCAGTCATATTTTCCCCTGATTGGTAGTTCTTTGGTTTTAAATGGGGTGCTATATGTGGCAGTGTTGGCTCCAAAGTTACAAGCCCTACAAGTTGCACATTTACGAAAGCCATTACTTGTGGGCATCCAGGTTTGTATACTAGTGGACCGAATGGGAATCTCTTTAGATAAGAGATTGGCTACGTTCTTAGATTTTTTGAATGTCACATTCGGACGTTCTGATAACGTAGTTTTCAAGATTGGGTCAGTAAGAACTATGGGCCAATTTTTATTCAGGATGTGACGTATTTTGCGTTCCTGTCTACAGTAGGTGGTGATAAATCTTGGAGAACTATTATCTTCTGCTGTGCTGACGTTTAGTTCATTGGTGCAGGGTAACAAGGCAGTTCTAGGTCTCTCATTAGTTTTAGTCATGGCTCTCTCTAGAATCTCTTCGCTATACCCTCTCTGTCGCATACGTTCCAAACATGATTGACTGCAGACATTAAATTGCTCTGTTGTACTGCAAATCCGCTTGAGACGTAACAGTTCCCCGTAGGGTATGCTGGCTATTAAATGACGTGGATGAGCACTTGATGCATGCAATATAGCATTCCCAGCTGATGGTTTTCTATATGCTGTGGTAGTTAAAGTCGCATCATTTATTTGTACCTGGACATCCAAAAATTCTAGCATTGTGGCACTCATGTTAGAAGTGAAATGTAAGTTCAAGTCATTCACATTCAATAGTTCAACAAACTCTTGTGCACTTTGCATACTGCCCTTCCAAATAACAAAAACATCGTCTATATAACGAAGCCATGAAATAACATTATTTTCAAATGTAGCCTTGTGTTCCTTCATGAGGACCTGCTTTTCCCAAAACCCCACATGCAAGCACGCGTAGCTTGGAGAAAAGCAGGCCCCCATGGCTACCCCTTGTTTCTGTCTATACATATTTCTTTCAAATGAAAAGTAATTATTGTTTAGGCACCATGAAATTAAAGACAATAACATCTTATTGTGCATAGCATATTCCGCAGGACGTGTATTTAGAAAATGTTCAACACCACGTAAACCACATTCGTGACGTATACTAGTATAGAGAGACTCTATATCTAGAGTTAGTAAAATCCATTCCTCTGACCAAGTTATGTTACTGAGGTGCCATAAAAAATCACCAGTGTCTTTTATGTAGGAGGGCATGGTCTTAACTAAGTCCTGTAAATAGAAGTCAATATATGAGCCCACATTTTCAGACATACTCCCTATCGCCGAAATTATAGGGCGTCCTGGAACTGGAGTAGTATTCTTATGAATTTTCGGTAATAAATAAAGGAAGGGTAATCTTGGGTGAGTCTTGAACAAAAACTTGTGCTCATCATTTGATAATAAACCCTCAGATTTCCATTTAGATAATTCTTTTTTAAGATTGTCCTTCGCTTTATTATATTTACTCCAGGTTGTAGGCTCATAACATTCCTTGTTATTCAACTGTCTATTGGCTTCTGAATCATATTGCTGCTTGGGCCACAGGACCACATTGCCCCCTTTATCAGATTTTTTAACGATAATGGAAGCATCCTTAGCTAGCTTGTTGATTAACTTGTTTAAAGAAGCTTGTCGCTGATTTGGAGTGAAGTTTCTGTTGCGATGGACGGAACAGTTTAATTCTTTTATTTCCTCCACGACGCGGTCATGGAAGACATCAATTGAGTCTCTCGGCATCAGTGGGATGAAGGTGGACTTAGGTTTGAAAGGGCTTTCCCCTGCACCCTTTTGTAATAGATTCAGTTCTCTTAATTTCACTTGTGTCGGTGCTTGGGAATTCAACTCATCCTCATTGTTCAAGCCATGTAATGCCCATAATGCTGGTATTTCTCCGACCTGCAAGCCAGAGGAGTTAGAGGCTCCCTGGTTGTTTTGTTTGTCCTCTTCCCAGATTTTTTAGGGCATGAAACTTTTTAAGTTTTAATTTTCGGATGAATAGAAATAAATCTACACGCGTTGAAGCATAATCAAAGTTAGTGTTCGGACAGAAGTTTAAACCCAGAGAAAGCAATTGTTCCTCAGCTTTTGTGAGAGTCATAGAGCTGAGGTTAACTACCGTATTGTCATTTATTGTTTCTTTTTCCACCAGTAGTTTTGCCTCTTTTTTGGCTTGTCTTTTGCGTTTTCTCCGGGCGGTTTTTCTAATGGTGTTCCGCCTTCGTCGGCTTGCTTTCTTTCCTTCCTTGGTCTCAGGGTTTTCAACCGGTCCTGTACTAAAAAATCCACTTCCTCACCTAAACCAGGAATAATATCCACGGGTTCCATACTGCTCGAACTTGAACCTGCTGAGCTTAAACTGGACTCGCTTGTGAGAGATATTGAGTCTAATTCAGGTGAGTCTCCGGCCACTGTAGCCTGTTTAGCCTCCAAGATATTTGGTTTAGTTGTTGTTGTACTTTTCATTTTGCGGATGTTTTCATACTTCTTTGCAAAAGTGTAGATCTGGCCTCTTTCATAATCCTCCAGGTCTCTGGCAAATTTATGTACTTTTCTATTTTTTATTTTTTCTTCATATTTTTTCAAACGTTCCTTAATTTCATTCATTTTTTTAGAAATCCAGTCCTGGTTTTCCATTTTGCTGAGATCCTGTTCCATTTATATATATACAAAGGACAGATTTGCCTGTAAATCCGCGTGCAGCGGCGTGGGGTCACCAGCCAAAAATGTTTGGAGGTACCACTTGGTGTTTTAGTAGTCCTTTCACTGCAACAGGCTCTGGCGGAGGACTTCTATGCCCAGCATGCAATGGTGCTACAGGAGAGCGCGAGATGCCTTACACCTTTGAGGCAAAGGAGGGGCGAGTGATCCCATGATCAGGAGTGGTCACAGACTTAAACTTCGCCTTAACGGACCCCTGAGAACAGCGAGAAGGCAGCTGAGACGGGCACTGATGAGGCCAATCTATGGCTGAAACACGTCTGCCCAGGGTTTCAGGGATAATTATTGCCAGCGCTGAAAACCAATAAACCTGCTGCTTATTCCCCCGGAGCTGTGTCACACTCTTTTCTTTAGTGAGAGAGAGCCCTGGACTATGTTTTTTACCAACTTGCAGGAGCTGGTTTTGTGACACGCCCTCTCGGTTTGGAGCTACGCGGCATACCTGCAATCTTGAGGTGGATTGTTAAACGCGTCGCCCTCCCGGTGTTAGATTCCCACTTGGAGGAGATTGACACATGGGGAGAGAGGAGGCAAATGCATTTTACCTGATAAGGAGGACAAAGGACAGATTTACCTGCGAATCCGGCTGCAGCGGCGTGGGATCACCGGTCAAAAATGTTTGGAGGCGCCACTTGGTGTTTTAGTAGTCCTTTCACTGCAATAGGCTCCAACGGAGGACTTCTACGCCCAGCATGCAATGGTACTGCAGGAGAGCACGAGATGCCTTACACCTGTGAGGCAAAGGAGGGGTGAGTGATCACATGATCAGGAGTGTTCACAGACTTAAACATCGCCTTAACGGACCCCTGTGACCAGCGAGAAGGCAGCTGAGACAGGCTGAAACACGTCTGCTCAGGGTATCAGGGACATCTATTGCGTGCGGGAAAACCAATAAATCTGCTGCTTATTCCCCCGGAGCTGTGTCACACTCTTTTCTTTAGTGAGAGAGAGCCTGGACTCTGTGTTTTACCATTTTGCAGGTGCTGGTTTTGTGACACTCCCTCTCGGTTTGGAGCTACGCGGCTTACCTGCAATCTTGAGGTGGATTGTTAAACGCGTCGACCCCCCCCACCCGGTGTTAGATTCCCACTTGGAGGAGATTGACACTGCAACAGGCTCTAACGGAGGACTTCTACGCCCAGCATGCAAAGGTACTGCAGGAGAGCGCGAGATGCCTTACACAAAAAGCACATTTGTCAGCACAATCACATAAGTGAGCGCAAACACAGGTGTCAAAACAAGTATTAGTGTAAGAGGAACACCCACAAGAGTTAGAGTAAGCATATGATTCAGTGCAAGCGCAGATGGCATGCGCTCTGCATTTTTTCTGCTTTTAAGCCCTTTATAGCATTCATGTATTCATTATTAATACATTATTTTAATTTTTGGGGTACTTTTATATTGCTAAGCCTTGAAATAGTTGCAGAGTGCATCTATAGCTCACATGCATGCATTCAACAGTGTGAATTATAAAGTACATTTAGGAAAATGTACACAAGAAATTCACGTTTCTTTTTCACACCTTACATCAACGACCATGAGGCCTGTTTCTTTCATAATAATGGTTAGAGATTATTATAAATTGGATGCATGGGCATTTTAGTGAAAAGGGTATCTTCAGATTTCCGAGGGAGCATAAAAGCTGCAGCAGTCTGCATGAAGGTCGCACACTGGTGTGGGCTGGTTATATGTGTTGTTTTCTCAGACAAAGTATGTCGAAACAAAGGCAGAAATTAGCCTTACTTCTGCAAGCAAGGCAGTAGAATGAAAAACATAATATAAGTGATTTGAGAAAGGTATGTGTGTAAGAGGCCATCGGGAAACTATTGTTGCTAATGTAGACATCAGCTAGGCAATAGGAAGAGAAAAAGTCTGATAATGATTTGACTTATTATGGTGCAAGTACTTACATTTTTTACATTTATTACATTTTTGCTTTTCATCATTATTATTATTTCTGCAATAACGCGCCTTCATATAATCCTCCGAAGAACCAGGCTTTAATATTTAATCAAGTCTTTTACTATTCAATAGTTTCAATACTTTCCCCTTTTGGGGAAAGTATTTGTAAAAATCACTAACTAATAAATATAATCCTTGAGCAGACCTGCCAGCACACACGGTCCCACGGTGTGTCACACGAGATCGATTTTGCTGACATGATCTCCCGGTAAGAGTCCCATGTCACACGGTAGGCGATACTACAAGCATGAGCTGGAAACCACTGTGCAGTGAGTGTTTACAACTCATGTTTGGAGGCTTGGCACTGCTGATGTTGATGAGGGGTTTTGCAAACTCCCTAGGACATGAGCAGCAGCCGCAGAAGCGTTTGTTTGGGCGTTTGGGTGGATGGGTGTGGGCAGATGGTCAGTTCTTGTCACAAAGCCCCAACGCTCTCCATGACCCGGCTCCCTCATACCTTGTTAAAGCAATTAGCTTACATCACTGCCTGCTCCACCGACGCCGTTCTTTAAGACTCCATCTTCTGTCACATGGTGACATTTTTCTGAAAGTTGTCTGGCCTGCTGTATTCTCTGACAGGACTGAGACTTGCCCTATAGGCATTATTTACAGGTAGGTCATGGGAGGTGCATGGGCTACATACAGGTTGTCTGTCTTTCCTGTGCGTGTTGGTAGGTTGGTTCATACCTGTGCTTGCACTTGGGCTGTAGAAGGGTAACTGGGCCGTACTTAAAAGGGACTGTTAAAGAGTCAAGTACAGAGCAGGTGCAGATGCAAGAGGAAGCTGAGTCAATGTAGAAACAGATCGAAGCCAAGGAAATAAGAAGAAACACAGAACCTAGAGTATGTGCAATTAATGGCAAGCAAGCTCCACCAAGTCTTCCTTCATTTAGGGTAATGGATGCACAAAAGATGTTTACACGAAGAGCAGTTAAAGAGTAAGAACGGTGAGCAAGAAATGGCTGAGAAAAAGAAAAACCAGGAACTTGCTGCAGCAAAATACTGAAGGCCAATAGTTAAAGTTCTTTTGCTACGGAGTTGTAGAACACAAGCAACTCCTTCAGCATTGATGGTGGGAATATGGCGGCAATTTGCGCAAAGGCAAAAGCAGATATTAGAAAAGCAGTATCCATATAGAATAAGCATAGAACATTAAACCCAATATATTTAGGGAATAGGATAAGAAGGAGAAAATTGTTCTGAGAGGCAAAAAGAAAGGAACTACAAGGCAACAAATATCTGTCTGATGAATATTGCAAAAGTTTAATTTTGGAAGTTTAGACCCAAAGGTGCAGATTTGTGAAAAGTGATTGAAATTAAACAGATCCAAAACAGAAGTTATGTTAAGTGTGAGCTATTGACTTTCTTCCAGTGATCTGACCAATTTTCTGACCCGTCATAAACAAATTAACATGTTCATTCACATTTCTTCTTGTAACATCCAGGAAGACAATCTTGCTATCCAGATTCTCCAAACATTGCGCTGATTTAGAGGAACCTTACTTACATTTAACTTTTTATGAACAAAAAGAACTGGCATGCCCAAAAATAATTATCCATCGACTATCAACTTACTCTGATACAAACATGTTGGAGTTGCCGTGATGACACTGTGGGTCATGACAACACACAATGCTAGTGCTCTGAATTTGTCAAATAAATAAACGAATAAGTGCAGTGGCCCAACATTTTTATTAGGAGTCCATGCTGCATTTGAATGCTTAGGTTGCTCAATACCAAAGCAATGTATTTTTGATTCTAACTCATGGCTCTTTCTTCTACCTCCTTTACACTTCCTTTATCTTATCCTTACAGGTTATTTACAGGGTTGTGAGAAAGAAAAGAATTGAAATACAGCCTCACCCACAAGCCCGTATTTCATCAATCATATTTATTTCGGCAAAAGAAACAGACGTGTTTCGAACTGCTTCGGTCTTGGTCACATGACCAGAAAATCCAGTGTCGGCATAAATACTGTGTCACACACGACGCACATAATTGACATAAATAAAATATTATTCAAATAAATTCAATGCACTTATCTTCCATATTCAATGCAAATGGAACTTTATATGTATTCATTGGTTAACAAAATTACAAGATTTGGATGTGCCTGGTCAATTCAAATTCATGCAGCTTAAATATATATATATATATATATATACATATATATATATGAACAGGAAGGCTTCGCACAGGACCCCGAGAAGCATAGGCTGCACACCCAAACTTTCTTTAATCAAATTATCGGCATACAACCATGCCTGCCTCCCCAACGTGTTTCAGCATTGCGCCTTGATCACAGGTACCAACGGCAGTTTGTGTTTGTGGCTACTAGGACTGCCACACCTGGGATTGATTTATAGTCCTCCAATGAGCTTCCTCAGTGGGACCCAATGCATCGTGGTCTTAGTGGTTCCAAACACAACCTTAACCCACCAATGGGTATAATATGCATGGTCCAAATTCAACAATAATGCAATAATGCAATTTCGAAGTCCAGTAGTTCCATCACAGACTCCAATTAAATAGTCAAGACAAGCCCTCATAACGCAGAAATCCGCAATGACAGGACCCATCTGTATAGATCCTTCCAGGCGGTGCAATGTCGTTTTCAAAGTGGTGCATGCCCCTACCCAGACTGGGCTGTGCCGTAAATTTTTATGAACAGGAAAGCTTCCCACAGGACCCCGAGAAGCAGAGGCTGCACACCCAAACTGGTTTCAATCTTCTTAAATCACCTGGGATATATATGCTTTGTATGCTGATCCAAACAATACACCCACCTACAAAAGGCTTCTACAACACAAACGTGTTTCTCTCTCTCTCTCTCTCTCTCTCTGTCTATATATATATATATGTATATATTATCTACTGGCGGTCGCCAGTAGGTAGCTATATTTTGGACCTATTTTCCATAGGAAATATGCAACATTTTATTCCAAATAATTTTGGCGCCGATTGACAAATCTTCGCGAAATTTTCAAAACTTATGGCCAGCTCCGGTCCGCTCCTATCCTGAAAATTTCATGGTGATTCGCCAAGCGGGGCCAAGAAAAAAGGGGGGTCCCAAAACATGTATTCCCCATGCAATTTCCCGTAGGAAACTTCAGCCACGGCTATAGCCTGTACTGCTGAACTGTGGACTGTTCCCTGTGGCACTTTTTAAGTTGGGGGATTAAGTCCTCTTTAGGGTCCCTGGGGTGCAACTAGCCCACCAGGTACCTCCAGTATGCGCCAGAGAGCTGCGTTGCAGAGAGGTGTTCAGAGGCCCCTTTTTACACCTCTCTTCAACGCATCTCTGTGGTGCTTACTGAAGGTACCTAGTGGGCTACTTTCACTCTAGGGACCCTCAGGATTCAAGGGGACTTAATCTCCCAACTTAAAACAGCCACAGAGAGTGTTTACACAGTGGCGAAGGAACGGTATGGGGCCTGAGGTGACCTGTGCAAACACACCCTGTGGTGCATTTTAGGTTGGCGAAATAATTCCCCTTCAATCCTGAGGGCCCCTGGGTTGTAACTAGCCCATCAGGTACCTCCAGCAAGTGCCACAGGCCTGCATTGCAGAGGGGCAGTCCAGGCTTTGTCCCTTTTTACATCTCTCTGCAATGCAGCTCTTTGGAGCTTACTGGAGGTACCTATTAGGCTAGTTGGAGCCTAGGGACCCTCAGGATTCAAGGGGACTTAATCTCCCAATTTTAAACGGCCACAGTGCGCATTTACACAGTGGTGAAGGGAGGGAGCGGGCCTGAGGAGACGTGTGCAAACGCGCCCTGTGGCATGTTTTAAGTTGGGGAAATAATTCCCCTTCAATCCTGAGGGTCCCTGGGTGCCAACTGCCCACCAGGTGCTTCCAGTAAGTGCCAATGCACTGCATTGCAGAGAGGTGGTCCAGGACAAGCCCCTTTTTACACCTTTCTGCAACAGCGCTTACTGGAGGTAGCTAGTGGGCTACTTTGACCCTAGGGGCGCTCAGGATTCAAGGGGACCTAATCTCCCAACTTAAAACGGCCACATGGCGTGTAGACACAGTGGGGAAGGGAGGGGACGAGGCCTGAGGTGACGCGTTTTAAGTTGGGGAAATAATTCCCCTTTAATCCTGACAGCCCCTGGGGGTTAACTAGCCCACCAGGTGCTTCCAGTAAGCGCCACTATGCTGCATTGCAGAGAGGTGGTCCAGGCCGTGCCCCTTTTTACACCTCTGCAACACAGCTCTGTGGCACTTACTGGAGGTACCTAGTGGGCTAGTTGTACCCAAGGGACACTCAGGATTCAAGGGGACTTTATCCACCAAATTAAAACGTCCACAGTGCTTGTTTGTACATGTTAGCTCAGCTCCCCGCCTCCCTTCACCAGTGTGCAAATGCGTCCTGTGGCGCGGTTTAAGCAGTAGTTTTAATCCCCCTGCCCTATTATGTACTAGAGTCTTACAGAAGAGGCCATGGTAAACACAGGGGTACCCCAACGCATAGTGTTCCCTAGTGTATGTAGGTGTTTTCACTGTATTCTAAGTGTCTTTTAGCATAGCACTGGCACTAGGACTGGTTAGTCAGAGTCAGTAACCACCAGTACCCATCTGAAAAAGTTGAGGGTACAGGATGATTTTGCAACAAGGCCTCTTTCTGCTCCTCTGTTTGTTCTTTCTGCACATCTTCCTTCTTTCTGCACTTTTCTTCGTCTTTGAGGACATCTGTTGCTTCTTTCTGCATTTCTTTTTCTTCTTTCTGGGTGTTTTTTCTTCTTTCTTCACATGGTCTACCTCTGTAGGCATAGTTAGAAACTAGCATTTAAAAAACCTTTGAAATTCACTTAAAAAAGCAAAGGTTTCAGTTACGTTAAAGTTAAAAATGAACATTTAAAAAACCTTTGAAATTCCCTGAAAAAACCCATAAGTTTCAGGCACGTTATAGTTAAGAATTAGCATTTAAAAAACCTTATAAATTCACTGAAAAAACCATAGGTTTCAAGGGTGTTATAGTTAGCTGGACATTTCACTCGTACAAAACCATTGAAATTCCCTGTTATAGTTAGTTCAGCTAACTATAACTCGAGCCCCCGCAATGCACTGCTGATGACGTCACATATTACATCACTCATGACATGGTCAGTGACATAACTCATGACATCACTGATGATATCTCAAATGACATCACCGATGACATCATCCTTGTGATAGAGTGGCAGACCTCCTCTCAGCCTAATATAACCTTTGATACACACACTCAAAAATAGAAACTAACATTTTCCAAAGAATGGACATACCAATACCACTTACAACACACCTATTTAGTATTTACAAGATAGATTTACACACACATCCACTCATTCACCAACAGTCCTATACAGACACTCATACATGTACTCATTCACCATATGTACTCATACACCTATACATCCTGTTGCACAATGACACTCATCCATAGACTTACTCACACACATAGTCACACATGTAAACAAAGTATCAAACATCCATTAAATTGCATGTAGAGTTATACACACACCACCACACTTACTGGTACAGAAACTTACACATACTTACTTTCTTAAACAATCACTTATAGAAACACTGACTAATTTATACAGGAACTCTTCCAATCTCTCACTCTCACATATACTCACTTATATACACCAATACTCACATATACTAGTTTAACATATATGTAGTTACTTATAAAGACACTATTGAGACAGTCATTCACTCACTAACACACCCATACATACACTCATCCACCCATAAAGTCCTGCACATATACTGTCTTCAACACATACAAACAGTGACATACTCATTAATGCATCTATGCACTAAGTAATACCCCCCACTGAACCATACAGAAACTCAGTCACTCATACTGATACTCGAAAAACCAACTAATAAACTATATAGACACTCATGTAGCTACTCACCAACCCATGCAGCCACTTATTAACAAAGTGAGAGACTGATACAGATATTTACATATTTAAACATTACTCACTAACCCATGTATTAACTAAGATACACTCAATCATTCCGTTATACAATCACTTTTACAAAAAAAAATCCATTTAGATACATATACCCACTTATTCTTCCATCGACTTTGAGATATACATATATAAAACATATTTAATTTTCAGCAAAACACACATTCACTGGATGATGTCATCAGTGATGTCATTTGAGATGTCATCAGTGATGCCATGAGTGATGTCACTGACCTTGTCATGAGTGATGTTATATGTGAAGTCATCAGAAGTGCATTGCGGGCGCGCAAGTTATAGTTAGCTGAACTAACTCTAACAGGGGAATTTCAATGGTTTTGTACGGGTGAAATGTCCAGCTAACTATAATGCCCTTGAAACCAATGGGTTTTTTTCAGTGAATATCGAAGGTTTTTCAAATGCTAATTCCTAACTATAACTTGGCTAAAACCTATGGGTTTTTTCAGTGAATATATATATAAATAGTGACTTCAACATTGCTGAGGTATCAGATTTCCGAGACCCGCCGCCTGACACCTGGTTGCTGAGGAGCTGCTGTCATTTGGCTGTCCATGACTGCATGGAGAGGCGCAGGCATTACACTTACGTCTCCAGCCTTGGCACCTGTGGAGAAGGTTGGCTGGAAGTAGGGGACACAAGGCTGTTTTTTTCCCGGGAACTTAGGATCAGTAGTTTGGACATTGGACTTCTGAGGTGATTTGCAGTATAATGCAGCGCAGGTGAGCCCCTCGCCATTAGGGAAGGAGGGTTTTATATAAGACACTGCAGAAAACTGTGACATTTGGAAAAAGGTTCATAGCCGAAACACGTCATGCCTGTAATCTTTTCATTAAACGATCTGTGAAGCCCCGCTGTGTCCCTTGTTCTGCTCGAGTGGGAGGAGAAGTTGGTGTCATATATATATATATATTTATATATATACACACACACTTTTTTGTCGTAGAAGCTTTTGGTGGTTGGGTGTTTTGTTTTGTATTATCATGTCCTGTCATGTCCTTTAGGTTAGTTCTATCATGTGTCCACATGACATAACGGTCTTACACAGGTGACATTTTACCCAGTAGCTTACTTCTGTCTCTCCGACATCAGGCTCTTGGTACCTGGCGTACACAAACATGTCCCAAGGCACGGTAGATTTATTCTGGACAAGGGTCATCACTTTTTTTCATTCATGGCCAACAGCCAGCTGTATATGATCATATTCGCTTAGAAAAGAATTCGAAGGGAATTAGGAAATGTTTAAAAAATATATTGATTCTAGAAAAACCCTGGAGTGACCACTTTAATATAAATGACTCCCACTACTCTTTACAAAGACAGAGGAGAAATTACTTCCAAGCTGAGACAAGGTTCTGTCAACTGATTCTTTGGCAAGCAGAGATCTGACATCCCTTGTGGGGTGCCATCCTCGGCGCAGAGACTGGTCCTTTATTCAGAACCATCATGTGAGGGGTTAGTACTTTCCCAGGGAATTATTTGCTCCATTAGGCTCCACTAGGTCCCATTAGGACATATCCTAGCACTTACACATGCATGATTCACCTACAACTCTAGGTTAGGTAAGGTTAGGTAGGCTACGCATCGGAGGAGTATGCCAACACTATTGTGTTATGTAATATGTTTTCATTCATCTTATTAGCACTATGGTAGAAATGTATCTACTTTTTACAATATTTGCACTAGCGGTTATATTTGTCTGCTCCTGTCTTTTGATTGTTGAAGCTAACATGTTTCATACTAGACTGACGCTTGACCAATAAATAATTATTGAAACTGTTCCAATCATCATTCTATTTATTCTGAGAAAAGTGAGCAAGAGTGTAGTAATCTATGTTTGTAGTAACCTATGCTTGTTGCAAGGTTACATGTCTAGAACCCTATACTGTGAGTGGTCTGTATTAAGGTTCTGTTCAAGACAGTTGATCCTGGACATTTTAGGATGTTGCGTCTCTGCTTGGTCGTCCGGCATGATGTGGATTAAAGTAAATTGAAACCTACTGATGTTTGTCTTCGCTACCACATATTTTTGGCAACGGGGTGCTGACTATCTATACGAACCCACGAGCAGCTGCAGAGGAAATATTCTGTTTCACGGAGGTTAAGATTGGTGGTCATCCTGCTCAGAAAGTAGTGTTGGCGATGTGCAGTGAGGGAGCAGTTTCCTGTTGACAATGTGTGACTGCTGATCGTTGACCTGAGCTTCAATACTGGTGAGATGGCCGGATGACAGAGAGCTGGACTTTTAATTTTTAGAAGAAGTCAGAAGCTGTCCCAAGCTGTCTTTTCTCCACTTTTGCTGAGCGTGCTGTGTTGGAGCAGTCTTCTGTGAGCAGAGCGCAATGTAAATTAAGGTTAGTGGTACTGGAACGCACAACATGGACGTGCGTTCCAGCAACGGAAAAAACTAGTGCCTGGTGACGCACTCTTGGTTAAGTGCTACATGGGTGAACAAGCACGTTTGCGTATCAACATTGAAACGCAGAAGGTATTTCCAAATCAACTGCGTCACAGAGACATTCTTGAAGGATTCCTACAGGGTTTCCATAATGACAGCGTCATAGAGACAATTGTCGAAAGACTCTGACTGATTAATTTAACCCTGCCAGCATTTCTTACCACGTCATAGTTGAATAAAGAGAGTGGCAGTCAAGAAGGTTCTTTTCAATATTGAGCTGTTGTGACACACTGCTAGATTTTGTTTTCAGCACATGTGTTGTCTAACAAATAACTTTATTCAGTACCACTTTATTTTATGTAGGCAAAGTCACAAAGTACATATTACTGCCTTTAATCTTGTAGTAAGTGAACGCTAAATCAGTCCCAATTTTAGTTTGTCTATAACTACATTACATTTACAGTTTATTGCTTTCTTTTATTTCATTGGAAGAGTTTTAAGTGATATTTAAACTTTCCTTGGGTGCAAGTTATATTAGTTGTTAAAGAACTACATGTGACTGGAGCTGACATTCGTCTTGCAATTCCAAAGCACTCTATTTTTAACGTATTTAAAATGGCTAAGCCGGCAGTTTCTCCACTTCCACCATTTTTGGAGACACCAGGTGACCCGCCCATCAAATGGAGAAAGTGGTTTGATGGTTTTGAAACGTACCTTGGTGCAATTGGTGCTATGAGATTTCGAGCAGAGCGTAAGAAGTATATCTTACTACATTCATTAGCCTTTGAAGACATGGAAATTTTAAAGCATCTTCCTAATCCAGTTCAAGTTGAAGGTGATCCTCTTGATGAGAATCAGGAAATAGTAAATAATTTACAAACAAGGTTTGATGTACAACCCAGCTTGGTTGTACTTCATCACAATTTTTTTCTACGTACACAGAACACCGGGGAAGACGTTGACAATTACATCACTGCTTTAAGAAGTCTTGTGTCAGACTGTCAGTTTGAAAACTTTGGGGAGCAACTTGTTCGCAACCAATTAATCCCTCACTGCACAGATAAAGATATCAAACAAAAATTACTATCCATGGGAAACCCAATCTTAGAGGACACTATTAGAGTGGCAAAGAGTATTGAGACATCGCAGTTGTCTATCAAAGAATTAGATGAAAAAAAGTGAAGCTGTCGCTGCTGTCAAAGTGAAAGACGCCAAGGTACCTGACAACAAAACATAAGACAGACAACATTCTTCAGAAAGACAGAACTCTTTTTTTTCAAAGACTAACATCTGTTTCAGGTGTGGATATAGACCAAACGCTCCAGGCACAAAGTGTCCAGCTAGGTTTGTAACATGTAAAAATTGTAACAAGATGGGCCATTTTGCTAAAGTCTGTCAGACAGGTAGAAGCAAATTTAATCCCAAACCTTTCCCGGTAAAATGTGTAGTTGATGAAGACATGAAGCGAGATGAAGAAGTGTCTGTTACTAAAGAACTTAGTAACATGATTGTTGTTGTACAGGATGATGGTGTTATCACAGGGGATCCAGAGTTGTGTGTTGATTCTTATGTAGGGATTCTAGTAGGGGATCGTGTTTTGAATCTTCTTGTTGATTCTAGGGCACGTATCTCCATGATTACTCTAGAACTCTATCAAGCAACTTGGCCTTACTGACCTCTTCTTCCCCAGATCGTAAAGCTGACTCTCATGAGGGACGTGTGATAAATCTTTATGGGTTCATTGAAGAGATCATAAAATTCAAGGGAAGGAAGATTGTTGGTAAGATTTATGTGGCACAAACAGGGCTCAACATTTTAGGCTGGTTTCACCAGAGATTATTTGGGATGGTACTCAGGCCAGGAACCAAAGATCAAGTACTAGCCATAGGAGACAGTCCTGATCTTGAAAATTTAGTTAGTGATTTTCCACACTTGTTTTCTGGAGAATTGGGCAAAATCAGAAACTTTTAGCAGGAGATTATTGTAAAAGATTGTGCTTGTTCAGTAAATCATAAACTCAGGAATATTCCTTTCAATGATAGGCAAGATCTTGAGAAATAACTTGATTCTTTATGCACCAAAGGTATAATTGAACCAGTAGAGCCATCCCTATGGTTGTCCCCTTTAATTGTAGTGAGGAAATAGAATGGGGAACTCAGGGTTTGTGTTGATCTCTGCTGCCTCAACAAATAAATATGGTTTGACTCACATCCCCTTCCAAACATAAATGAGTTACTAACAAGTTTGAAAGATGCAAAAGTTTTTACAAAGTTGGACTTAGCATCCGCCTACCATCAGCTAGAATTAGCACCAGAGTCTAGACCTCTTACCGCATTTGTTTCCCCTTTTGGAACTTTCCAATACGTACGTATGCCGTTTGGGCGTGGCCTGAGCGGTGTCCATTTTTCAATGCCTCATGTCTATAAATGTTGAAGGGGATTGTTGGTCTGTCTGTTTTTCAGGACGATGTCCTTATCTTTGAGCTTCACACAATGTCATTTTGAAGGAAGTGTTATCACGATTTCAGAACAATGGTGTTGTCTTGCGCAGAGACAAGTGTGTTTTTGCGACTAGAGAAGTAGATTATGTAGGTCATTTAGTCAATGAAAACGGCATTCTTCCCAAGTCTAGTCTTGTTGATTCCATTGTTAAAGCAAAAGCCCCTTCTTACAAAATCACCCTTAAATCGTTCCTTGGGTTATGTGATTTCTACTCGAGGTTTATTCAAGACTGCATGCTTATTAAGGGTGTTATGTTTGAATGGAACAAAGAATATCAGGATGTTTTTGACTGGGCAAAACAACAACTCAGTTTGCCATCGATTTTGAAACATTATGATCCCTCTCTAGAATGCACTCTTACAGTTGATGCCAGCAATGTCGGACTTGGTGCAGTTCTCTCTCTCAAAAAAAAGGGGAGTCCAAAACCATTGGATTTGCCTCCAGAGTCTTGTTTCCTGCTGAAATAAAGTATTCAGGTATTGAGAGAGAATTGTTGGCATGCTGGTGGGTTGTTATGAAATTCAGGAATTTTCTCTGGGGAAGGACATTTTGTCTTAAGACTGACCATAAACCATTGTTTTTCATGTTCAGTGGAAAGAATGTGAGAAGTTTCATACCCAGAATTGCACGATTATCTTCAAAACTTCTTCAGTTTGATTTCCCCACTGAATATATTCCAGGATGCAATAATGGGTGTGCAGATTTCTTTTTTTTTCTTTGTCCTCATCTCACCTATAAGCATATTGCAGAGTGTTACAGCCGTTATTGTGTCCCTGGGCTCCCTCTGGCCAACTGCACTTGCTTAGGTCTCCCGACCAACTCCTTACACTGGAGTTAAGGTGTAATCATAGGACCGGGTGCCTTCATGGTTGGTTGGTTACCAAAACAATCTTAGTTCTCGGCCCATAATGATAAGGGGTGGCCAGAGGCTGGTCAAAGTGCTACTAGAGCCAACAAGGTTGAGGCGAGCCATCACGAATGCTGATTTAAGCCAATCTTCCATTCTTGGGGGACTTGGGTCTTACCATTTCACACATATTTCTCTGCGCGTCAGCAAAATAACACATAATAATAGTCCTCTATCATTCACCGCCAGGTCCTTTGTTAAGGAACAATCGTCTGCAAAGAAAACTAAAGACCCATTGACCACGATGTTCATATCAAAAATCCTGCGCAGGCAGCCCCCAATCCCTTTCCAAAACGATCCCAGCTCTGGGCACTAAAAAAAAAACATGAATGTCAATTCAATCAATTCAAAAATACTTTATTCGGATTGCAAAAAATCCATAAAAGTCACACATTACATAAAAGTACATTTTAAAATAATTACGCAATTTCCATAAATAGTTAAAAACTGCAGTTGTTTTTCAAGCATTAATGTAAACAATCAAAATCAGTTATTAAAGGGCATTCTGATTTACTAAAGTGCTATTGCAAGGGAGACTTTAAGGCACATAAGCATTTCAGGGAGATTCCATAGATTTCCGTGCAGAAAAGATGACTTTCAGAAATGAGCTTACACGAAAAATCAGTTCATCATTTTCTAATTTTAAAAGCATGAAATATGATTGAGTCAGGGAAACTGGTCTTTGTTTTTTAAAATATGGAACTAAAAACCACTTGATGTATTTCATAAAAAATTTGCAATGAAAAAAGAAGTGTAAGTCATTTTGTCTACTGTGTCCATCGCAAGGGCAGGGGCGTAACTCATTTCCAGAATTCATCGTGCTGTGGCCCATTGGAAAACAGAGTGAATATTTTATGATTCCAGCTCTTAGGCGATATAGTAACGACCTTTCCCAGTTGGTCATAGGGAGTCTTAGATATAAAGGGATTTGTTGTGGAGATAAGTCGTTGTTTATGTTGTTCACATATGATTTGACAGTTTGTTTTTGCAATTCTATCTCCAACCTCTTTTCCCTGAAGAGGGCATAGAGTTAAATTTGTATATCCTTTTTGTCCGTGCTCTTGATCTGGGAAGGATCGTTAAAAAGATGGGTTTTGCCAATACTGTCTAGGCTTTCCTTAGTCGCCCGGAGCCACGGGATGCTCATACCTTTGTCACAGGTTAGACATTCAGACACAATTTCCTGAGTTAAGGTAGCACGGTCTTTGGCCCAAATGGCCAGCCAAAATATTACAGGTCGCGTGGCAATAAAGTCAGTTATGTAAGGCAAGTTGAGTTCAGCATGGCAAATGTACCCGGAAGAAGAGATTGGGGCTCCAAGCAGTTTTCTACATAACCGGTTTTCTTCTGTCTGCAGGCTAGATGGTCTCACTATCCCCCAAATCTCAGCGCCATAGGTTGCTACCGGGACACATTGCAGTCTATATATTTTCACAATTGCCTTAGTTGTTTCTGACCTCTTTGGCCGAGGCAAGGCAAGGATTGAGTTTATGGCCTTTTAGAACTTGCCTGTGGCGTGGGCGAGGTGCCCACTCCACAGGCCGTTCGCAGCAAAGACCATACCTAAGTAGGGGAATGATTTGGTAGAGTGCAACTTCTCTTGACCAATCGAGATGGAGTTGAGTTGTTTGGCCCCTGGCCCACAGGTCATAATAAACGATTTTTGAAAATTCACCTTCAAGTCCAGGTTCCCCATAAAATGTGCAAAGCTCTTAACCAGGGCACGAAGGGCATTCGGTGTTAGGCCCATAATCACCGCATCGTCGGCATACAGGAGTGCGGGTAGCAGGTTCCCTTGGATTTTCGGGACATCCGTTGTCGTCTTTTTCAGGGAGTCACTCAATCCATTTATATAGATGATAAACAGCAGGGGTGCTAAAACGCACCCCTGTCGGACGCCTCTTTCTACCTTAATTGCCCCTGAGGTTTCGCCCTCCATTCCAATTCGTACCTGGGCTTTAGTGTCCGCGTGTAGGTAGGCTAGGAAATGTACCAAGGGTTCATCAAGGCCATAGGAGAGAAGTGTCGCCCACAATTTCGACCTATTCACTAGGTCGAATGCGGACGACAAGTCCATAAAAGCTAGGTAAATGGGAGAAGCCCTGGCTATGGTGTATTTGCCTATTATAAGATTGAGATTCAGGCATTGTTCTATTGTCCCGACCTTGCTTCTGAAGCCCATTTGACATCTGTCCAGCACCCCTGTTTCTTCGGCCCAATCGTTCACTCTATTGTACAGCACCCGGCCCAAAATTTTCAGGGTGTTATCTAAGAGTGAGATGGGCCTATAATTTGCAGGGTCAGATCTTTCACCTTTTTTGTAGATAGGCACTATTGTGCTTGTGGACCAGGTGACAGGGATGGCGCCCATCGGTAAACAGTTGAAAACATTGACCAGAATAGGCCCCCAAAATTCCGGTTTGTGTTTAATTAAGTCAATTGGGAAGCCATCCGGCCCTGGCGCCTTGTTCCCGAGGCTTTGATTGATGGCCAAAACGACCCCCCCCAGGGTTATATCTAGTGGGCTCAGTTTGCCATAATTGTGATCTTCTGTAGGAGCAGTAGGGTTAGCATATATTTTGGAGAAATGTTGCTCCCAATGCTGGCTTGAGATGGTGCAGCTAATTGGTGACAACTGTTTCCCCATGTCCCGCATCTTCCTTACAGCGGGCCAAAAGGTTGCACTATTTCCCACAGCAGCGGAGACAGTTAGTTCATTCCAATGTTCCTCTACCATGGTGGCCTTCCTTGTCCCTATAGCTGTTTTATAGGCTTGCCTGGCGGACCGTACATCTACTTGGCTCCTCGGTTTAGAATATAGCGCCTTACGAAGAGCCTTATTTGCCGCTGAGCAGCAACTGTCGAACCACCTAGGCTCGTCATTATTTTTCCTGTAAGGGACTGTCAGAAGAGTCTTAATAACATGACACAGATTTGCAAAGTCTTTGATTATCCTATGGTGGTTCCCATCGGTAAGTGAGCATGAATCAACTATTGGTTGATGGTTGCTTATGATTATGTTCATAATGCGTCCGCAGTCCACCCCTTTCCACTTTAGCCTTAGGTTATCAGTTGATGGCACGATATCTCTTGCTCCCAAGGTGCGGGGGTGCTTGAATCGGGCCCAGTCTTAAGCTGAGTTCCAATGCATTATGGTCTCCAAAGGCTGTTTCTACAACTCCTGCTTGGATAACTTTATCTAATAATTCCACAGACGTGAAGATGTAATCTACCGTGCTGGAAAAATCTCTCCCTCTGAATGTTGGGATATATGCAGTTTCACTATTTTTGCATGTGTCCATTATATTCAATAGGGTGTGTGTATTTATAAAATTTTTCAGTTCGTTCCCGCGTTTGGTGGCCCTATCTGATTGATTTGTACCTGCTTTGGCTTTCGCCAGTTTGGCATTAAAGTCTCCAGCTAGGATAATCCCATTGTTTGCACGGTTGTTGGCTGATTCGGTTATTCTTGTAATATTCTCGAATAGCTCTATATAGTTCCTGTTAGGGGTCGAGTGAAAATCGTTATTATAAAAGTTAATCAAGTATAACGATGACCTACATGTAAACTCGATTATTTGAATGTTTGGGCTTTTAGTTGGTATTGATTGAATAGCCCCCCCGAGAGTTATTCTGAACCCAATCAGCAGGCCTCCCACGGGGCGTCCGAAAACTGACTTTTGTGCACAAATGCTATAACATTCTAAACCCTCTATAACTGTTTCAGAAGTAGCCCATGTCTCTTGTAACATTATTATGTCTCTGTTAGATATGAATTTTAACCATTCCTGATCCAGCACCCGTTGTTGGAGTCCGGCTACATTCCAGCTGATGATCTTTAATACGCTATTAGGGTTTTTATGAGAGTGGGGATCTGGAGGGTTGGATGTTACGGGCCCTTTAGTGTTACCAACTACTTGATCTTCTCTTGCTGGTGACAACCTCGAGCAATTTTGGGCCAGTTGTGTACTTGATCTCTCCTTATCGTGCACCTCTATATTTTTAGTGAACTCAATGGGGCAACCCTGTTTTGTTCCCTCCGGTTCAATGTTCAGTGACCGAGGTGATGGTGGGAGTCAATCAACCATCTCGAGGCTGCTGAATCTATTAAAAACTGGTATTCCCCAGTAGGCATCTCTACTTATTGTGTTTCTTTGAGGATATCTATGGTTATCTTGCCCCCACTCACCCCAGTTGTTTCCCGCGTCTTTTTGCCCCACCTGGCGCCAGTTTCCCTCAAAGGCATGGTCGTACTGGTTAAACCTGTCAGAATTCCTAGATGGGTAGAAGAAAGAGAGGTGCCTTGTCTCTATACCTTCACTGTACCCCTCACTTCTCCATGAACAAATATGTTCTACAGTGCGTGGGTCATCAAAGTTAACAATCACACAGTCGCCATGTGTTTTCTGTGTTTCGCGGCCCACCCACGGTACTCTTCTAACTGTTAGGATTTTACTCCTACAGTATGGGGGTAGGGGTCTGTTATTATTTAGCCAAAAACTGACTTTGTTTAGTAGGGACCAGGTAGGTTCTTCGGTACTGTCTGATATCTCGGGGACTCCCGTCATCACCACTACATATGGACTTGATCCAGGGGGCAGATTAGCAGGAAATCTTCCTTGATTTCCTTTGTTCCTGTCCTTATGATTGCTAGTGATGTCCCCCTTTGGTTGTATCGGGTTGGATTGTTTCCCCTGTGGGTTTGTGCTTAAGGTGGGTGGGTTCGGTTTTTTCATAACTCCCTTTGGAGGTGGGGTTGGCTTGGGTGTGTTACTAGGGTCTGTGGCTGGTTTTTTCGCGGCTTGTCCCGAAGGTTGTTGAATATGTGGTTTGGCCGCCACTGAGGCTGGTATACCTTTAGGGGATGGACTTTTAACTAGGGCGCTTAGTTCGTTTAGTTGTTTTTCTATGTTCCCTAGTCTCTTTTCGATGGTAGCAAGATGGACAGTTATAATTTCCCCAACCTTCGTTATAAGTTGGTTTGTTGAGGAGCAATCTTTACATGAGGACTCCATAATGGACGAGTCTCCTTTATGACCTAACCCTGTATTAGATTTCTTGTTAGCCTTTTTAGAGTAGTTGGGTAGGCTTTTCCCCTGCTTTCTCTGGAGTAGAGGGCTTCCATTAGGTATAGATGTATTTGAACCTTGGGGCTGTTTCTGTTTCTGTATGGCTCCCTCCCTTAAACCTCGCAATACTCTTGAGGTAGGGGTTGAGTCCACGAGTCTATGTGTGGTAGCCGAATCTCGGGGAGGGGAAGAATTTGTAGCCATCGGATCAGGATCTATAATCAGGATCGGGTCAATAGCACGGGCACGTGTGGTGTCTGTGGTTAGAATAGGAGATGATTGAGACTCCACAATAGATGTTATGTGCGAGCTCTCGGGGAGACTCATTGCTGGAATAGAATTTGTAACGAGATCCAGTTGTGTATTAAAGTTATCTGTGACATCTAAGTTGGGCGATTTCTCCAGACTCCGTAATGAGTCTGAGAGAAGTTGTGTTACTGATAAATCCATGGTGTTAGGCATGGTGTGGATCTCTGCACTAGCACTAACTACAGAGGCGCCATCAGCAGGGTTGTTCCTATTGGGTGTATTTGCTGTGGCAAGGAGACCCAGAGAAGAACGTTTGGCTTGGGCCAGTTCCAGGGAGACTCTACGCTCCAATAAAGATATTCCGTGGTCAATCGCTTCATTGGCCCTGAAGATGAAATTATCAATTGGTCCAGTGACTTTCCCTGCTCCTGCAGCAGTCTTGCTGCGGCTGCCCCTTGTGGACATGGCAGAATGTGTGGCAGTTAATCACCTAATAGGGGCAGTGTATGTAGAGTACTTACTTGCGGAGTATTCTGAATACGTGAGTCAGTAGGGTGGCCCGTCCCGTCCTCCGTCGTCCTCGGACGGCCTCAGACGGCCCGCCCTTTGCCCGGGCTTAGCCCCGGGCGTCCCGCTCGCGTCCCGCGACGCTGAGGGCTCCTGTGTTTATGGGCCCCTCCCGGCGCATGTGACGCGTCGGGGAACGCGCCGCCGTTGAGGCAGTCGGGATTTGCAGTCCTGAGGCGGCGGCGCGACTGGTGGCAGTGTTGTTGCCTCTGCCTGGCTCTCCTGTGCTCCCGTGGCCGTAGCAGCCTCTCTGCTGTTCAGGCGCTCCCACAGGGTGAAGGTAGATGTCCGCTTTAGTCTTTCGTGTAATGGTTAATCCCCCCGCTTCACCGAGGGCTCCTGTGTTTATGGGCCCCTCCCGGCGCATGTGACGCGTCGGGGAACGCGCCGCCGCTGAGGCAGTTGGGATTTGCAGTCCCGAGGCGGCGGCGCGACTGGTGGCGGTGTTGTTGCCTCTGCCTGGCTCTCCTGTGCTCCCGTGGCCGTAGCAGCCTCTCTGCTGTTCAGGCGCTCCCACTGGGTGAAGGTAGATGTCCGCTTTAGTCTTTCGTGTAATGGTTAATCCCCATTCATGTCACAACCTTTATGTCACTGCACCTATCACTGCACCGCGTGTTCACGGTCACCATAAGGCGTTTGTTGTAACATAATCATGGTAATGTTCTCTTTTGTCTCCATAGGCAAGAGTTGTCCAATCACGGTAGTACAACCTTTTAAACTGACACTTATCTAGGTCATGTTTTTTTAGGATAGATGTTAACCACTAGGTCCTGAAGAATCGCAGCCAATAGGCACAGCGAGAAACATGTTGACCTCACGATAAAATCTGTAGTCCTGTATCGACACATGGAATCCTAATTTCCAGCGATCATAGGCTACCCACTGTTTTTAACTGTGACAGGGGACCACCAGAATAAATTGATCTCAGGTACCTCATGTCACATTTTAACTCACTTACCTACACTATCCGCTCCTTTCTGGCCCCTCACCCGCACTTCACCCGAGGCAGTTGGTAAAAATATCTCAGTTAAAGAGCCCCTCTTCGAGGTGAGCCCGTGGGGCATTGCACTGCCTGCCCGACGAGGAGCAACCGCCAATGATGAAGCATGACACTCGCAAGGGTGTTTGAGGCCATTAAATGCCAACATATTGGATACCCAGGGTAGCCCTCCACTGAGCACTACCTTCTCTCCCTTTGTGACCGCATCTCTACCACTTATAACTCTCTTTTCGATAGGAACAGCCGAGTCTGTCTTTGCCTTACATTGTCCCTTTGGGCTCCGACTGTGGCTGGACCTTCCATTCTGAGGTCCTTGAATGGTAAACTGAGCCCTAGGATCTTGACTTGATCCGCCCCTTCCCCCCTTTTTTTGATACACTTGGTTTGACCTATCCCTGAGAGGATCTAGGAGGACATTAAAGTCCCCCCCCCCATGATCATTGGAAGGTTCTCCAAAATTAGCTTTGAATAAAGTTTAGAGATATAAGACGAGTCGTCCACATTTAGGCCATAAAAAAAGGCACAGATTACGTCTGTGCCCTAAAGGTCCAGATGCGCGACGATCCACCTCCCAGCTTGATCTGTCTGAGTTAATTTTATTGAACACACTAACCCCCGCTTTATCAAAATTGCAACTCCTCGATTATTTATTGTTTGACTCGAAGAACAAAAACTCTCAGCCCAGGGCAATTTGGAAAACAATTTTTTAGATTCCTCAGCTGTTAAGTGTGTTTTTTGTAAGATGCATACCTGTGCCTCAGAGAGCTCTAGATATTTCATTATCAATCTCTGTCTTCTTTGGTATCTCAGTCCGTTAACATTCCAGGAGATAAAGCTATTCTTACTGCGCTGAGCTGTTACCTCTGCCATTTAATTAAAGATCTCTGACCCAGAGCCGCTTGCCCGTATGTTACACTCCTAAAGTGAGATGAGTATTTTTTTTATTTTATCCCCTTGCTCCCCACCCAGTGCGCCTCTTCCACCCACCCACCTTCCTGTGCCCCTTCACTCCCATGAGGAACCCTCCCTTCCAAAATAGGTAAGCCTATTTTAGTCACGCCCACCTCTAAAGTTAATTTTTATTTTTACCTAAGCAAAAGATGAATGAACGATCTTAGCCTCCGGGGTGAAAAGCTATTTATGCTATTATTATACCCCTATGATAATAACTTCTCATAGTCATTTCCCAGATTTCTCTCCTCTGATTTTTGCCATAAACTCATCCACCTCTTCGGTTGTGCGAAAGTGATGCATTTGGTGGTTAAACATAGCTCGTGACTGAGCCGGAAATTTCAGCTGGCCCTTAACTCCTAAGCTTTTTAACTCCTCTAATCTACTCCCCAGCTCCCATTGCCTGGTAGCTGTTGTGTGAGATATATCAGATCTTATCTGAAATGCAATTGGCTCTTGCCCAGTAAGTGAAAAGGAAACTGAGCCTTCCTTAAGGCCTGTCGACAACATTTGCTCTTTGACAGCGTAGGAGAGAAAATTAACCAAAATCTTCCTGGGCTTAAGTTGGCCGGGCTTCTTCCTAAATGGATCTTGGTGGACCCTTTGGATCTCCCGTGTCAAATTTATATCCGGTAGACTTTTTAGGACTGTCCTTTGTAACAACAGAATAATAAATCCCTTGCGATCCGTCCCTTCAAGATTCTCTGGGATGTTCAAGAGTCTCAGGTTCTTTTTCCGTGAGTGATTTTCCAACCTTTCTAAATTGTTTCATAATGCCTTATTCTGAGTTAAGAGTTTTGCCATATCTGTTGTGGCAGAGCTTCTTGCCTTCTTGATTATTGGAATCTCTGCCTCAATCTGATCCGTTCTTGCTGCCACTTCCTCTAATTTCTGGGCAAGCACCTCGCAGGAAGATTTAATTGCCGCCTGGTTTGCTTCAGAGATGGAAAATCTACTCGCCAATTCTGCCTGATTCATCTCTGAGACCTTAAAACCACTTATTATTTCCCCCTTCATTGCAATCAGGATGTCAGACAGATAATTCACCACTAATCCAGTGTTTCCAGAGTTCTCCGGCTCAGCATCCCCAGTTACTGTGGACATTGTTATATCACCAGAAGAGAACCCCCCAATGGTTCATATTTCAATCTCCCTTTCTTGTGGGCCATGAGAATTAAGGGGGGGGGGGTTATGCAGAGTATGCAAGCCCTGAACCTCGAAGGCCTTGAATCTATTAGACAGCGTAACCTATGGGTGAGATTCAGGCGAGGTCATGGATAGATTTACACTGGGTTGTTTGGTCTCCTTCTGCTTGCATTGCTGGAAGGGAGTCAAAAGATGAGGGGCTACACTGTCGCCATCTGATGTCTTAGATTTAGATTTGATCTTAGTTTTAGGGATCCCTCCTTCCCTCTCTTCTTGAGTGTTTATTTCAGCCCTGTTAATCAGACTTGCTGTGGAGGACATGACTCTTTGGTAGGTTTTTGAAGAAGGAGTTATTTTAGCTTTAAAAACAATCCTTTTCTTCCCTCTACCTTTCCCTCTGCTTTTTGGGGCCTCCCTTACTTTTATCTCCACTTCCCCGGCCATAACACTTTGCTTCTTCTGTTGACCCCTATTGCTGATCTCCAAGATGGGGGGGGGGATTTCTTTGGGGTCACTATGGGTTGAATAATGTCAATGTTCTGTGTCGAGTCAGCTGCCCTGGCCCTAAGAGTATAGCGAGCTATTTTAGGGGGAGAAAGACACCCTTTTACCTCCTCAGCCACCCTTTGCTCCTCAGGCTCCCGCCACCTCCATACAGCAGGTAGGGAAGTTGCTACAAAAATTACCAGCCGCCCAGTGCCCATATGCAGGGAAGGTCGTTCCTCTGGGGACCTCACCAATGAAGAAACCGGTGTCTGAAATCTCTGCCCAAAGGCTCACCCGCTCTAAAATAGACACACTAACCTCTGTATATATTAACAACAAGAGAGAGAGGATAAACAAGAGGTCACTCCTGTATCCCCAATCATAAATGCAAAAAACAACTAAGGAGTGACTTGTTGGCGCTGTGGGCAAAGAAATAAAGCCAGGGACACCAAAGGAAAAAGCCTCCCACCAATAGTGACAAGGTGATATTGGAACCAAAATTGGAGAAAAGAGTGAAAACACATACAAAAAAGGAAAAAACAATAACTCATATTTGTTTAAGAAGAACCCTCACTCACCCTAGTGGCGACATGCTTCATCATGGGGTTCCCACTGGAGGAACCGAATATCCCTCCAGTGTGCTTCAACGCCTGATTTACAGCGGAGCAGGTTATTGTGAAGTAAACTTGGTAGGTATGTGTTATGTGCAAGTGTTAGTGAGATGTTAAAAAATATTAGTTGTACCAAAAACAACTTTATTTGGTGGTCAGCTAATATTATTAAAAACAGTGGATAGGATATTAGTAGTGGTAATATTCTTGACCACTTATATCCCTTCAAAAGTAGGTCGACATGTTTCAGCTGTCTATGGTAATTAATGCAGCTTTCTTCAGGACCATAAAAGTGAATATCCCTGACGGTCCGCGCTCGCTAAGGCGTGTCCAACCAGTGGATATATAGTATGTGAAAAATTATTTTATAAAAATACCGAAATTATTCGGTTTCTGCAACCCTAGTATTTCCAGGGGCCCAAAAATCTGTCATTATAAAGCACAACATTAATGCATTTTACAAATCAATCTTTTCATGTACAGCATATCTATTTATACATGTATCCCATTTAGTTCCAGCATTTATAGTCACTCCTTAGTGAGACTACTCCTTAACAACCCAGATTTGGGGTAAGTAAAGGATAGACTCGGGGTTGTTACTTCCCAGTCTTTATATTTGCTGTCTTCAGGTTTGCTTATGTAGAAAAACCTTCAAATCGAATTAAACTCATCAAAATAAATCGCCAAAAGTATAACATATTCAGTACAATTGGGTATGACGAGTATCCAAACAAAAAACGGTCTGTTGAAAAAACAATGGTGCATATTGAATTGACCCGGTTTCACTGAAAGATTTAAAAATGAGACCATGTTCCTCTCACGTTAAACGTGAGCCAAGAAATCAAAACGGGACTCATTGAAAAAGAAACATTTTACGAAAAACACTGTTGGTTTGTCTTACTCACAGCACAATATTATGGTGCTGTCATCAGTAGGCTAAGCGGGGGATGCTCTCTTCACGCTACGGCCACTGTGTAGGAAACAAATTATATTGTCATTCTCGGTTTTGTTAGAAATCAACGTGCCAAACAATTTTAAGTTAAATGCGCTGCACTTACTTCGCTAGTAGCGGCTCGCCGCCATGAACCTACTTGGTCCACTGCCGCCGCCCGAAAAGTAAAATTACCAACGCGAAGCGTCAGTAAAAGGAGAGAGGTCAGGGGTAGGTCACGTGTTCAGTGTGCGCTGTGCCTTAAAGGGATATCGTTCTTAGTTCGTAATTATGTCAGACATCAAAGGATTTATATTAGGAAACAGTAAATAGGTAGGTTTGGAATGCCCTATTATTGTAATTTCATGTGGTTTCCTAAAGGCATAAAGAAAAACCATTAAGAAGCGTGTTATAGGCACAATTTAAAGCTTTCATAAACCACCAGCCAAAGCGTTTATTTCTTTTTTTCTTTTTTTCATATTTATTTTGTGAGCAAGAACTTTATTGACACTGCCATAAAGTCAAACTATGAGCCCTTTTTGTTGAACGACTTTCTATGTGGGTACTTGGTGTTCAAAACCCATATTTAGGTCGTATGTTGGCACAGATTAGCATTAAAACCTTACTCATGCCACAAACGCCACGTTTTATCAGTGATATCTGCTTTTGTCCTTAAGTTAACCAAGGTTATTCCTGGTGTGGAAACGAAGTATTATTTTTATTTTAGCCACTCACAGGAGACAGAATCATGGATGTCTGTGTGGTTACCTACTGAGGCACCACTGTCGTGAAATATCATAAGAGAGCCGTAGGTGACAAAGTCTTCTTAAATTGATATCATCAATTAAATACAATCAGTTAATTACTGGGTCATTACTCGCAGTAAGTAGTCTCTCTATTTTGATGAACCCACACATAGGGTCCATAAAAATCGTAAATGTTAAGGCCCAATCTAGAAGGATACGAAATGAGGAAAAAGGCAGGGAATAACGTAATGAGTTCATGACAAAAAACTCTTATCTCCTCATTACTGTACCCCAAGGAATATCGTCAATAAGGCCCGTTTGGTGACTTGAAAGGCGATATATCCACCTCTGTTCTTTTTCGAACAAACTGGCCTCAGAGTCCTGGGCCAGTTGTTCGATCACGGTCCATTTTAGTTCATCTGGTGTATGCTTCTGCTGTAAGTAGTGGGATGTTAGTCTCGTGTTGGTTTTGTTACAACGGATATTACTTCGATGCTCACCGATCCTTAACTTTACTCGTCTAGTTGTCATTCCAATGTATTTTAACCCGCAAGGGCAGGTAATTAGGTAGATAACAAAGCACGAGTTACAATTGGTGTGATTTCTTTGTTGCCACACTTTTCCCTCTTCTAAATTCAGAAATTTTGTGGCACATGTCAATGGGAACACGGCACAACCACCACACGGGTAATGTCCAGTTATCGGGGGTAAACCCCATGCATTCAGAACCCCTTCGGTGTTGGTGTTGTCTTGTTGTCTGGGACGGGTGCGGACAAGGGCATCCTTAAGGCTTCTTGCACGTTTAAATGACATAAGGGGCTTTTCCCAATCATGGTTAGTACTGGTAAGTACTCGCCAGTGTTTGTTTATACAACGAGTGACTGCATTAGATAAAGGGTTAAATGTAGTCACGCATGTGAGTGGGATTTCAGAAGGAGCCTCTTTAGGATGGTTCTCCAATAAGGCATCTCTGTGTTGGTTACGCGCCCGTTTACAACTTTTCTCCAGAAGGTATTTTGGATAACCCCGGCATTGTAGTTTGCCTGTCAGGTCTTGGTCTTGCTGTTTGAAATCACTCAACTCACTGCAATTGCGTCGTATTCGCAAATACTGCCCAAAAGGGAGATTTTCCCTAAGTGATTGAGGATGGAAACTGGAGTAATGCAGTAGGTTATTCTTTGATGTTGGTTTGTATTAAGTTGTTGTTCGTAATTCATTGCCAGTGCGAGAGATTGTCACGTCTAGAAACACAATCTTATCCTCAGCATAATCGTGGGTGAACTTAAGATGATGATTCAGACCGTTAAGCCAGTCAAAAAATGATGTTAAGTAGGTACTATCACCTCTCCAGATCAGTAGAATGTCATCTATGTACCTTTGCCATAGTAACATATTTGAAGAGAAAGGGTTAGATTGGTTCAGTATGTGCTCACACTCGAAGTGGTACACATATAACCCTGCCACACTGGGCGTGAACGTGCTTCCCATTGAAGTCCCCGTTGCTTGTAAGAACAGCTTCCCATTATATTCAAAGAAGTTGCATTTTAGGGCTAAAGTCGCAATATCCACGACAAATGATCTTGTGGTGTTGTATTCCTAAGTTGTCTGTTGTAACATCTCTGCCAATACCTCAATAGTCGCATCCTCTGGTATGCAGGTATATAAACTCTCGATATCGAGAGTTACAAGAAGACAAGGGTCGTCTCGTAACGTGATTATTTGTAGCATAGCCAGGAGGCTCTTCGTGTCCTTGATGTAGGTACTTGTGGCTTCAATAATTGGTCTTAAAAAGAAATCGCAGTATTTTGAAAGGGGTTCAAGTATTGAACCCAAACCCGACACGATTGGATGACCCGGTGGTGGTAGGACGCCTTTATGAGTTTTTGGGAGGGTGTAAAAGTATGGAATTTTACCCTCTGTAGTAGTTAGGAAATCCGCCTCATGCTTACTAATAATGGCATCATGTTCAGCAGTAGTCACTAGTTCTAGAATTTCTATTTTTAGACTCTCAGACGGGTCTTCGTGTAAGGGAATGTAGTTAATCTGGTTATTCAGAAGACGACAACATTCTGTGTCGTAATCTATCCGATCCTAAATCACAATCCCACCCCCCTTATCTGCACTCTTAATCACGATTGTGTTGTTGTTCTGTAGAGATTGAATTGCTTGGAATTCTGCTCCTGTCATGTTCCTAAAGGGAGTTGGCTCAATGAATTGCTCTACCTCAGTGATAACCGCTTTCTCGAATGCCAATATTTCCGGAGGTACCATATATGGAGGGGGGGTGAAATTAGATTTCAATCCAAACATTGTGTCATTCAATGAGTCTTGAGATGAGTCTTCTGATTGTCTTTGTTCAAAGAAGCTTTTTAATCTTATCTTCCTGAAAAACTCAGTTAATTCACAACGTAATCTGAAACGATCTAGTCTTGGAGTTGGCACAAAACCGAGCCCTTTCTCCAAAGTGTTCATCTCAATAGGAGTCAACGTTATAGAGGATAGGTTGGTAACTAGAGTCTCTGGTGGCTTGTGCCCGCCCTCTGGTCTTATGCTTTGCTGTGGGTGTTGTCGCCCACAGTCTCCGTCTGGTTCCAGTGGACCTGGTTGGTACCTTTTCGTTTGCCCCCTCTGCCCCGGCCTCTTCCTAAAAAACGTTGTTGGGGAAATGCATTTGGGTAATATTGTGGGTGGGGGGGTGGGCCATACGGTGAATTCCAACCCATCATGGGTAGGAACTGTTGTGGTTGATGAAACATGTTAGGGTGAAAGTTAGGCCCTTGTGGATAAGGCTGCCATATCGGGGGTTGAAAACCTCGACCTCGCCCCCTACCTCGTCCTCCCCTTTTGTTCCCAGTGCTCCCTGAGTATAGTCAGGACTGTACACCCCCAAACATGAATGATGATAACTCCAATACATCAGGGGAGTCCAGCACGAGTGGGTCCTCTTCAGGGAGCACTGGGAACCTTTCAAGTTGTTGCGTGGTCGCAGAGCTTCCACTGTGTCTTGTCCAGGTTGGAAGAGTAGGTGGATCAAAGGGAAACAATGGAATGATAAGGATGTTAGGAATCAGGTTGAACTTGTTCAGGAAAAACAGAAAGTCTATTTTTTTAAGTTTGATTTTATTGAAGAATTGAAGAAGGGGGAAAGGGGGTATAAATGAAGAAACAGGAAAATGTATAAGGCAATAAAATAAAACTTAAGGAGAAAACATGTGTAAATGTAAAATACATAAAAGAAAGTAAACAAGACCTCAAAATTTCAGAAAAAAGCAAATTTTATGAGCATGAAAATACCATGATTCTAAGAAGTGTGTTAAAGATTGTGTTATAAATTCCAGTGATTATGTTTCCATTAAGAAACCTACTTATGTGAAGAAGAGATCTTCAAAGATTAGTTCACCAATTAAAGTCACAGATGTGAGAGGAAACTTTACGTTGTCAAACTTATCAATGGGCAATGGTGGAACAAGAGTTATTTAGTTAAAAGTTTTCCTTCCAGTAATTCACTTTGCAGTAATACAGGTAAAAGAGATGAAGATTGTGCGGCACAACTTGTCCTGAGGCGTAGTGTTCGAGACTGTAGAATTCCTCATCCGTATAGAGTCTAATTTATGTAAATTGTGCAGGGCTACTTGCACTGTGGTAAAGTGTTTTGGACTGTATGTTATTCTTTGTAATAGAGTTGCTGTAAGATTTTTTCTCTCTTGTTATACTCTTCTTGTTCTTTACTTCTTATTTTGTTTTTGCTTTTCTCCTCTTTCTCTTCTTGACTGTTGTTTTTTATTTTACTTTCTAGTCTTTATTTTTCTAAAGGGAAGACCAATGTAGTAATCTACGTTTGTAGTAACCTATGCTTGTTGCAAGGTTACATATCTAGAACCTTATATTGAGCGTGTTTTTTAAGGGTCTGTTTTGTATTAAGGTTCTGTTCAAGACAGTTGATCCTGGACATGTTAAGATGTTTGGTAGTCCGGCAGAATGTGGATTACAGTGAATTGAAACCTACCTGATGTTTGTCTTCGCTACCACAAAGAGTGGCTGAACGAAAGATACCGTATTGTTTCCACGATGCCTGAGGAATCGGGTTGTCATGTTCAATGGTTGCCAGAAACTGCTTACCACACTGTATTGGTACCGTAGAGGTAGCTGGTCTAATGGCTGACTCATCCTGTGGGGGTGTCCAGAGTCTGTCAGCACACCAAGCTCTCAGTTTAGGTCATCCAAAACATGCAGGTCCTAGGGGGTCCTAGTAACAACATGACAGTTCCTTCCAAACCCATCCTTCTATTTCCCTAAACCCCTCCTGTGTAGAAGTAAGTATTCCCAATGTTCTAGTCACCCCACCTAGTCCCGCTCACATTTTCTACAAAAATGTATACTTGTATGTGCAGAGTTCACCTCACAGCTGATAGAGACATCCACTCAGAAAAGATAGGAGAGGTGGAGATCTCCAACTATGAGTTTGTGAATTGCATCATTTTGCTGTACATGAGTAGTATACAGTCAAACTACTTTATGTTACTACAAGATACAGTTTTCAATTTGAGCTCCATTAAATGGTTTAGAAGAAAGCAGAGTAATAGAAGTCAGTAAAATTGAGATCGGTTATATCAGAGTAACCTTTTTTCATTTAGAAAAATGTATGACAAGTGTGTTTTCAAATGTTTCTGAGATAAAAGGAGGATAGGTTGAAGTTTAAACTTAAAATATTTCCAGGAATTGCTACATCAACTGTGAATGATGTTTTTTCATGATTCACAGGATATGAAACTTAGGGGCCCTTTCAACTGAAACACTACTATTTGAGGATTCAAGCGAATAGAAAACGACATTCATATTGGATTAACAATTTCATACATTCATCATTATATAGTTACTATAATTTCTCTACATGAATATAAGATTTTGAGTATGTTTCCACAGCGGAAGTAGGTTGACCAGAGGAGAAGGATTCTTTCGGTAGATGGCTGCATGAGCAAGGCAACAGGATTATAGGTTGGCACTGTCTGTGATGGATAGCTAATGCTTAGGTCTGAATTTTGTTATGTCCAATAAGATGAATCAGGTTACAGTTAGGATGGTGTTACCGAAGCACAGACTGCTGGACTGTTGTTCTCAGGTGGTCTGATGAGAGTGAAGTAGTTTTATCTATTTTGTTGCCATAAGTCAAGTGCAAAACCTAGGGAGTAGCCCAAAGCAGAAAACAATTGTAAAAATGCCTGCAGTGGCTCAAAATGTTTGTTTTATTTCTAGGTGAGGAGTGGAACTTTATTTTTCTGCTGATTCCACACCTGCGGTCAATATTTGTGCATACATCCCAAACAGAATGCCATCCATAAATAAAAGTGTGTTGTTATACTAGCTGAGGTTAATAAAGAAGGTTTACTTTAGTGTTGTGTTATGTTTTGTTATTGTTGCATTATGTTTTGTTATGTTATCACAATATTCAACATTTACATGGCCTTTTGGAGCTGATTCTTGCTAGGAGAGTAGGTTCCCAGTCTTACTGAGAGGTACTGGTTATGCTACCCCCTTCCACCTCACAGAGACAGACAGCTGTATTTGTGCCCCTGATACAGGGATATGAGAGTCATTTAAATTAACTAAATCTTTCTTGAACCATTGCACAATCTCCCAAAGTGCTGATTGATAGAAGCCCAGCCCTTTAAAACTAGCATTTTAGGTGGAACTTTACTATATTTTTTTAAGTGAATATTTACTAAGCAAGACATAATATAGATTTTAACTAGCAACCTTGTCCACTAAAGGCGCCAATAAAATAAGGCTTATGGCACAAAAACTATGAGAGTTCCACACATCTATAGATGTGCAAGCAAGCAATGCTCTAGCCTTAGAGATCAGCACTGAAAAAAGAGAAGGCCTTATCTACCCGTGCTTGACCAAGTGTCTAATTTAATTATTGCTGGAAAAGGAACTCTTTTGCAACTGCGACAGGGTTCCCTCCCCGACAAGACTAAGGTTCGGGAAAACCTGGCAGTAAGGGGCACTTAATAGTGCTCAATGCCCCCTCAACATAGGAAGAAAGTCCCATGGTGAGGGGGGGCATTGTTTTTTTATTTTCAAAAAGATAATCCCGTTTTGAAAATTTCTTTTTGAAAATGAAGAAAAATTGTACGTTTGCCAGATGGATCTTCCACGTTTGATGGAGTCGTCCAGCAAAGTTATGCTACATTGACAGGAACTGCCGTGACAGAAGTTACAGTCAACGCTTTAAGTGTCTGCAGGGCCGACAGACTTGTCAGTAATTTACTCCATTGCCCTGGGGAAGGACCGGCCAACTGCCCAAATATAAATTGGATCCCAAATCTCCTCCAAGGGACTACAATCATCATATTCCAGCAATGAAGTAGATCTGACTATTACTCTACGAGACTCTAAACAACCAAAATGTGGCATACAAAAATATAATAATTAAAAAAAAGAATCTGTCTTGGGCCAACTTAAAATTAAAAGACAGTCATAGAATAAATAGAATGAGATAGCAAACCCACTGAGAATAATACAGCTATCATAGACATGAGTGGTGTGGAAGAATCAAAAAAAGTAAAACTGCACCTAACGAGGAACATCAAAGCAGTGAAACACATATACCTGCGTTTATGGTTGTTGAAATACATAAACAACTTGAGAAGGGCTTGGAATGTCTGTCCACATTATTAGTTCACAGGTGGTGCACATACTAGGCACATTTTAACTGAGGCATTATGGCACGACGCGTTGGCAAGCATTGGCAAAGCTGGTGAAAGGTTATATATATATATATATATATTTTTTTAATTGCAATCATGTGCCACAAAAAATCAAAAGAATTAAAGAACACATGCCACCAAGTCTGACCCCATATGCTTTCAACTAAAAATTTACTTTTAATAAACAAAATCACTGAGTGGCTGCTTTACTGATGATTTTGGTTACAACAGAAGAGTTTCAGTTGTTGCCTTGCACTTTATTATTTGTAAAGGAAACAAGAGCAAATCACCACCTAACCATGCCCCGAAAGAAGATGGGACATCAATTGCCATGTAACTAGGAGCCCAAGGCAATATAAATAGCTGGTATTTTAAATTAATATGAAATTAAATAAAAATCACATTTTGAACCAGCATTCTACTGAAGAGAAATGAATTATTTTACGCAGATGTGAACAATGTGCACAGACTTTGTGCAGTTCCTCAAATTAACTGAGACAGTGGAAAAAGTGGGCTACCTAATACCTCATGATGTATGCTGTGGTGGGTGGAAGTACAATGTGATTGACCATTTAACTAACAAGTGGATGAAGCTCAATTACCAAAAGCCCCTCTATGTATGTATAATATGTATGAACTTTTTGAAAAACAACAGTCTAGAGAGATCCAAGAGTGCTGTATCTGCTCGCCTATTTTAGGTAAATTGCAGGGGCAACTCCTCCACTAAGGCGGAGGAGCATCACCTCACTGCGTTGTGAGCAGGTGAAAAAGGAAAAATAAAATGATAATAACGCATTGTTATTATTATTTTATTATTCCATCCATGCTCAGCCGGTAAGGGATGGGACGGGGCTAGCCTGTGTCAGAGGAACAGGGAAAGGAATAGTGACACTCTCCTTAGTGTGCATGAATGTTTAGCTAGCTGTCTCCGGTCAGCCAAACAGTCATGCGCACTTTGCATGTTCTCCACGCAGGCGGCATTACAGCCTGGGTACAGAACATGCCCAAGCCTCCAGTCCCCATGTAAGCACCGAACCACAGCTCTCAGACGAATCATGGTGCTGCTATCAACAGCTTTGTGATTGGCTAGGGGAGTCTGGAAGCCGGATGCTTCCCGTTCTTTCTTCCTGTCGTGGAGTCCTGGAAGCGGGCGAAGAGGACCGAGAGGCGGCGGTGGCAGCATACAGGTAAATGTTTTTCTTTTTCTTTTCATTCCCTCCCCACGACCCGACCCCACACGGTTAATTAGCAGCCGCTACTGCTAAACTGGATAAAGTACCTGCACTATTACCAACAATCTCCCTGGTGGCAAGCCCATTGTTGAAGCTGAAAAGGATAACTCTTCAGATAAAGATGGGTCCACCTGATCAAAATATACTAAGATGAGGCCGTTACGAAAAACGATCTGTTCCAAGCTTGAGAAAATCTATTATGTCCTAAATTGAAATAATACATTGTTGAAACAGCAGAAATTTAAAAGAAAGAAAATGATAGAGATTTTATTTACAAACCTGACATTACCACTCAAACTGAAGATACTGATTCTAAAGCTGTGGATCTATCTATACATCAAATACATCAAAAAGGATAACATTTTAAAATTAATAAAATTAATGAATGCAGTACCAGCTCTAAATCGAATAATCTCCTTAGACATGTTGTAGTTAACCTTTAGATAAATAATGTTAAAGCGCATTTATTAAACAGAATGTGGATACCCCTAGGCTAAGTGGTGAGAAAATAGTGATTCTCCTGCTTGCCAACAGTGCAGTTCATTGGACCTTGACTGAACTAACAATATACCAAGCTATCAAGAGGTTTTGTTCATATTGGGTTAAAATGTTTTGGACAATAAACATGAAAAAAAAATGTGGTCTGTGAAATGCTTTTTTCATTAGAAAGAATATCAAAATGTGACTATTTAAGGATCAGATTTAAATATAGAGCCTCCTGAGTCCATCAGAAGGAGAAGGCAGCACACTTTATGAAGCAAAATGTGAAGCAGTTTTACGCTACAAGAAGACCATAGGAGGTGGCATAATTAAAGCTACTCCAGACGAATACAAGAGCAAGGTTCTTGCACCATTGATATATATGGTGCAGAAATCTGGGGCCATAAGAGGATGCCAGAGTTGAAGAAAATTAAGAACCATTTCATGAGGAAACTGTTGCATATGGGCCCAAGTTCTTAAAACTGGAACCCTGGCTTAAACTATAGAAGAAATGGTGAAGTTGAGAATCATCCTGTTTTGGGTAAGGATTCAACTAAATTCCCATATCGAAGGTTATTCAAAAGTTGTCCATGAAGTTATCACCTCTGACTTTTTGGGGGAAAATGTATGGCCCAAGCATGTAAAAAACATTCAACAAGTAATTGTCAGGTATGCCAGATGTGAAGAACCAAGTTGGTTTCTTGATTCGGGAAGCATTGGCCCAATGTTTTCAGTAGCCACAAGTCCAATGATACAGTAAACACTACCTAGAAGTGTGTCCCCAAAAAGAAATTGCCATCTAGGAGGAAAAAAGACAAACCTCCTAGCTGAAGATGAAAGAGAAAACTTCACTTCAGGTTTGAGCAAGTGAAGGCAAAAGTTGTCCAAGAGAAAACTCATGGCAGGAGGCAAGTACCATAAACAAGTAGAACACCAAGCTCTAGAGCAAAATAGGCAGCTGAGGAAAAAAGGAACCAGAGTCCACACAACAAGGAAAATCACTCAGATGTTTTTGAAATGCACCTCAGTCATTTTCAACAATGGCACATAAGGGGAGAAGATCAGGTAAGAAAACAAACTCTTGCCCTTTTTTCATCACCTAACTTGGCTGTCAGCTCTGTGCTCCCAGCACGCTTTGCAACTTCCCCTTTGTGACACAACACTACCCGATTGCACTTGCAAGCTGTTGGGATTACGCCTAACCGTACATCAGAAAGACACCCAAAGCAGCAAAAGAGTAGATCCATATACCTTCCACAGAGTGGCCATGAGGGAGCACTGACATACCATAAAAATACCATAAGGAGCTATACCTACCAATAGCCCCAATACCAATTACCAAATAACCAGTCAGTTGGCAGTGAAGAAAGTTTAATCGTTTATTATACAAGATACTCTATTGAGGAGCCTCTCCAATCCTTACCCATCCGGTGCGCCGAGAAGACTGCTGGCTCATAGTCAATACAGCACATATACACTTTCAGTTCAACACATGAAGTCACCGTAAATGGAAGAATACTACTTGGCTCTTGGGCCCTGAGAAAAGACCATCCCCTAGATTCATCAAAATCCCGTTTTGCGAGTCCTTAATAGCGATTATTAAGGAATCGCTATTAAGGACTTGGAAAACGGGATTCATGTAGGAATCGCAAAATAAATTGCGATTCCTACACATTCCTTATTTGCGATTAGCAAATTCCTAATCGCAATTTTTGCTAATCACAAATAAGGATGCGATTTCAAGGGTGCTAGGGGTGTCCACAGGACACCCTGTAGCACCCCTGAAATGTAAATTTAGACTTATGTTGCGCACACACATGTCCAAAGGACATGTGTGTGTGTAACATACAACTGAGAAAAATACACAAAAGTGCATTTTTCTCAGTTTTCGCGTTTTACCACAAAGTCTGACTTCGCGGTAAATAGCAGCAAAAAATAGCGAATTCGCAATTTTTTATTGGGTCATGAATAGCATTTAAGGAATCTCAAATTGAGATTCCTTAAATGCGATCGCAATTTGAAAAATCACAATTTTTTGCGATTTCTCAAATTGCGAGTACATGACCCAATGATGAATTTCAAATACCATTTTTGCGGGCTCAAACGGCCGAATTCTGTGATTCGCACCGTTCGCGCCGGCAAAAATGCTTCATGAATCTAGCCGCATATATGACACGCATGATTAGTTCAAAGCTCTGCTTAGCCATTATTGGGGAAGGTCAGGATGAGTGAGTCCCCTTTCGTCCCGGTGCCCGAGAATGCAGGCACAGCGCCTTCAGGAATGCGCGTATTGCACCCAAAGCCAGATGCAACCTTGAGTCCAAGGGAAGAGAAGAATAGCGTGCATTCAGCTGCTTTCAGTAACTCAACTAGACAAGGGCCTAACGACTATAAGAGAATAATCACGTGATCGCTGTTTGGGTCTAACAGAGGCAGGGCAAAGATGGCATCTGTGTGGTTCTCGGCCTACTCGATGTGTACAGGACATATAAGTAGCGTATGCCCTTATTACCCTAACTAAAGCAAATTTTGTTAGGCCTCCTACAAACTAAAACGTTTAGAATATATAGATACATCATGCTAACAAAGATACATATATAACTAATATCGCTACTACAGGGGGAAGTCAGGTTTTTATCCCTCAGAACCGCCCTTTAAGCATGATGTAGCTAACTAAAAAAAAGGAAATCAGTCTTCAAAAATACCTTCATCAATCTGCATGATATCCCTTATTTCCTGCTGGACCATTTGAGCCTTTACCGCAGCTGGAGTAGGACTAGGTGTAGAGGAAGCAAGTTTAGCAGCACAATAGGAGAAACAAGCAGATCCACAATGTTTGCAGAGGCAACAGATGAATATGATACCAGCTATACCCGTTGTATCATCAGAATTTTCCATCCAAGTGGACAACAGACCCCAGAAACACGCAGATAAGGACCAGGTACCAGTATCTGCATGCACTTCAGAGGCCAAACAGTGTAACCTTTGAATGGCCAAGTGAACAGAGGGGCGGAGTCAGGAATATATACACAACAGGAGCTACCGATCACGCGACATGCTCCTCCTCGATCTGCCAGGATGATGTCTAAAACCATTCGATTCTGAAGCAAGACAAGTCTCGTCGCTTGAAGCTCTACAGTCAAGTTGGTCAATATACCTGCAGTGGTATTAATCACCCTTACAACTACTCTAGGCTGGCGCCTTACTTCTTTGCTGGTAATGATAGGACCCCAAATAGGAAATACCCCTTTCACAATGTTGATAAAATTCTGCTCAGGGGTATCTGTCTAATCCCTGTCCGCAGTGTCAATCTCTCTCTTTTCTCGGACAGGTGGCAGAATCCGCCTATCTAATCGATGGTCCTTATGATAATTAGAGGGAGCTATGTATACTGGAGGGTACAAAAAGGACAAATAACAACGGCTAACCCAACCACGGGGAAGCCATGTATAAGCATTTTCTCCACAGACAAAATATACATTAGGGGGAGCCAACAATGGTGGATCACTGAAGGTACGCAGCCGATGAGTATAATTACATTGACTTTCTCCTACTGAAATATATCCTGCTCCCTGTTCACAGAATGCTGAAGTACTGTTTAATATGGGCACTGGCAGTGCTTTGTCATCGTTAACATTCCTTTCCTGAAATTGCTGAAAATACTGAGTAAAATAAAACTCCACAAAGTCTAGCATCTCATTTTTGAGCCAAGTAACATTTTTCATGCTCAGTGTATAGATTCATACAGGTATTCAGATCTAAAAACCCCTACCCATCATTTCCCTGCGGGTCAAAACCTTGATGCACTTCTATGTATGCTAGGATCATCTCGTACTCCTTTTCCGAATAACGAGTAGAATCTACAGTATATTGCATGTACATCATTGACAATATTTTAAACCAGGCCTCACAACTTCCTAAATATGGTAATGGTAAAGAGATAAATAAATCATGAGTATGCATTACGGAGGGCAAAAGGCTGCAAACCCAACAGTTTGTTGTATTTGTAGCACTGTGTGTTTGATGAAGCATTTGAACAAATACATTTTTAGTATACTTTTGACGGTGCCTTTCTTTGTGTGGGGCCAAAGTGTACAATACATGTTCTGGAGGCGGGGTAGTTGTTCGCAACACAGTATGCATAGGATGACAAAACTCTAAATATACAAATACACTCATTAATATGATTAACAAAATCGTGATGGTGACTACTTTAACACGCATGGTCCAAGAAGAAAACACGGGCATATATGTAGGGTAATAACGGGGTGCATGAGGGCGTTCCTCTTCGGGAACAAAACTGCCAAAAGGGTACATACTAGCTAAAAGTCCAAACTAAACTTGGGCAATGCAGTCCAACCTGCCAGAGTGTTCTTCTTTCCTGTGTCCCTGTAGAGCCTCAAAGGTAGGCTCCTATCGTTCATCACAAAGAAAACCAAAACAGATCCTCTCGTTGGGAAAACACAACCTGGGCCCCCTTTTTCAAGAAATTCCGTTTTTCTTTCTGAACAGAGCAAACAAATGTTCCAGGCTCGCAACGTATTCAGTCCAGTGTCTCACTCAGCACCCCAGAGATGTTCTAGCAAACGCTGTTTCTCAAGTCTCTCCCTATCTCCTACCATATTCACCTGGGATACTGTGTCTTTTTCGGGGCTGCAGGTTGTATTGAACATGGCCAGGCGTTTCCTGATCAGAGAACAGAGCAGAGGAGGACGCATCCGTAGTAATTGGAGTATCATGAACCTCTCGTACAACTGTAGGGTCAACAGAATCTGAGGCAAATACTGGTGCAGATGACGAAGCCCCTTCCGTGCCTACTACTCTTTCTCCTTGCCCTCTCCAACTTCCTGACATCAGAAAAAGGGATAAAAACGAGGGGCTCATTCACTCTCCTGGGTCAAAACTCCTTCCTGGTTTCGCTGATCATGCGGAAGCGGGAGGGGCAACCTTTTACATGGGATACATGTATCCAATGCTGCTTGCCGTCCACCTTCACCGCCGTTTGCGTAGCCAAGAGAATCTGGTACGGTTTGGACCACCGAGGGTCCAAGCTGGGTTTTCGCTGGTAATTGCGGACAAGGACCCACTGTCCTGGTTCCAATCGATGTTCGGGACCCTCCGGCAGGGGCTGCAACACTGCTGATACCTGTTGGTGAATGGAACGGAGATCTTTAGTCAAAGCATACAGGTAATCTGTCATCATAGGGTAATCAATATCACAAAACCTTCTAGGTCTTGGAACACCTCAAACATTAGCTGGTCATCCAAAGACGACCTCATACATGACAAGCCTGATCAAGAATGTGGAGTAACTCGTAAAGACATCAATGCTAAGGGTAAGGCATCGGGCCACATCAGCCCAGTACTCTCCTGATTTTTTGCCAGTTTCAATTTCAATATTCCATTGTACTTCTCAACCAGTCCTGCAGATTGGGGGTGTCGGGCAGCATGGAAATTTTGCCTAATTTGCAACCCATTACAAACATGACTGATAAGATCTGCGTTAAAATGTCCCCCGTTATCTGTCCAGATCACATGGGGCAATCCATAACATGGGAAGAACTCTTTTATAAAATATTTTGCTGTTGCAAGAGCAGTGTTTTCTTTGGTCGGGTAGGCCTCCACCCATTTACTGAAGGTACACACCACAACCAGGACATACTTTAGATTATTCACAAGCTCCAGTTGGATATAATCCATTTGGAGCATCTCAAAAGGCAAATATGGTGGTGCAAAGTTCCCACTGAGAACTGGTTCCCTGCCTCCAGGATTGTGTTGTGAACAAACCATGCAATATTGAACCAAATGTGCAACAGTCTTCAGGATGTTGGGATTATTACACACAGGATCCAAAAGAGCACAAATGCCCTTTGCCCGAATGTGTGCTGAACCATGGGCCAAAGTTACTACAGCATTAACCAACGCATGGCAACAACCATCTCTGTTTGCCCATCAAATCAACCCAACAGTCATTTTCATCTAATCTTCCCACTTCCTTTTACCAGTGAGCCAGTTTAGCAGGAGTAGTTTCTTTCTGTATCTCTCGAACAATTTCCATAGTGTCAAACCTTTCTGTCTCCTCAACCCACCTAGCTAAGGTTACATACATTGGGGACACTTTCCTTCGCTACCTGGTCAGCAAAAGCATTCCCTTCACCCACTGTATCCACTACTGCCTTACAGCTACCTTCTCTGGTAATGTCAAAGCTGTTAATAATCGTAAAATCAGGGGGCCATGTTGTATTCGTTGACCATGGAAGGTGAGAAAACCCCTCTCTGTCCACAATCGACCGAAACTATCAGCCACGCCGAAGGCGTATTGGCTGTCTGTGTAAATGTTTACTCTCAATCCTTCACTCAACTCACAGGCCTGCAAAAATGCCACTAACTTAGCTGCCTTTGCTGACTGGTAGGGTACTTGAGAAGCTTCAACTACAGTGCGGAGAGTTGTAATCGCATATGCAGCTGTTGTTGTGCCATCTGGTAACTTGAAACAGGAGCCATCCACATACAATTCCCCTTGGGGATCAGATAGAGGACTGTCTGTGAGATCTACCCGTCCCTTTGTCTCTTTTTCGGTCTGAAATATACAATCATGTACGTCATTATTTTGTTCATCCGAAGGGAGGGGTAGCAACGTGGCCTGATTCAGAGTGGCACACCTTTTGATTGTAATATGGGGAGCAAACAAGGTCAATTCATATCCAGTAAGAGGCTCACTCGTAAGGTGCTGGGTCTTCGTTTTATTCAATAATGTGTCCACAGCGTGCGGTACCACCACTGTGAGGTCAGTGTTCAGAACGAGCCCCTCCGACTGTCGAATGGCCACGGCGACCACAGCAACAGCCCTTAAACAGCTAGGAAGTGCTCTGGCGACGTTATCCAACACCGCCACAAATTAAGCACAAGGTCTTTGCTGACCATCAAATCCTTGTGTTAACACAGAAAGCGAACAATCATCCACCTCGTGTACATAAAGGACAAAAGGTTTTCGGTAGTCAGGAGTACCCAAGACGGGTGCAGAACAAAGCGCAGATTTTAAAGAGTCAAAAGCTTCCTGACATTCATCAGTCCAAGGTAGAGGTTCATGCACATCTTTAGTGGTTAAATACAAGAGAGGTTTAGTCAGAAGAGAAACATTAGGAATCCATTGGCAACAGTAAGAGGTTATACCAAGAAATGCACAAACATCACGCTGAGTACGAGGTACAGACATGCTAGAGATGGTAGTCACACGTTCAGTCTCCTCCCCTCTTTCGACAGTAGATGACCAAGATAAGTCACCTCCTGTCGACAATATTGGAATTTGGATAGGGATACCTTATTGTCATTGGCTGCCAAGTGAGACAATAATTTAACAGTGGCTTCCTTACAACCTTCCTCAGTGTCCGAAGCCACCAACAGATCGTCCACATACTGGAGGAACACATTACCAGGGGGCAGGGTCAAATCATCCAATACTGTTTTTAAAGCTTGGCTATAAATATTAGGACTCTCAGTATACCCCTGGGAAGTGCAACAAAACCGGAAGCTGCGCGCAGATAAGGAGAAGCCGAAAATATGACGGCTATCAGGATGGACCGGAATGCTAAAAAAAGCATTCTTTAGATCGATAACTGAGAAATACTTGGCAGTGTGAGGAATCATACTGAGAATAGTAGTGATGTCCGAAACTACGGGATATGGAGGCACCACTATTTTATTAATTTCTCGCAGATCAATTACAAAATTATAAGTATCAACATGGTCGGCATCGCTGCCAAGAGGGGCCTTTTTCAAAATCAGCAATATAGGACTATTGCATATATTGGCATTCGTTTCTTTCACTACGCCCCTGTCAATTAAATCCTGGATAACGGCGAGCAGAGCTTTTTCACCAGCCGGTGAGATTTTGTACTGAGGTATACATGGTAAACGAGCATTTGGTTTCAGTGTAATAGAAACAGGCGGGATCCTTAAGAGACCAACATCTGCATCCCCAGTCGCCCATACGGTCGATGAGATAGCAACGAGCACCGGAGGGAGGGGTTCGTTTTAAGCAAAGTATTGCAGTGCATGTTTACTAGGAGATTGTTTGGTCAAATACACACCATCAGGGGAACAATTCATCTTCGTATGCAGTTTCTTTAGAAAATCCAACCCCAGTAGATTTTCCCTGCAGTGATTAACAAGAACAGGGAGTCCAGTGTGACCGGGCCTATGGTAATCGGGATAGGTTTAGAAATGGGGCTGACCACCAGGATTCCAGAAAACCCCATCGACTAGTAAACCGAAAAATAACTCTATGTCAGCCAGGGTCATAACAGCTTAAGAGGCAGCCTCGGTGAGCACTTTATAGTAAGAAGCATGATTTTTACAGGGGTCGGGAAGTTGCGACTTCAGAGAGAGGACCTCACTCCTTTTCCAAGGGGTATAGACCCATTGCTCCTGAAATCGAGCCTCCACACTTGCTCTAGTTACTTGATCTTGATAATTTCTTAGTTCAGATACCTCGGGTGGTAAATAGGATGGTCTTCCCTCATAGAATGCTGAAACGTCCCAATTTGGACGTTTCAAGTACAGCCGCTCTCGATATTTCAATAAAATCTTGATATTCCTGTACACATCTTCCAATCCTAACTCAAACTTATGAGCCCGATCCAGAATATCATATAACAATTGAGGGGCTCTCCATTCCGGGAAACACTGTTCCCATAAGGAAATAAGACGGGTGGCCATGTACTCCAGGGTGTGCTACTGTATAACAGGCTCATAGTCTCTAAGGGTACTCCATATATCATTTATGGTATAAATAGTGTTCCGTATCCATTGGGATGCCTGATTCGTAATCATCTGTTTCTCATCTAGTCCTACTGCTGATCGAGTATATAACCGTCGTGCGCCAAGATTTCCCGGAACACGAGAGGGAGTTGGGACAGCTAAGGTGGGGGTCATGCTTGAAGACTGAGAAACCCAAGCTGGAGTCGGGGGAGACAAAACAACGGTGGACATGGTGGGAGAGGACAACGCATTGAGTATTAAAGTAGTCGATCCAAATGTTGGGGAAGACAAAACAGTTTAGGTTCCCAAAAGGGCGGGGGAAGAGGATACAACGGGTGCCAAAGCCATTGGGGCCGAGGCTGGAGTCAAAGGGACCGCATGGTATATACGTTGGGGGGCATGAGGAGGGGGCGAACGCACATCTAATAAATCCTCTATTTCATCCTCTGGCTCAGTCCACGTTACATAGCTTTTATCCACCTGTAATCTGAATTGCCTATTTGCACAATCAATATTTTTCTCAGTCTTTTCGGCGGCAACAACTTCCAAAACATAATTTACTAAAACACGGCATCTTTGTTCACTGGCAACTCAATCTCATTCAGAAAAACGATCTTTCAAACATGGCCATGTTCATACATTCTCAACATTCCAAAACAGAAGAACGGAGCCTGTCGACTCCCGTTCACGGAGAACATGGAGAACTAATCAATTCAGATTTCCAGACCAACAGATACCAAAATCAGGCAGTCCAAAGACTACCAAGAGACCGTCGGACAGGGGTTAACCACAGACCGACCTACAGACCATCTCGCGATTTTCCTGGTTCACCCTCTGGACTATTCCGACTAAGCCCGCTGCCTTAGCGTCGCTTCAGATGTGTCCCAAAGGCTACCCAGGTACAACCACTGGCTTTTCCGAGAGCAGTCCAGCCGGGTGTGCACCATACAAGCCACACCAAGGCATCCGATCGATATCTCTATTATTTACCAAACAAGTCCGTGGACCATCTGCCTGTGCAGCCACAATGCTGCCCCATCAGACCCCCAAAGTTCTCTGTGGCACACCGACCACCAAATTTAATGCAGTTAACTGCTTCAAAGCGCCGTTCAATAACGCATTCAAAAAACACCAAAATCAATACACTAACATTCTCCACTGCGAACTCCTGAACACCAACACTGTCAATTCTTGGGTTACGCCCGTAGGACTCCGGCGAAGGGTCACTAGCAGTTGGGGCTCCCTGATTCATTACAGTAATAGGCAGCAGTGAACTATGGTAGAACCCAATAAAGGCAAACTTTTGTCAGATGAAAACCAATGAAACAATTGTTAGCACTAGCAAAGGTTCCTTTGCGGAAAACTTATGTGGGTCTAGAAACTAAAAAGGTCTAGAACCCCCCTTCATGTTATTGTGCCAAAAGCTAGGCAAAATCTTAACTTAAAATGTAAATTGGGAACATTACCTTCATTAGCCTTCACTGGGAGGCCCAGACACCATGGAACTATTGACTAATAATGATTAATGAGGCAATGGCGCTAAGTTATAGACCGATATGCCTAATATCTCTCTTTCAATCGCAGTCTACATTGAATCCACCTAGAAGCTCACCATGCTTGCTTTTAACATCTAAATTGGCATGTGTTCAATAAGTGATCAATATAATTATGTAATTTCTCTATGATCTAGCTAATGATGCTTTTTCTATCTCTAGGCCTTGTTGCGCAATGGTGTCAGTTTTTAATTTTTATTATTAAGAGTTTCTTATTAACATTAGATATTTCTATAGAGATCATTTCCATATATATTTTTTATGCTTAAGAATATAATATTAATTTTAATTATATTGCTTTTTGCTGAAAATGGATGATCATTACAATATGTTCTTCAGGAAGGAGACATAATGGGGCCATTGATTGGATTAATGGATTACAGTGCTGGGATTATTGAGGAGAAAATAATTAAAGCCACAATGGCGCAAGCTTGCAGTGCGATTGGTTGGGGCGAGATGGCGCCCCATTATGTAATGTTGTTGACCCGGGTGTTGCTGGGGCATGACACCATACCAGTCTGCACGCCCTCTGGGAAAACTTGGACAAACTTGAATAACAGGACAAATAGGTGTGATCCTATTTTCACAATCTTCAGGAAGGAGAAACATCTGCTTTTGCTTGTGGTGTTGCCATTTTGGCCAGTTATTAGGGTGGATTTGCTGGCTTGGAGGCAGTTGAGTGTCCTTATTCAGCTTCTCATGGATTGCAGCAGTTTATTTTCTCATCAGAAAATAGAAATGCAGTTTAGCATATTTTAAAGCTTTAACAGAGGTTTTCTTTCAGGAGACCTAGGTATAGTATGTTATTTTGTTATAAAAAGAGAACAAAAAAAACTTAATACGAGTATTAATGATATTAAGTAAAAATAGACATAGATTGACACCGCCACCGAGATACTCACTACTGGAATCCAACTCAAGTCCAATCAGTCAATTTAGAATCAAACGGTCCACATCCACCAATAAAAATGTTTTCCAATAGGGCACTTCACAGTAAGACATCTGCTCATATCAAATAAATATCTTAAAATTTACAGCGAAGCAGCAGTTGTGGAAGTCTAAGTGGATCTCTGTCTTACAGTAATGTTTAGTTGTACAACCAACGTACCACCAAAGTACTATATTTGGAGTGTCTCATAAACATAAAAGACTGCCAGCAGCACCCTAGCATGGTGACACATAACTCAGGTGAAATCTCAGTTCGAGGTCATGTGAGTTCCAAGGGCTCCTTGTTGTTTGGGAAGTGGGACAACATGGACCTGTACAGCTGCTTAACCAGAGTCCCCTCATTCCTCGATCCACACTGGGAAAATGAGGTGAACCGGCCTCCTCTACTGCTGTGAACCACAAGCAGGACCACTCACGCTGCTATTGTAATAAGGCCTTGTGCTGAAGATTCCACTGGGCCCTCTCTTTCAGGTAAACTCAACCAAGTGAACTTGCATTTTGACCGTACATCTGCCATTAAATTGAAATGGTGTTGTTCTTTATACATTGAAGTTCAGAGAAACGTTTTAGTAGTGGGACATGACTGAAATGACAAATAGGTTACATAACCAGGAAGGCTGCTTGCACATGCCATCATGAGCTCACACCTATGCCTTAATCTCCTCTAGTCATATTCTGTGTGATTATAATACTGGGGCACCTGTAGTAGAACCTTGTGCCTGCTTGACCATACTTTGTGTAGAATTAAGTTTGGTGCGTAATAAAAATGTTTCTCTTTTTCTATAAAGAAAAACGCTGGGCTAGATAGTATTTAGGGGTGGGCAGAGTTCGCTGAATCCCACTATGCAGAATTCTGTGAAGTCACAAAAAAATCTGCCGCACTACGCAGAGTTATAGTTTGGGCAGAATTTGGCATTGCATCCACTCGCACAGTGTTGGGAATACAGAGTGCGTCCGCACACTCCAAAACAGCGTGGGAATGGTGCTACTGATGTGTGCTCATGCTCTAAATCACACGCAAACAGCACCACGTGGTCTGCACGGACATCTTGTTTTTCTGCTCTCTGTTTTGGTTCTCGGCCTAATATTTAATCTCTTGTTAATCTTTTCATCCTCCTCCTTTATTACTTTTCTACACCTAATTTTTACTTTTTACAATAGTGTACATCTTTGTGTATTTTACATTTTTGCTTACATTTTTGTGTGTATTTGTGACTTTTTTACTTAATTTATTTCCCCCTACCTCTTTCCTTATTTCTTTCTTCTTTACTTTTCCTTCCTTTCCCATCTTAGTTTATTTGATTTTCCCTCCCAGCACCATGGCAGAAGGGCGGCTTCCATCCGGGCGGTGCCCCTGCCCAGGTATCCAGCCCTGGGTGATCTTTGGAGAGGAGGAGGAGGTAGCACTAGTTTTTTTGTGCACGCTACCTCCCCTCTATGCTGGCAGCAGATGGTAGGCCCGGTAGCAGCTACTCCCTGCAGGAGCGCCGGCGGCACTGGGGGCTGGTGTGCCAGTGTGTGCAGCTCCACAGCGAGGTTCGCCTCACCAGCTAGCAGATAAGGCACCGCTGTCTGTGCCGATATTCTCGACAAGGAGCAGGACCTGCTCGATCTGCAAGGCATCGAGATTCTGGGGCTCGTGAGTATCAATTATTTGTTGTGTTTGTGTTCTACAATGCAAAAAAATCCAAATAGTATGCTGCTCACACAGGTAGGTTATGTGTTTAGTATAGTTTACTCTGGTATATTATTATTATTGTGTGATCCAATTTCTAAATTCTGCTAGGCATGTGCCACTACTTAATTGCGTTCATCAGGTGCTCGATTTGGCTGATTAATAAAAAAGCTATTGCAGACTGTTTCTTCAGTCACTATAGTGAATCATTGAGTAGCGCATTCTCTCTGTGACTTTGTTTATGTAGCTCGTACAGTTCCAGGGTATTTATTTAATGGAATTCACAGCGATGGTGTGAAGTATGCATCAATGCATTGCAAAAAAGGAGTAGTTTTTGTTACTGAGATTTGTAATATGAATTTAGCGACAGTCAATAGAATTGAATCGAAAGAAACTAGTAGTACTATAGGTGATCTGTTTTAGTGACTGTGTTTGCTTTTCATAAAACATTTTGTGAAGATTATTATCAGAATCACTAATCCATTTTTATTTATCTTCTTTTTTTCTTTCATCAACACCCAAGGGGAAGAAGAAGGATGATTTGAATGGTCCAGGGACAACCACCAGCGCCGCTGCAGAGGGCTCTAAAGATCCCGATAAGTCCTTTTATAATTGTTGTGGACTTCTTAGGGTGGAACTGACCGTAGAGTCTTTGGGTATATTTTATTTATTAGAATGTTGGTGCTATCTATCGTGATTCTTGAAGATTCAGATTGCTGGCCCAAGTAAGCTAGTATTTTAAAGTTAAAATATCACCATGTATGTTTCTTCAGAAGGCTTTCCTTTTCCTTCTTATGCCTAGATCAAACACAGTTCAGTTCACAAGACAGTGGCCATGGTCATCATGGACTACTTCCCCTCCCCCTTAGTGTAGTGTGCTGCAGACCTATTCAGTTATTGTTACAGTACACTGTTGTAAATCAACGGCGATTAGGTTAAGCGTTAGCAGAAGACATGCTTTGTTTAACCATTATCGTATCAAATGTGCTGACTCCATCTTGCATTTGTAACTTCCATTTTATATGCCATACATTGCCATGTGCTCGTTGTAACGACTGGATTCTCAGGACAGGCAGCTCACCAACCGTGGCTAAGCCAGTCGTCACGTAACGACACTCTTCTCAGGCACTATTTACAAAATATCTAGAATACTCACCTGAGAAAGTGAAAAGAAGCTATTTACAAGCCTGTATAATCAAAGATACCACTAACACCTAAAGGATTCCATATCTTATCCTATAATTACCTCATCTTATATTCTTTAACGTCTCCCGACGATATCTTTAAAGCTATGTTTATAGTCCCGTAAGACTCTTATCTTTAACGTAGGTATGGGCGGAAAATCCGTTCCGCTCGCGGATTTTGCGGATTTTTGGGAAATTCGCAATCCGCGAGATTCGCGAATCTCCCGCAAAATCCGCAAATCCGCGAGCAGCGGATTTTGCTCGCACTGCTCGCACTGTTCGTGTGAGTTCGCGGCTTCCCAGTACAACTTCGCGCCCCGCGAATAAGTGCTAAATTGCAGAAATACGATCTTAGCAAAACTGAAACTACTTACCAGGTTCAAAAGTTCAGGCTCATCATTAGTAGCCATTTCCTGTAGTGCTTCCTGAGGGGCCCCTCCAGAGTTCAGTTGCCAGTTGCAACTATTATGTGACCCTGCTCTGAACCTCAGAATAGTTACACATATGCCACAAAGGTCCTGAATTACAGCTAAGGGAGACAAGCAGGAGCCAGGCTGGAAGTTAAAATCCATTAATCAGCCCCTAATTCATTATTGTCAGTTGGGGCAGGGCAGGTGTTGTAACTAATTTTGCAACAATGAAAGCACTTAGCAAGTGCAAAAGATCACTAATCAGGGCGCACTAAGGAAGCAGGTGCCAGCTAAAAAAATATTCTGTGACACATTAATCAGCCCCAAATTAATTCAGGTCACTTGAGGCAGGGAAGGTGTGCTTTGCTTTGCCGAAAATAATGTACACTGGACAACCAGAGGGTGTGGTGATGAAACAGAGGGTGGCATGGGTGGGCCAGAGGGTGGCATGAGTAGTCAGAGAGTGGCAGTGGTGACAGAGAGTGGCAGTGATGAAGAAGAGTGTCCCAAACAGGCTGGACACGTAGAAACAACAAGTTCGCAAAACTTGCGACCCGACAGGTAAGTTCGCAAATTGCGAAATTGTAAAAACCCTCGCGAACTGGCAGAAACACGGGCGAACACAAAAAAAAAAATCCGCAAATTCGCGGGAATTCGCGGATTTTGCGGATTGCGAGTTCGCAAATCCGCAAAATTCGCGAACGCGAGATCCGCAAAATTCGCCCATGGCTACTTTAACGTCACCGGACGATATCTTTAACGCTATGTTTATAGTCCCGTAAGACTCTTATCTTTAACGTCACCCGACGATATCTTGAACGCTATATTTATAGTCCCGTAAGACTCTTATCTTTAACGTCACCCGACGATATCTTTAACGTCATCGATGATATACACTAATGTGGATACTAATGGGGATTCACCTTTAAGAGTCATTTCCCAAATGAAGTTCACACTCTCCCCTCATCATCATCAGTTACCTTTGCAGAAGGGTATATCCCATCCTTCTGCATGTCAGCACTTGGTTAAAAGGAAAGGTTAATCTCATTCATGAAAACAACATTCAAAGATATTTATCATTACATCTTTATTCTACAATCAAGCATGACAGAATGAGCAAAAGACACATGAATTAAGTTAGTCGCTACCTATAACCTAAAAGGGGATAAAAATTAATAGTTAAATGTATTCTACACTAAGCTCAGAACGCCTCACCTTAGACGTGTGTCTTTCCATTTCAGCAGTGGAGCTGATCCCTCTCTCTTTCTTTGTGTCTTCAATGCGCTCGGGACTCTGCTCTCCCCCTATGGCTCACAAATACACATCTGCACCACTACTCCTCATCTACCCCGCCATGGTTCTAGGATACTCGAACCCTCTTCTGGACTTAGTCTCTTCCACTCCTGTATGATGTCACTGCAGGATTCTCAATCACTCTCCCTCTTCGTTTCAGGATTTCGATTAGCTGATGGTATCAATCTCTATGCACCAGCCTTTGGACCAACTTCTTCTGTCTACTCCACACGCTGCTCTCTCTCTCCTCTCTACTTGCCCCTTGATAATATAGAGCTCACTTTCTCTATGGAACATTCCGATATTAGGCCGACTCCCACCGAATTCCGTACCAGTCCCCGGCTCCCTTCGCCTTCCACAGTGGCCACCTGCGTATTGCATCTAGAGCCGGGGAGACAAACACATTCCTTCGATAAGGGCCAGTCTTGACCGGTTCCTCTCTAGCGAACAACAGGATGAATTCTAAACACTACCTTTACCCTGCAAGCGCCTCAGACAGTCGAGGCAGAAATACAAAATGACTTCTCTCTAGCTTTCAGGCCTGTGGGCCAGAGAAAATGGAAAAAGGCCCTAAACCCTGTCAACCCGCATAGTTAAGCCCTACAAATGAACGCAAATGCAACTAGGACTGAAATGGTAGTGGATTATAGTCACCACCAGTCTGAAAATAGACTAAAATTACCCTGTCGCTACATTCCACTCCTGACTAAATGTATTAACATTGAAAGTCAAAGATAAAACAAAAGGGGAATTCAAACAGGACGTATATCAGTGGAAGAATAATAGGAAACAATACTAAAGGATCTAGCCATAACTCGTGAACGGAACATACGGAAAAAGGATGGTATACACTGAATACAACAACAAATAATAATTTAAAAACCAATTGCTAAGAAAATGCCACCTAATATCTGGCGTAAAGAATGGAAATCTGGCAGCCCATTGAAAAGCCAATCAAACCACCCTACATCTAAATGTTACCTAACTTCTTGTGTCAGCTCATGTAACTTACTAAGATGAGATCTAATGGATTTAGAATGATCTGATAAATTAAAGCAGCATAGGCCCTCAAAATCTGAACAGCCATGGTCATGTTTTAGTAGTAAATAATCTATTGCAGCTCTGTTCTGTAAAATGGCACGGCGCTCGCCTTGAGTGTCTGATAATAAGTCAGTTAAAATAGCAGAAGTATTATTCAGGGATTTCACCATTCAGCAAGCAAGTTTGCTTATAGTCTTGGCAATATATACAGACAACGCAGGAACACCAACAATAGAGGCAGCTAAACTAAGATATTCACTTTTAGAAAACAAATGCAAAGAAGAATCACAGTTTCTTGAAAGTGGAGGTGCATCACGCACTATGCGGGAGGACGCAGTTTCGTCAGAAGAAAACATCAAAAGACATAATCGTGTTAAAGCACGTGGACCTCCAGAAATATTTGCAGGAATATAGGACCAGGACACATTGCCACAGGAAAAGAGCCATCCGGGCGGTAATAACTAGCCCTGGGCGTCCGAATCGGCTACGCCCGCGGAGTAGGCGTAGTGTTGCCTCCTATGCATTTTGCGTAGACAGCGTACCTGGGCAACACTACGCCCACTCCGTATGCGTAGCCGAGTCGGCCGCCACCCGCCTCCCTCCCGCCCTCCCCTACATACATTATTTAAGGAAAATACCATAAATAAACAAGTTTAAAGCAGTTACCGTGTCCGGGGCAGGTCCGGGGCTCCCTATTGGAATAGCGTCCCATCATAGACACCAATGCGCATGCGCGGCCGCCCGCGCATGCGCATTTCTCGGGAGGAATGCGCATGCGTGGGCGGCCGCGCATGCGCATTGGTATCTTTGACGGGACGCTATTCCAATAGGGAGCTCCAGACGAGCCCCGGACACGGTAACTGCTTTAAACTTGTTTATTTAGGGTATTTTGCTTAAATAATGTATGTATTGGAGAGCGGGAGGGAGGTGCGTAGTGGGGCTACGCGGAGTGCGGGAGTGGGCGTATTGCCCATTCCGCGTAGCTCCACGGAGCCCCACTACGCCCGGGGTTAGTAATAACACATGATAATAATGGCTTGCAGTCACTATAAGACGTTTGCAACTCATATGATTTTGGACTGAAGTACACGCGGCAGGAGACCTGGTAACACATAAAAAATGTTCATGGGGGGAAGATGGGCTAGAATGTTCTAATCGTAATTGGGCATATTTGCCTATATATTTATTTCGCAGGTCATATTATAACATATATCACTTTCTGTGATATTATATGTCGAAATTTGAAAAGTCAATGGGGGTTCTGGTTCACTCAGAACAGTGCAAGCGATAAAATAATCATATTCCGAAAAATCAGAATGGATAAATGTAGGATAAACTTCAGATACATTGAAGAAATGTAGAAGGGAGGCTGTTGAGATTGGTACAGCCACAAGGCACGTTGTGAGGAGGTCATTCACAGACCTCATAGATGCTGGGGAAAAGTGTGTAGAATTTATAATAGTCCTGGTTAGATGGGTCCAAAAGTTAGTAGTGATGTCCCACGAAGCAATGGAATGATGTTCTCTGTCATTAATCCGGTCCTGCGCGCTCTCTTGACTCTTGCCGCAGCAGACCAAAGTACATCCAATGACGACACATCCGGCAGCAGCAATCCATGCAATGATCTGCAACAAAAGAACAGGAATGACTCATTCTTGCAGATAGCATTTATCAGCCGGGACTACATCCCAGCTTTTCTGCCCTGGCCTCATCACAAGCAACGTGTTGTCAGATCCTATTGCTATAATTTCGACCTGTTCAGGGGGATTATTCGGCAACTGCACCCACACTCTAGCTCCAAGATTATCAGTTGAACCGAATCCACCGGTTCCACGCATTGTTAACAGAGTTGGAGCAGTGCCCTTTTGAATCGCGCCACTGAAAACAGGCATAATGACCAATTGAGCGATTTGATCACTTTTCTGGATTATGATTTCAGAATCGCCACTGTTCAACAGGATGACTTTTATTTCTCCTTGATAATCACTGTCAATTACTCTACCAAGCACCTGGATGCCTTTTAGTGCCACACCAGATCTCGGGGCAATCAATTCAAAATGTTCTGCTGGTATTTGAACACCAATTCCTGTTTCAATTATCGCAATAATGTTTATTTTTAGAACAGTCATTTTCAAAGAATGCAGATCTAAGCCTGCGGATCCAAGGGTAGCTCTATGTGGAGCCAAAGCTCCGGGGGTGATTTCCCAGTATGAAACTGTGCTTTTAACTGAATTAGGTTGAACATCAATGTGGGGGGGAACAAACGCATTAGAGGAGAATTTGCATACAAATAAGGTCTGTTATTCAAAATCAATAAAGCATCTGATAAATGGTCTCTCCAGTTCTTTAGGGTGCTGTCTGACAATTTGCACAACTGGTCTTTTAATAATCCATTCATCCTTTCGATCAAACCCGCGGCCTGCAGGTAATAAGGAATGTGGAACACCCAATCGATATTGTTTTCTGCACAATAATTTTGTACCAATCGTCCTTTAAAATGCGAGGCATTGTCAGACTGCACCTGAAGTGGAGTACCATAATATAATGTAATCAAATCCAATGTCTTAACGGTGTTAATCTGGGTAGCTCTCTTGCATGGAAAAGCGATTAGAAAACCGCTATAAGTGTCAACAACTGTACAGACATATTGGCAATTTTTACTCATGGGCAGAGGACCAATATAATCGAACTGCCAAATTTGTGTGGGGGATTTACCTCGATGTAGCTGCCCTTTCACTATTCTAGGCACCTCTCTTTGTCGGAAATGTTGACATATAGGGCATTGAAGTATTGCTGTTTTAATCAGATCAAGAGGAATATGAATGCCTCTATCAGTAGCCCACCTGCTAGTAATTTTCTCTTCAAAATATCCTGCTTTTTTGTGGGCCCATTTCGCCAATCCCGCCAAATCAGAATTTTGTTGGTCCACCACTGCATCAGAAATTTTAGATTTCTCATCTGCAATGTTATTAAATAACTTGTCAAGTGAGTCAATAGGCATATGAGCATCAACATGAAAAACTGTCACATTGCTTTGAGGAATTAATTCGTAAATTTCCTGCCACAATTCTTTACCCCAAATCGTTTTATTGTGAATCATCCAATTATGAGACTGGCATGTGGGTAACCAAACTACCAATCCATTCGCAGTCGAACATGAATCAGTAAAAATATGACATGTTCCTGGCAACTCTTGTTTTAAAACTTGGTACACAGCCTTTAATTCCGCAAACTGACTACTTCGCTCTTCACCAGTAGTACTCAACAATTTCTGAGTCGTGGGATTATACGAGACTGCTTTCCAATGTCTCTTTTTTCCTATGTACCTGGCTGAACCATCCGTAAACCATACATGTTTTCTATCCTCCACGGACAGATCATCGAACGACATGCCCCACTTAACAGGAGATTCCTGTACTATAGGTACGGAGAACTCTTTCTCTCTCTCTTCCATCGGCGCCTGCGCCACTTTCTCATGCAACATTGCAACACCTTATGGGCCCACGCGAGCCTGGTCTTGTACATACCACTTCCATTTTATGATGCTCACCTCCTGAGCATGGCCAATTCTATTAGTTTTCGGCGAACTCAAAACCCACTGCATTATTGGAATTTCTGGTCTCAAAATCACATCATGTCCTAATGTTAATTGCTCGAAATCCACCAGAGCCCAATAGCATGCAAGCAACTGCTTCTCAAAAGGTGTATAACGCTCACCAGCGTCAGGTAACGTTTTAGTCCAAAAACCTAGGGGTACTCTAGTTTTACCCTGCTTTTGCCATAGGCTCCAATTTGCATACATATCTTGTACAGATACATTCAGATCCACATCACCATCACGCACTGGCCACAAATCCAAGGCATGCTGGATCGCTTCTTTTGCCAAATCAAACGCATCTTGTTGTGCTCTGTTCCATTCAAACGCATTCTTTTTACGTGTAACTTTGTTCAAAGGGGCCAGAATCTGACTCAAATGTGGAATGTGTTGACGCCAAAAGCCAAATAACCCAATGAATCTTTGGGCTTCTTTTCTGTTTTTAGGGACTGAAAATTCAGCAATTTTCTGTTTTACTTATGGAATCACTTCACGATTACCTTTATGCCAGTGAATACCCAAGAGCTTCACATGTTGTGCTGGACCCTGCAATTTATCAGGATTAATTTCCCAGCCTTTGCTTTGTAAATGTGCAATAATTCGTTCTAACTGTATTCGCACCTGATCTTGTGTCTCACCTTGAATTAGTATATCATCTATGTAATGACACACCTGAATATTTGGATCTACAGTCACCTCATCTAAATGCTCTGCTACTATCCTGTGACAGATTGTCGGACTATGTACATAGCCTTGGGGAAGACTTCTAAACGTCATTTGACGACCATTCCATGTAAAACTGAATTGTTCTTGACATTCGGGGGCAATTGGATTAGAAAAGAAAGCATTAGCAATTCCCAGTGCATGGAATACACTGCCAGAGAGCCCGCGCAAAGAAACAACTCTGCTGCCCTTCAGGAAAAAGCTAAAAACCGTGCTGTTTCAGGAGGCATGGGGCACCATCTAGCTTGCTCCCCTAACAACACTGTGTCCACCCTCTGCTAAGCGCTTAGAGACCCCTGGGTGATAAAGCGCTCTACAAGTCCAATATACAACACAATACAATACAATGTCAATGGTTGCATACCATGTACCTGCATGTTTCTGGATTCTTTCAATTAAAGTAATACCATCAGGGACTGCAACAGTCAGAGAAGGTGTATGTTTATTTAATTCTCGATAATCAACATTCATGCGCCAAGAATTATCACTTTTGCGTACCGGCCAAACAGGATTGTTCCAGGCCGAAGTAATGGAAATTACCACTCCTGCATCCATTAAGTCTTGAATGGTAGCACTGATCTCATCGTGTCCACCAGGAATACGGTGTTGATTCATTGAAACCACCTTCGTGGCTTGGGGAATTTTAATCGGAGGCATGTTTAAGCGTCCGACTCTCACAGATTTTGTTGATATATAATGCTTGTGTCTAAATTTGTAACATCCGTCATCTAAATACAATGTCATACCTTTCAAAATGTCAATTCCAATTATATATTCATCAAGAGGTACCACCAATACAAGATACTCTTTTCGGGGGTTCCTACCTATTCTCAATTTGAGTTTAGTTTGTACTGTGGGGGTTTCTTTACCACCTAATCCAGTAATCGTGTAGCCTTGTCCTTTAAACTTTTTGGGATTTCCAGAATTTAGAGTGGCCTCCGCTCGAGTATCCACCAATGCTCGGGCCCTCTGTATATTTCAATGTCTCCAATAAATTTCAATATCTACATAAGGCCTGTAAACTCTATGAGCCCAATTTTGGACTGGAGCTTGACCTACTTCCTAGCCTCGTTTACTGTGTTCCATCGCCCACGTCAAATCAGGATACAGACTCTCATATCGTTTAGGTAATGTCACCCCTCATTCATACCCTTTCTCTTCAAGAAAAGGATTTTTGTCATTTGAAAAATATTGTGATCTCCGTTCAAGGGATCGTGATCTTTTGTCTCTCAATCTCACCTCTGGGGATTAATCTCTCTCTCTGCGTACAGACTGATCTCTTCTCTCCTCTCTGTGTCTCTCTCGCTCTTTTCTGGAATGGGACGATTCATCTCGTGTCCTACCCCACTCTCTCTCTCTCTCCCACTCTCTCTGCCGCTATCTCGACGCGGCACAGCATCATCCCCACTGCCATCAGAATGATTAACATCAAAGTCCTGTTGATGGACCTTTCTAGCTCCTTCCTTCCTGTCCAGGCCATGTTTGCGAAACATAGCCCATAACACATTATTTGGTAAATCATGAATGTCATCAGCTTTTACACCATCTTTTATCAGAGCTTGAAACATGTCACGTCTAGAAAATCTGAAATCATTAGTGCGACCTTCCAGGTTTAATCCACTCACCCAACTCACCAAGTTCACGCACAGCCTCAATCACTTCAGACAAAGAATTACCAGTCTGATTAATTAACAAAGTCATCATCACTTGTTTGTATGCAGGAGAAGTATGAATGATTCTGTTCCTCACAGAAGCATTAAGCAAACCATCCATTAACCTATTTGCTGTACCTAAAAAGATAGCGGTCTACATAACCTCCTCCTTCAATCGCTGAGTAGCATCTCTCAAAGTATACCACGGCTTCTCATTAATAGGCCAATCAGATTCATTAGGGTACTTGTTATTACAACCTTGCACGGCTAACTGCAACAGATTAGTCTGATCATCGCTATTGTAATTACGAAAACATTCCTGAACCGTACGATCAAAACTCAAAGTACAAAATTTCACAGCATCGCCTTTATCCAACGAGATACCTGAAGCACCTAAATCAAAAAGACGAACCATCCAAGTAAGCAAGGATTCACCCGACTTCTGCCGGAACCTACCCAAAATGTAATTTAATTCTTGTTGAGTATAATCCTCCAAGCTGTCAAGAGGAATTACCTGGGGAGCATTAGGGTTGCCCTGTAATTTACGCGATAAATCGGTTGAGCAGAAACCTCAGTATGGTCTTTAGAGTGACAGTGACGTCAGGATTCCAATTGAGCCCTGCTTTCGCAACAACGATACGCACTTTTCTGGTATTAACTCTACCTCGTCTGTGTCAATACTTGTATTTTGCAATGCGCACAGAAGCCCTCTCAGCTACAGCTTGATACATTTCTAACTTGTCAGCAAGCAATTTATTCTGACATTGTAAAAGAGTAACATCATTCTGAACTTGAACAATCTGATCCTCGAAAGCTTTATTCTGACGTTGTAATCGGGAACATTTGTCATGTACAAGCCAGTACGCATTCAATAAAATCCAACCTCTACGTCCAAATATGGGAAGCTCTTCGCCTTTCACTATCGGAACTTTCTGCAGGCACGCAACCACCTAAGCTGGCTCAGCATTTTCCAAACATGAATTCCAGTTCTCACTCAAACCAGTAGAATTAGCCCATTCATGAGCAAGCGCTTCATAAGCAGTTGACTCCCAACCAGGAATCTCCACAGGCAACTGAAAAGACTTTTTCGATTTTCTCGAAAACATTATACAATCATAACTAACACACAAGATCAAACAAAAACTGTACAATCAAAGAAATATAAACAAAATCGTTCACGGCGAGAACCAACGGACCCCCACACGGAATCACGAAGGCATACCCGCACCTATCATTCGAAAACGGTTCGTGACGCCAAATGTAACGACCGGATTCTCAAAAACAGGCAGCTCACCAACCGTGGCTAACCCAGTCGTCACGTAACGACACTCTTCTCAGGCCACTATTTACAAGATATCTAGAATACTCACCTGAGAAAGTGAAAAGAAGCTATTTACAAGCCTGTATAATCAAAGATACCACTAACACCTAATGGATGTAAATGTGTAAATGTAAATGTATTTGAGCTTATATAGCGCACAGCTACCCACAAAGGGTTTCCCGGCGCTTGCTTAAGGAGCCCGTCCTGGTATTCCCCTGTGAGATAACCCCGGCAGGGTATCCACAAGGTGAAAGCCAGGCATCCCGCCGCGAAGGGCCGTTGTGGAGATTAAGCAAGCTATTGCCCAGAGTCGCAGAGTGTGAACCCGTGAGTCGAGAAGGCACCGGAGCGAGAATTATCGAGTCCGTGGAATTTTTGAGCCCAAGACCCGCCGAGGTGGGGAATTGAACCCTGGTCTAGGGCCGATCTCAGCTTCCGGGTCTGCCGCCTCTAACCCCTGAGCCACACTTCTCCACGGATTCCATATCTTATCCTATAATTACCTTATCTTATATCAAGTCAAGTCAAGAAATACTTTATTCGGTTCAATTTCAAAACCATAAAAGTACAAAAACACACAAAATGGTCCACAAGACACCAGGCAGCAAAATAACATAAGAATACAATATAAAAAAGGAGGGAGTACCCGATTTAAAAAATGCTAACACACGATGTCATGATTTAAAAACAGCAATATGTACATTGTGATATAGTAAAAAAAGGAACATAAGAAAATTTGGTTTAAAACTTGATTCAAGTTGCAGGAATTAATATTTACAATAATTCATCTAGGACCAGTTGATCTTTTTGCTGAGTCTCACCGCTATGGTTAAAAATCTGGCTACATTGTAAATTTCCCATACATTTGATAGCAATTGGAGATACAATAAAGCTGGCTTCACTTGCCTAAACCCTTTCCCCTTTAACAGGGGTATGATAAACCTTTTCCTAATATCACTAAAATGATCACAGAAAAACAGAAAGTGTACAGTATCCATAACCGAACAGCCATCACATTTACACAAATCTAGATCAAGTGGCTTAGTCCAACCAGGGCAGCCAGAGATTAGCAGGTGAATTTTATCTAGTCGGAACTTAGTTAAAAGGAATCTATGATTTGAATTGTTGGCAACCTTTAGGTAAAGTTCATGACCGGAGGATGCAATCAGTTGATGAGTCCTAACAGATGGCTTTAACAGCTCCAATCCTTCTCTGTCTATCCCTCGGTTCAACAAAAAAGTGTTTTTGACCGGCTTCAAGTCACGTTTCACTGGGTTGGATCGTTTATTAAGCAATTCCGGCCGACCTAACCTTACGCATAGTTGTTGTACATATTTGAACCAGGGGATCTTGTCCCAATGATCTAGTGTTAGGCAGTCCTTAAAAATGTCATGGTTCACTTCCAGTTCCATGTTAAGCCAGACTGAGATCCATTTTAATAGGGGGGCCATAGCGATTCGATCTTCCAAATAATCCACGCCGCATTCCTGATGTACTATGAAGCCGGCCATGGATCTTGGCAAGGAGAGAATCGTTTTAAGGAAGTTATCTTCCGTTACCTGAAGCATTTTAACTGGCCTAAAACCCCATAGGTCGCGCCATACACGGCGATAGCAATACACTTAGCAGCATAAACCTTTAAAACTGCCTCCAGAGGTTTCACCCTAATTTACGTGAAAAGCCCAGCACTGCAGAAATGGAACGTGCCAGGGCATTTTTTTTCTCTAACAATTGGGGGTGCCACGTCGAACAGTCATCAAATACAACCCCCAAATAGGGAAATCTGGAGACTCTTGTCAACTTATGCCCATTACATTGCAGTGTCATTACATTTTTCATGGCCTTCCCTTTCTGGGCCACCACCATGACATGGGATTTGCCATAGTTAACACTTAAATCAAAATTTATCATAAAATCATAAAATTTAACAGGCATTGAAGACCCACTGCAGTTCTAGCTAGGAGGGCAGCGTTGTCCGCATATAATAATGCGGGCAATAGGTACGTCCCTGCCCTCGGGATGTCCTTACTCGCTGCTCCCAAAACGCCACCCAGATCATTTATGTATAGTGTAAAAAGCAGGGGAGCTAGAATGCATCCCTGCCTTACACCATGGGTGATACTGATTTTACCCGTGCAATTACCTTTTCTATCATATCGTACCGTGGCTGCAAGGTCCCTATGGAGGTCCGCTAAGAAATACACAATATTGGGATCTATTCCAATTCTGAGAAGCTGGCCCCATAACTTGGATCTGTTTACTCAATCAAATGCCGAGGACAGATCCATGAAGGCAATATACAGGTATCCTGGCTTCGCTATTGTCTATTTCCCGATAAGCAATTGTAGATTTAGACTTTGGTCTATGGTACTACGCCCCTTTCTAAAACCATACTGTAGGGGAGAGAGGGTGTTGGTGTCCTCTAACCAGCTGTAAGTTTACATAGGACCACTCTCCCTAGGACTTTTACCGCGGAGTCAATAAGAGATATGGGGCGGTAATTGCCAGGGTCACCCCTATCCCCTTTTTTATAGATAGGGACAATCACCGACTGGGACCATGTCTCTGGAATACCTGTTTTTGAAATTCTATTAAAAACATTTGCTAAAACTTTGGACCAAAATGAAATATTGACTTTAAAAAGGTCGGAGGGAACACCATCTGGCCCAGGAGCCTTGTTACTAGTCATTTTACCAATGGCTACGGCCACCTCACCCTCGTCTACAGTTAGGATGTAAGGCAGTCTGGGAGAGGTGGTCGAAGCCTCTACCCCCGAAATCTCCTGTTCATAAACTGACTTAATGTGCAAGTGCCATTTATCTTCTTGTATTCCACAATCCAGTTCATTGTTCCTAGAGTCAGAAAAATAGGGTTGGTTGACCACAGCCCAGAACTTAGCGCTGTTTTTCAACACATCAGTTGATGTCAACTCAGCCCAAGCGTCCTCTCTAATCTCGCGCCGCCTTCTTTCAACGACTGTCTTATAATCTTTCCTAAGGGTAGCCACAAGCAATCTATCCACTGGTTTGGATTTAAGGGCCACTTTGAGTTTATGATTGGCCACAGAGCAATTCTTATCAAACCAGCTTCCTTCCCTTGCGCTTTGCCTTTACCCTGACGTGTCAGGTTGGAGACAATGTCGAGGCCGACCTTTTGGTACGCCTCCACTACTTCATTGTCCCCCGTCTGGTCATCCATACAAAGCTTTAGTTCCTCCCGGCTACTATTACAAAGATTACAGAAGAACTCCTCTGGAACTATTTTGCACCACTTGATTCTACGGCCTTGGTCAGTCAACCGCAAGTCGCGTTTGTCCACCAAATTCGACCTACTTTCCTTAATTACAATTACATTTTTAACCCTTAGTACAACTGGATTATGGTCACTAAAATGAGACCACACCACTGAGTAACTAGTAATATGGCTTCCACAACTGCTACTTAAAAAAATATGATCAATTACAGACCCGCTACCATGTCCTGTAAATGTAGGAATAACCTCATCGCACCCATTAGGTAACATTAGCCCATTTTCGGCCAGCAGAGTTTCCAAGAAAATGCCCTGGTCTGTGTGCTCAAAGTGAATATTCTCCTCATCAGGGGGACCAAATAAAACGTTAGAAGGACATTTGTCCTGACAACTATGGACATTGAAATCCCCCATTAACATAATAATACATTCAGACTCTGATGACTCTTTAAATTTAAGAAGAAAAGAGTTTAACATCATCAGATTACTAATCGGATGAGCCCGTATAAAAATTCACTACCAGGACATTATGAAGGCTCTTACGGGTAATTTGGACCGCGAGACAATAGGGACAACCAGTAACTATTTCCTTATAAGTACCCGGGATTTTAGCGGATACCAGAGTAACCAAGCCCCCCCCCCCTAGTAGAGGTAACAGCTGGTAGAAAAAAGGTGGTAAAACCATCCACTGTGAGTGTGTTTTGTGTGTCCCAGGTTTCCTGTATGGCTATTATATCCATGGTGCCTATAAAGTCCCTCCATATGGGGTCATCAACTTTACTCCTGAGACCAGCGATGTTCCACGTTGCCACAATCTCCCCCTTCCCCAGTGCTTTAACCTTTTTTCTAGGTGGTGGGTCCCCTCCTTCAACACCCCGATTAAATAATTGGAATTAATATCTTATATTCTTTAACGTCTCCCGCCGATATCTTTAACACTATGTTTATAGTCCCATAAGACTCTTGTCTTTAACGTCACCCGACGATATCTTTAACGCTATGTTTATAGTCCCGTAAGACTATTATCTTTAACGTCACCCGACGATATCTTTAACGCTATGTTTATAGTCCCGTAAGACTATTATCTTTAACGTCACCCGACGATATCTTGAACGCTATATTTATCGTCCTGTAAGACGCTTATCTTTAACGTCACGCGACGATATCTTTAACGTCACCCGACGATATTCACTAATGGGGATACTAATGGGGATTCACCTTTAAGAGTTATTTCCCAAATGAAGTTCACACTCTCCCCTCATCATCATCATTTACCTTTGCAGAAGGGTATATCCCATCCTTCTGTATGTCAGCACCTGGTTAAAAGGAAGGGTTAATCTCATTCATGAAAACAACATTCAAAGATATTTATCATTAAATCTTTATTCTACAATCAAGCATGACAGAATGAGCAAAAGACACATGAATTAAGTTAGTCGCTACCTATAACCTAAAAGGGGATAAAAATGAATAGTTAAATGTATTCTACACTAAGCTCAGAACGCCTCACCTTAGATGTGTGTCTTTCCATTTCAGCAGCGGAGCTGATCCCTCTCTCTCTCGTTTTGTCTTCAATGCGCTCGGGACTCTGCTCTCCCTCTATGGCTCATGAATACATGTCTGCACCGCTACGCCTCATCTACGCTGCCATGGTTCCAGGATACTCAAACACTCTTCTGGACTTAGTCTCTGCCACTCCTGTATGATGTCACTACAGGATTCTCAATCACTCTCCCTCTTCGTTTCAGGATTTTGATTAGCTGATGGTATCAATCTCTATGCACCAGCCTTTGGACCAACTTCTTCTGTCTACTCCACACGCTGCTCTCTCTCTCCTCTCTACTTGCTCCTTGATAATATAGAGCTCACTTTCTCTATGGAAAATTCCGGTATTAGGCCGACTCCCACCGAATTCCTGTACCAGTCCCCGGCTCCCTTCGCCTTCCACAGTGGCCACCTGCGTATTGCGTCTAGAGCCGGGGAGACAAACAAATTCCTTCGATAAGGGCCAGTCTTGACCGGTTCCTCTCTAGCGAACAACAGGATGAATTCTAAACACTACCTTTACCCTGCAAGCGCCTCGGACAGTCAAAGCAGAAATACAAAATGGCTTCTCTCTAGCTTTCGGGCCTGTAGGCCCAACAAAACGGAAAAAGGCCCTAAACCCAGTCAAAGCGCATAGTTAAGCCCTACAAATGAACGCAAATGCAACTAGGACTGAAATGGTAGTGGATTATAGTCACCACCAGTCTGAAAATAGACAAAAATTACCCTGTCGCTACACTTGTCGCGCGCGCTTGTCCTACCTCCTTGTCCACTACGCCTGGAGTCTGCCCGGCAACAGGCTATAATTAACCTTCCCCGCTTCTAGCATGTCCAGACATGCGCAGTAGAGTCAATAGCCGTTACTGATTAGTTCCAGATAGGAATGTGTTTACTAATTCCCGAAGACTGTTAACTCCGCCCATCTATCGACTGTGCTTTCCAATATGACCTTGTATTGTCATGAAACTGCTCTTGTCTTTTGTACCGCGTTCTTTTGAGCCCCCTTATTGTGTATAAAAGGGGCCATGTGCTTCAGTTCATTGTACTACTCGATACAATACTAAAGGGTGTTGTGTGGACCGTAGTACCACCTTTAAAGGTTTAATAAACTTTGCTTTTGTATTTTCTAGTGTCATTGCCAACTTCTTCCTATGGTCTGAGGACTCCGTGCAGAGAAGGGCGAACCCCTTGCACTAAGTAGGCCTAGCTGAGGTTTGCTTACTACCACACCACCAGTGTTCAATGGCAGTGCAGCAACGCTGAAAAAAAAATAAGAGGTCCCACTCGCATTGCATTTGCCACCCAATCCCATAGGTTTTTCATTGAGCGTTATTCCATGCCTGGCTTGTCTAACTTTGTGAACCAACCAATTGAATGCCCAGAGTGGTATTTGGAAGATAGATTCCATTGAGCTGTATTGCTATTGAATTTGGGGCTGTATATCTGGGATCTTCAGAAAACTATGTGTAATGTTTATATTCTAGCCACACAGAACACCAGTGATACCGGCTCCAGCACCTCTGCAGGAAGAGATTGTGATGGCTCAGTTCTTGCAGGGGGAGATGCGGCAGCAGGGATGGCTACTGTTAAGTCACAAATTCCTTCCAATTTCTATGATCACTAGGTATTGCCATGACCTCGCTCATCGTTGTCATCATAAATGACTATGAGGTGAACCTCCCCCCCCAGCTTTACCAGCCACAGCAGTGATTGAGTTATTAACAACTTTTCTATCTGCAAATGCAGCAAAAACTCACATAATGCCCTTTGGGTTGAGGGAGACATGAAAGAATAGAAGGCAACTTAAAAGATAGGAAATGGTATGTGAGTGACAGGGTGGGTGGGCCATTCTTGGCATGTGCTGTATTTAAATATGCAATACCCATGTGAAGTGATTCCAGAACATAAATCATGGTTTCCCATAACAGATTAATTTACACTTGTTCAGATTTTTCCCTTGTGAATTGAACTGCGAGTGAATAAGCCAAAGATGATGAAATCGATGATCAGTTTAGTGGCCCCTCTATTATATAGAAAAAAAGCTCTATCCTACCTTCTAATCCTTCTACCCTAACCCTGTAGTAGAGAAAATCAAGTTCCCTTTCCTTGGTTCTTGCCCAGCACATGAATTTGTTGGAAAAATTTGTGGTGGGCGCGGCCACAGAGTGAAGTGGGAGCAAGTGAATGATATGATATCAAGTATGGCATATTGAATACAAAGTGATAAATGTGCCAAATAAAATCTATATAATCGGTTCCGTTACCTGTAGTGCAGTCCACTACATTCATTTTTCTCAACATCTACTTACAGCAGACAGGATATTATATTAATATATGCATTTCATACATGAGGTGTGAGACTGACGTCATATCTTATTTAAAATTCATCATCATTTTTGGAGACAGGGTTGAAAGAGAAATGCATTTGGCGAAGAGCAGGGCCATTGAAATTAGATAATTGTCAACTACAGCTGCAGCCAGTAGCAAACTAGCAGAGGCGCTGGCTAGCAATGATTATGCCTTCATTATTTTACCACCAAACAAAACTTGTACTCCATAATTGTGCATAATGCCGTACTCATCAACGAGAAGTCATTTATTTTTTAACTGAAAGTGTCTGACTCTGTTTATTACAGGTACTTGAAAAGCCTTTAGAAGAAAAAGTTAATAATCCAATCACTGTTTTTTAATCCTGTGATGTTATTCTCTGCCAGTCTACCTGTTACTTTTCTGCCACATAGTCACTGCTTTTTTATGTTTGGGTAAAACAAAACAGAAATTTGGCCTTGTGATACTCCTAATCATAATCATCACATCAAATAAGTTCCAATGGCACTAGGGTACCAGCAATTTACTATTACTGTGCCACGCTGTTATTTAAAACAATTGTTTGCAAAGGTCATTATTTACAATGTGTTTTTTCTTGTTTTTCTCAATTTAGCTGCTCCTGTTGGTCCAGTCAGACCACCCGACAGGCAGGAGAGAGTGGTCTGTTTGTGTTGGTAGAGGCTGGAGTGTATTCAGCTTGAATACAGGCAGTTGGTGGTCCTGGAAGAGATCAATGCTCAGCTCCCCGGCCCACGTGCAGCCGGTTCCCCTCAGCCTCCAGTCTCCCGGCCATCCCATCACCTATGCCAGCCGAGTGCTGCCACCCCCCACTAGAATGGCAAGAGGCCATTGCTGCACCACATTTTTCAGCAGCTGGACACTATCAAGGGCTGGCTCACCTCAATGGAGCAGAGCATGGACCATCTCCAGACCTACATCCATAATGCCCTCTTCTAACCCTTTTTAAATATTTTGCTTTGGTTGGAGGGATTTGCTGTTTTTTGGAGCTTGGTGGAGAAGGTTCGAACAGAGTTGGGCATGGGACTCTACAGACTTGATGAACATTTTGAGTTTTGGGGCTAGAGTCAATTTTGTTTAGGAGAAGGGTTGGCATGTTGTTTGGGTAGAGAGGGTGGGTTGCTTTGAAAATAAATAAAGGGGGAAAATCTCTAACTATCTTGACCATTATGTGGAACGGTGCCATGATGAGATGACCTAGGCTATATGGTGTCAAGGGGTTGAACTAACTAGATAAAAAACAGTAGCCATTAATTTATTTCTCACTAAGTTAAATTACAGTCATACTAGTTTTCTTACCTGAATATACGTGCAGCAATAACAGGGGAGGCATCACAACATCACAAGCAAGGTCCCACTTCCAGATACATCCAGGAGAGATCCAACTAGGATTGTTCTGAATGATTGATTGATGATTATCGATCTTAGGCAACTAAATGAAAGTGGAACGACTGAGTAAGTGGGTTATATACATATCAAAGATTTACAAACAATTGACATCACCTGAGTAGTACGTGATGATGATGACACAATGAGAATGCCTGGTTGTGCTAGAACAGAAAAAATTGCAATACTAGTACGTTTTGGCTAATGTGGAGCTAGCAGTATTATTTGTTAAATGCACAAGTTATCAAAAATGGACTCAAGTCTGAAGTCGACAAGCTTAGGTTAGGCGTTTACGATTAGTGATGGTGAACTGACGACTGATGTTCTTCATTCTATAGCTAAAAAACTATAGATAATTTTTAATGCATGGGTTGATAATGGGCTATGTGGCTACTGCTTTGAAGATTCTACAGTAAGTTGTTGTTGCTTTCACCACATCCGCCGCACAAAGTGTGTTATTCAGTGAAGGTGTAATTTTAAGCTAAAGCTCAATAAATTACACAGCTCGAGGGTAGGGGGTTATGGGTTTTATGAATGGACGGGTAATAGGATTTGGGGAAAGTTTGACAAAGACAAACACAACAGCACAAGGCCAACATTCAACTGGGCCATAAGCAGCAGCACATAATTTGCCATTAATCTGTTGTTAGAAGGAAACAAAGGAATGGGTATGAGTACAGGTACATGCATTGCAAACAGTCCTTCTGCCCCGGGCCGAGACTCAATTTACCATTTATCCAAATGTTCTGTCTTCAAGGTTAGGGAGTTAACCCACCCACCCACTACTCTTAATTAATATGATTGTAAAATTGGATGGTGCATCTGCATTCTCCTCTAGAATGTCCACTCTTTGTTGCCTCTCTGCACTGGTCCGGTAGGTAAGCAGGAGTGTTGTTGGGCTCATTTAGCTTTCGCCTTTCGTTCATGAAGGAGACTAGAAGAAGGCCTCCGGATTGTAAAAGAGAAATTGTTTTTTATACTCGAGGAGAAAGACAGAAGGAAGGTAAGCTTCATGAGGAGTGTATCCAGATAAGAAGACTCAGAGGCAGAGCAAAAAAGCAAGAGGGTGTGCTCAGAGTTTCACTTTTGCCACAAGTACAACAATCAATCAATCAATCAATCATTGTAGTTATAGACCGTGCTACTTACCCGTGAGGGTCTCAAGGCGCTGAGGGGATGGGTGCCGCTACTGTTCAAAGACCCACGTCTTGAGGAGACTTCTGAAAGGTGAGCAGGTCTTGGGTCTGCTGTAGGTGGGTAGGGAGGGTATTCCAGGTTTTGGCGGCGAGTAAGGAGAATGATCTGCCACCGGAGGTCGTTCGTTGGATGCGGAGGACAGCGGCAAGGGCGAGGGTGGTGAAGCGGAGCTGGCGGGTGGGGGTGTAGAAGCTGAGTCTGCTGGTGAGGTAGGCTGGTCCGGTCTTGTGGAGTGCTTCGTGTGTGTGGGTGAGTAGCTTGAAGGTGATCCTCTTGTTGACGGGGAGCCAGTGTAGGTCTCTCAGGTGGGAGGTGATGTGGCTGCGGTGAGGGACGTTGAGGATCAGTCGGGCGGAGGCGTTTTGGTTACGTTGCAGTCGTCGCAGGTGTTTGGCTGGGATTCCTGCGTAGAGTGCGTTGCCATAGTCCAACCTGCTGCTGATGAGGGCTTGTGTCACCATTCTTCTCGTTTCAGTGGGTATCCACTTGTAGATCCTGCTTAGCATGTGGAGGGTGTTGTAGCAGGAGGAGGAGACAGCGTTGATCTGCTTCGACATGGAGAGGGAGGAGTTGAGGATGATTCCTAGGTTGTGTGCGTGGTCGGTTAGTGTTGGCGCTGTTCCCAGCGTGGTCGGCCTCCATGAGTCGTCCCAGGCAGAGGGGGTGGATCCGAGTATGAGGAACTCCGTCTTGTCCGAGTTCAGCTTCAGTCGGCTGCCTCTCATCCATTCGGCGATGGCCTTCATTCCCTCGTGGAGGTTGGTTTTGGGGGTGTGCGGGTCCTTGGTGAGGGAGAGGATGATCTGGGTGTCGTCGGCATAGGAGATGATGTTGCGGTCGTGCTGGCGGGCGACATGAGCGAGGTGGGACATGTAGGCGTTGAACAGTGTAGGGCTGAGGGATGAACCCTCGGGTGTGCTGCAGATGATGTTGGTGGCTTTGGAGCGGAAGGGGGGAGGCGGACGCTCTGGGCTCTGCCAGAGAAGAAGGATGTGGTCCAGTCCAGGGCTTTCTCTTGGATTCCAGCTTCCTGGAGGTGTGTCTTTAGTGTGCGGTGGCAGACCGTGTCGAAGGCGACTGACAGGTCCAGGAGGATGAGGGCTGATGTTTCGCCATTGTCTAGTTGGATCCTGATGTCGTCTGTGGCGGCGATGAGGGCTGTCTCGGTGCTGTGGTTTCTTCAGAATCCGGACTGGTATAGGTCTAGAATGTTGTTGTCCTCGAGGTAGCGGGTCATTTGCGTGTTGACGATTTTCTCTATAACCTTCGCTGGGAACGGGAGCAGGGGGATGGGCCGGAAATTCTTTAGGTCCTTGGGGTCCGCCTTTTGTTTCTTGAGAAGGGCGTTGATTTCAGCGTGCTTCCAGCTTTCCGGGAATGTAGCTGTCTCGAAAGAGATGTTGATTACTTTCCCTTGTTGGGGTGCGATGGCTGTGTCTGCTTTGTTGAATATGTGGTGTGGGCAGGGGTCTGACGGTGATCCTGAGTGGATGGAGTTCATGATCTTGCGTGTTTCGTCGTTGTTGACGTTGGTCCAGGAGGTCAGGCGGTTGGTGCGGGTGGTGTTCGTAGGTGGGATGGAGTCTGACGTTGTCGGGGTGGCCGTGGTGGTGATGAAGCTGTCATGGATGTCAGCGATCTTGCGGTGGAAGAAGGTGGTCAGCTAGTCGCACAGTTCTTGTGAGGGCAGGATGTCGTTGGTGTTGGCGCTGGGGTTGCAGAGTTCCTTCATGATGCTGAAGAGCTCTTTGCTATTGTGTGTGTTGTTGTCCAGGCGGGCTTTGTAGGGAGATCTCCTGGCTAATCTGATGAGATTGTGATATCTGCGGGTGGCGTCCTTGTGGGTTGCCTGGCTGTTCGGTGTTCGTTCTTGGAGCCATTTTTTCTCCAATTTCCGGCATGTTCGTTTGAAGGTCCGGAGCTCTTCGGTGAACCAGGTGGCTTTCTTTCTGGTGCGGCTGTTGGAGGGTTTCTTGAGTGGGGTGAGGGTGTTGGCGCAGTTGTTGATCCACTGTCTGAGGTTGCGGGCAGCGGCATCTGGGTTGGTGGGGTTGGTGGGAGGGTATTGGGCGAGGGTGGTGGCCAGCTGCTCTTCGGTGATTTTGCTCCAGCAGCAGCGGGGTTGCTCTTGGGTGTGGTGGTGCATGGTGGGCTTCTTGTAGGTGATCCATCCAGTGAAGTTCTGTGGTATGGTCGAAGGAGATGTGAGGGCTTGTGGAGAATATGGGGTCAAGCGTGTGGCCGGCAGCGTGGGTGGGAGCAGTGACGAGTTGTCTGAGGCCGAGTTTGACGAGGTTGTCGATCAGGGTGGCGGAGTTGGCGTCGTTGTTGTTCTCGAGGTGGAAGTTCAGGTCTCCGAGCAGGATGTAGTCCATGGAGATGAGTGTGTGAGTGCTGACGAGGTCGTCGATGGAGTCGCTGAACTGTGACCGGGGTCTGGGGGGTCTGTAGACGAGTGTTCCTCTGAGGTTGGTGTTGGGGTCAGTGTGGATCCGGAAGTGCAGGTGCTTGGCGGTGCTGAGTGTGTCATCTGAGTGGGTGTAGACCTTGAGGCTGGACTTGTGGACAATGGCTATTCCTTCTCCAATTCTGTTGGTGGTGTCTCTGCGGGCGATCTTGTATCCGTCCGGGATGGCTATGGCGAAGTCGGGAGCCGAGGAGTGGTTCCACCAGGTCTCGGTCAGGAAGGCAGCATCTAGGGTGAAGTTGTTTAGCAGGTCCCAGAGCTCGACGGCGTGTTTGCGTGCAGAGCATGTGTTTAGGAGTATGCAGCGGAGGTGGTTGGGTCCGGCCTTGGTGGTTTGGTGGCTCTGTCACAGGTGAAGCTGCAGGTGCGGCAGGAGAGAGGTCCGTAGGTGCGTTTCGGGGTAGCCTGGAAGCAGCTGTGGTCTCAGCAGGTGTTGAGTGCGTGGAGGAGGCTGGTGTCGTATCGAAGTCTGGTGTTGTGGCGTTCGCGGTGGCCAGGGGTTCTGGGGCTCGACGTGGCGCAGACGGGCTTGCCTTAGGAGCGCCTTCGTCGCGCCAGCGGTGCAGCCGCGTAGCTTCTGGCATATATGTGGAAGTGGGAGGGCGCAGACGGGCTTGCCTTAGGATGGCCTTCGTCACGCCAGCGGCGCAGCCACGTAGCTTCTGGCATATATGTGGAAGTGGGAGGGAGGAGCAGCTGGGAGGCAGGAGCAGCGATTGGGCAGGGGGGCGGGGCCGCAGGGTGCACATCGGTGGGAAAAACAGTGGCACAGAAAGCAAAACGGGACACAACACACATACACAGGGCAGCATTTCACAAACACACCTCTCTCTAATCCAAATAGCTTAGTAGTACTAAGCCTCTGACTCTTGGTTAACCATTGAACTGAAGCCAGTACTCAATAACTTCTTGCTTCTTGCTGTGTAATGATAAGGTAGTCCTGCATCTCCCAGTCCCGCTCTTCCATGATACTCCTCCAGTCCTGAGTAACTCCGAGTAACCCTGTACCAGAACCAGACCAGTCATCATCATCATCATGAATCGCGAGGACCCGAGCAAGATAGACGTGGAGTGCAGTGCACTACTGTTGAAGAACAAGTAGAGAATAAAACAGAATTGCAGTATTTTGCATAGGTTTTTGATTGATAACTGAATTGTGTATTCTTGTGTTTGAAGAACCAGAAAAAAGGAGAACACCCTGCAATTAATTAAATCTGGATAAGTGTGAAAGGGCTGATCATCATCACCTATATGGAAAATAAAATAGGCGCACATCACTCAAGACCCAAAGAATGCAAATCAATGATCAATTTCTCATATTACAGTTCAACAACACACATCCTCCCTGGGTGTCTGCCACCATATGAATCATCAAACAGCTTAAATTATCAATCACTCATAGTTGCAATAGTTGAAGTTACTTCATCCGATCCAAGGCAAACACCGTTAGTTCAGGTATTGGATATTCAATCATCTTTGATACAGGCAACACGTTGGAATTTGGTATTAGCAGGCAGTTCTGTACATAATAAATTAATTTTTGGGGCAGCCGTTCTAGTTCTAAGTGATGCAAAAAGGATAGGCATTAAGCAATAGGTATGCAAGGGGGGCAGGCATTGTCCCCAATGCCATGAAGGAATTCTGTAGGCTTCTTCAATGCACACTGGCCCAACTGCAATCCAGCAATATATATGTGACTCATAAAAAAATGTGGGCCAGCATAAATGTGACACAAACAAATGTTGTTCCCCTTGCTAATTTCTTTTTATGTGTTTTTGTAAAGAAAATCTAAGTTGAACGAGAATACTTAAAAAGTTCTATGGCGGTACTGTCCTACTTAGTCCAGAAAGTAACGTTTCTTCCTCAAACTCAGGTGGTTCACCCAGAAGTTGGTCAGTTAACACATTTGATTCAAATTTGGACCAATCACCCTCTTCCTCCTCCTGTGCAGCTGTTTCAGGAACGGTGTAATTAAGTGGTATAAAATGTTGGTGCATTTTGATCATAGTCAATCTCTCCATATTTTGAGGCAAGAGGCTGGTCCTTCTCACTGTGATGACTGCACCAGCTGCACTGAACACACATTCAGCAAGCACACTGGTGACAGGACAAGCCAGATACATTATTGCCAGTCTGCTGAGCTCTGGCCATTGGCACATCTTCCCATACCAATAAAGCAATAGATGTTGATGCACATAGACTTCTTTTGGATCATCCAGATACTCTTGGAACTTCCTGTGGATTGTCATTGGTGCTGCCACTTGCTCTACCTGCTTTGCCATTGCTTCTGCACTGGACTTGAGTCTTCTTGTGACATTGCGAAGATGCTGGGGACAGGGCTGTTTTGCATGAAGATGTCACCCTCTTCTTCCTCATCATCAGCATCCGCCCTGATTGGACCTGGGCTGACCTTCCAAGGCTCGCCCCACCACCATGTCCAGGATCAGCAATTTTTTAAGATGCTCCTCCCACTTGATTGTGTGGTGTTTTTTCATATGGGTCATCTGGTCTCCAGTACCATAATGAATGCCAGGCTTACCTCGACAAACATTTGCGTGGCAAGTGGTGCATACTGCAAGCGGCTCCTCCTCTTTGCTAACTGTAAGAAAAATGCCAAACTGGGGAGGAGTACTTTTAACCGGCCCACTTCCAATGCCTGGAGACAAACTGGAGGAAGGGGTCCATGTCATCGATTGGCTCTTTGCTTCTCCTGAGGCGATCGTTGGTGCAGATCTCAGCTTGGGCTTTGCAAATATGGGAGCTGGTGGCAGTGCTACCTGTGCCACATCCCTGGGATCTTGTTGAATAGCAATGTCAGATTCCTCTGTGTCACTTTCCACCATGATTACCTTGTCATCATCATCCTCCTCTTCATCCCCTTCCATAAGTCTAAGTCTTTCTGGAACTTTTATTTTCCCTTGTCTCTTCTGTTGTTCCTGGTCTCTGTTGGAATCCACTCCATGTCCTTATATTATCATCAGAAGTGATGCTGCTTAAAAAAGAAGGTGCTGCAGTACCCTTCCTTTTCCTTGCTGGCGATGTGGGCGCCAATGATTCTAAAAGAAGCTCAACCTCCTGTTCTGCTCCAACATCAGAAAAATCCATTGATGGCAGCGTCTGCTGTCCACGTTGCTGTGTTTCCTGAAAAGGATGTGTACTACTTTGCAAAAGGGACAAATCCATTTCAACATCACTACTCTTCGGCGTCGACGTGATTGCACTGCCTGCCTCACTGACAGACATGGTCCTGGGCTTAGGTTGGGGAGGTGGTGCAGTTGATGGAGGAGTGCTGCTCTCAGCCTGGTCTTCAGAAGCTGGTGCGGCAGGCACAACGTTCCTGAAAAAGGTTGTGGTTAGCACACCAGTGGTGGCAAAATGCTTCTTCTACTTCCCACTAGCCACTTTCTTGAAGGCACCTTTCTTTGGGACTATCTTGAAGCTGTCAGTTGTCAGTGGCACTTAGCTTCACAACAAGCTGAAGAGATGACTGTGTTGCACAGTCAGTCATGCATCACGTCGTGCTCAGGCCTTCTGTCTGGCAGTACTGTGGATGATATCTCTTCTCTTGAGAACCTAAAAGCAAAAAAGCAAGAAAAACATAAGTAAAACGTGGCAATGTTGCAGTTCAAGTAGTAGTACAAACAAACAATATCATTCAGAGTAGTTACTTAAGTTATTATGAATAATTCACAATAGTATACAGTGTTCATTCCTAAAATGGAAAGCTCTACCAACATTAACTTTCATGGTGATGGTACACACAGGAAGGATTAGAAAGAGCAACAACATCAAAACAATACAGCTGTAATTGTTTGCTTTATATGCAATGCGTCACATGGGATGTGGCATGCAGGGAGGTGCAGCTGACAAAAATGCACTGACAATTGAATAATCCTTACATATTGATTGCTGTTGGGCACCTATAGCAGTCATGTGATTGATTCATTAATGCCAGATGCTATGAAAATGGTAAAAAAACAACAACTTTCCCTGACTTTGTCCCTCTTTCTACCTATCTTTTTCTCTCTATTTTCCTACTTGCCTCATTTTTCCAAGCCCTTTCTCCCATTCCTTTGCACTCCCTATATTGTATCTCTGCTATTCTGCCACTAACATTCTCATTTTTCCCATAGATTTATGGCCTCCCTTCAAATGACTGCCTATCTGGCTAGCTGTCATATTCAGAAGAGCTGATGGAGGGAAGAGAAGATCAAGAACAAGAGTTGATGTGTGCATTACACTTGGGCAGTTCTATTTTTATCAATGGAATGTTTGCCAGGGATATCAAGGAAAGGTGATGGAGGGTGTTCCCATGTGGGGTACCGAGGGGAGGATCTTGTAGGTGTTACTCTCAGGGGTGTCTGAGGAATGTGTTGGTGGGTTTCACTCTCACAGGTGTTGGCGAAGGTGTTGGTGCATGTCTCTCTCAGGGTTGTCTTTGGGCAGCTGTTGGTGAGTGTTCCTCTCAGGAATGACAGAGGGAGGCATCTGTCTCATATAAACATATCAGACATGAATATGGGCAGTTGTCAAACCACAACATACATGTGAGAAAATGACACATAATGGAGCCAAGCAACATTGCTGGGCTTTGGGCACAACAGTACTTTATTAGTCAGCATTTAGACAATCATGATATCCTTTTGAACAGCAAACCACATCTGTCACTCATCATCTGCTGAAAGGGGCACAAGTGCCATCGTATCAGGAAGTAGGTGGGGGATTATCTTCAGGAAGGTAATTCTCTTTTTACTGTTGCGCTATAAGCAGATTCTTATGTCAATCTCTGCGCCTCCAGCAGCATCAAGCACGCCGGCATAGATCTCACTCCCCTTTTATTCTTAGAGCACATCAGTGACTCCCTTATATTTGTATGTACCATGTCCAAAGCAGTTGAACATTACTGGTCCCAGCTGTGCAGGAAGGACAGCACTCAACAGCTTGGAAGCACACTAGGGTGCAGCCACCCACATCTCCACATGCAGCAGCCGTCCCACAGGAATGTTTCTGCCCATTGGCACTTGCCACTGCCACATCAGCTTCGCATCGAAGATCTAGCTTCCTTTGCAGCACTCTAGAGACTAAACATTGTGTTGGTCTGCAGCAACTAAAGCACATACCTTGTCTCTGTAGAGTGCGTCCTGAATAGTAGGCAGGAAAGTAGTAGTCATTGCCCTTGATGTTGCATATCTATGTGTCCACCTTGAAACAAGCAATGATTTTGTCAGCAGAGCTCTTGGCCTCACAGGCCGCTCGCCTAGTTTCACCCAAGTGCAAATTTGCCAAGTCTAACTCCAGCAGTATCAATGTCAGACTCTTGCTGAGCAGAGTATCAGTATGAAAAGCAAGACTGGTCACCCTAATGGGGACTTCTTTAAAAGGACTCAGCACCTTGCACACAAGCCAAATGAGTTCCCACTGGACTGTTTCCAAGGCTGTAGAATCCAGAGCCCTTTGGTGCCACGCTGACATAGAATCATCAATGACAGCTAACCGTTACCTAAGGAATTGCTCCAGTATGTATAGCGTTAGGTTCCATTGGATAGGCACCTCAACAATTATTTCACTCTGCATGAGACAGTGCCTTTGTTGGTAGGTTAGCAGGGCTTTGATCACCATGGAAGAACAGCTGAAATGTGAGCCTGTCCTGATTGCAGAAACCTTCATTTTTGTGACTGAAGCATCTGTCAGGAAGAGGCCAACAAAGAGATTCAATACATGGTTAAAATATGGTATGAGGGGATTTTATCTAGGTTTAGAGTGACAATAACCATGACTCAATATTCAGCCACCAGAATGACTAACTGTAAGGAATGGTTGCATGATGGAACAATGCAGGGAAATACTTTGCAGGCCTTTACAACGCATGTTAACCCTGCATTTGTTTAGAACGCATATGCTTTTACAACGCATGCCTTTACCATACATTGTTTATGTATATTTATATATTTTTTTTAAAGTATTAGTAGGGGGAGACCGCCAGACCCACCAACTCACCATAAATCTGTGGTATAGACATGTGTTGTACAGGCATATATATGGTAAAAACATGCATGGAAAAAATGTAAGGTAAGAGCACAATGTGGTAAAAACCTCATTGTAAAGGCTGTTTTCCGTAAAGAATGTGGCTATACCCACTCACCACACCATATCGTCAAGCTCAGCCTTTACATCTGGAGCAATGTGCATGAGTCCATCAAAACTCGGAAGACACAGCATAGCTTGACATTGTGGGCTGATTTTGTGGCATACTGAAGAAGTTGTATCCGCAGGAAGACTTGTATCGTCAATGCTCTATTTGTATGTCGATGATCAAGTGCACCAATCCTGGTCCACATTGCTTATTGGTGAATTGACTGCACTGAGCAGCAGAAGGTAAAGTTCTGGCACTGCTGTCCTGGAAAACTAGCTCAGACCTGGTATATTTGAGCATGGTGCCAAGAAATCAATTATATATCTGATCCACCCTTACTCTACAAAAGACAATGCCAGTGGGTCTTAAGTGAACAGTGAAGGTTCTCGGCTGCAGAACCAGCTGGTGATACCTGTCGCAAGGCACCTGGCAGTCCAAACTTTCATGCATGGTTGGCTGCCACAAGCTGGCTTTGCTTGACACAGGTTGTTGTGTTTTTAGGGGAGTGACCCTAGGTGTATAAGGGAAAATTGCAATGGATGCACCCCATCAACTGCACTTGTTTGCTTTCGTTCAGATAGTGTTATGGTGATTTTTTAGATGGGCAATTTGACTTGCTATTCCCCAACTGATAGGCCTGTTGCAAAGTGAAGTAACCCTACAGCATGGATTTCGCATAGGATAGTGATGCAGGCCAAACAGCAATCAGTGTGCCATATCTGGGTGTTGATGCAGCTCTGGATTTCTGAGCAGTGTCTGTGTTAAAATATGACATAAACAGCATGCCTTTGCAGTGGAGCTGGAACAGAAGGCCAGCTTGACTCCTCTGCTGGGCAGTAGAATTCCCGCTGCACGTTCCTATGCTGATGATCACCATCTTGAGCATTGGCAAGACACAAGTGACCTTCCGCCCCATATTGTGGTAGCTACCGGTTGTAGTCAATGTCTTTGTCACCAAAGACATGCTGCAAGCTCTCGTATGGCTCTGGCTCCCACTCCAAACCTGGTGAATTAGTCGATAAATACCTCCCTCACTTAGTGGTGACACTGTCTAGATTTTTGGTGTCCTGTTACACTGCCTTCCACTTCAAGCTCATCATGTCAGACAATGCCAGTTCCCCGCAAATCTGGTGCCAATATGCCATTTCTGATTTGCTTGAGTGGGTATAGAAAATAAAAAAAGATGTCTGTCAAGTAAGTTCGATGATCTGGAGAAAAAATAACGAAAAGAACCCTAAGGCAGAAACCAATGATGGCACAACTTGCAAAAAAGAAAGTAAGCACAAGTGAAAATTGAGAATAATCCCAAACTCCAGAAAAACAGGCAAAAATTGAAGTGCAAGTGGATTGAAACTCTCCACCCACAGCAGATGTGATGAGAGAAATGTAATGTGAGTGCCCAGTGCCAAACCACAGTCCAAGGCAAAAGTTTTAAAACCACAATCAGAAACAGAACAACCAAGATGCAGAAATGAAATACTGCTTGCATATTACAACTCCAGACACACCAATACCCCTGGCTGCAAACACAACATATTCAAAAGTGGAAACAAATTATTGTGGTTACACCACACTCTGAGAGAAGCGAGTAACCTATTTGCAGCAAACATTTGGTGGGAAATGATGGTAACTGGCAAGGTTACTCCAACCCTTGTTTTTGTCACTGATGCGGCAATGCTTCCATCCTATGATCTCAGCCAGTAGTACTAGCAGGCCTTTTTCAGTCACTGGAACAGTGAGGGGCTAGCAGGGGCTGCTTTGCCTCAGTATAGGAGATGGGGTTGCTTGCATTGAAGTCCCAGAGTCCTCCCTACTATGGCTCTGTAAACAAGGCTATGTACAACCGCTTCAATACTTGACTCTCAGTGGTAGTGATGGTGAGCCATCAAAGACTTCTTTGGGGGGAATTTTGGGGGGAGGGGGCTTCAAGCTCGGGATACAGCAATCACCAAGCTGTGCAAAAATATGAATGTCCAACTCGGTGTCTGTCTTTGTTAAAAATAAAGTTCTTTAATACACACAGAAAACATAACACTACACACTGGAGCATACAGATCTAGGCATTTCACTGATGTGGGGCCACTGTACTCATGGATTGGTAATTCCACTCCTTTTCTCCTCCTCTCATTCTCTTATCTATTAGAAAGTTAAAGTCCATCTGTGGTAGATAACAGAAAGCATGGTGCTACCTCCGCTCTAGAGTTTGTGCACTGTGCTACTCTTAATAGCTCCAGCTGTCCATTTAGTTCATGAATGTGGAGGTTCGCCGCCGTAATGTCCACAGTAGAGACACACAGGACACGTCTGGCTCTACCTCACTCTTCTGGTAGGCAGTGCAGCGGTTGCGAGGGCTTCCGCACTCGGCTCAAGTTCGCTGAGAGCAGCAGTCGAGGCAGCCACCCAGAGTGTTTGAGAAGCCCCTCTGTAGGGAGACACCCTCTGTGACCTTTGTACCAGTCTGAGGACTAAAAGAAAATGTGAATGCGGTATTCTTTGCTTCTGTGATTATTTATATTTATTTAGGTATCTCATAGAAACATGTAACTATAAACCTAAGGCCGATTCACAGAACTAACTTAAGACAAAATCCTAAACTTACTGCCATTTTGATATTCACAGATGGTACTTACTGATTTTGGTATTCACAGAAGGCACTTACTTATTTTGTTATTCCCAGAAGGCACTTACTCATTGGTGAGTAAGTGCCTTCTGTGAATACCAAAATGAGTTAGTTACTCATTTTGATTAATTTACTCATTTTGAATAACTTACTCAGTGGCTTCTGTGAATACCAAAATGGTAGTAAGTTTAGCATTTTGTCTTAAGTTAGTTATGTGAATCGGGCCCCTAGAGTTTGAAGATTGGGAGAACATCTTAGAGTTATGGCCTCTCATCATCGTCAAGTACATCACTTGAGCGTAGTTCCTTTTGTCGTGTGGCCTACGCTTCTCTTTCCTTTCTTATCTCTATAGTCGTCTCTATAGGTTGTTTGTACATGGGATTTGGAACCGTATACTCCTCCCTTGGGAAGAAAGAAACTACCCAGGTAAGTGGCACCGGTTTGCATGTGCCAGTTCTGCCTACCTATTCTTTCCTTTACTTTTTTGTTGTTTTTGTTTTTGTTAAATCATTTTTATTGAGTAAGTAAACAGGTACAGTAAACATGTGCAGGAAACGAAAACGAGAAAATTGGACGATTAGGGTACCATCTGGAATATAATTATTTGAACAATTTTATAATACAAAGAGAGGGGAAATGGGGAGGATAGGAAAAAGAAATAGAAAGGAAGGGACAACAGTATAATTGTCATATGAGTATTGGTGTGAGGAGGGATATGAAGATAGAAAAGCAGTGAAAGGTAACCAAAGTAAATCAGACTTCATTTTAGAGATGAAACAGTAGATATTCTATGTGCGTCACAAATAAGATTCCACAATTGTAACATACACATTTTGGAATTATCCTTCCAACAGGTAAGAATAACTTAAAATGGCAGAGCAATAAAAAGATCAATCAACTTCAATTTCAGCAATGTATCATGAAAAGCAACAGATAAGGAGCCAAGAAATACATTATGAATTGATAGTGGGATACAAAATTGAAAAATCTTGGAACATTTAGCCCAGATAGATTTCCCAAATTTGTGAACACTGGGACAATATTATATCAAATGGGTTAAAGTGCCATCGGAGGAACGACAGGACCAACAGAGAGGAGAGGAAGAAGGGTCAAATTTATGTATAAACACTGGTGTCATACCAGCTCTATTGTATAGAAAAAATAGAGATTGGGTAATATTAGCAGCTCTAGAGGTGGATTTTTTCTTTTAACCATAACCTAGCCCATTTTGTAGGTGAGAGAGTGATGGAGAGATCTAGTTCCCAAGCAAGTTCAATTGGGGATTTTGGTCTTTCAGAAGTATGAGTGGATAAAGGTTTATATATAAAGGCAGCTTTAGGGTTGGAGTCAGAGGACATGTGTGTAAAGGAGTTAGGGAAGTAAATGGAGCACTATTGATTGGAAAGTGTTTGGTTGGTTGATCATACTGAGAGATGCAGGAGGAGGGTAGACCATAACATTGTTGTAATGTACTAAAAGGAACGACAGAATTATTAGATACTAGTTGGTGAATGTATAGAATATTCTTTTCTTTCCAATGTTTAAAATAGAAGGACTTGTGGCAGAACTTAATACATTTATTGTACCAAATAGAGGATGCAAGGAAAGCTTGATAAAAGTTAGAACCATCTACATACAACAAATGTAGCAAGTGCTGGGAGTATTTTAGAATAGGATGCTTAGATATAAAGGTGCAATTAGACATAAAACAAATATCATAAAAAGAGAAGTCATGTAAAAGAGATTCAAAACTGATCTAACTGGGAATTGGAACATCTTAGTGTTGTCGGTTCAAAGCATATGCTTGTCTAAATAAAAAAGCAGTGTTATACAGTTTTAAGCTAGGATATCGTACACCTCCTTAGTTTTTTGGTTTGACTAATTTAGACATAGCAATATGGGCCACTTTATTATTCTAAAGGAATTTAGTGCAAATGGAATTGATTTGATTAAAATAGTAGTTGGGAATTTTGAAGGGTATCATAAATAGTAGGAAGGGAATAAGTGGTACAATCCTCATTTTAATGGTATCCAACCTGCCCAACCAAGATAAATATAATGGAGACTAAGAGGAAAGTACATTTTGAATTTTAAGTTTTAAGGCAGTAAAATTTTGGGATAAAGTTTGAAGGATGGTAGAAGAAAAACACACGCCAAGATATTTAATTTTAGATGGACACCATTTAAAGTTGGTATCGGCAAACATGAATTGCTAACAAGTTGAATTAAGGGGCAATATTTCAGTTTTAGAAAAATGTAATTTATAACCAGATACTGTAGAATATAGTCAATTTCCTGCAAAAAGGGAGGTAAGGAGGTTAGGGGTTTGGAGAGATAAAAAGAGTAGCATCTGCATAAGCAGATATTTTAGTTTCACAAGAGTTGTGAGAGAAGCCAGTAATCAAAGGGTTATGACAAATACGCTCAAGAAAGGTTTTGAGACACAAAGAAAATAAAAGAGGAGAAATGGGACATCCTTGCCTGGTACCTCTATATAGATTGATGTAAGGGGATTATAAACCATTAACCAAAACACATGCGCGCGGTCAGAGTACAACAATTTGATGAAAGATATAAATTTGGGGCCGAAGCCAAACCACTGAAAAGTTTTAGACATGAATTGCCAGTATATGCCATCGAATGTCTTCTCTGCATCAAGGGATAGAGCGGCTAATGGATCGGGATAACTTTTCCTCCAAGCGAGTACATTAGAGAGCATTCTGTCTGTGTCTGAGGAAAGCCTACCCTTAATGAAGCCAGATTGATCAGATTTTTATAAGTAAGGGGATAACACCCTCAAATCTAGAAGCAAGGATTTTTGCAACAATTTTGCAATACTAATTGATTATGGAGATTGGGCAATAGGTTTTGCAAAGGGAGAGGTCTTTGTCAGGTTTGAGGAGAATGACGATAAGGGCATCAAGAAAAGAACCTTCAGGTCTAGAATGGAGAAAAATGGAATTAAAAAGTGAAAGTAAATGTGAAGCAAAAATAGATGAGAAAGAAGATATAAGTTCAATGGAAAAACCATCAGGACCAGGAGCCTTAGCTCTTTTTAAAGATTTAATTAATTGCATTGGAAATATCCGGAAACGTAATATCCTTTTCCCAAGGGGCCATAGCGTCCAGAATAGGACAAGGAGAAGGGAGACCATCAATAAAACAGTTGAGTGTCGGTTGCAGTAGGATGAGTATCTTTAGTATAGAGTGAATGATTAAAAGTCTGAAATGCTGAAACTATGTCAGGATCCGAATGTAGTAGAGTGTTATTAAGGGCATTGTGAAAGGGACCAATGGTTTTTCTTTCTGATTTGACTTTTAAATAATTAGCCAATAATTTACCAGCTTTGTTTTGTCCCCCATGATATTTAGATTTGATATTGAGTAGAATGTTACAAGCATCAATGGTAGCCAATTTGCTTAGATCGGATTTAGCCTTGATTAGGTCACAAAGATGGGCAGAGGATTTGGAAGTATAATAAGAATGTTCAAGGGTTTTAAAATGATTAAGTGAGGAGAGGTACTGTGAGTTCTGTGATTTTTTCTTCCTAGCAGTATATGCAACGTTAAAGGCTCTGAACGAGGCCTTGAAAGCATCCCAGTTGTTATGTACTGAGATGTCACCTGACTTATTGAAGTGAAAACATTTTTTATTAAGGAAGTAGCCTTTAAAATAAAAGTTTCATCTGACAATACTGAGCAAATAAATCACCATCTAGCATGTTTGGTGAAATCAAGAGAAACAGAAACAGGGGCATGATCAGAAATAAAAATGGTGCAGATCTCAGAGGATTGGAGCAAGGGAAGTAAAGGTTTCGAAATTAAAACATAATCAATGTGGGACATAGTATGATGAACATTAGAGTAAAACGTGAATTCGCAACCATCAGGATTACTAGTCTTCCAAGCATCATCGAGTTAAAGAAAAGCAATAGCAGAATGAAACACTTTATGAGATTTATCTTGTTTAAATTGACAATCAGACTTCCTGTCGGAGAAAGGGTCAAGCCAATTATTTAAATCTCTAGCAACAATAATATTAGGGTTAGTAATTGAGGATAATTTAAATTTAATACTGTTCCAATAATCAGGGTCAGATTTTACCAGCACATAAATGTTAAAAAAAGTAACAAGCTATTATAAACTGTGGCTTGAAGTATTACCCATCATCCACTCTCATCATTTTCAGTAGATACAATTTGTAAGGTCAAAGATTTATGGAAAAGGTTGGCAACACCACCTTTACAGTTAACAGCAGGGGAAAAACAACCTGGCCCACCCATTGACGCCTGAGTTTAAGAGATTCAAAGTCATTACAATGAATTCCTTGTAAAAAACAATCTGAGAGTTAAGTTTTGATAAATGGGAAAGTACCTTTTGATGGTTAACAGGATGACCCAGACCACGACTATTCCACAATACAACATTAAATATGTTGCTGTTTAAGAAACAAGGGAATACTCACAATGATGACGAACTGCAAAAAGCAACAATTAAAATGAAAAATTATGATCATAAACATTAGACAATTTGGCAAGCCCGTCAGTGTCCAGACACGGCCGAGGGCAAGGGACCCTGCCGTTCGGTGTCAAAAAATCGGAATGCCTTCACATTCTCTGTGAAAGAGTTACTAGCACTAAGGTATTCAGGGACCACCCGATGCGATCACATCCTCCCGCCTGCCAGCCTGATAGGTAAGGAAACTACCTGTCCATACTGTTTGACCAAGGTTACCACTGGGAGCACTAACAAGAACTAATAAACAGATAGGACCGCTAGGAAGGACCAGTGGAAAATGGGACTTATTAACCGCATATCATTACCAGCACACACTACAGAAATTAGGCTACTCATTGAGAATGAGGAACTTGGCATCCTATTTTTGACAGAGACATGGCTGAAAGAATGTTCTACTCCAGATATAGTCCAAGTACGCCCTCCAGGCTTTGCAATTAGAAGGCAGGATAGAAGGGTGAAAACAGGAGGGGAAGTGGCTATCATATATAAAATGAATATGGATGCATGACAACACCTCTGTCGATCACTAACTGTGACACTTCACTATTTAGCATTAAACCAACACTCAATATCACCGTCTCAGGTACACTAATCTACAGACCTCCTGGCTCCAGTAACTCCTTTCTAGTGGAGTTTCCTGGTACAGTAGCAACAACGGTGGCCAGTTTGGGATTCAATACCTTACTTGTGGGATTACAACTTTCATTTAGATATACCTGACAGTAACAGCTTAATCAGACTGATCCAAGATATGGAAGCCTTGCAACTTAAACAATTGGTAAGAGAGGGCACACATGAAAAAGGGCACCTTCTAGATGCTATCTTCTCCAATGAACCCAAGTTAGTGGTAGGGACCCCCATGCCAGTTCCGTGGACTGATCACCACTGTATTCCTTTTACATTAGATAACTCCCTGGCACTACCCATAGGTGATATACTCACCAAGTCTAGGAATAAATGGCCAAGACTGCTAAAGGATAGCATGGTGAATGAACTGGAAGCCCAGGCCCCATGTATAACAGAGAACATAGAAGAGGCTGATAAGATGTGGATAGAATGGATTAATAACGTTGCAGCTCAATACCCTCAGAAAACCAGAACAAGTAATAAACCATCTAGGAAAAAAGCAGCTTGGCTTAACGCAACCCTAATACTGATGAAAAAAATCCTGTAAAAAAAATAAAGACAATGGAGGAAAAATTATGACTCCGTTATCAAAACCCAATATAAGATAGCTATCAGAAAGTATCATAATGAGATGCTTCAAGCCCAAGTCAAATTTTTCGAAGGAAAAATCAACTTAGCAGGTAACTCGTCTAGAGAGCTTTTTCATGTAGTGCGCTCCCTCACTTTCACTGATCAGGAAAAAAACAATCACGCCTCATCCAAAGAGAGATGTAATAAGATGGCTAACTTTTTTTAAAACAAGGTGGAAATAATATATAACTCCCTGCGAGGAAACAGTAGCTCAAATCAAGTCGACACCCACCCAAGTAACAATAGTTACTTGAAAATTAATACAGGGTAAGATTTAACCACTTCACAGACCTAAGTGAAGAAGATTTGACCTCTATCCTGCTGAAGATTAAACCTGGCTCCCCACAAGACCAAATTCCACCAGACATCTTGATGCAGGCAGGTAAAAAACCAGGTCAACAACTGCAGCACTTATATCACTCTCCCTTATACAAGAGATTATTCCTAAAAGCTGGAAGCACGCCATAATCCGGCCACAGCTGAAAAAGCCCCAGCTAGATCCATCAGTACCGGGGAACTACCGACTAATCTCATTCTTGCCATTGTTAGGCAAAACAACTGAAAAACACGTCAATCAGATCCTGTCCCAATATCTAAAGGAGAATTGGGTACTGCATAGCACCCAAATGGGCTTCCGAGTTCCGACCCCAACACAGTACAGAGTCAGCCCTGTTGATGGCAACAGGGGAACTGAATGGAATCCTAGACCAGGGAGGTACAGCAGCTATTCTGCTCCTGGATCTCAGCGCTGCCTTTGATATGGTGGATCACAAGACCATGATCCGCAGGCTACAGGAAGTCAGTATCACAGGCTCTGCATTAATGTGGATAATCTAATTTCTAGAAAATAGATCCTTCCAATTAATGGAAGGTGAGTCTCTATCTGATTCCCTTCAAATTTCATGCGGAGTCCCACAGGGTTCTGCACTAAGCCCGACACTATTCAACCTGTATATGCAACCACTGGCAGAAATAGTGCAACAATTTGGACAGTCTATAGTGTCATACGTGGACTATACCCAGTTGATACTATCAGTGATGGAGGGTCCTAAATCCATACACAACAACTTGGCACCATGCATGGTGCAAGTAGCAGAATGGATGAATCATGGTTGCCTGAAGCTGCATTGGGTGAAAACAAAGCTCATGTTCCTGGATAATAAGGTGGTCCTAAGAAACATGATTAGCTGGCCTCCAGAATTGGGAGAACCCCCGGTCCCAAAGACAGAGGTAAAAAATCAGGGAATTTGGCTGGACGAAGGTCTATCCATGGAGACTCAAGCGAGAAAAATATCAGGAACGTGCTTTGGAGCACAGCGAATGCCAATGAAGATCCTACCGCTCATTCCTGAAAACACATTTCCGTGGGACAGGCCCTAATGTTGTCACAGCTGGACTATGACAACTCCCTGTATCTTGGCGCACCCAAAACCGTGATAAACAGACTACAAGTGGTTCAGAATGCCGCAGCTAGGATACTGCTTCGCATTCCCAAACAACAGTCAGACAAGGCAGCCTTGAAGATACTACACTGGCTCCCTCTAAAGACCAGTATAGAGTTCATGCCTCTATGCATTGCCCATAGAGCTATGAATGACAAAGGCTCAGCTTGTCGAGTACCTAATTTCCAGAATCTTCAGCTTCCACAGGAGCAGATGCTTATTCCTCTATCCCACACTGAGATACCAAGGTCATATAAATCCTGGCATCAAAGAGGGAGAAAAGGGGATTGGGAGTAAGAGAGAAGCACGCCACTTCTTCTTTCTGCTGTACTGGACTGCTCTTTATTTTCTTCTCTTCTTTTCTGAGTATTCCTCCTAAAATAAAGAATACATTCAAGCAATCTTTTCCTAAATACTTTTAACTCAAAACTTTACCCTTCAATTGTTATTACCTGTCCTAGCAGTGTGGCTAAGTGTTTCTCTCAAAGTCTTTTCTACTAGATGTCTTCTCTACTAGAAGGTGGCTGCTAATCTTTTAATGAAGCGTTCTATTAAAATACAGATCACAGTTATTCTCAGTACTAGACCCCCCCAACTATTATGTCTTTCTTTCGAAATTCTATTTTACCTTATTACACCTTATAGTAACCTGAAGTGTCTCTTTCTTTTCATTTGCAAACAAAATAATGAAGAATTCAGATGATATTTCCATGAAGCCACTAAAGAATGAAGAGTTGGTCTTCTCTATAGGTGGTAGGTATCTTTATATATATATATATATATATATATATATATATATATACATATATATATCTGGGGAAGTAAGACTATGGAGGAGGAGAAACTCTCCCTCTTTTGGGAAGTCTGGTACATCAACTGTCAGTCCAACCATAATATGTACATTTCTCCTACAGTACTTCAACCGTATCACTGTAAGAACGCATTCTCCTAACATGTCTTCCCAATATGTTTTCTATAATGTTTTACCATATCATTCCAATCTTGGTTCCAATCTTGGTTCTGTTCCTGACCCAGATTCTTGAAATTTTGAACTTTTGATTTTTAAAAAAAATGTCTTTCTGATAACAATATCAACTGTGATACCCCTGTGTAGATGATGATAGGCTACCATAGGTGTGTAAATATGTAGATATGTAGATAGCAAAACTTGTACATATGTGTATAGTAATAGTCAGCGTAAATTATGACCTACTGTGTGAGGTCCGCTGTGATGATTACTAGTACCCATTTACATATACACCGGATGGTGCCTCCTTTTTTCTTTCTCTTTGTGTATATATACCTTATATAGATTTCTCCTTTGCTGATGCATTGATTTGTAAGAGTACCCTTCTGCCTAATACCCCATGGAACAACGGTCCTTACTGACCATGATGAATTTCAATGATGAATTTTGAACAAATTTCAATATGAAGGATAGTAGTACTCTTTCTATGTGCCTGATGACTTTTGTTATGATTTGCACTGTATGTTTGTTTATCTATCTGTAAATATGGCATTGTACATAAAATCATAGGACACTAGCCGATCCACGGCTTTATTTTCAAACGTGAGAACAGTCACGCATGAATAAGATAAGACCCTCATTCGGACAGAAGACCTTTCCAATATGGCACCCACAGTGGCCAAAACGGGGTATAGTCCTATGTTTATGTCAATGTTTACGAATCTGTTTACTTAATGGGATGTATGATACTGACTAGTGACACACTGACGAAGGCTCACGCCGAAACGCGTCTGTGCTTACCTGTTCCCTCTGATTAAAACTTTTGGTTGTCTCTTGGACTACGAGTGCTGCCTTCTTCTTGTGTAACAAAGGAGAGTTTGAGCGTCAATATATATATATATATATATCTATACTACTATTATAAAGAGAGAACTTGCACCTTTGAGCCAGGTAAACTCGAAAACTACACCACCAATCTGAACACCCAAGACATCTTAGAAAACCTCAGGGCAAGCAGAAGGACATAGGCTACATAAAAATAAAAAATAAACGTTGTTTAAAATATTTAGAAATAAAAATAAAGTAGTCCCTTGCAAGTAGCGCCGGCCGCGACATATGCGTGAGGGGAGTAGCGTCGTTCACGAGCAACAGGAAGGGCAAGGACATGAGCGCCGGGAGGAGCGTCTGCGTGAGGGGAGGAGTGGAGTTCACTAGCAACAGGAAGAGGGGAGAACATGAGCGCCGGGAGGAGCTGCGAAGCGGCGAGAAGCGGAGGAGCAGTGGCAGCGCGGGGAGGAGCAGCGGATGAGGTAGCTGACAAGCGGTCAAGCAGTGGAGAGGTAAACACTCCAGCGTAGGGAGGAGCGGCGGATGAGGTAAGTCGGGACCTGGGGGGGTTACAAAGCCGGGGCGGGAGGCGGGAGACGGGCGGGAGGCTCAAGGGGCAAGGCGCGAGGCGGGAGGCGGGAGGCGGTAGGCGCTATGCCCAATGTCAGGGCGGGGGGCGGAGGGCGGGAGGCTCAAGGCACAAGGCTCAAGGTGGGAGGCAGGAGGCGGTTTGGCCAATGTCGGGGCGGGAGGGATGCGGACTGGGCAATGTGGGGGGGGGGTGCACAGAGGCTTACAATGCTGCCCCCAGCCCCCTTCTGCCCCGGGCACAGCCGGGGCGTGCTGCTAGTATATATATATATATATATATATATATATATATATATATATATATATATATATATATATATATATATATATATATATATATATATATATATATATATTTACACATACTTATGGAGCGTAGGTCTAAGGTGTCTCTTCTATTGCTTCATTAGTTCTCTATTATTCTTTCTCTTATTTTCAGACTTTTAAAACAAATTGCCTTGGAAAACGATATTCATATCATATCTAGTCTCTCTTGCTTTGCATAGTCTCTTAACCAGTTTCTGAGGCAAAAACTATAAACAATTATCTCTCGTGAATTCTTCTTCTCACTTTCCTTATCGCAGGGATAATCCACAAAGTCTCTTGAGAATGAGTCTTCTCCTCAGGATAATTGGTCAATAGGACCACTATGTACTTAGCAATATTTTATGTCAAAAAATTGAACTTACCGCAACCGCTGTATTACTAACTGTTCTCCCGTGAGTCTGAGAATCATACTCACGGCACCTGGAACGGTGTTCAGAGCTTCAGGAACCGGAATCGAAATGGCAGCGAAAGACGCGACAGCATCCTGCAGAAATTCAGTTGAAGTGCGCAGTTTCTCAGATGAGGAACCGCAAACTCAGCTGTTGATCATTGCGCGGTCAAAACACTAGACCAGCAACCTAAACGGGAAATATGGCGGCCATCTTAGAATTCCGCCCCAGCAAAGACAATAATCTTTTATGAAACAGGGAAGACCATCGACAGGAAGTGTGCCTCTTTGGACCAATTTGATGACCCAGAAAAGTTTACCAACTGCAGCGAGCAACTGGGGATTACAAAGGAATTTGCCTGACCGATCCTGACACAGCTTTAATTAAAAAGCTTGTCGCACACTACATCCCAGCCCAGTAAAAACTGTGAATGACAGATGCATACTGTGGACTTGTGCCTATCTCGGTGTATAATCCACATAGAGCTCAATATAAACTGTGAACAGCAGGTGCATGTTGGCTTCTATGCTTTACGCTTTTCGAAAACCGCTCAGCAGAGATGGGATTGCCAGTTTTATAGGTCTGGATGCACTCTGAGTGGAAGTGTACTCGCCTCACCACTTTAAAATGTCACCAGCCGCAACTGGTAGCATTAGAAAGATTCTGTGAGATGAAGATGTTATGTCCCGACTAAACAAGACAATGTTTTTCTCTGGCAATTTTTAGGGCATGCATTTGGTCTGTGAATTCAAGAAAAAGCATAATTATACCTCGTGGCTTGTTGAAATGAAGTTGAGGTCGACCAAGACAATGAGCTTGTTAGATGTTGAGGGGCGTTGAAGATTGAAGATTGAGGAGGTCATCCAAGAATTTTTTTTAAAAGAGAGGAGATCCGAACCTTCGATATTTTCGGGCAGACCATAAAGTCAAAGATTGTTTATTCTGTTACGGTTTTCTAAGTCCTCAGTGAGGAGTTTAATTTTATGGATTTCTTGTTCCAGTAAAGGTATTTTAGAAGACACAGCTTGAAGATTGCCTTTGCGTTGTTCCGTTTCAGACATTTTAACCTCCATACTGATCCATCTGTCTTCAATCAGTTATCATTTTTCATTGGTGGCACTCATGAATGGTTTTAATGTTCGTAGTTCATCCAAAATAGAATTTAAGGCTGGGTTGGAAGAAGACTGAACTGGAGAAGGGGGATCATTTTTGACTCACTTTTATTGGGCGCCAGCCGTAGATGACTTTGTGAGAGAAATGGAGTCGTTGGCCATCTTGACAAGATAAACTTGATGACGAGGATGAGGAAGATTTTTAAAAGTAGGGATCCTTCCCATAAATAAGATTTTCAATATTGTAGTACCCAACGAGAGTATGAAGTTATTTCAGATGCAGTATTGATGTACATAGCAGGTAAAATTAGATGATGGAGGTTGTTGATTGTAATAGGTTTACAATCAATGACTAACCACCCACGACCATCAAGAAGTAGGTTACCTGTGAGAGAATTCGATGACAGTCAGCCCCAGCAAAAACCAGACAGTAGAGGTGGAGGCAACATGCAGATAGAGTAAACAACACCAGTCCAAAAAAATTACCACAACACCAGATATCTGTTACTGTAAGGAGAGGCGACTTGGAGGTATTCTTTGTTACCTCATGCCATGACAAGTGAACGACCAATTTGCTGAAAAAGCGACAGAAAGCAGAACAAGTGAAGGACCAATTTGCGGCAAAAGCGACTGGAAGCAGAACAAGTGTTACTTCAAGAAGTAGTAAACACGAGCCGCCATGAAGCAGGAGGCGTACACTGCCCAACGGCTGCAAGGCAGGGTCCAAATGCAGTCAAAATCCTCCTCCGATGTTCCACAATGCAGCGGAGCTCAGGCGAGAACCGCAATCTTGCTCAGCGTGGTAGCCACGCCCCCTTTCTAAAATTCAAGTACTGTTTTTTCAGTCGCTAAGATTTAATGGAAGTCAATAGCACATGCAGGTAGGATTTAAGAAATTAGAAAGAAATTGGTTATCATTGGCCACTGACTGGCACAATAAAAGTGGCAGTGGGCACACACAAAATAAGTCTTCATGCACCTCTTTTTCCATGGGAGGCCCACAGTGCCCAAAACACTGTATTCAAAATGTAGAATGAAAGAACAGTCTGAGCAAGAAAAACACACAGCTTCTTATTCACGGACACTGACAAGTACTCATTTTGGTGTGTTGGTACAAAGATCAACCACGTAAGGTGGGGCAGGGAAAAAATTTGATGCAACTTTTACACTGTGTCAATTCACTCTACTCCTAAAGGCCCTAGAAAGTCCTCTTTCTCCATATAATCAGCCGTACTGCAGGAAAGAGGAAGAGTTGAAGGTCTGATTGGAAGGGGGGACTTCTTTCTGGAAGATTGTTCTCTGGTTGAGACAAACTTCATCAGAGAGCAGCCAGCTTAAAACAGCACATTGTCTGGCAGAGGACGACAATACTGGGCAAGTTCTCAATGGGAAAGTGAACAGGCTCCCAGTAATTATCTACTTGTCAGTGCTTTAAATAGGCAACATTACCTAAACACGTTGGATTTCTCCTCAGGAGACACAGACGGTGTGCAAACAAAATGGCGGCCGCCCGCGTCAGGAAAACCAATTCGCCACAAAAGCGGCTGGAATCAAGAGGCAGTAAACGCGAGCCGCAATGAAGCAAGATGCGTACACTGCCCAACGGCTGCAAGACAGGGTTCAAATGTGGTCAAAATCCTCCTCCGACATTCCACGATGCAGCGGAGATCAAGTGAGAGCCGCCATCTTGTTCAGCGCGGTCTTCTTTCCTTTATTTGATTTGAGACTTTATTCCTTTGCTCTCTTATGTCTTCAGTACTTCCCAACAGAAGTATAGTTTGGGTCCCCTATTGATATGAAAAGTCAAAGACAGTGGAATCTAATAATAAAAAGTGTTTGTGTAAGAAAAGATCTTCGTGAAGGCTTATTTCGTCCTTTATGGTCCTCTTCTATGGTGGTCCAAAACTGCAAGACACAGCGAAAAGAAGTAGCACTAACTTTCCCTGCAATTTTGTGATAAAAAAATCCCTCACACAAATGTTATTCACCTAACGCCTTCTTAACAGGTTTCTTGCATAAAGTGTACTAGGGTCTATAATTAAGGTCGACTTTGATAGTTCAACCCTCCCCACCTATTACCCGTTGTGGCTTCCAGCTCATGGGCCAGTCACACACCTGAGTTTTTTAAAATAGATATTTTATTAAAAATCATGCGTGGTTAATCAAAACAACTTGCCTATACGCATTAATACAATGAGTGGGTCTTTCATAAAAAGCAATAAGAATGAAGTCTGATCACACTATTCTGTATGTGGCGCCTTCGGAAGTTCCACTCCTTGGTTTGTGACAAATAATTGAGGGTGTTGCTCAGTGCCTGGCACATCTCTTCCGTCGCTATTTTTCTTGTGTGCGGAGCATATTCAAGAATATTGAGATAAATGTAATGATTCGGATGTTCAAGGCTGTGTTGGCCGAATGTAATGCTTCTGTGACGGCCTGTCTACATCTCCCCACCAACAACTTGACCCAAATCTCCAAGTTATGAAGGCGAAACAACACCCAAAAATAGCATATGAAAGTGAAATAATGCAGTGAGCAGATGTTAAGCTAGTAAATATTTACAAATCCATCTTCCTTTGACTAAAATCGGCCTCTCCAGTGCAGGTTTGGCTTGAATGTGGTTGCTTATGAGAATCAGTTGCCAGGCAGGGCAAGCTCCTTAAGCTCTATCATAAAATGAGAGCTTCAGAGGTGGAGCTAGATATTCTCATATGGCAAGAACTAACAAGACAAAGGAGCAACTCAGTCCAGGGCCTGTATCAGAAGGCCTCCAGAAGCTACATATGCTGGAGGTATGGAATTTACATGCCAGTTCGTTTAGCTTGGTGTCTATACCTGCTACAAAGACTGCATGAATGTTTAATATGTTAATTTGAATGTCCATTTTTCCAAAGTGATAGTTGATGGTGTTCACTATGCATGGTGTTTAACAGTGCGCCATACCTATCTGAGCTTGCTTGAATGTCAAACTGTCTTATGATGGGTTGAGTGTGTCCAGGAAGTCACTGCCAAGAAGTGACAGGTCTCCTGGTTTAGTAATATTCATCATGATTTCTTTGCCAGGCTTTCTAATGTCAGTGGTTTTCAGGATATCTATATCCGCATTTTGAGATTTGATAGGGGACAGCAGAACCTTGATGTTGGACACCCTTTGGGTCGTGGTAAAGGTTGAACTAAAGGGTCCTGTTCCCATGGTGAGGTCAGAGGTGTGATAATTTCCATTTTTCTTTACAACTAGGGGTTGATAGGATTGTTGAGTTAATGAAGACAGCTTTGATGATGACACTAATCAGGACAGCAGCTGTTTGGGGTGCTTGCTCCTGCCTGGCTGTTTTGTTTAGGATTTTGAGATGTTTGTGGGTGGAAGCATAAGTGTCATTCTCTCCCTTTGATGCTTTTGAAGGCTGATTTGCTGATGCTGTGGCCACCGTGAGTCTGCTGTTCCTTGAGTCGCCTTTAGCCATGGATGATTGGGTGACAAACCTCAAAAAGTGTTTGCTACCGTTTACTTACTTAAGTATTTATTTATAAAGTTTTCTATAGCATGAACTTGACCCAAGAGGGTATCGAAGCGTTTTACATTTAGGATTGTTGCGTTACAAGTTACATCAGATACAAGAGCATAGTAAGGTACAGTGTACATAAACAATGTTTCAATAAGTTGTAGGAGGGAGAGGAGGAAGTAGTAATAGTGAGGAGACGAGGAAAAACTATTCCCAATGTCTGGCTGGGTAGGTGACTGTCAAGGGGGAAACCAGGGCAAACCTCCTCATTAGCTGCCAAGCAGCTCCACCGGTCATCATCCATGTTGCTCAGGTCTCATCGATCAGGAAAAAGCAGTTTTTAGTTTATTTGATTTGCGACGGTTATATAGTGCTACCTAGACCCGGAGGTATCAGAACACTTAACCAGGGGAACGTTGCATTAAAGGATACATCAAAATAAATATAAAGCGCTGGCTAGACCCGTAGGTATCATAGCGCTATAACAGAGGAACATTGCGTTACAAGTTGCATCAGTTGCAATAGCGTAATAATGTATAGTAAACAAACAACGAAGTTGAGAGGATTTATAGGAAAGGAGGGGAAGAAGGAGTCATAGCAGAGAGACGATGAAGAAATGTGTCCAATGTCCGGCTGGGTAGGTGACGGTCGAGAGGGAAACCAGTGCCAATCTCCTCATTAGTCGTCTAGCAACTCCATCGGGCATCAGCCATGTTGATCAGTGTGAGAAGTTGGCATGGTATATGATGATCACTATTCTAGTGAACACCTTGCACCAGTCCAAACAACCCTTATGGTGATGGTTGTAAAGTCCACCTTATAGACCAGCTATCCTAGAGGTAGCGTGGACAGAATAGTCTTAGGTTAAAAGACTCTTGTGGGCGTGTAAAGCCAGCTGTTTTTCCATATGTCACCCCTTGAATATCAAATGAAAGGACACCACACAGGATATATATAAAATATATATGTATTTATTTACTAACACACTCCTCTGAACTCTTTATGAGATCAGAGGCAAAAGCACAAAACAAGTTACACTTAGAAATACTTTAAAATAGCCCAATTTACAGTTAGGCCCTAGGGGCACGTAAAACCATATACTAAGTAAGTGGTATAAGAATTACGACTTGGGAAAGGAGAAGGCCTAGGGCCTAGGGAATCGCTGGGGCTACACTATCTGTCACAGCCAGTGACATTTTTGCTCCCCCAACTAAGTTCCCCCAATCTCGGCACAGCAATTCCCATAAATGGTTTACTCCCCATCTTAAAACCCTCCACTTGGAACTTTGTCAACTTGAGCGTAAGTGGAGGAGAGACTACTGCCCTCTAAGTAGAGATGCCTATGTGGCCGCCCGCAATAGGTACAAACTTGCCATCCTCGCAGCAAAAAAAACTTACGCTTCAGGAAAAATCTTATCTGCCCCCTGCCAGTCCAAAGAAATTTTCAAAGTCCTCAATGAATTTACCTCTGACCCTAGGACGCTCCCAACTCAGGCCCCCACACAGGAAGCATGCAATACTTTCAGCACTTTTTTTATCGAAAAAAATTGTATTGATTAAGGACACCATTCCTGTCACGTCTCCTGGCGCTGGATCTGTTCCCCCCCCTACAACACCTCTTCACTCACACAACTCCCTCTTCTAGACTCTACCTCTCTGGCCACTCTCGCTACCCGCATTAAGTCGGGATCCCCAGATGACTGCTGCCCCCCCCTCTATACTCCGGGACATCTGCCACTCTCTACCCGACTGCATTCTCCCCCTGCTAAACTCTTCTCTTTCTTCCGGTACGGAGCCTGGCTCCTTCAAGGAGGCCGTGTTGGTGCCCCTTTTGAAGAAGCCGGGGGCTGACCCCGCCGTCCCGGCGAACTACTGTCCTATCTCTCTTCTACCTTTCTTTTCTAAAATCCTGGAAGCCCACGTCACCACTTGTCTCTCACAGTTTATCGAGAGCTCCAACTTTCTCGAGGCTAACCAGGCAGGCTTCAGACCCGGCCACTCTACGGAGACAGTGATCTTGGCCGTGCTGGACGCCCTGAGAGACGGTGTCGACAAGGGTGCCCCCCAGGCCTTGGTATTATTAGATCTGTCAGCAGCTTTCGACACGGTGGATCATAACATCCTTCTCCACCGTGTCGAGCAGGCTGGCATCCAAGGCTTGGCGTTGGCCTGGGTCAAATCCTTCCTGACCGGCAGGTCTCAGACCCTTAGCCTGGGCCCCTTCAGGGCTCCTAGGGAGCACTCGTTTTGCGGGGTCCCCCAGGGTTCTTCTTTATCCCCTCTTCTTTTCAATCTTTATCTTCGCCCCCTTCTTTTTTCTTTGAGGCAGTGGGACGTCACCGTGTTTAACTATGCGGACGACCTGCAACTCATCCTTTCTCTCAATTCCCCCTCTGCTATTCCCAACTTTCAGGCAGTCATGTCCCACATTCTCCAGTGGATGGGCCACAACCAGCTAAAATTGAACCCCGGTAAGACGGAGCTCCTCCTTCCCGGTAGGAGCGCCACCTTCTGGGGGCCACAATTCTGGCCGGCGGAACTTGGCCCCTCTCCCACTCCCGTGGCCTCGGTGAAGAGCCTGGGGGTCACAATTGACTCCGCTCTATCCCTTGGGCCGCAGGTGGGGACGGTGGTCTCGTCCTGTATCTACCAACTGCACAGGATCAGGAAAGTGGCATACCTCCTTACACCTGATGCCCTCCTGCAGGTCATCATGGCCCTCGTCCTCTCCCGCTTAGATTTCTCTAACACGATCTATCATGGTCTGCCTAAAACATTGGTGGCCAGACTGCAAGCGGTTCAAAATCAGGCGGCGAGACTGGCCCTAGGGATCCCGGAGTGGCAATCCGCCAGGCCCCTCCTTGCCAAACTCCACTGGCTCCCTGTCATCTCAAGGGCAGCCTTCAAGACCGGCTGCCTCATCTTCAAGTCATTAGCTGGGCCCTGTCCCGCCTTCGTGAAATCTCTCATCAGACCCTACTGCCCATCCCGGAACCTGAGATCCTCTCATCTCCACTTCTTGACTGTCCCCTCTTATAAGCTCTGCAGATCTGGAGGCCGGAGATTTGCATACCTGGCCCCCAAGCTCTGGAACTCTTTTCCCCTTTCTCTTAAAACCTCTAACTCTTTGACCCTCTTTCGTAAGTCCTTAAAAACCTGGCTTTTCCCCCAATCTGGTTAGTCCCTCTGTCCCCTCTACTTCCAACCAGCGCCAGGAAACCCATGGTGTCAGTGCGCTTTACAAGCACCCCTTACAATACAATACAATACAATCTGACCCTTAGGTTAGGAGTAGGAGGCCCATAGGGTGCGCGTGCAGAGTCAGTACTCTCACGCTAGAGTCATTAGAAAGTCAATAGGAACGTGAAAGGTAAGTAAATGAAGATTTAGGACACTTCCGGTCTAGCTAGAAGGTTACAACTAAAAACCTAGACACTTGGATAGTCAATACCCTTGAGAGCACCAAAGTACTCGCGTTACATCACCCACAGGAAGCGGGTGCATAGGTGTGAAGATGTGTCGGGTTTAGTCGTTGAAGTATATGGAGCCTGTGAAGAAAGATGCTGCAGGTGACCAGGAGGAAGATGTCCGGGTGGATCCAAGGGTGGATCGAGGATGAAGAGGACCTGAAAGCAGAGGGGACAGAGTCTAGGTCACTAGCCAGTGACCGGGTGGAACCAGGAAGGAACCAGACGTTGTCGAGGAGCAATCAGGTGCTGGGGTGATGCTTGTAGTTGCAGCCACGCGGATCAGGAGGCGTCGAGGACGACCAGGTGCTGGAGAGGAGCTGTCCCACGAAGGTTCTCGCAGATGTAGGGGTCGGCTTCAAGATCGGAGCCAACAAGCCTAAGCAAAGGCAACCCACACAGGATACACAAAGAGCTTCTGGTGCAGACCAGGAGGGTCTGAGGTACTTCACCTTTGCAGGGAAGCAAGGGCCAGTCTGGAGCAACCAGATCAGTGATGGAGTTTCAAAAAGGATCGTCGCCAGTGGCTACTAGCCAACAGGCCAGCAACCGGACAGCGCGTCAAGCAGAATAGAAGCAGAAGGGCCCCACGCAGATCTCGTGGAGTGTGGAGGGCTGGTCTTCTGGGGGTCTCAGTCCCCAGTGCACAGCTTCGAGGAGGCCTCAGGAGCTGCGCTTTTAGCAAGTTGCAGACTTTCCAAGTTACCTGCTTCCACGGGGCCCAACGCCTTCCATGGGGCTAAGCTGTGCTGGAGTCGTGCAGTGGGGTCAGAGGGATCCAGGAGTCGAGGTCTTGTCAGGCTCTGTGCTCGGATTCCGGTGGGAACGGGGACAAAGCAAGCCGTCAAGTTGCTGGATGGTGCCTGGTTGCCCAGGGTGGTCACAAGGGAGATTCTTTAGTCTTCAGCTCAGGTGAATGTTGAAGGGTCCAGAGTTTTGGTTCAAATCGATTCCAGGATTAATCTAAAGTCTCCTGGTCCAGCTCCTACCTTTATACAACTAAAGGGGGCTGGTTTTCTCACTAGGTCCCTACTATGGGTGGGACCAGGAAGGGGGGTGGTTACACCTCTTTTCCTTTGTGCAGTTTCGCGCCAGAGCTGGGGCTGGAGTGCCACAGCAACCGGTTTGAACTGGGGTATGCATGGAGCACCTAGAGTGATCCAGGCAGTGTCTGATTCTATTCAGCCCTCCCTGTCCCAATACACATCCTCCTGTCTAGGGTGGTGCTCGCACCTCCCCAAGAAGGAAACCTATTGTCCAAACCTCCGTGACTGGAAGGACTCCCAGCAGCAGGAGGTCAGACTTGTGTCTGTGGCAGCAGCATCCATTTTGTGATGCTGGGGCTCTGGTTAACTTAAACCGGGATAGTCAGAACTAACATGTCTTTTCCCTCTAGAGGGTGGAATGCTACCCCCGTCACCAGAATTGGTGAGGGGGTAGTATTCCAAAGTGTATGACACCTTACACAACATGTTTTGATAAAGCCAAACCAAAGTTAGCATTAACCGTGAGGATTATAATGCTCTTAAGAGTATGTGGTATGGCAATATCATACAACAGCTATAAGGACATGGTTCCGAAAGCTGCAGACAGGCTCAGCTCATGCTAGAGCACCATCTCACACATAACCAAGCACTCTGCCTTCAGGATTGTTAAGGCCTGCCATAGGAGTGACTTATAGGTTACTATGTGTCTATATGTAAGTAGTTATAGGAATACTACACCTAAGCAAGGGGTGGTTACATGACCTTGCCCCAGCTGAGTGATAAGCCAGTTGTGTCTATTTGAGTGGCCAGCCAGGGGTGGCATAATACATGCTGCAGCCCCTGGTAGGCCTTGGTTACACCTGTGCCCTGAGTACCTATGGTACACTTCTACAGGGGCTGACAAGGTGAGCCAATTCCCAATTGTGGATGTACCTAGAGTACATGGTGAATTTAAAGAGAGTGCATCTGGGCTGTGGGTCTGATTAGCAAGCCCACAGCCACATCTAAGTCAAAAACCAGTAAAGCAAAAGCAGAAAGTGGGGGTGACCATAGGAAGCAGACCCTACTCTCCTACACAACCACCCCCCCCCCCCACACAAACTTAGGGACATTAAACTAACCTTGACCAGTTGAGTCTTCATGTTCTAAGTGGAAATATCGGGAGAGTCCATCTGCATTGGCATGGTCAGTCCCAGGTCTATGTTCCACTGTAAAGTCCATCCCCTGTAGGGAAATGGACCACCTAAGAAGTATGGGATTTTCACCCTTCATCTGATTTAACCATAGGAGAGGCTTGTGGTCTGTCTGATTCTTGAAGTGAGTGCCAAACAGGTATGGCCTCAGCTTCTTCAGGGCCCAAACCACAGCAAAGGCCTCCCTCTCCATAGCTGACCAACGTTTCTCTCTAGGGGTCAGCCTTCTGCTTATGAAAGCAATGGGGTGGTCTTGACCATCTATATTCAGTTGTGAAAGTACAGCTCCCACACCCAACTCAGAAGCATCTGTTTGGACTATGAACTCTTTGGAGTAATCTGGACTTTTCAGAATAGGGGCAGTGCACATGGCCTGCTTCAGGTCATCAAATGCCTTTTGACAGCTAACTGTCCACTGAACTTTCTTTGGCATCTTTTTGGAAGTGAGGTCATTTAATGGTGTCACAATGGACCAATAGTTTTTCACAAACTTCCTGTAGTACCCAGACAGGCCCAAGAAAGCTCTGACCTGTGTCTGGGTGGTTGGAGGAGTCCAGTTTCTGATGGTCTGGATCTTACTCTCCTGTGGTTGAACCTGACCCCCAACTACCAGGTGGCACAGGTACACAACCTTGCTCTGCCCTATCTGGCACTTTGTAGCCTTGATAGTGAGGCCTGCCTTATGCAGAGCCTCTAAAACATTCCTCAGGTGGACCAGGTGATCCACCCAGGAGGAGCTAAAGACAGCAATATCATCTAGATAAGCTGCACAATAGAGTTCCAGTCCTGTGAGAACTTGATTCACCAACCTTTGGAAAGTGGCAGGTGCATTCTTCAAACCAAAGGTCATTACCACAAATTGATAATGTCCTCCTGGGGTCGAAAATGCTACTTGGCTTTTGCATCCTCTGCTAATCTGATTTGCCAGTAGTCTGCTGTCAGGTCAAATGTGTTCAAGAACTTGGCAGAAGTAAATCTATCAATGAGCTCACCAGCCCTGGGGATGGGGTGGGCATCTGTCCTAGTGACAACATTGAGACCTCTGTAGTCCACACAAAACCTCATCTCTCTCTTACCATCTTGGATGTGAGGTTTTGGCACCAGGACTACTGGACTGGACCAAGAGAACTCTGAGGGCTCAATAACTCCCAGCTCCAACATCTTTTGGACCTCTGTCCTAATGCAGTCCCTGACATGGTCAGGTTGCCTGTAGATCTTACTCTTGACAGGCAGACTGTCACCAGTGTCCACCTCATGGGTGCACCAGCTTGTCTGACTTGGGGTCAGAGAAAACAAATGTCTGAAGGACTGCAGAACTTGTCTACAATCCTGTTGCTGATGGTCAGAGAGGCTTTCTGAAAAGACCACACAATCCACTGAGCCATCATCGGGGTTTTGAGTAAGCAGGTCTGGGAGAGGGTCACTCTCTTCCTCCTGCCCCCCATCTGTAGCCATGAGCAAGCCCAAGGCTGCCCTATCGACAAATGCTTTACGTCTGTTGACATGAAGCCCCCTGTGAGGGCTTCTGGGAGTCCCGAGGTCCACCAAATAGGTGACTTCTCCCTTCTGTTCAACTACTGTATGGGGTCCAGACCATTTGTCCTGAAGTGCTGCAGGGGCCACTGGCTCCAACACCCATACCTTCTGTCCTGGCTGGTACACAGTCAGCACAGCCTTTTGGTCATGCCAAGCTTTCTGTAATTCTTGGCTGGCCGCAAGGTTTTTGGAAGCCTTCTCCATGTATTCAGCCATCCTGGAGCGGAGACCAAGTGCATAGTCCACTATGTCATGCTTAGGCTTTTTGAGAGGTAACTCCCAACCTTCCTTCACAAAACATAGGGGTCCTCTTACAGGCAGCCCAAACAAATGCTCAAAAGGGCTGTAGCCAACCCCCTTTTGTGGGACCTCTCTGTAAGCAAACAGTAGGCAGGGTAAAAGGATGTCCCATCTTCGCCTCAGCTTTTCAGGTAACCGTTTTATCATCCCTTTGAGGCTCTTGTTGAATCTCTCCACAAGCCCATTACACTGTGGGTGGTAGGGGGTGGTGAACTTATAGTTGACACCACACTCCTTCCACATTGCAGTTAAATATCTTGACATAAAGTTTGCACCTCTGCCAGAGACAACCTCCTTTGGAAACCCCACTCTGGAGAAGACTCCAAGTAGGGCCCAAGCCACAACAGGAGCTATTGTGATCCTCAGGGGAATAGCTTCTGGATACCTGGTGGAATGATCCACTACCACCAGTATAAATCTGTGCCCAGATGCTGTTTGGGGGACCATTGGTCCTACAATGTTTATCCCCACTCTTTCAAAGGGTACCCCCACCACAGGAAGTGGTATGAGGGGGGCCTTTGTTGTGCCACCTGATTTGCCACTGGCTTGGCAGGTAACACAGGAGCAACAAAACTCCTTTGTATCTTCTGACATATGGGGCCAGTGAAAGTGAGGGACAAGCCTGTCCCAAGTCTTGTTCTGGCCCAGGTGTCCTGCTAAGGGAATATCATGGGCCAAGGTAAGAAGGAAGCCCCTAAATTGCAGAGGTATGACCAACCTCCTGGAAGCACCAGGCTTGGGGTCTCTAGCCTCTGAATAAAGGAGCCCATTATCCCAATACACTTTATGGGTACCTTGAGCATTCCCAGCAGCCTCAGCAGCAGCCTGCTGTCTGAGGGGTTCAAGAGAGGAACAATCTAATTGTGCCTGCCTCAGATCTGCCCTTGAGGGTCCCCCTGTCCCAAGAAACTCGACCTGATCAGGCTCAAGTTCGTCTAGGACAGTTTCCTCTTGGATCTCAAAATCATCATCCTGGGAGGGCTGATCCTCAACCTGAGGCAGGGGGGAAGGCACTGCTTTAACCCTCTTGCTCTTTCTCTTGGGTAGTGTCTGGTCTATTGTTCCAAGATCCAGTACTTGTTCAGGTAAGCACTTTTTGGCCTGTGACCTGGTCACAGCAAGGACATGTGCTGAAATCCCCAGCATTTCTGCATGGGTCCTACACTCCACCTCAGACCAAACTGAGGTTTCAAGATCATTTCCCAACAGACACTCTACTGGAAGGTCTGAACTCACAACAACTTTCTTGAGGCCAGTTACCCCTCCCCTGGAGAAGTTAACAACTGCCTCACTATGGGAAGTAGTGGCATTGCTAGCATTGGTCACTAGGCACTTCTCACCTAGTATGATCTGTTCAGGGTCCACAAAGTTAGGTGTCACCATGGTGACACTGGCACATGTGTCCCTGTAGGCCTGAGCCATCTTGTCATTAATAAAATGTGTCTGCCTGTACTTGCTCTGATTACTGGGACTTACAGTAGAGGACATTGCTATGTCCCCATCACAAACAAGAACAGCCTGAGTTGGTACTCTGATTAGGCCAGAGTCCATCTCAGTTCCCAGGGTCAACCCTACTACACCCTTTTGCTGGGAACCACCACTAACAGCTGGAGTAGGGGGAACAGTTGCCTTGGGGGCAATGGTGGTTGGTGCTGTGCCCTTCTTGGTGCACTCACTAAACCAGTGAGAGACTGACTTACAGTATCCACACCAGGGCTTCTTTTGGCCTTCAAGTTTCTGTTTGTTCTTTTTGGAGCCACCCTCCCCCTGTGCCTTTTGGGGGCCTGGTAAAGACTTTTGGTCTTTTTGTGTCTGCTCATTACCCTTCTGGTCTGTCTTTTTCTGATCACCCCCCTGGTTCTGATTTTTCTGCTTAATCCTGGTTCTGACCCATTTGTCTGCCTTCTTTCCCAATTCTTGGGGAGAGGTCAGATCAGAGTCAATCAGGTATTGATGCAATCACTGGTTATGACAATTGTTAAGTATTTGCTCTCTCATGATCAAATTATACAATCCTATATAGTCCTTAACTTCACTTCCCAATAACCAGCCTTCCAGAGCCTTAGTGGCACAATCAACAAAATCAGTCCAGTCCTGAGTCTGTGTATTCTGGGTCTCCCTGAACAACAACCTATATTGTTCAGTGGTTAGGCCAAACCCATCAATCAGAGCACTCTTCAGGACAGAGTAGTTATTAGCATCCCCATCACTAACTGTGTGGAGATTATCTCTACCTTTTTCTGAAAAGGAGAGCCAAAAGATTGCTGCCCACTGACCTTGGGGTACCTGCTGCACTTTGCAGGCCCTCTCTAAAGCAGTTATCCACTTGTGGATGTCATTCCCTTCTTTGTAGGGGGACATAATCTTGCTTAGGTTTCTATTTTCATAGGACTTATCATTATCCTTAGGGATAGTGCTGCCAGTGGGTTCTAACCCACTCTCTCTATGCTCTCTAGCACGAGCAAGCTTCCCTTTGGCCAGGACAACCTCAGGTTCCTGTCTTTCAATCCTAAGAGCAGCTTCTCACATTTTGGCCTCATGTTTCCTTCTCTGAGGGGAGGTCATCCCTCTCTGAGCATGGCCATGAGAGCCATTTGAAGCATGAGATTGGAAAGTGTCCCTGGAGTGGGATCTTCCTCTTCTCTGCTTCTGGTTAAGCCCACTTGGGAGTCTGTATGACGGCTGCCCATACTGACTCCCATGTATGCTTACGTTAACCTGACTAAGTCTTCTGACTAAGACCTGACTGTTTGTCTCAAGATCAGAATCTTCTCCTTCTCCCCCATCTTCTTCCTCATCTGGTACTGGAGTATCAGTGTTATTATCTGAGGAGGGAAAGACTTCATCTGCACTGCCTGTGTCACCTGTCTTAAGTGGCTGTTGAGCATCATACTCTTCTAAGAGCTCAACCGGGAACTTGAGGGTAGGGTTTGAACCCTGTTTTAGCCTTCTAGAAGAACACAATTGTCTCAATTCTTGGAAGGCTAAGGCTTCATATCTCAAAGCAGTCCTCAAGGGATCTACCTTTGCAGGCAGAGAACCACTAGGGTTCCCTGTCTGAGACATGGTTTCTAGTGAGGTGGATGTGTTGCACCTACCTACACTATATGTTTTCTAAAGAACCTCTCTAGGGGCTAGATGTAGGTAATAGCAAATTACCAAATGGTAAATACCAAATTTTACCGATTCAGTATTTACTAATCGGTAATTGCTATGTCGGAAAAATAAATCAGTAAAAATACCGAATCGGTGTCCTGCTAAGGGAATATCATGGGCCAAGGTAAGAAGGAAGCCCCTAAATGGCAGAGGTATGACCAACCTCCTGGAAGCACCAGGCTTGGGGTCTCTAGCCTCTGAATTATTATTATTATTATTATTATTACATTTATTGAGCGCGCAGCTACCCGGAGGTTTCGTTGCGCTAGTGAGCAAACAGAAGGTAAGATGAGCTGAGAAGGGTTAAGCAACAGATTTAAGAATTAAAAAGCCAGGTCTTCATTCCCCTGCGAAATTTAAGGTAGCAGATTTCGGATCACAGGGGTTGAGGCATGGAGTTCCATAGTGAAGGTGCTAAGAACGCAAACGAATGACCGCCCATTTTAGCTTTATTGAAGCGCGGGATCTGAAACTTATTTTGCGCGGAGGATCTCAATGTGCGGGAAGGGACATAATGCTGTACCAAAGAGGACAGATATTTCGGGGCTTTGCCAGTTTTAATATGATGCATTATACAGAGAGCTTTAAATTTCACTCGGCACTCAATGCGCTGCCAGTGCAGATTGCGCAGATGGACGGAGACCGAGGACCTGGCGGGCAGATTACAGATGAGGCGAGCTGCCATATTCTGAACCACCTGTAGTTTCTTTGTGACCTCCTTGCAGGCACCCAGAAGAAGGATGTTCCCATAGTCCATCCGTGATGTAACAAGGGCCTGGACTACAGTCCTCTGGGTGTCTGCTGGAAGCATCCACGTGATCTTTCTCAGCCACCTGATGATGGTAATACAGGTGGCTGAGACTTTTACCACATGTTGCTTCATTGACAGCTGATTGTCAAAGAGGACCCCCAGGTTACGAGCTGTTACTGAAGGGGTGGGAATAGGGCCCATCTGCTGAGGCCAGTGTTGCGGGCCCCAGAGCGATGAATTCGGACCAAACAAAAGCAGCTCCGTCTTATCTCCATTAAGTTTTAATTTATGTCTGTGCATCCAGTTAGAGATTTGTTCCAGACCAGACCGAAGGGAGGACGTGAGAAGATGCTTATTGGTTGATAGCGAGTAGACGATTTGAGTATCGTCTGCATAAGAGTAAATAGTGAGACCTGCTTGCTCAGCTAGGAAGGCTAGAGGTCTCACATAAAGATTAAAAAAGAGGGGACTGAGGATAGAACCCTGGGGAACACCGTGAGAAGAAGTGTGTATTGAGGAAACAGAGGTGGAGGAGAAAACTTGAAAAGTGCGGTCAGAAAGAAAGCTAGCAATCCAGGCCAGGGCAGGGCCATCAATGCCAATAGATTTCAGGGTGGACAAAAGGATGGTATGGGAGACAGTATCAAATGCGGCACTCAGATCTAACAGAATGAGTGCCACTGTCTCCCCATTGTCCACCTGTCGTTTGATGGTCTCTGATACTCCAAGAAGAGTGGTCTCAGTGGAGAAGCCAGCCCTGAACCCGGATTGTGAAGAGTGAAGGAAATTTGAGGATTCAACATAGGAAGTAAGAAGAAAGTTAATGTGCTTTTCCAGAATTTTGGAGTAGCATGGAAGCAGAGAGATGGGCCGGAAATTAGATGGATTATTTGGGTCAGCATTGGCCTTTTTTATCAACGGAACCACCATCGCATGCTTCCATGCTTTGGGAACCGTGGCTTCGACCAGTGAAGCATTCAGAAGATCTAAAATGATCTGAAGTGTAGATGAATCCAAGGTACCAAGTATTTGCGGAGGCATAGGGTCAAGGGGAGAGCCAGATTTTATTTCATCTAGGTATTTACGAAAGAGAGAGAACAAAATCAAATCCCAGGAGTGAAGTTGAGGGGCAGGGGGAGTGGCAGTAGATGCCTCAACAAAACAAGAATTGGGTGTTTGTTGATAAGAGCAAGATGCATCAGAAGAAGAGGCGCTAAAATTAGCATAGATTTTATCTATTTTCTCAAGGAAAAAATTAGCAAGAGAATTACATTGTTATGTATCGAGACATGGATCTTTAGGTACAGAGGACATGCCTTATAGATGTTTTACTACTTTAAAAAGTGCCTTAGGTCGATTTTGGGCATTAAATATAGTGATGTTGGCATCGGCCTGGTCGCCCCCACGCTCCTCTCCTCTCCTCTCCTGCTCCTGAGCCCCCTGCTGACCGAGCACATCGCCGCCGAGAGCCGACGCCGTTTGCAGCGCCCCAGCCGCTGCTGGGCCGCCCGCTTGCCTGCCCCTATTTTTTCCCGCCGCTGCCTGCCTGCGGCCCCGCCCCCACGCCAGACGATTGGCTACCACGACCCCGCCTCCCAGCTGACCCGCCCTCCCGGCTCCCTTCTTAAGGGGACCCTGCTTGCCACTTGGAAGCGACCACTGTGCCTTCGGCCTGGTCGCCCCCACGCTCCTCTCCTCTCCTGCTCCTGAGCCCCCTGCTGACTGAGCACATCGCCGCCGAGAGCCGACGCCGTTTGCAGCGCCCCAGCCGCCGCTGGGCCGCCCGCTTGCCTGCACCCGTTTTTTCCCGCCGCTGCCTGCCTGCGGCCCCGCCCCCACGCCAGACGATTGGCTACCACGACCCTGCCTCCCAGCTGACCCGCCCTCCCGGCTCCCTTCTTATGACGCCCCCTCAGTGACCGTGCTGCGGACGCGCGCAGCGGGAGCGCCAACTGAGCGCCGAAGGTGCGCCAAAGGTAAGCCCGTCTGCGCCCGTCCGCGCCAGGACCGCGCCCAGTGCCGGGATGCCTGCCCCCCAGAGACCCCAGCCCACCCGCCGGACGTACAACGCCGCCACCCTCAACGCACTCAACACCGGCCGATTCCCGGGATGCTACCGAGCCACCCCGAGACCCACCCACGGACCCTCCAGCTGCCGCTCCTGCGAGTTCACCTGCATCCGGACCTGTACTGCATCCGCACCCACCAAGACCAAGACAAGCAACAACAGCAGCCACCTGAAGTGCATCCTGCTCAACACCCGCTCCGTCCACAGACACGCCGTCGAGCTCTGGAACCTGCTCGACACTACTTCACCAGACGTCGCCTTCCTCACGGAAACCTGGATGAACGCCTCTTCAGCGCCCGACATCGCCATCGCCATCCCAGACAGCTACAAGATCATCCGAAGGGACCGCATCAACCAGACCGGAGGAGTCATCGCCATAATCCACAGGAACACCATCTGCATCACGACCAACACCGACGACACCCTGACAACCGCCGAACACCTTCACTTCCAGGTCCACATCAACCCCAAGACCACCCTCAGAGGCACCCTCATCTACAGACCCCCGGGACAACGCACTCAATTCAGCGAAGACATCGCCGACTTCATCAGCCCGCACGCACTCCTCTCCGCTGACTACATCCTCCTCGGGGACCTCAACTTCCACCTGGAGAACAACAACGACGGCAACACCACCACCCTACTGGACAACCTCGCTAACCTCGGACTCAAGCAGCTGGTGACCACCCCCACCCACTACCCCGGATACACACTTGACCCCGTCTTCTTATCCAGCAAGGACATCGCCTTCAGCCACGCCACCGGACTCCACTGGACGGACCACAGCTGCGTCCACTTCAGCTTCAGAAGGACCACGATCCACCACCACCAACAACAGGTTGCACGCAGAAGCTGGAACAAGATCACAGCCGACCAGCTCGCGACTTCCCTGAGCAAGAACCCACCCACCAGCGCAACGAACCCCAGCCAAGCGGCCACCAACCTCACAAAGTGGATCAGCGACTGCGCTGATGACCTCGCCCCCCTGAGGACCCCGCCTAGCAGACCCGGCAGCAAGAAAGCCCCATGGTTCACCGAAGAACTCAAGAGCTCCAAGAAGAACTGCCGAGCCCTCGGGAGAACCTGGCGCAGAGGCCCAACACCGGACAACATGACTGCCCTCAAGCTCACCACCCGAAAACACCACCAACTCATCCACGCAACCAAGAAAACTGCATTCAAGGAATGACTGGACAACAACGCACACAACAGCAAGGAACTCTTCAACATCGTTAAAGAGCTCTCCAACCCCAACGCCGGAAACAACGACATCACCCCTTCGCAAGACCTCTGCAGCTCGCTTGCCTCGTACTTCCACAACAAGATCGCGGACACACACAACAGCTTCCGCACTCAACTGACGCACGCCATGACCGAACCATCGCCCCCCACCACCACCCTCCGCGCCTGGACCCAGATCAGCACCGAAGACACCGTCCGCACGATGAACTCTATCCACTCCGGATCTCCGACCGACCCCTGCCCTCACCACGTCTTCAACAAGGCCGATGCTGTCATCGCACCCCACCTGCGGGACATCATCAACACCTCCTTCAACACCGCAACCTTCCCGGAGAGCTGGAAGCACGCCGAACTCAGCGCTCTACTAAAGAAGCCATCAGCTGACCCCACCGACCTCAAGAACTACCGCCCCATATCGCTGCTCCCGTTCCCTGCTAAAGTCATCGAGAAGACCGTCAACAAGCAGCTGGCCGCCTTCCTCGAGACAAACGGATCCCTCGACCTCTCGCAGTCTGGCTTCCGGGCCAACCACAGCACCGAGACCGCCCTGATCGCAGCCACCGATGACATCCGAGCCCTGCTTGACAACGGAGAAACAGCAGCCCTCATCCTCCTAGACCTCTCCGTGGCCTTCGACACTGTCTGCCACCGTACACTAGTGCAGCGACTCAGCAACGTCGGAATCCAGGAGAAGGCACTGGAGTGGATCATCTCCTTCCTCGCCGGAAGGACACAGAGAGTTCGCCTCCCACCGTTCAGATCTGAAGCCACCGAAGTCATCTGCGGCGTTCCTCAAGGCTCCTCGCTCAGTCCATCCATCTTCAATGTCTACATGAGCCCCCTCGCAGACATCGCACACCAGCACAACCTCAACATCATCTCCTACGCCGACGACACCCAGCTGATCCTCTCCCTCACCAACGACCCCACCACCACCAGAGCCAACCTCCACGAAGGGATGAAAGAGGTAGCCGAATGGATGAAGAACAGTCGCCTGAAACTGAACTCGGACAAGACGGAAGTCCTCATCCTGGGATCCTCACCCTCCGCCTGGGACGACTCCTGGTGGCCCCCCGCCCTAGGCAGCACACCAAACCAACAGACCACGCACGCAACTTAGGCTTCATCCTGGACTCCTCCCTCTCCATGACCAGACAAGTCAACGTCGTCTCCTCGTCGTGCTTCAACATCCTGCGCATGCTACGTAAGATCTTCCGGTGGATCCCCACCGAGACCAGGAAGACGGTCACCCAGGCCCTCGTCACCAGCCGTCTGGACTACGGCAACTCCCTCTACGCAGGAACCACCGCCAAACTCCAGAAGAGACTTCAGCGGATTCAGAACGCCTCAGCACGACTCATCCTGGACATCCCCCGTCGCAGCCACATCTCCAAACACCTGAGAGACCTGCACTGGCTCCCTGTCAACAAGAGAATCACCTTTTGTCTCCTCACCCACGCTCACAAAGCCCTACACAACCAAGGAGCAGGATACCTCAACAGCCGCCTCAACTTCAACGCTCCCAAACGCCAGCTTCAATCGACCGGCCACGCCCTCGCCGCCGTCCCCCGAATCCGAAGAGCCACCACAGGGGGACGGTCCTTCTCCTACCTCGCCGCCAAGACATGGAACTCCCTCCAGACCCACCTCCGCCTGACCCAGGACCACCTCACCTTCAGGAAGCAGCTCAAGATCTGGCTGTTCGAGCAGTAGCGGATCCCCCTCCCCTAGCGCCTTGAGACCCTCTGGGTGAGTAGTGCGCTATATAAATGCTTTGATTGATTGATTGATTGATGATTGGCCCTGGCAGTGTCGCAGGCGGCATGGTATGCTTGAAGGGCAGTCTTATATATTTTTTTTATTGTTGATGCAATAATTGGAACGCCAAATTCGTTCCAGTTTCTTGCAGCGAGATTTTTCCAGTCGAAGTGTATCATTAAACCAGGGAGCCGGTGGATGGTGGATATGAGGCTTATTCCTCTGAGCTGGAAGACAAGAATCTAAAGCTGACATCAGCCAGGAGTTGATAGAAGACACATCTCTAGTAGTGATAGCAGGAAACGTGGGCCTAGAATTCTCAAGGCAGATGTTAAATTTACCATTATCTAAGCGTTTCCAATTTCTGCTGGCTTTATGTGGATGTAAACTAGTAGAAGATTTGTGGTAATCGGATATATTTAAACAGAAATTTATGATAAAATGATCGGACCAAACAATGGGCTGAGGGGGAAGGCAAGTGATGAATAAAGGAGCCCATCATCCCAATACACTTTATGGGTACCTTGAGCATTCCCAGCAGCCTCAGCAGCAGCCTGCTGTCTGAGGGGTTCAAGAGAGGAACAATCTAATTGTGCCTGCCTCAGATCTGCCCTTGAGGGTCCCCCTGTCCCAAGAAACTCGACCTGATCAGGCTCAAGTTCTTCTAGGAAAGTTCCCTCTTGGATCTCAGAATCATCATCCTGGGAGGGCTGATCCTCAACCTGAGGCAGGGGGGAAGGCACTGCCTTCACCCTCTTGCTCTTCCTCTTGGGTAGTGTCTGGTCTATTGTTCCAAGATCCAGCACTTGTTCAGGTAAGCACTTTTTGGCCTGTGACCTGGTCACAGCAAGGACATGTGCTGAAATCCCCAGCATTTCTGCATGGGTCCTATACTCCACCTCAGACCAAACTGAGGTTTCAAGATCATTTCCCAACAGACACTCTACTGGAAGGTCTGAACTCACAACAACTTTCTTGAGGCCAGTTACCCCTCCCCAGGAGAAGTTAACAACTGCCTCACTATGGGAAGTAGTGGCATTGCTAGCATTGGTCACTAGGTACTTCTCACCTAGTATGATCTGTTCAGGGACAACAAAGTTAGGTCTCACCATGGTGACACTGGCACATGTGTCCCTGTAGGCCTGAGCCATCTTGTCATTAATAAAATGTGTCTGCCTGTACTTGCTCTGATTACTGGGACTTACAGTAGAGGACATTGCTATGTCCCCATCACAAACAAGAACAGCCGGAGTTGGTACTCTGACTAGGCCAGAGTCCATCTCAGTTCCCAGGGTCAACCCTACTACACCCTTTTGCTGGGAACCACCACTAACAGCTGGAGTAGGGGGAACAGTTGCCTTAGGGGCAATGGTGGTTGGTGCTGTGCCCTTCTTGGTGCACTCACTAAACCAGTGAGAGACTGAATTACAGTATCCACACTAGGGCTTCTTTTGGCCTTCAAGTTTCTGTTTGTTCTTTTTGGAGCAACCCTCCCCCTGTGCCTTTTGGGGGCCTGGTGAAGACTTCTGGTCTTTTTGTGTCTGCTCATTACCCTTCTGGTCTGCCTTTTTCTGATCACCCCCCTGGTTCTGGTTTTTCTGCTTAATCCTGGTTCTGACCCATTTGTCTGCCTTCTTTCCCAATTCTTGGGGAGAGGTCAGATCAGAGTCAATCAGGTATTGATGCAATAACTGGTTATGACAATTGTTAAGTATTTGCTCTCTCATGATCAAATTATACAATCCTATATAGTCCTTAACTTCACTTCCCAATAACCAGCCTTCCAGAGCCTTAGTGGCACAATCAATAAAATCAGTCCAGTCCTGAGTCTGTGTCTTCTGGGTCTCCCTGAACAACAACCTATATTGTTCAGTGGTTAGGCCAAACCCATCAATCAGAGCACTCTTCAGGACAGAGTAGTTATTAGCATCCCCATCAGTAACTGTGAGGGGCTTATATCTACCTTTTTCTGAAAAGGAGAGCCATAAGATTGCTGCCCACTGACTTTGGGGTACCTGCTGCACTTTGCAGGCCCTCTCTAAAGCAGTTATCCACTTGTGGATGTCATCCCCTTCTTTGGAGGGGGACACAATCTTGCTTAGGTTTCTATTTTCATAGGACCTATCATTATCCTTAGGGATAGTGCTGCCAGTGGGTTCTAACCCACTCTCTCTATTCTCTCTAGCACGAGCAAGCTTCCCTTTGGCCAGGGCAACCTCAAGTTCCTGTCTTTCAATCCTAAGAGCAGCTTCTCTCATTTTGGCCTCATGTTCCCTTCTCCGAGGGGAGGTCATCCCTCTCTGAGCATGGCCATGAGAGCCATTTGAAGCATGAGATTGGAAAGAGTCCCTGGAGTGGGATCTTCCTCTTCTCTGCTTCTGGTTAAGCCCACTTGGGGGTCTGTATGAGGGCTGCCCATACTGACTCCCATGTATGCTTACGTTAGCCTGACTAAGTCTTCTGACTAAGACCTGACTGTTTGTCTCAAGATCAGAATCATCTCCTTCTCCCCCATCTTCTTCCTCATCTGGTACTGGAGTATCAGTGTTATTATCTGAGGAGGGAAAGACTTCATCTGCACTGCCTGTGTCACCTGTCTTAAGTGGCTGTTGAGCATCATACTCTTCTAAGAGCTCAACCAGGAACTTGAGGGTAGAGTTTGAACCCTTTTTTAGCCTTCTAGAAGAACACAATTGTCTCAATTCGTGGAAGGCTAAGGCTTCATATCTCAAAGCAGTAGTCAAGGGATCTACCTTTGCAGGAAGAGAACCACTAGTGTTCCCTGACTGAGACATGGTTTCTAGTGAGGTGGATGTGTTGCACCTACCGACACTATATGTTTTCTAAAAAACCTCTCTAGGGGCTAGATGTAGGTAATAGCAAATTACCGAATAGTAAATACCGAATTTTACCAACTCTGCATTTACTAATCGGTAATTGCTATGTAGGAAAAAAAATCTGTAAAAATACAGAATCGGTAATTACCGATTCGGTAATTACAGAATCAGTATTTGCCATTGATTCCTATGGGCCTTGAAGCCGATAGGATTCAATAGCAAATACTGATTCGGTAATTACCGAATCGGTAAAAATACAGAATTTCCAAGGGGGACAGGGTGTCACTTTGACACCCTGTTGCACCCCTGTTTCTGGCTTGTGTGGCCATGTGACATACATATATGCCCTTAGGGCATGTATGTGAGCCACATGGCACAAGTGTACATGCACAGATGTGCATGTACACAGAAATTCGTAATTGACCACCCAATAGTATTGGTAAATAAAGAATTTCTAAGGGCCTGTGGCACTGTAAACTGTGCCACCTACATATTGAATTACAGAATCGGTATATTTATCAATTCGGTAGTTTAACGAATCGGTAAATATACCGATTCTGTAATTTTCTTGCCCCCTACATTACAATACCCAAATACCGGTCGGTAACGGCCGAAATCGGCCGTCACCGACCGGTATTTGGGCTCCTACATCTGGCCCTAGGAGTTGTAGTCAGGGTGTGCTAGGCCCAGGCTCTACAACACTAAGTTCAGTAGAACTTAAGTATACTAAGACTTGTTTTTATATGTACCTATAGGTACCTATGTGATCTTTCAAATGATATCTCAAGATTACAAGTGGTAAAACAACAGCAAGCTCTAATCCCAAATGCTGCCACCAATGTGAGAAGTTGGCCTGATATATGATGTTCACTATTCTAGTGAACACCTTGCACCAGTCCAAACAACCCTTATGGTGATGGTTGTAAAGCCAACCTTACAGACCAGCTATCCTAGAGGTAGCGTGGACAGAACTGTCTTAGGCTAAAAGACTCTTGAGGGCGTGTAAAGCCAGCTGTTTTACCATATGTAACCCCTTGAATATCAAATGAAAGGACACCACACAGGATATATATAAAATATATATGTTTTTATTTACTAACACACTCCTCTGAACTCTTTATGAGATCAGGGGCAAAAGCACATAACAAGTTACACTTGAAATACTTTCAATATAGCACAATTTACAGTTAGGCCCTATGGGCACGTAAAATCATATACTAAGTAAGTGGTATAAGAACACGACTTGGGAAAGGAGAAGGCCTAGGGTTTAGGGAATCACTGGGGCTACACTATCTGACCCTTAGGTTAGGAGTAGGAGGCCCACAGGCGGCGCGTGCAGAGTCAGTACTCTCACGCGAGAGTCAATAGAAAGCCAATAGGAACGTAAAAGGTAAGTAAATAAAGATATAGGACACTTCCGGTCTAGCTAGAAGGTTACAACTAAAAACCTAGATACTTGGATAGTCAATACCCTTGAGAGCACCGAAGTACTCGCGTTACCTCACCCACAGGAAGCGGGTGCATAGGTGTGAAGATGTGTCAGGTTTCACCGTTGAAGTCTATGGAGCCTTTAAAGAAAGATGCTGCAGGTGACCAGGAGGAAGATGTCTGGGTGGATCCAAGGGTGGATCGAGGATGCAGAGTACCTGAAAGCAGAGGGGACAGACTCTAGGTCACTGGCCAGTGACCGGGTGGAACCAGGAAGGAGCCATACGTCGTCGAGGAGCAATCAGGTGCTGGGGTGAAGCTTGTAGTTGCAGCCAGGCTGAAAGTAGGATTTCGGACTTGGAAGACGGTGTAGCAACCAATGGCCGCCATGTCACGCAGATGGATAAGTTGCTCAAGATAATAGCAGATAAAAATGAAGATTTGGAAGCCAGGTCCTGAAGAAATAATGTACGCATTTTAGGCCTGGCAGAATCTACCAACACGGGCCACATGGAAGACTTCATAGAAAAACTAATTGTAGATCTCTTTGGCAGGGATTCCTTTTCGACTCATCTCACTGTGGAAAGGGCACACAGATCTCTGACTGCCCGCCCCCTCCTGGAGCACCGCCGAGGCCCGTCATAGCTCGCTTCCTTATCTATTGCGACCGAGATGCGGTTCTCCGACTAGCCCGGGAAAAGCAGTATGTACCTTATGAAAACACGACCCTGCCGTTCTTTCCAGATTTCCCGCCGGCTGTGCAGGAAGCTAGATGCAAATTCGCAGGAGTAAAAAAGAAGCTTCAAACTCAGGAAATCCCATATGCCATGCTATATCCTGCCAAACTAAAAATCACGCACCGTGGGAAACAACATTTTTTTAATACCCCGCAGCAGGCTGAGGACGAAATCAAACATCATAAGAGAGCATCCTCCAGAGAAGAAGCTGCCCAAGAGCGCTCCAGATCACATTCTCTGCTATCCCAGCAGGACTGATGCTTAATAAAGGCGGTGACCCCGGCAGAGCGACCTGACACCTCTTCACGATGAGACGGACTGATCTTCATTGGTGATGTATATGAATGACTGAACATGTTTAAATATGCGAACGATACCCTGCTCGGCTAACCACCTCCGTCCCACGTTCGGCTGCACAGCTGCGCAGCTGAGGAGCCAGTGGGTGAAAGTATGGAGGGGACTGGGCGGGTCAAGTGCCCCTAGTGGTTCTCTCCTCCTACAGGGCGAACCCCCTGACCCCCTCTTGGGCGGGGACTTTCTGTTCTTTGCAATGTGGTTTGTTTTGAAGGGTGGGGATTTAATACCCGGCAAGTTGGGGACGCCGGAGTGGGAAGTGGGACATTGCATTGTACACATCATATTATTAAGTGCCGAAGGGAAGATAGTCTTTAATTTTCACATGATGTTTAGCATATATTGTTATGGGATCAGTAGGTGAGGCGCAAGCACTCCGAACTATCAAAGTGTCTTCATGGAATGTTCGGGCCTCAATGACCCTAGGAAGCACAGGCAGATCTTAGGGTACTTAGACAGACATGGGATAGCCATTGCCCTCTTACAGGAAACACATTTAGCGCCCAGTGATAACCCTCAATTCGCGTCTAGATGGGCCTCATGTCGTAGTTTTTCGTCCTACTCTACTTACTTTAAGGGAGTGACCATCCTGATTAAAGGTGGGGTTGCTTTTACGCCCAAAGGTATGGAATCTGACACAGACTGCAGATTTTGCCTGTTGTGGGGGGCGACTGCACTCTCATGAAGTACTATTTGGCAGTTACTATCGCCCTAACACTGATAATCTCAATGCTCTACTCCTACTGTGGGGCAAGATTCAAGCACTTGGCATTACATTTGTCATTTTGGGGGGAGACTTCAATACTGCTTTACAACCTCCAATGGACCGATCCCGAACCCTACCAGCGCACTACACTACCACGCAGTGGACACTGTGCGATATTGTAGATACTAACTGCCTGATAGATGCTTGAAGATACATGCATCCTGCTCCCCATATTTGAACTGGCGTCTTAACCCCTCTCACCTCTGTGACACTGTGTTCAAGGCTGAATTAGAGCAAGACATTCAGGACTTTTTTTACCATAATTTGACTTCTGTATCTAGTATTACAACGGTGTGGGAGGCCTTTAATGTTACTGTAAGGGGGTGGTGCATTGCCAAGGGAGGGGGAATTCTCACATCCCTGAGAAGTGATCTCCTCAAGCTGGAAGCCGAATTGCGAGAGTTGGAACTCACAATTACCCATAGTCCGAATGATGAAGCGATCTAGGCCCACATGCGGGACAAGCTCACTGAATATGAGACAATTGCAGACAGGGAATGTAAATTTCGCGGAAAGCCACACGCGGCGCGGGTCTATGGGGGCGGTTACCGCCCTGGGAAGGCACTAGCAAACACAATTAAGCCCCCTAAATTTGCTAATTATGTTACTGCAATACAAGATACCCGGGGAACACACACAGGAATCTCCCAGACCAACTCTGCACTTTTCGGGATTACTACAAAACACTATATTCCTCACACAGATGCACGCCGCTTGACTTAACTACACATCTTGACGATATCCCGCTCGCCTGGTTAGGAGATACCCAACAAAAGTTTCTTGATCAGAAATTAGAGCTAGATGAGATTACGGAGGCAATTATGAAGATGAAATCTGGCTGAGCCCCAGGTCAGATGGCCTCCCGATTGAATTCTATAAAGTCTATGCTCCCCTGCTAGCTCCCATATTAAAAAGAGTCTTTTACACTGCATTGGAAGAAGGGAGACTCCCCTGTACTATGCAAGAAGCTCTCATAACTTCACTGCTTAAGCCTGGTAAAACTCCTACGCAGCGTGATTCTTACCGCCCTCTGTACTTACTAAACTGTGACACTAAAATATTGGCGAAAGTCTTGGCCACGCATCTCAATCTCTTGATGGAGAGCCTGGTTCTTCCAGACCAGTCTGGGTTTGTTCCAAATCGTGCAACATCACACAACCTACGCACCCTTTATGCAGTACTGCAAGATATTGACCCAAACTGTCAAGCAGTGGCGGTATTTCTTGACGCCACAAAGGCGTTTGATTCGCTGGAGTGGGATTATCTGCTGGGCACGCTAGAACGCATAGGCATGCCAATAAGCTTCCTAAATTGGGTACAGTTATTATATAGCCAGCCAACAGCTGCGGTATTACTGAATGGATCTAGATCTTCCCCATTTACTATTCATAGAGGTACACGGTAGGGATGCCACTATCCCCCATTCTTTTTGCGATAGCTATTGAGCCTTTAGCGGCAAAACTGCAACAGCATCACAATCCCCGAGCACTCATCTATCCTGCCCGACAGTTACTCATTTCCCTCTACGCTGATGACATGACACTATATATTCAAAAACCCTAGGAAAATCTCAATCCCGTACTGTGTGAAATCACAAAGTTTGGAGGCATCGATGGGGTACAGATTAACTGGGCCAAATCTCCAGTCTTACCCCTTACGGATAAAACGCAACTGCACCAACTAGACTACCCCTTTGTATGGGAACTGGATGAACTGAAATACCTGGGCATACGAATTACACGACAGAGGGAAGCTTTGATGAGAGCTAAATATGGGACGACAATAGACAAAATTACAGAGAGTATTACCAAATGGCTGCGTCTCCCACTTTCAATGGCAGACCGCATCTCGCTCATTAAGATGGAACTGTTGCCGAAATTATTGTATCTCTTTACCAATATCCCATACCACCCGGTCAGGTTTTTCTTCCATACACTTAAAACCCAATTAACAAGACATAGTTGGGGCTGGAAACAGGCACAACTTAGCCTTAGTACAATGATGCTGCCATATCACCAGGGGAGTTTTGAAGACCCCAATTTCGAGTGCTATTATGATTGTGCATAGGCCCATTTCGCCACGTATTGGTTTCACCCACCACCATATATGGCACATTTAGCGGTGGAAGATGGCCAAATGACCCATACAAATATATCTAGTTATAGCTTTACATGTGTGGGAGTAAGGGAGCGAGATCCGTCGACAGTTGACTGTACAGGTGCGGCATGGAAACGCATTGCCCAGTCTGTGGGGAGTCCGCTCCTATACTCACCTCGGCTGCCCTTGCTCAATGATTCCCGGCTGCAGGTCACTTGTGAAGCGATTTGTCGTAAGATGTTACTCGGCCTCACATATCTGGACACCTTCTTGTGCACCCGGCTTCGGCAAAGTGCCTGTGCAATCACCCCCTCCTTCCAGGACGAGCCTGATACCCTCGCGCCCCTACATGCACTACTACAGACAGAGGCCCCGTGCCATGTAATATCATTGCTCTGTAAACATGTGCAAAACACACCACGGACGACCTCCTTACGTGCTCGGACTTAATGGGACAAAGACCTTGAAATACCGTTAACGGACGAACAATGGGAAACTAGTTGTACACAAACAACCGCAATCACAAGTAATAATAGACTGCGCCTCATACATTTTAAATTCCTGCATCGCCTATACCATACCCCTGTTAGATTACATAGGTTCCGCTTGCGGGAAACAGACCGCTGCGCCCGGAGTGGCGCAGGAGGAGCGGATTTCGCACACCTGGCATGGACATGCCCCAAGGTTGCAGAGTACTGGACGTTAGTCTTTACAGGACTCTCTGATATGTTAGGAATTACAATAGCTCCATGTCCGCTCCTGGCTCTGCTGGGCCTGACGCAATGCATTGTAACTGTGCATAAAAAATTCTTGGCAATGAGTTTATTATTGGCTAAACGACAGGTAGCATGCAGATGGGGGAGGGGACATGCCCCCAAATTCGAAGCCTGGATCTTGACCATGTCCACATGGAAGGAACAGCTACAATCATATGCGGAGATACTGCCACTCAGATCACGCCCGAAAAACATATGAAGTCCGCTAACGTCCTATCTCCTCCGGCAACAAGCAAACAAGGAGGAGGAACTGGAGGGTGTGGAGAGTACTTGCAGTGGGAACCCCCATATTGTGACTTAAGGCTGTGACACTACGACTATGCGTACACCTGCATATATCTCAGATGTCCTGATTATACTTATCATACTACAAATGTCACCCTCTGAATCTATAGACCTAAGATGTGGCTGGGAGTTCTATCCCCACTGAGTTGCAATATGAATCGTCAAAATGTTATTGAAATCTCATGTATTCTGTCTTATACGTGCCCTACATGATGAAGTGACTATGTTATAACAAATTTATGTTTATTTTTCCATAGTCGTCTAATGTCCTCACTTACCTTCTGCACTGTGTGCACATTTGTTTATGGGGAGGGTGGGTGGGAGTTCTTTTGTGGTTCGTTCCTAACTATTGCACTGGCGGCTGATATGCGCAGGAAGGTACTGTATATATGCATAACCATGTGACACTGTATTGATCTATTTCATTGTACTGATGTACCGTGCTTCAATACAATAAGGTTTTTGAAAACTTAAAAAAACATTTTTTTTAATTGTATTTAATATAAATTCAGTATAATACAAAAGAAAACCACAATAAGAATGGGACTGGCACTCAAACAGTTACACAGACAACAACAAAATTATGAACATTGACAAGTGCAAACTGAACAAACAGTGGCAGAAAAAAACATACAAATACAACAATTGACACAATACACAATTTAGCAATAGTATCCTCTCTCAATTAGGCCATGTTTTTTAAGCGTCGACAGCGTTTCGACCCACGATTGCTTTAAGGGTCAACTTCAGGACAGAAGACTTCAAGAGTGAGAGCGACCCCTTTTTGCTCTCAATAGATTGCCATCATGCAAATAAGGAGGCGACGCCACTCATCTAGTGTAGGGCCAAATTGCCAAAATTCGAAGGGAAATCCTACAACTGTAGGGATGCCAAACCAGAATCCCACTGAATAACTTGTATTAGAATAAAACTAAACCAACTCTGGCAGCCGGGTTAAAAGAGAAGATCAGGGTGTAGGTGTACCCCACAATCAGGTCACAAAGCCACAGGCAGGGTTGGTAATTCAATTATTCAAAATCCCTGTATGACGCGTCCCGTCACAGATTCGAATCCCGGAAACGGGGGCCGACATATTATATTAGAACTCAATGTTTTTATGTACAATGGCGAATGGTACCAAAAAACATGTGGGAAAGCAATGGGTTCCAGATTTGCACTGTCGTTTGCCTGCATGTTCATGGGCTGGTTTGAGGCAGCATATATCTAGGGCCTATTGGGTGCCAAGTGGCACAACCTAATAATGTACTTTGGGAGGTTTATTGATGATTGTTTGCTGATCTGGTCTGGAAATCAAACAGAATTACATTAATTTTTGGAGTATCTAAACAAGAGCATATATAAAATGTCCTTAATCATGACACACAGTGGGGAGAAAATTGTATTTCTGGACATTGAATTATATATTGAACAAGGGAAATCAATAGCAGGATGTATAGAAAAGCGACCTCTTGTAACTCTATTTTACATGCAAACAGCTCACACCCAAAACATCAAATTAATTCCATCACCTATGGTGAGATGTATAGGGCACATAGAAACTGCAGTCAAGATTCAGAATTTTTGCCAAACATAGAAGATGTAGAATGTAGATTCTTGAATACAGGCTATAACAGAGACTTGATTCTTTAGGTGAAGAAAAGATCACAGATATCGAGATGGACAGATACCCTTACAGACAAGAGAAGAAAAGAGAAAGATACAAAAAATCTGGTTAGATTGGTGGCAGGTTAATATCCTGGGTCAGATCGAATATATAATATACTTAAGCAACACGGGCACTTGCTCACTTCAGGCAGATTATTACAACCCTACTTACTGGACCGTCCCAGTGTAACTTATCGGAAGGGTGTTACTATACACTATATAGTTAGTCCCAGTTACCCTGGTGGCTTAATGCCCCATAAAACATGGTCACATAAATTGAATCAAGGTTCTTATCCTTGTGGAAATTGCAGTATGTGTAGGAAGTTTGTAATTGAAATCACTGAATTTGAATATAATAACTCACGTAAATTCCGGATCAATACACATGTAGATTATCTGATGAAATATGTTATTTATATAATCACCTGTAAATGTGGAAAAATGTATGTGGGGAGTACTATATGATCATTGAAGTATCGCATTGCTGAGTACTTTAGAGCTGTTAAGAATTTAGATGATAGATACCCCATTGGGCCCATGCAAAGGACTGTCCAGTACTGAGCATGCAATGGGGCTTTAAATTTCATGGCATTGAACATGTATTACCTGATGTAAGGGGTGGAAATTCGGGAACTAAGGTTATGCCAGAATGAGGCCTGCTGGATCATGAAATTACATGCTGTGGATAAGGGTCTAAATTTAGATATGAGCTACAATACTTCTTGGGCACTTGAGGTGAACGTTATCTATGCCTCATCCCTGACTTGAATTTCTAGACTCTGTTTTCCTTTACCTCCTTTTTAGGTTTCGCCTGGGGCCGGAGCTCCTAGCTCCGCCCAGGAGAAATCTATTGTCCCTACAGTGTACTGCTTAGTCCCCCCCTCTGTTCCATTGGCTAGCTCATAAATGGAGGCCTGTCATTGGAACAGAGATCTGTCCGTCAAGGCCGGACCAGATTTGTGGGCGTTCCCGAGATTTTTTCCCTCTCCACCCTTTTTGCATCGTCATCGGGCGGTGGGCGTTTCGTTTTTTTTTCTTCTTGTGTTTGTTTTCGTCATTTCATGCCGACCACGGCCGCCGGAAGAAGTCCAGGTGAGTGCGTTCCTTTCCCGCCCCCGCCCTCCCGCTGCCCGTGTCTTTACCGCTGTTGCCCCTCCCGCTGTCCGTTCCTTTCCCGCCCCCCTCCCGCTGTCCGTTTGCCTGAACGCCACGTTTCTGCTGCTTGTTTTTACCAGCCTCTGCAATTCCCGCCCCCCTCCCGCTGTCCGTGTGCTTTCCCGCCCCCTCCCGCTGTCCTTGTTTTTCCTGCCGTGGGTCTGGTCCTTTTCCGCCCCAATCCTCAACCCAAGGACGTGGGGGATGTTGGGAATATTTCCTCCGAGGTCTGAGGCCCGACAATTATTTACTGTGCTGCGGCATCTGGCGGGAGGAAGTGACCGGCACTTTCCACTCTCGGCCGGTCCCAGGCGTGGTCAGCCAGAGGGGGCTGGAGACGGGGGGAGCTGGGAGTGCGGGAAGGAAGCTGGCGCTGCCGGGCTCTGTGCTGGGCTCCCGGCGGTAGGGAGCACGCGAGACACCGTCGGCTTTATTTGTCCAGACAGAGGACCCCCTAGAACAGCTGGAGAGACAGGGAGATTGTAATAAAACTTCGAGACAGCACCTGATACGGCATTGAGTGCTGCTGATTGGCCATTAAGTAGGAAACCTGAGAGGAGGGGGGACATCTATGCTGTGAGAAAGAAGTGTCACCGCGGTAACACCTTTGAGGCACCTTTATTAGGCCCAGCAGAGACCATCGCCCAGAGCCCTCTCCTCATCTCACTGTTCCTTGGTGCCCTCCTTCCAGAGGCCGATAGAGGGCGCTGCTGCTTCCGGTGCATTTTGTTCTGCAAACACGGGACACCCGTGAGTTCTAGAGGTAAGTCTGAACTTCGAAGTATGCCAGCTTTTTGAGGACAAGAGATTTATCAGAGACACTTCTGAAGGTTAACACCTCACGCGGTCAATCATCCGAAACTGCTGGGGTAGCGCCTTGAGGCTGCAGCAATGCTGCTGCTCTACTTGTAAAGGGATAGTACCAGCCATAATACTGCCGAGTATCCACACCAACAAAAGTGAGGTGCAAGAATGTCGAGGGAGAGAAAGTAGCTAAAAGGAAGTGCATGTAGGGAAGTAAAGGTTCACTATTAATTCCCATAGGTGCCAACTGTCCCTTTTTTGCAAGGACTGTCCTGGCAAGAAGGAGACTGTCCCTGGTAATATTGTTTCAGAAACTGTTCCTCTTTATTACACGCAGGTACGCAAACAAGAACTTTCTATCTGCAGCAGCCCGGTGCTGCAGCTGCAAAGAGTCCCGGATATTGTTTTTCAAATGTTAGCAACTATGTATTCCTAACTCCATATCTATGCACCTTGCACCTTGAAGATATATGGCACCGCATGGGGACATATATGTGGCGCTAGGTATAGACAATTTAGACGAACCTGTTAATATTTTATTTCCAGTATTATATCCCTGATATCGAGTCCTTCTCTGTAAAACTTTTTTTCTTGGCATGGGACAACGGCCACACTTGTCAACACTGTTATTCCCCTTGTGATTAGATCAAGTCACTATTCTCAGCAGTGCTGCTATGCTTGTAATTGGATAATGCCCACACTTATCAACAGCGATGTTATCGTTGTAACTGGATAATGTTGTACTTCCTATCAGTAATGCTACTTGTGCAATGGGTCATGGCTCGCACTTCTCTTCAGGGCTGTCGTGCTTGTAATCATGTAATATATGCACTTCTTAATGAGGAGCTGTACTTGTAATTGAACAGGGTGCACACGTCTCAGCAAGGCTACTGTACTGATGCGTATTTGTCTGGCAAGGGACTTTTAACATTATTTTATTGTAATTTCTTCACTACTTTTTCTGTCCTGTTGAATACATTTTTTGGTGCTTTTCTGTGAAAACATATTGTCTAATGTAATACTATTGGTTACCATCACTACCTCCAGACTCATGTGCCATTTCGCTTCAAGGGTCTTCCTATGATGAAAATGATGTGCATAGTGCTGCCCCACTTCCCTTGAGAAACAGAAACCGATCTTCCACACTCCTTACCTTTAATTTCTTGTAAATTGTCCAAGTTTAGAAACACAGCCTGTAATCATTTCTAGTTTCACTCATTGGATATGAGAGTCACGCTTTAAAAAGGGCAGTTTCAGTCCCACTGCTGTAGAAATTCATTAATTAAATTAATAACTACATGATGATGCATGTATAATTGATGTAAATCTCGCCCCTCCCGCACCCCAGGGGCCGCGGGGGTTAGTGTTACGCCACTGCGCCTTACCCTCATGTGACCTCAGGCCCTACCTGACCCCCTTCCTTGGCACAGGAAGTTGGGGAGCAAGGAACACTCCTTCCTGCCACCCCACAACCTTCACTATGCCCAGAGGCTGTGAAGTGACTTGTGAGCTCCACAGGACAGTGAGGCCCTGTCACATCCAGGCACAGCGGTTCATTACTACAGCACATTACATGCCTTGGCCTTGATTATGAATCAGGTGGAGCAGCATTATCATATGAAAATCTGGACTTGTTTACATTTCACCGCTCCGCCCCTTTTAAAACGTCATGCGGCGGTGGGCAGATGTTTTTTTGTTTTTTTGTCAAGGTTTGTTTTGGTCATTTCGCCGAAGATGGCGCCCGGGCAGTACCTTCGTATTCGAACAGCTACCGACTGATCCCTCAACTGGGGTTCTACACTTTTGTTTATTTTTTCCGTGTGATTCTTGTTTTAAAGAAGTGGTTGCTGCTGTTGCCTTGACGCACCACGGCACTCTGGCAGTTAAGTGCCTCGCTGTATTTGCACATGATAACAAGGAGGCTGTGCATGCTGAAAAAGTGCAAGCAGACACCAACGTTTTCTTGTTTTTCCTACTGTGGTTAGCCGCCGGCATAGACGTTGTGTGCCCTGTAATCAAGCGCTTCAGTGCCGCCACAACTCCACAATACTGGAACTGTGAAATTTGAAAGATCGGAAAGTAGTCACCTGTAGTACTTTTGTTATCTTAGAGCTGGGGAGACAGTGTGGCACCGAATGCCTGCAACTTTGGCTTTTGGATTTTATAGAAAAATCTCTCATTTGTGTAAACAGTAGCGCGTGGTGTGCAGTCACTGCATGCAGTACTTTTGTCATTTCACTGTACTGTGAGGTCTTTGGGGACGCAGCAGCTATGAATGCTTCGTATAGCCAATCGGCTGCTCTTTGTCACAGCACTGTAGATGCGGCCAGAGCTAATAGGCTGGGAAACAATAGGAACACGTAGCCCTAATTTGCAGTGTTACAGATTAAATGCAGGATAATTTCCAAAAGACTGATCTTGGCGATTAATAAATGAGCAGGTGGCCCTACAAAGTGTGTTGACTAGCTCTAGCCATTCCACACTGAGCCCAACAACGGATTTTATTAATAGCCTTCGGCCATCTGTTCTGCTGATTTATTCATGGCAAACAGAATATGTCACTTTGTTTACACTGTTTAGTTGAAATGAGTAAGAGTTCCCTATTTCAAGATGGCAACCATGCTTCTGTAACACCTCCACACGCACGTTTCTATGGAACTACGCAGTAACTAAGATGGCAGGCCCGTGTTGACATTAGTTATCCTTTGGGAGAGCAGATCGGAGGCTTTAGGCACACTCCCTCATCTCCCCCTGTGCCCCCTCAACTGCGGAATCATGGCAGTATCTTTAGTGTTCTTGTCCCTTGGCTGTGCCCAGTACGATGAGTTCCTCCGAGTCCCGGCACCCTTGTTACCACTCTCTGTGGATCCTCAGCCCCTCCCCGCCTCCTGGATGCAGAGAGAAAGCTGCAGCTCCCCAAGCTGCAGGGGGGAGCTCTGAAGAGGAAGAAAGCGACAGGGAGAGCCAGGACAGCGAGCAGGAACTCTCCATGGAGAAGGTACATGTGAGTAGCACCTCTGGGGGCATATTATGCTTATAAATGTGCTGTTAACATTAATGTTATTAATGCTAGCATTCATACGATCATAATCAAAACATTATTGTCATATCATATTACTGACCGAATTGTTCATATCCCCAATAATGATTGCCTGTGCCCGCCACATATGACCACCTGCACAAATTATGCACTGTCTTTTTGTTGCCCCGTGTCCGGGGTGATGTGTTTTGTGCTGCATTCCTACCCTGTATGAATAATGACCATGTTATTAATAGAAAATTAAATAATACAAATATAATTGATATATGCATTTATAATAAAACCAATACTAACGATAACTTCATTAACTGTAGTTCCCCTGGCTGTGCTTGCTCCCCTGCAACCTGGCTGTGCTTGCTTCCTTGCCACCTGGCTGTGCTTGCTTCCCTGCCCCCTCGCTGTGCTTGCTTCCCTGCCTCCTCGCTGTGCTTGCTTCCCTGCCCCCTCACTGTGCTTGCTTCCCTGCCTCCTCGCTGTGCTTGCTTCCCTGCCCCCTCGCTGTGCTTGCTTCCCTGCCCCTTCGCTGTGCTTCCTTCCCTGCCCCCTCGCTGTGCTTGCTTCCCTGTCCCCTCGCTGTGCTTGCTTCCCTGCCCCTTCGCTGTGCTTGCTCTCCTGAGTGTGTGTGTCGCTCTGGGTGGGTGTATGTGGCTCTGGGTGGGTGTGTGTGGCTCTGGGTGGGTGGGTGTGGCTCTGGGTGGTTGTGTGTGTCTCTGGGTGGGTGTGTTTGGCTCTGTGTGTGTGTGTGTGTGTGTGGCTCTGTGTGTGTGTATGGCTCTGGGTGTGTGTGTGTGTGTGGCTCTGTGTGTGTGTGTGTGTGTGTGGCTCTGGGTGTGTGTGTGTGTGTGTGTGTGGCTCTGGGTGTGTGTGTGTGGCTCTGGGTGTGTGTGTGTGGCTCTGGGTGTGTGTGTGTGGCTCGGGGTGTGTGTGGCTCTGGGTATGTGTGTGTGTGTGGCTCTGGGTGTGTGTGTGTGGCTCTGGGTATGTGTGGCTGGCTCTGGGTGTGTGTGTGGGGCTGGCTCTGGGTGTGTGTGTGTGGCTCTGGGTGTGTGTGTGCGGCTCTGTGTGTGTGTGTGTAGTAGTAATTGCTGTCTGCTGAGCTCGTCCGTAGGGTACAATAGGTCTCACATTTGCGAGAGATTAAGCTAATGGCAATGTAAATGACAATGCCATTTATTTATCTGTTTTCAAAACCAACACATCAATACAAATTTTGTCATTTACAATGCCAATAGCTCTAACTTTTCCAAAGGCGAAACCATTGCATTGTAAATGCTTGTTCTGATGTGCAATGGGATCATTACAATCACAGTGAACTTGAGGTAAACTGTATTCTAGAGACTGTTAGATTGTGAGAGTTTGTTTCTTGGCTAGAAACATGGACGTAACATATTTATTATTCTTGGGCGTAGTTCGCAGCGTTTTGTTTCGCGGGCCTCCGCGAAGTGACAAAAAACTCCACGGAGTTCAGCAATTGGTGGAGTGCAGTGCAAACTTACTGTTCGCAAGCGGGGAAAAACTCTGTTACGCCACGCAGAGCGGAGTTTTCTGCACTTCACAAGCTCTGTGGAGCACAGAGTGCAGGAAATTTCGCAAACAGAGCGGAGATCACCGCCCAGGCCTAATATTTTTCATTATCTGTCGTAATATATATACCTGAATTGATGTCACTTGGAATCACAATTTTGGTAATAATGATTATTATGGACAGTATAACTTATTGCTGACTAGGAAAGATTTTGGCACCAAATAGATCAGCACTCACTATTTGTCATAGCATCAAATATTGTCTTTTCTAATCAAAACACAGTTGGTCAATTACAACTATCAATTCTTTAGTAGCATTGTGTCCTTATATCATGAGTTAAATCAAGATCATTCAGGCTTGTCCTGTGCTGATAGATTCTTTTATTGAAAGTATGCAAAATATTCACATCCGTGTAGCCAACGCATTTCATCCCTTCTCCCGAGTCTTCTTCAGGGCTGATTGGTTATCTTCTACCAGCACTGGGGCTCATTGGTTAGTGATGGCTCTGATGGTGTGTTGTCTCGATCCAATCGTGGGTGCTGTGAACTAGTCCCCTGTCATAACCAGCCAATGAGCCCCAATGCTGGTAGAAGATAACCTTGAGGCATGGTATTGTTTGTAGATTTTTATTGATATCGTATCAGGATTTACAAATACCATTACAATATGGCACACATAGACTTATCTGTGTACTTTAATTTTGATAGTCCTCTTTTTATTACTGTTATTATAGGCGTATATATAAGAGGTTCAATATGACACCCCTGCAAAACGCCAAGATGATACAAGGAGTACTCTCCCAGTGTTAAGGTTAGTTATAAGATTGTGCTACGAATGACTGTTGTTTGCATGTGACTTGATATTGCTGCTGTTAATAAATGTTGTTGAGTACGTTCCCGATTGGATCTTTTCATAATATGAGACTGTGTAAGACATTACTGTTGCCTGGAGGGGAACTATGGCATTGCACTACGAATGACTGTCCATTTGCATGTGGCTTGATTTGGGACATTGCCGCTTTTGATACATGTGTCTGAGTACATTCCCGCTCGGTTCTTAATATAAGATGAGGCTGTGCAACGTATCACTGTTGCCTGGAGGGGATATGATTTGGGAACATGTTGTTTACCAAATGTGATTGAACTTGCCCAACAACCCTGTTGGGGTTACTGAATTTAATTTTTAACATGGGGGCAAAGTTCCAATTCTATTATTTGTAAATATTGAGAATCATTGGTACCTTAGCTTTAAAATATTAGTTTTATGCTTTACTTTGGATACATTTGAGTTATTTACTGGTCCTTGATTTTGCATATCTCAATTATATCTCAATTTTTACAAATATTGAAATATTAGTAGTTAATAAAACTGTCTACAAAGATATAGGTATGGAATGGTTAATAAATATCTGATTCCGTACTATTCATGTCAAATATGATATGATCTTATAACATCAATTGTTAATATTTTGGTATGATGGGAGTTCTTTCAAACTCAGATACAGGATTTTCATGTTAAGAGTGAATTATTAGGTAAACCAGAATTTGAAGACTTGGGGCTTTGTCTATAATGGGACAATGTTATTTTGGTACTTAAGTTCCCACTTGCATATTTTCATGGGTAATTTGTAATAGCCATATCACTTATGAGATGCAGTAGGAACTTGGTAAAAAAAAAATTTGAAACATGTTTCACATAAATATTCACATACATTTTTATTGCTACAGAATCGAATCGCTAAAAGTTCTGTTTCCCCCCTTCACATGAAATTGATTCCTAATCACATTTCTTGGAAGTTTTCCATTTTCCAGTACATTTTCTTTATTCACTTCAGGGGATCTCTTGCCCTTTTCATATGAAATTGATTACAGAACACAATTCTTGAAAGTTTTCCGTCTTTCTGTACACCTCTAATTATCGTAAGTCACACAAAAGTTATGTTAGGATAGGTAGCTGAATATATTGTCGATATTACTTGTTTTTTGTAGCCCTGATGAAGTTGGTGGGACACAATCCACAATACGAAACATGTGTTGGCTATTTTCTGTTCGGATTGGCAGTGATATTAACTCTAACATTGGAATAAAAATTAAGAAGTAACTATGCTAAGGATTGGTGGACTTATTTTACAGTGGACATTTGTTCAGGATAAAACCCTATTCAAAAAGATTAGAGAATAATAACCATGCAACTGTTGCTGTTGCGGGACTATCTTGACTGCTGCTTTCTGGAGCAGTTGAATGCCTGGAAACAAAACTTATCGCCATTCTTCACACTGCGGAACTGGAGTCTGATGGAAGTAGTTTGAAGGATGGCTTTGGAAAGGTGCAAGATATCCTTCTAAAACTACCTCTAATACCCAGGTATCTTTGACAGAGGCTTTATGCACATTCTAGAACACTAGATTCTGACTCTCCCTGGAGCTGGCCAAGGATAGTCATTTTTTTAGGTTATGAGTGAGAGGGTTTCTTTGGAAGTGGAGAGAGACTGGAATACGGTCTTGTCAGCAGGCAGGAACCTGGGCTACGAACACTGACTTGAAAGGGCTGACCTCCTGAAGGCAATCCTGAGCCAAAGGATCTTTTGTAGGAAAACACTTGTCCCCTTGAGAAAGAATGCATAGGGGCCATCAAGTTTTTATTTTCAAACCAATTTCTTCATCAGTTCAATTGTTGGCCAAAGATCTTATCTCCCGCAAAGGAAGTTTTATTATGATTGCCTTTTGTGAGGCATCAATCTTCCACAACCTGGTCCACATATGCTGGCACACAGCGATTTGAGACATCTGCTGCCACTGCTGATGAGCACAGATTATCGAACAAAATGTCCGAGAGGAAGCAGTCTTGTTGCTCCATTAAGTACAGCATTGTAGAGCAGCCAGCTCCCTCATAAAGTTCTTTGGCCAAAGCATGACATTCTTTCAAAAGTGACTGTATAGTATTTGTCACGTATGCATTGGCACATATAGCAAAATGAAAGGAAGCCTATGCATTATTTACCATAGTCTCATTTTTTTTATCCCTTGATTCTTCTAGCAATGCATCCTCTGAAATCATCATACTGTGGGTAACAAGACCTGCTATCAGGTTACCTACCTTAACCAATGCCAGAATTTTTTCAGAGAATTACTCAATAGGATAATGTTCCATAAAAAATGTAGGAAAGGATTTCTTTTCATGGTTGTTCCACTCATGAGTTATTACATACCTCACTGTTCCATGCAATGACAGAGACTCTGGTTCCAGACCATGGTATTGCAAGAAAAAGTCATCCTCAGATGAGGCTGGCAGAGGGAGGTTGAAAACCAAGATTATCCCTGAGGTGTTGGAAAACATTAGCCAAATCAGCCCCTTGGACAAAGCAACTACTGACATCATCCTCAATAGGGCCTGCTGGATCATCAGTCTGCACCCATGGAACTTCTGGGAGGGGAGGAGCTTTCCTTGCTTGAAGTGCTGCCCACCGGAGCCTCAACCATCCTTTGGAAGTCCTGCATGGAAGGGACTGCATTTGATTATACTGCCGTTTCCCCGCTCTCAGAGGAACCTGCCGCCACCATTCTAACTGTGTTGAACATGTCAGAGAGTTCCTGAAACTCTCACATTAGCAAAGAAACGAAATCTTCACAATCGCAAGCAGATGCAATGCCGCCTTGATGGAACAGGTTATTAGGAAAGCCAATAGACAAATAAGTGAAAACCCTCCCACACGCATTCCCTGCATTGCCTGCAGAGAAAGGTATAAGTTGTGCATCCCAAATGACTTTCCAGCAAGTCACAAACCGGACGCTCATGGTTCCATCTACCCAGCGGACAGTAAGACCATACTTAAATATGAAAAGAGGATGGTAAAGAAGGCCTCAAGAAACAACATGAGAAAGAATATAAATATATGCTTACCAAGATGATAAAGCACAAATATCTTTTTTTTAAAAAAAATTTTTTAATTCTTTTTATTAACACATACAGCAAAAGAAAAAGAAAGCATCGAGTGACATCCGAACATACAGCGTCCGTTGAAACATCTTCCATTGAACAGAATATTGATCATAAAGAATTAATAGGGATCATAGTGGGTCCAGCACTACAGCGTCCTCCTTTGCAACTGGGGGTACACAAATATCTCCTCTGTAGCCATTCCAAGCACCCCATATTTTCCCCCATTTCCGGGGTCTCACCCTGGCTACATACACCATTCTTTCTCTAAACATGCACCAATCTAAGTCCTCGATCCATTTTCCAATCTGGGGGGTCTGATTGGCCCCCCACAGCTGTGCGAAGTTGTGTTTGGCTACAGCACATGCCAAAGTAACCCATGTCTTCCTGTGTGAAGTGAGATCGATCGGCTCCCAAACATTCAGGAGACAACGGTGTGCCTCCAACCTCAAGTCCACACCCAACACTTCAAGTATCTTGTCATGGACTTTGACCCAATAACTCTGGATGTCAGTACAATCCCACAGCATATGCATGAATGTTCCGGCCTCACCACATCCCCTCCGACACTCTCCACTCTCAGCCAAACCCATTCGCACCAATCGCGGTCCCGTAACATAAGAACGATGAAAGATCGTCAACTGCACTAACCTGAGTCTCATCTGTATTGCAACCACTATAGGGGAAGACATGGTCTCCCTCCAGTCTTCGTCATCCAAAACCAGGCCATCCGCACCCCATTGTTCCCTGATAGTTGCTAGTGGGTCCTCCGTATGATTAATGAGCTTTTTATAAATCAGGGAAATTGTTTTAGTCCGGAGATGGCCGTCCAACACCCGGTTCTCAAACGGAGAGGCCTCAGGGGGAATAACTCCCCTGGGGATATTGGCCAGCAACGCATGCCTAATCTGCAAATACCGAAACAGCTCGCTCTCCTGCAAATTATGCCGTTCCTGCAGAGCCTCAAATGTGAGGATCCCGTCCTTCCCCCACATATCCTTGACCTGCGAGATCCCGAAGAGATCCCACCTGTCAAAACCTTTTGTCTTCCACAATCCTGCTAGACATTCTGAGTTCCACAGAGGCGTGCCAAAGTTATTTTCCCATCCCATTTAAGAGAACGATTAGCCTCATGCCACACCTGCACCGCAACCGCCGCCGGCCCAACCATGGGGAAAACGCCCCTTTCTGGCATATAAAGCCCTAGTATATTCACCGCCCGGTATCTGACCACGGTCCATTGCGTATCCGGGTTCGAGCGGCGATCCATAGATTGCTTGATTGATCGCTGCCAGCTGGGAAGCCCAATAATACTTCCAGATATTCGGCAGGCCGATCCCCCCGTCATACCACGGTAGCGTAAGTTTGGAAAACGCAATCCGTGGCCTACAGTCCCAAAGAAGCTGTCGCTGGAGAGACTCAATTTCCGTAAAATATAATGAGGGTACCGGGTCCAAGGAGTTTTGGAGTTTGTATAGGAAGCGGGGAAGGGCCATCATTTTAAACAGGACGGCGCGTCCCAACAGGGAAAGCGGTAACAATTTCCATCTCACCACATCCCTCCGGAACCTAGCCAGTGGGGGCACCAGATTGTTATCATACCTTATCTTGGGATCCAGTGATACAAATATGCCCACCAACTCCAATGTCACGCAGCAGTGTGTGGGGACAACAGGGGGATCACCGCTTAGAACAAAAAGGACTGACTTCATCCTGTTAATGGCAAAGCCAGAGAACCTCCCGAACATTGCCCGGACATCCAAAAATCCAATCAATGATTTCCTGGGGGTGGATAAATACAATAGGATGTCATCAGCGTAAAGAGATATTATATCTTCCCATTCAGACGTCCACCTCAACGCTCTAATTGACCTGTCCCAACGGACCCACGCCGCGAGCGGCTCAAGTGCCAGAGCAAATAACAGTGGGGAGAGAGGACATCCCTGTCTTGTGCCCCTCCCCAGGGGGAAGTCCACAGACCTATGATTATTCACCAGCACTCTGGCCAGGGGACCAGAATACAAAAGGCAGACCCAGTCTCAAACTCCGGGCCAATGCCCATCTTGCCCAAGACAGCAAAGAGATAGGGCCACTCAACTCTATCGAAGGCTATGGTAGCATCCAATGATAACAAGACTGCTGGCTCATGTATTTTCGATGCGCCACCCAGGATCCCATGCAATCTACGCAGATTAAGGAGGGTATTCCGGTGGGGCATAAAGCCACATTGATCTGGATGGATCAGTGCCGTAATTACTTTTACCAGCCGAGTCGCGAGCAATTTTGCTAACACCTTTGGTTCGGCATTCAAGAGTGAGATCGGCCAATAAGAGGAACACTCCCCCTTCGGTTTACTGCCCTTACGTATGACTATAATATTAGCAACTCGCTGATCTTAGGGAAGCAGACCCCTCTCTCTACTCTCAATAAACATTTCTCTAAGGAAAGGAGCCAGTTTATTGGCGTTCACCTTATATAGCTCAATGGGGAGCACGTTCGGGCCAGAGGCCTTCCCGGAATGGACCCCTCTGATAGCCTGCGCAACTTCGTCATTAGTGAATGGAGAATCTAGGTAATCCCTGTCCTCGTCCGATAGGGTGGGCATCGGAATATCACGTATCATCTCTGCGTTGGCAGTCTCGAAGGATCCACTTTCCGCTGTATACACCACCTTATAATAGCTTGAGAATTCTTCCACTATTTGTTGTGGATCTGTTATTCTACCCAAGCCAACAGTCTGTAATTCCGGCACTAGTCACGACGCCCACTCCCCCTTTTCCAGCCACGCAATCAATTTCCCAGCCTTATCACCATGTTCATAAATCCTGCTCTGGGTATCTGCATGCTGCATCTTAACCCTATCCCTAGCCAGACTCTTGTACTCATCTCTTAGAAGTCGGAGGCGGTGCACTCCCCTCGAAGTGGCATTTATCGACACCTCTCTCTCCAAGGCCAGCAAGTCCGCCTCCGCCTTATCATCCTCAGCCCGACTCTTCCTCTTTTTCCCCGAGATAATCGACAACAATTCCCCTCTAACGACAGTCTTGTAAGCTTCCCAAAGGGAGCATTTGGAGTCCACCGTGCCCACATTATCCTCGAAATAACTGTAGAAATGCGTACAATCTCCTTTTTAGTGTCTGGATCCCTCAATCGCCACACGCTAATTGCAGCGATTCTAGCCACATCCCCCTGACCCAGCTCCACTCCAAGCCAGACTGGCGAATGATCATATACACCTCTAGCCAAATGTCGCACTTCCTGGACGCATACTGCCTGTGACGCCGGCACCGGGACATAATCTATCCTCGAGAGGGAGTTATGCGCCGCTGAGCCGTGCGTGTATTGAATTTCACCAGGGTTTTTCATCCTCCACCCGTCAATCAGGCCAGTAGTTTCCACAAAATCTGACAACCACCTACAGGACGGCAACAAAGCCCGGGCCGGATGTCTGTCTACCTCACTATTTATCACTGCATTAAAATCTCCCCCCACAATCAACATCCCAACAGGCAGTGTCAAAACAAATTTACACAGATCACGAAAGGTGTCAGTCTGGCAAGCCAGTGGAACATACACAGACAAAAAAGTAACGGTTCTCCCCTCCCACAGCCCCGAGATCCTAACGTATCTGCCTCTATTATCGGCCCATGTGGCCGGGTTGGCTAGCGGAAAGGAGTTCTTAACCAGGATACCCACTCCTCTTGATCCAGTGGTGAAGCCTGCGTGCGCCACCAGTTTGTACCCCCCTTTGTGCAGCGCCATACAACGCTTACCCATAAGATGCATCTCCTGCAACAATACCAAGTCGGCAAGTGTCTCCGGATCAACTGACCAACCATACCTCTTTTTATCTTATCTCCAAGCCGTTCACATTCCAACTGAGTGCGGAAATCCCCAATACCCGTCTACCAGAAGAAATTATGATAATACAACATTTCTGAATCAAACAATGACACCTGATGCAAAGTAAAAAGACAAACAATAAAAACTAAACAAACCCAATACTGAAACCCCCACCCCCACACCCTGCACCCCTGCATGTAGCTTGCACTCATCCCCAACTAGCAGTGTGCCTGTCGCCCCCAAGCTATGTTACAAATAACTAAAAGTAGAAAACAGAGGAGGACCTTCCCGCGGGCCCGCCACCTCTCCCCCCCCTGACTCAATAAGGATACCCCTGCTCATTTCAAATCACCAAAATAACATCATAAACTAAGCTAGGCAGGGGACTCCCTAATGCACCCCACTTCGAACCGACTATCACTCATTACAATTCACAGCCCCGTGTCGACCCCACACTTAACAAAATCATTGTTCATTCGCTTCCCCTTGGTCCTGAGTCTCAGAACCCGGCTGTTGGATACCATCTAACCAGTCCACCGCGACTTCAGGTTTATCGAAAAACCAGGCTTTTCCGTTGAGCTCTACTCGGAGGCAGGCCGGAAACATCATAGCATACCTTATACCCTTGTCTCTCAGTTTCTTTTTGACCGCCAAGAATCTCTGCCGTTGCTTCTGCACCGCCTGGGTAAAATCCGGGAAGAACAAGAGGGTCGCATTCTCGAACTCCAAAGGAGCTGCAGCCCGAGCCGTCTGGAGGATGACATCTCTGTCTGGGACATTAAGGACTCTAGCGATCATTGGGTGGGGGTTGGACCCCGGCCGAGGCACACCGCCCGGGACCCTGTGAGCACGTTCAACCGTGAAAAAGTGGCCGAGACCCTTTGGTTTGAGATGGTTGAGGATAAGATTTTCTAAGAACAGTCTGGGCTGGTCCCTCGATTTCTCCGGCACTCCCAGGATACGAATATTGTTGCGTCTTGCCCGCCCTTCGTAGTCATCGAGCCTCCGGTCTGTAAATTCCCTTGAGGCCTTAAGATCCCGCACCTCCTGCTGTAACAAATTGACATCGTCTATGAGGCTAGCTGTCATGACTTCCAATGATTTGACTTTCTCACTTGCTTTTGTGAGATCCGCTCGAGCACAAATATCTTTAACAGAATAAAAAAAAGGAAGATGTGAGGTTAAATATCCAGTTTTTAGGTATGTTGGGATCTATGGGCGCCATGTTGACAGAATTATTTTAAGTTGGGCTAGGCAATCAATATCTGTGGGAAGGAAAAGAACTCATGTAGTAAGTGCTGGACGAGGAAGACAGATGAGGAGGTAAAATTAATTTCTTTCCCACGTACTCAACATGGGCATTTTTTAACTATAAATCTGATACTGAGTGATATACACATTATTCCTACAGTTTTTTTAAGGCATTCAGATTTCACATGTGACAGTATAATGCTCAGTTCACTGCTTTTTCATTTGCAAGTGCACTTTTATAGACCTTATCATGCTATAGTCCTTTTTAGCATATCTCTACTATCGTTGTCTTCTAGCAAATGCATCCTTCAGCAATGTGTGCCATGGCAGCGCTTCTAGAATTCTTTTTCAGTTTTTTTACACAGCCTAATGAGGTTTACATCTTCCTATCAAGGACTGTATCTTTCTACCCATCCCAACTTGTGCATCCTGGGCTAGATTACATAAGGGGATTCTGAGAAGTGATAATTTAAGAAATTCTGAATCAAAAAATTACAAACATTTTGGTCGGAGCTATTACATATGTTTGATGTTAAATATTGGTAGTCATAAAACATGACAAGAATGTTCATTCATAATGCAGCAGATGGAACCAGTGGAGGTACACTGTTTCCACATCACAAAATCACAACACCTCAATGCAGTGACAAGTAGTGATTTTTGCACTGCTATATTGCTTTCTATTTTACATTATCATGTTGTGTTATAGACCATTGCTGTGCTGTGCTATTGTTGCATTACTATGTTTGTGTGTGTATTTTGTTTATTGTATTGTTTTTTGTTGTGTAGGTTCTGTGTTTTAGGTTTCACCTGCCGACAACATGTGGTGCTGTCATTTTGAGGGGTATTATTACATAAAAGGGCTTTGAGCCCAACATTGCTTTGCTTCATTGTCACTCTTCTTTGCTGCCTCCTAACTGGCAAGTGTATGCCAGGCATCACTTCCTTTTCTTTTTGTGGACTAAGCACAGATTCCTTACCCTGACACTGCTTGTACTGTGATTGAGGTACTAGTTCTTCTTCCCCCTCTTATCCACCCTTTCTTCATGTTGCTGCTGCTATTGCTTTATGTTATTGTACATTTATTGCTTTGCAATTCCATTAAAGACTACAACAATGCTGATGATTTTCCTACTAACAGTGACTAATTCTGCTCCTTAACCTTTTAAAACTATAATCTATTCAACTCCTTAGCAACTATCATGACTTAACTTAATAATTTCCATAGTCACTTGATATAGTTTGATGCTGATTGATGTGAAAAGTAAGTTGCCACCTTGCATTAAAATGTATTTTTTGTTACTGAAACTTCAATGAAGTATGCTAGGCTTATCTGGAAACACAGAATCAGTAGAACATACCAACAACAAAGCAAAATGCAACATAATAGCACAAAACAACAGCAAAAGTGCAATAAAACATAAAAGCACAACACAGAAAAAGAATGTGCCAAAAACACAATATTAAATCAAAAAATAACAAAGTACATCAATAGCAATGAAGGAACAACCCAACAGAACAAAAAAAGAACGGTGTGGTAAATTCAGATTAATGTTCTTTTGTGCACATTCTGTATATAGTTGGTACGTATTTACACCGTGCACCTCCTAACATGATGGGTACTCATTCATGTTTCCATTGGTTGTATTATGTTTATGATGGTGTTGCATTCTAAGTTCCCTTAGGAATTCCATGACAGGTGCATATGAGTGTTTGCGTACATGGATGCTCCAACAAAGCGTTAATACTTAAACCTTATGTGGATTGAATCTACTTACTTCAAATGTATGAGCATCCATGTCTCATACACCATTGGGTGTGTGATACTTGCGGAAATTCTGAGATTTCAGGTGCCAGTAACCACATCTTTGGACAACTCTACTGTGTCTTTTCAGACTAATCAACAACCATACAAGAGGTAAGTCTTTTTTCAGTTAAAGATATAAAGAGAATCATTCTCCTTGTGCTTGCAAGCGTAGTCTTTTTGGAATCATGTGCATTATTGTGTTTGCTGCACAACTGCAATTCATGAGATGGAGCAAGGATCAACTTGTGAGAGGAAACAGAACATGAGCATTACTGTGCAAGTGGCACAACTGCAATTCATGAGATGGAGCATGGATTGGCTTGTGAGAGTCAACAGAAGGATTTTGTTACTCACACAGGACGATATGATGCATGCACACACGCACAGGTCACTGGCTGCTATATTGTTTTGGGATAATACTTTCAATAATATACTCTGTTGAGTCAAACACACACAAGTTCTTGATGGTCATATCATTTGGGATCACAAAGATGCACTTGTGAATGCACAACAGAAATATTTCAGTTTATCTGGCGTTGCAGTGTTGATGTAATAATGAGCGGCAGTTAGTTGCTGCTGGTGGAATATTGACAACAAGTCGGTCAGGGTATTATTTTCTGTTTTACCAATTTAATCTGGGTTTAACAGAAATTCTGGAGTTATAGCATTTTCAATTGCATTTCCTCAAATGTATCACCATAAACAACACATGTGGAAATCCACCTCCTCCATATTTTAGTGGTCCATCTCAACCTATTTATTTATTTATTTATAGTATTTATAGAGCGCTTCTGTAACCCTACGGGCATCCTGGCGCTGTGTTCACATAGCTAATTAACACTGTGCATCATGGGCGTAAGGGATATCATGAGTTGGAGTTAGATTTTTGGGAAGAGCCACGTTTTCACCTTTTTTCGAAAGGCCATCAGATCACCTGTTTTTCTGATATCAATAGGTAGCCTATTCCACAGATGAGCTGCCACTATACTGAAGGCTCTGCCACCGCAGGTGGCTTTCCTAATCCTGGGTATGTTGATGAGATTGGATGAGGAAGAACGAAGGGACCGAGGTGGTTCATACGACTTGAATTTGTTTTGAAGTGGTCGGGGGCCCATCCCCTGCACTGCCTTAAACACTGTGCATAGGGATTTAAAGAAAATCCTCTGATGTACAGGTAACCAGTGTAGGTCGGCCAGAGCGAGGGTGGTAGAGAATCTTCGCTCTCGGGAGAGTGCCAGTTTTGCTGCAGCCGCCTGGATGCTCTGAAGTCTGGAGATCAGATAGGCAGGGGATTCCAGTAACAGAGCGTTACAGTAATCCAGGCGGCTTAGAATGGTGCTCCTAACTATGGTAGTTCTGACCTGTGGTGGTAAAAGGGCTAGTAGCTTTCGAAGTCCTCGCATTAAGGCGAAGCAGCTACTTACCTGCTTATTAACATTGGTCTCTAGGCTCAAGCTGTCTTTAAAGCTGACTCCAAGGTTCCTCACTGATTTTACTGGGGTCAGTGACTCCCCTGGCTCCAGGGGCCAGAAGTCCGTGGGTAGACTTCTAGTGATTTTACCTACTTTACAATGTAGTATTTCGGTTTTGTCACTATTGAATTGTAGTGAGTTCTGATTTAGCCAGGATGACATTTCCAACATACAGGTATGGAAGGTCTCAAGAGAGTTTGCGTATGTCCCATCAAGATAAATCATCAGTTGCGTGTCGTCCGCATAGTTGATCACGCTGATGCCATGAGCCTTGATGATGCCCAACAGGGGTTGCATATATATATATTAAAAAGTATCGGGCTAATTGCATACCCCTGTGGGACCCCATGTGGAACTGTAACAAACTCAGACTGGTACGGGGGGATTGTTACTGCCTGCCATCTGTCCGTCAAATAGGAGTGAAACCAGTCAAGCGCCGCTCCCCTATCTCCAATGCTTTTTAGTCTTGTCAGCAGAATGTCGGGACTCACCGTATCGAAAGCAGCGGACAGGTCTAGCAAGATTAAAATTGCTGATTCTCCCCTGTCCGCCCTCAATCGTAGGTCGTCCAAAACCGTCAGCAAGGCTGACTCGGTTCCATGGGCTGGTCTGAAACCGAATTGCTCCTCTTCAAGGATGTTGTTAGTTTCCAAGAAGAGGGCTAGTGACCTGCTAACAAGCCTCTCCATGATCTTAGCTGGGTATGGCAGGAGCGATATAGGTCGATATTTCTTGTAGCAGTTTGGATCTAAATTTGGTTTCTTCAGTAGGGGGGTGACAACCGCCAATTTCCAATCTTTTGGTACCGTGCCTGTAATAAAGGATTGATTGCACAGCTGCCGAAGTACTGGAAAGAGTTCGTCCCTGAATTCCTTTACTATTTTGTGAGCTAAAGGGTCCAAGGGAGATCCTGATGTTATATTGAGAGCTGTTCTTGTAAATTCTTGTTCTGTCGGGGTCACAAAGTTCTCCAAGATGGCCTTTGGAGTGGGACATCTTATATTGCCTCCATACTTCTCCCTATTCTCAGTGTTACTGTTGTTCTGCACTGGAGGAGTGGGGCCTCCTTCATACCCACGATGATTTTGTTGATTTTGTCCTGAAAGAAGGATGCCAGACCATCACATAATTCCTGTGAGGGCTTGATTTGACTATTAGCACACTCAGGATGAGACAGATCTTTGATTATCCTAACGGTGTCACGAGATTTATTTGAGCTGTTTAGTAGTAGTTCTGCGAAGTAATTTGCTTTAGCTAAGGTGATATCTTTTTTATACTTCACAATTGCCTGTCTCAAGATCAGTTTCTCCTGCTCTAGGTAGTTTTTCCTCCAATGCCTCTCTGCCTTTTTACAGGCGTTTTTCAGTTCTTTCAATTTGACCGTATACCAGGGCGCGGAGGGTTTTCCTCTTTTTCTGATTGCTTTTCATGGTACGGTATCGTCATGCTTCCTGGTTACCTCTTTGCATAATAGATGATAATTTGTGGTTATATCGTTCTATAAATTAAACGAATTTCCTGCTTGACGGAAGTCAAACTTCCCTTCTTCTTTCCTTTTTAGCAAACCCTTCCAGTCACGGCTGATGAAGGTCCTAGTCTGCGTGTTTATTGGTCCAGTGTTGACCGAGGTATGAATGTTAAATAATAGGAGATGGTGGTCTGACCAATCTACTGGTAGTGTTGTTCCCATAGTGATTAGATCTTCTTTATTATAAAACCTACAATGAGGTGGGAAAAATGATTTAGACACTTTAGGAATTATTTGCTGCCATTAATGGAAATTCGCTTGGCCAGAAAGGAAAAAAGCATTACTTTTAAACTTAATGGGCTTGGATTCAAAGGACATTGTTTAGCTCTTACCTTCAGTGGCACCACCAAATGGAGTAGAAGCTGGGGATTATGATTGCATTTCGGAAGCGTTAGATCAAGTGTCTCAAACCAGTTGATCACAAGCCACTAGGAGGTAGTTGACAATGTCAGAGTAGCTCACAGCCTTAAGTTCATTTTTTAGAAACAAACAGTTTTTATTCAGCAGACACACATCAGTAAACACAGCTAGACTGCCTACATCCACTGGCCGGCAGAGCATGGTAAGACAATGTTGGAAAACAGCCATAAGGTCTACAACCCGGAGGGCGACCCGGCGAGGATAGACTGTCGGCCAAATGGTGCAACCAGTTCGGACGTCGATGCTGCTTTTTGTAAAGAAAGAAAAATAAACACTAATAAACAAACAGAGACCTACCCACCCCCACCAACTCCCCCCCACCTTGGACTCCCCTCTCCCCCAGCCTCCCTCCCACTCCGCATCAGCCTTACCCGCACCTCCAACTGCACCCTTACTCCCCGGTACCTCGCCACTCTCAAAGAGCAACTCCCAGGCCCTCACGAGCTCGCCCTTGTCGGTTCCACCGGTATAAGCTGTAAAACCTGTAAAAATTTAGGGCAAGTTACCTCCCGCAGGTCTTGTGACAGCAAGTGTATAAATGGTGCCCAGAGCACCGCATATGTTTCCCCTTTACCATCTACACATAGGGAAAGTCTCTCCATGCCCAACAGCAACCAAAGCCGCCTGATCCATTCCCTCGGGTCGGGGGCGGCGGGAGAACGCCACTGTGCAAGGATGACTAAGCGCGCTGCCAAAAGAGCCAGGGCTATCTGTCTACCCCGCGGGGAGCGCAGGGGGAATGCCTTAGGGTGAGGTAGACCTAGTAGCACATGCTCCGGGGCCCTGGGAAAGGTGATAGCAAATGCGTTGTCTATGTCATCCAGAACCTCCCGCCAGTAGCGCACTAGCTTGGGGCAATGCCAAAGCAGATGTGTCAAGGTACCTGTTGCACAGCAGCCCCTCCAACAAAGACTCGAACATTTAGGGTCCCACCCGTGGATCCTAGCCGGTGTATGATACTAGTATGACACTATTTTGTAGGCTGCTTCAGCCCCAGCAACATTAGCGGCAGTGTGGTGTGCGCGATAGTGCACCCTGTCCCATTCTTTGCGTGTCAGTGGGCGGCCCAACTCCGTCTCCCACCGAACCTGTGCCTTGGTGCGTTGTGTGTGTGGACGCTTCATGATTAGGGCATAGAGTTCAGAGATAAGTCTGCGGTCATCCTTCTTAAAGACTACCCAGCGCTCTAAGGTTGTCATGGGGCGCGACATGTCTGCTATGTTAGTGGGCAGCGTAACCCAGTGTGCGACTTGCGAGTAAGGGAAGGCATCCGACTCGCGCAGCTCAAAGTATTCTCAGCGGAGGGTGGAGAATGGGATCAGCCCCTCGGGTTGAAAGAGGTGGCCCACTCTCTTACAACCTAGCTCCCTCCAGCGCTGAAACACCGGCGAGGCGCAGCGCGGGGGAACTCCGGGTTATCTACTATAGGCATCAGAGGTGACAGGAAGGTGGTCCAACCACGCCTGTACGCCGGCCGATCCCACGCAGCCAGCGTTGGTGAAGTAACCGGAGACGAGTACAGGCCCCAGGCCCTATGTTTACGCGGGAGCCAGAGTTCGCGCCAGATGTTACGGCCTGCCACCGTCTGGTCCATAAAGAGCCAGTGCTTGCTGGACAAGGGCCTATTCCATTCAAGGATAAAGCGCAGGCACGACGCCTGATGGTACGCCTCTACACAAGGGAAGTTCAGGCCACCCTCGTCTCGGGGCACTGTTATCCGGGCGAATGCAACTCGGGACGTTTATGATTCCACAAAAATGTGGTGAGCAATCTCTGCAACTTCCTCAGGGCCTCCGGGGGGTGGGGCGCAGGGGCAGCATCTGGAAAATATAGAGGATACGTGGGAGGATCGTCATCTTTATCGCGGCCAGGTGGCCAAACCAGGCCAGCTGCAATCGGGACCAATCCGAAACAGACTTAGCCGTCTGGTCAAGAAGGAGCCTGTAGTTGAGGGCAACAGTCTGCGGAACCGTGGCTGCCAATTGGATCCCCAAGTAGGGGATGTCTGTGTGGACCCATTGAAATTCAAAGTCCCTCTGAAGATCCCGAACCTCTTCCGCTGGCACAGAAAGATTGAGGATTTGGGATTTCGAGTAGTTGACCTTAAAGCCGGCCACCGCTCCAATCTCCCGCAGCTCATGGGAAAGATGTCTCAGAGTGGAGTGAGGGTGCGTGAGGGACAGAATCACGTCATCAGCGTAAAGGCTCACTTTGTGTTCGTCCGCACCAAAGCGGATCCCCTGTACGGCTACATTGTCCCGAAGGCGCTGAGCAAACGGCTCCATGTAGAGCTCGAAGAGAAGGGGCGACAGGGGGCAACCCTGTCGCGTCCCGCGTGTGATAGGAAAGTATTCCGATCTGCAGCCATTAACCCTGCCCGTGGCCTTGGGGGAGGCATAGAGGCAGCGAACCCAGTTGACATAGGTGTCCCCCAGCCCAAACTTCTTCAGGACTGCAAACATGTATGACCAGTCAACCCGGTCGAATGCCTTTTCGGCATCTATGGATAGGAAGCAGGCCTGCGTGCGGGACCGGTGGACTGAGTCCATTAGATGCAGGAGCCTCTTGGTATTTTCGCCCCCCTGTCGCGTCGGGACGAATCCCACCTGGTCAGGTTCAATGATTCCATCCATAAACGGGCTAAGGCGCGCAGCTAGGATGCCGGAGAACAATTTCATATCAATGTTAAGGAGCGAGATGGGGCGGTACGAGTCACATTCCTTCGCATCCTTACCGGCCTTAGGGATGACTGTGACAAACGCCTCGGCCATAGACGGAGTCACATTCCCCGTTTCCCTGAAGGAATTGAAGAGGCGCGTTAAGAAGGGTGCCAGTATTCCACAGAACTTCTTATGAAAGGAGGCCGAGAAACTATCCGGTCTCGGCGACTTAGGTGTCTTCAGGCGCGAAATAGCAGAGATAACCTCCTCAATGCATATCTCTGCTTCGAGAGACGCAGCCGATCTCCGGGAGAGGGGCTTGACGCCGCAGGTTGCCAGGTAGTCCTGCACCCGATCGGGTTCAGGGGGGTCACACGTATATAGCGTGCAATAGAATTGTTGAAAGATGTCCACTATGCGACCATCCGCCAACTGCTCTACTGCGTGCGCGTCCCTGATAGTTGAAACGGTCGCCTGCTGCGTACGGGCCCTCAAGCGGTGCGCCAGCATTCTGCCCCCTTTATCGCCTCTAAGATAAAATTTGTGGTGCAGGCGCAAAAGCGCATATTCAGCCCGGTCAAGGTCTAAATGCTTCAGCATGCGCCTTTTCGTCTCCAGCTCTCTCCAGACCCGTTGCGCACCAGTTCGCTTGTGAATCGCCTCTAACCCCTGCACGTCGCGCTCAAGCTCCTCTCGCTTTTCTCTGTATAATTTAACTAGTGAAGCCGAGACCGCTATACACTCACCCCACACAAACCAGTTTAAGTGCTTCCCACACCGAGCTGAGCGACATGCCGTCCACGTCATTAGTGGCGAAGTAGTGTGTGATCGTGTCTTGCAGGGGGTCCACCACTGAGGTGGAGTTAAGAAGAGAATCGCGCAGGCGCCAGCCCCCGGGTGCCTGCCCGCCGCTACTCCCCGTCACCTTCACGGAGATGAGAGCGTGGTCAGATAAGGAGCGCGGAGCAATCTCCGCCGAGGAAAGCTGGGGCATCAGGGAGGTAGAGGCGAGAAAGTGGTCCAAGCGCGCGTAGGTCTTGTGGGCCGCTGAGTAGTAGGTGTAGTCGCGCTCTAGTGGATGCAAGGAACGCCACACATCATGAAGCCCCCCTTCTTGTAGCCACAACAGACCCCCCTTGGAAATGGCCCCAGTCGGGTGGGAGCGCGCCTCGGACCTATCAAGGGACTGGTCCATTACCATATTCAAGTCGCCCCCCACCAGCACCCAGGGGTCCGGGGAAGCTAGGGCGTCCGCAAGCGCTGAGGTCAGGAAGGGTTCTTGCTGCACATTGGGGGCATAGAGAGAGCCCACGTTAAGACGGGTGTCGCCCCATTGAATCCTGACCGCTAGAAATCTGCCCTTGACTTCCACCACTTGAGACAGTGATCAGTATCGCTACTCCCTGTTTCTTCGCATTGCAAGAGGACCACATCTGAGTCGGAAAGCGCCTGTCCCTCATCCTTTTAGTGTCCTTGGCAAGGAGATGTGTTTCCTGCAATAGACAGACATCGCTTTCCGCCCCCTCCAACAGCGACAGAATAGCCGCACGCTTAACTGGGCTGTTAAAGCCTCGGACATTTAAACTAACAATTTTCAGCTCCCTCCCCATCGCAAGGGTGAGACAAGGACAGAGCTTCTAAGGCCGGGCACAACGCCCCCCCGGCAGCATTTGTGCAGCACCAAAATGGAGGCATTCAACGGCTGATGCGGAGTAACCCCCCCTCCCAAACCCCTCCCCACCCAACTTCCCACTTCCCCACCCTCCTAGAATCCCCCCAAAAACAGAACCCCCAACAGTCTGACAGTGCCCTCCCATGTAGAAGACAAAAGGAGGGAACGAAAGTTGGTCACAAAGGTCCAAAGGGCTGAGGGAATGGACTTAACCCCACCAGCCACCCAGATCCTGATACAGGACAGTATACTCAGGGAACGTGGCAGTACATTACCCATCAAAGTCCATCGGTCAGGTCCCTCCGCCACCAGCAGTCATCTTGCAGAGGTTAAGCATTCAGGAGCAGATATCAGGACCCTTCAGGAGTCTCCGTCACCTTTGCTACAGATGAGACAGCCATGTCCCTTTCCTGCAGACTGATGGACAAATCCGGACCTGAGGGCTTCGCTGGCTTACCCGCGGTTTGCCATTCTGTGGAGCGACGGCGTCGCCTCGACGGGGAGGACGAGGGCCCGGCCTGGGGATCAGCACCGTCTAGACCCAGCAGCTCACGAGCCGCCTCCAAGGATCGTACCTGGATCAACTTGCCTTTCCATCGGAAGACCAGCCTGAAGGGGTGCCCCCAGGAATAGGGGACCCCCTGCTCCCACAGGAAGGCAGTGACCGGCCGAAAGTCCCTTCGCTTAGCCAGAGTGGAGGCCGCCAAATCCTGGTAGAGCACCGGGGGATGGTCACGAAACATGAGGGGGGTGTGCTCACATGCCTTCTTCAGGATCTTTTCTTTGAGCTGGAAATCGTGGACGCACACTAGGATATCTGGGAGAGGTGCATTAGCTCCACGTGGAAGGCCGACCCTATGCGCTCTGTCCAACTGAATCTCATGGAGGTCGTCGTCCTGCAAGATGTGACGGAAGAGGCCATCGATATATTCCCGCAGGTCTGTCCCCTCACCTTTCCACGGGACTGCTCGGATACGGATGTTATTGCGCCGAGATCTGTTTTCTAAGTCCTCCGTGTGCACCTGCAGGTTGAGATTCTGCTCCGTGAGATGCGCAGGACATCTTGCTGAAGCCGATGTATGTCCCCGGCTGTCTCCAGGTTGTGGTCCTCTAGGGTCGCGACTCTGTCACCAATAGCGTTGACGTCTCTCCTCACCTCCCTTAAATCCGAGGCTAGCTGTGCCCGCAGCTCCTGAATATCCTCCTTTATGGCCGCGAAGAGCTCCCGCATGAACGCCTTGGTGGCAGGGGTTTCGTTGTCGTCCCGAGCAGAGGGCTTATCAGCCGCCGGCGTGGCTCGCAGTGGCAAGGTCTTCGGAGCCCCGTCCTTTGGGGCCTTCTCCTTCTTTGTCCTGTTTGACGCCATGATGCCGCAGCCCCTCTTGCGCACCAGGACCAAGGCACGCCTGCCATCGCTTCCTCCCAACCGGCGGCACCTGTGGGCTATGTCACGTGGGGCCCCTGCTGCTCAAACACCCAGGGGTCCCGCCAGGGGTACAGCGTACAATGTCTGGTATGGCTGCACAAGCAACTCCCAGGGGCACAGTCCGTCAGGGCCTCCTCGCTGCAGCCCCGCGCGCCGATCGCCCCCCCTGTCGCAATCCTCCAGGGCGGGCCCCTCAGCGTGGATAGTGTCTCTCGTCAGGGCCCAGTCCCAGTCCACTGCGTCACGCAGCGGCGGGCATGCCGTGCGGGCCCAAAGGGGATCGCTGCCGCACCTCCGACCTGTCTTTCAGGCCCGCGGCCTCCTCGACCTTGCCGCCGGGCCGAGGGGCGGTGGTGCAAGTCCGGGTAGGGGGGAGAGTCTCAGCGCAGCAAGGGCCCAGGGCAGCGCGTTGTCTAGAAGGCCTCCAAGTTCGCAGCAGGCCGCGGCCACGGAAGTCACTCACCACCAGGCCGCCGCACCAAGGCCGGCCGCTATCGCTCCCCCCACGTAGGTCTCTTGGGCAGGTAGTGCGCTGCGGGCCCTGCGAGGCCCGTCTTCAGCTCCGTCGATCACTGGTTCTGCAGGTGTGTGGCGCGGGATTCACAGCGGTCGCCGCCACTCCCCACGCGGTTGTCCGCTCACCGAGGCCCAACCGTTGCTGTCCGGCGCCAGGCCGAGTCACCGCCCAGTCGAGTCACTCACAGGCCCCGGGGCAGAAGAGTGCGATCCGAGGCCCCGGCAGCAGCCCGCTAGCCGTTGGTGCGGCGGCATGACGGCAAGAACCCTCGTCGCGAGTCTCTACGCTGCTAGGCCTCGGCGCCCGGGACCCCAGTGATTGTACGCTGGAGGTGGGGCCAGGCAGTTCAGGGCTCAACACCCGGTCTCGCGGCGGTGAGGGATTACGTTCGACCAGATGGTCCCACTGCTTCCAAACTCCACCAAAACCCTCCAGGCAGTGTCCGGACGACCCGTAGCAGCCGCCGGCCGCGAACAGGGACCTCTGCAAGGCTGGAATCAAAGCTGTAGAGAAAGCGGCGACGGAGGGACCGAGAAAGACGTCTCACTCCGCCGCCATCTTGGCCGCGCCCCCTTAAGTTCATTTTTTTAAAGTGCAGGATCACATTTTATTTTAAATATAAGGGAAGGTTGTATTTATTTTAACTTATGTTCAATTATTTCCATCAGGCTGCCAAGAGCAGGTACTGAAAATGAGTGGTGCTAAGTGGTTTATGATGCTAGGAACAGAGGTGAAGAACTGAAGCACTAAGGTTTTAACTCTAAAAAAAAGTCCCTGTCAACTCAATATTGGATTGTGAAAACAAAATAATGTTTCTGAATGTTTTAAATGGTAGGGAATTAAAATGAAAAGTTACTTTATTGATTAAGTTAAATCTTCATTATAGTTTTCATCAAATCAAAGTGTAACAATTCCAAACAGCAGACCTCATGCTCCCAGTAGCCAGTAGACAATGTGCCTTTTTTAAATGGAAGAATTTAAAGTGAAGAAAAATATTTCTGTGAAACATTTTCTTAATGTTTTTCTCCACTTTCAATTAAGCCAATTACATCATAATGTTTTATTGAACACGTTTCTTCACTCTAAATTCCTCCTGTTTAAACAAATGCCTGATTTTTTCTGTTCTGAATATGACACGTTGTATACAGGCCACTGGGAGCAAGATGCCTGGTGTTTTGTAAATGTGACCAGCCGTGGCCCGTACAGGTAAAAGCCGTGGGGCCAGGTTGGTGGGGGGAGATTCAACAGACGACCACGAGGGAAAATAAAATAAATAATTAATTGTCCCTCGTCATTGACTGTCCATATCTCCTCCACCCGCCCCCACTGCTCTTACCTGCACGGCCACGGCTGTAAGTGACACTTGTAAATAGGATTAAATTTAAGGGATGAGTTGTATGGAATCCATATAAACATAAAGGTAACTCCGCAATTTAAATTTCTCCCATTTCAAAATGTCACCTTCGCTCACAGCAGCCATTTTGCTCCCTGTAGCTGGTAGACCCACTTAACTGAAAAATGTAGCTGTTAGTTTAAGAGGGAGAAATTTAAAGTGCAGAAAATATTTCCATATCCTGAACATTTTTGCTGAACGTTTTAAAAAATTGGTTATATGTTTATATCATACATGTTATGGTGCCACGTTTGATGAAAGATACTCCAGTTCCACAATTACATACAAAATAGGCTCTCAGTCATCCTAAGCATTTATCACATTCATACGCACACATGTTCATACATACCTACAAACCACACTCTCTCTGAAAAACATGGCAGCCCGGCATAGTGCCCCTAGTCAAATTATTTTGTTAAAACCATAGTATCTGGTTCTTGTCAGGCCTGGTGAATTTTGACCGCAAGCGTGCGGTCCCTTTAAATGGTGGAGCGTGCAGCCTTTAAGACTGTGCGCTGCACAAAGAGATTTGCTCATCGTCAGCCCTTCCTGTATTGTGACTTGCTTGATTTCTGCCATTTCATTGTCGGACTCCTGACTCCTGTTGTCGTGCTCATCCGTAGTTGGTATCAGGTTGTGTCGGGTTTCGTATCCTCTTCAATCTCCTTGGAGAAGATTTCACCTCGAAGGCCTGCTAAAGGAAAGAAAAGAACAAACATTCAAAGACATCAACTGTGACAGTGTGGTAACCCATGAATGCACTAAATAATCATTGCTTTACGCATCTGATTAGTTTTCGTTTCTAATACAGAAGCCCTGTGTCATTCTATAAACAGCAACAGAATACTGTGTTATAATGCGCGAATGAGTACATCTTTATTTTCTTGTTTTGAAGGCTTGTTCTTGAGAATCTAGAAAGCAAAGACATTTATTTAGGTTTAATGCATATTTTCAGATTAGAGCAAGATGCAAACTGATTCTGTCAAGCAGTTGAAAATATTTGTTGCATACGTATTCTACTTCGGTATTTTACTCCGTTGGTGTGAAAAGTTAAGTTGCATTACTTCAAGAGAATGACATAAATAATGCATATGTGATGTAACTATATCATTGTTACTCAGCTATCTACAAGTTTTTTCACTCAGATAGTTTTCTCCAGCCAAGTTTACTTCAGAAGTAATAAGATTCACTTACTGTGCTGCTAGAATCCTGACACACACTTTGAGCACACTGAGGAGGGGACTTAAGGTACCTAATGTACCCAATACATACTAACATTGCAGATGTTTTCATTTTACTTCTTTAAGAGCCTGACAGTTCTATGGACATTTGGCTAAAAGTCAATGGAGCTGGGCATGAGGGTGTCTGTAGCAATGTGCGAGTTGCTTAGCCTTCAGGAGGTCATGATGATTTTTACTGATCAGAAGTTTTTGTCACAAAAGTAAAGGTTGAAGACCATTGCATTATATAGACTTAAGAAAGTATCAGTCGAAGAGCTACATGTTGTGTAAGAGAAGTTCAATTTTTATACTCGTCATCAACTGTTGGATGAGTCGATTGATTCGTAAGTATCAGTATTGAGGATTCTTGATGTTGATTTTGCATTTGGTGCACAAGTAGATACCTATATAAGGAGTCAATTGATTATACGTTGCTTCAACAAGAAAATTCAAGAACAACTTTTATACCAGCGTAATCCGACATTATAGAAAGCAATTGATATTGCTAAAAGTGTAGAATGTTCTATTAACTCATTTAAAACTATTAACGCAGATAAAGCTTTTGTGGCTGTGGCTGTGGCTGCGTTGGCAATGAAGAATTCTTAAAAACCTAAGGGAAGACCTGTAAAATCAAACACACCTAATCTGGTGATGAATAATATGTTACAGTGTAACCGATGTGGAACAAAATTGCTCTCAGCTCAATTTAAAACTTGTCCTGCTAAAAGAAGAGAATGGTTTAAGTGTGGGAAGGTTGCTTATTTTGGGCTGTTGTGTGAAAATGTAACCAAAAGAATATCTAGTGTGCGGGAGAGTGGTGAGGAAAGTAGGATGGATGATTATTCTTCAATGGAAAATGTTGTATTACGTATGAAGAACATGATGCAACTGAGTGTGTGAAATCAACATTAATGGTAGGAATTTAGAAGTCATGGCTGATTCAGAATCCCCATATACCAATTTATTGGATTCGTTTTTCAAAAGAATTGGCATGATAAAATATTGGGTTTATGGATTGGGAGAAATGAGATTAACATGTTAGGTTATTTTATGTCTGAAATAAGTTTCAATCATAACACCATCATTGATAAAGTGTATGTAACGATTGATGGATTTCAATTTCTGGGATGAAGGCACCCAGGGAAGTTTGATATTATTCTTAATCCTAATTCCAAAGTACTGTGTATGTCAGGAGAGACAATGAGAATTCAAAGTGAGTTGAACAGTGAAAATAATTTGGAAAACCTTCTTAACAAACTTAAGAGGTTTTTTTGGTGAGCAACTAGGAAAAGTGAAGGGTTTTTTGCATTGTATTTAATTGAAAAAGGAGATGGACCGTTTTCTGTAAAGTATGGATTGTCAGTAATGCTTAAGAATATTTGTGAAGAAGTGTTGATTGAACCTGTAAATACATCTAAATGGGTTTCTCTGGTTGTTTAGTTTAAAAAAACGGAAAAAAACACGATGTGCGTGGACCTCAGATCTATTAACAAGAAAATTGTGGTAGGTTGTCATATGCTGCCAAAGGTACATGAGTTGTTCACAAAGTTGGATGGAGTAAAATATTTCACGATGATTGTCCTGAAAGCGGCAACTCATCAGATTGAGTTAACAGATGATTCTAGACTCATTACTACATTTATAACACTGTTGGAGCATTCGGTACATTAGAATGCCGTATGGACTCAAGTCTGCTGCATAGATATTTCAGAAATGTATGTTTTGTCTGTTTAGGGATATCGATAGAGGGGGGTTGCGTTTAAGGATGATAATTTGGTGCATTCTGAAACAGCTGATCAACATCTCAGTTTATTGAGCACATTGTTGACTATTCTGGATGAAGAGGGAATGACAATTTGCTTGGACAAATGTAAGTTTTTTGCCCAAGAGGTAGAATATTTGGGACATATCATTGCAAAAACAGGCATTTCTCCCAAGAAGGATTTATTAGAGTCAATTAGAAGCATGCATGCACCTGATAGTAAAGAACAACTTAAGCCATTTTTAGGCTTATGTGAATATTACTCTAGATTTGTATAAAACTCTGCTGCTATGGCGCTTCCATTGCGCTCCTTACTTAAGAAAGGAACAACATTTGAATGGGTTGAAGAGCACAAGCCTGCTTTGAATAGTATAAAAATGCCATTATTGAGTCTAAATCATTTTCGTCATTTTCACACAATGCTGTTAATATGGTCACAGTAGATGCCAGTGCCACTGGTTTTGGGGGTGTGTTAGGTTTGATTTAGGGGGGTGTTGTGCGGACTACTGCATTTGCCTCTAGGCCGCTGTCACTTGCTGAGTCTAAATCTATACTACTATTATAAAGGAAGAACTTTGAGGCTTTGAGGCGGGTAAACTCGGGAACCACAGCGCCAATCCACACACCCGATACATCGTTGGAATCCTCAGGGTGTGCAGATGGACATTTGCTATATAAAGTTAAAAAATACGTTATATTTCAAAAATGTACATTATAAAAATAGTAGTCCCCTTAAATTAGCGCCGCCCGCGACCTGCGTGCTGACGTCAGGAGCACGGGGAGGAGCGGCGTCTGAGGTGAGGCAGCGGGGGTCAGGGCAGGCTGGGTGACGGGGCGATGTAAGGCTCCAAACGATCACGCTCATTAGTTTTACCTCAAACACAGCTCCGGAAGTTGAACTGCAGAGCGCCAGCGTTTCATCGTTTCAGCTTTAAGGGTCATTAGGTTGACACGATGGAATCTCGGCACGCCGAGCTCCGTCAAGGGTAAACCCTGCTCAAAGAGACCCCACAGGCAAAAGTGATCTGTCAACCTCGGAGCTGTGTTTAAATGTGCCCTCTTTTTGTGGTACTTTTCATGTGGACGGGAAAAGCAAACAGCCTGAAGCGCGCTGCTGTGACTATCATATGTCGCCTTTTTAAGGCTCTGGGGGACAATGTCGGTGCAGGCGGGGGTCGGAGCAGGCGGGGGACGGGGCGGGCGGGGACAGGGAAAGCAAGCAGCCAGAAGGAAAGCCAAGAAATCTGGTTCGGTTTATCCCCACTCTAAACACATGGAAATGGTCATTTCCAGGCGAAGGCTGGAGTAATAGCTGCAATACAGTGAGACGGTTTTACATTATAGTGCACTGCTATGACTATCATATGTCGCCTTTTTAAGGCTCCGGGGGACAATGTCGGGGCAGGCGGGGGTTGGGGGGACGGGGCGGGCGGGGGCCCGAAATGCTGGACAATGTCGGGGCAGCCGGGGGTCGGGGAAGCCTGATTGCTCCCGGACAAGGTCGGGACGGGCTGCTAGTATTCTATAATAGAACAAGAGGCATTAGAATGTACTTGCTCAGTAGAACACTTCAAGATATACTTATGGGTTAAGCCTTTCAAACTAAAAACGGTCCATGAAACATTGATTTCTTAATTATCTAAGCACTGAATGGGTAAAGCTTCATCCAACTTAATGAAATTGCTTGCTGAATTGTATGAACACAATTTGACTGTTATTTATATACCTGGAGTACAGACCGTGAGAGCAGAGTGTCTGTTTAGGTTATCAGGTATAGTTCAGCCTTTTAATAGATTGCTACTTCAGGAACAGTGTGTGGTGGCAAATGTGGAGGATGTGGCACTTTCTAAAGGGCAGGTTCTGTTGAAAGACAAGTGAATGAATGATGCTGCTAATGATGAAACTTTGAAATAACTTAAAGAGTATATTACAAAAGGGTGGCCAATTTAGAAACAATTATCTAAAGAGCTTCAGGTGTTTTGGAAGGTAAGAGATGATGTATTTTTGGAAAACAATGTGATTGTGAAGGGTAAGTGTTTTGTTCCATCTGTGAGTATCAGGAAGAAACTCATTTCAAATGTTCATTTAGGTCACTTGGGTCAAATGAATACCATTAAAAAAGTAAGAGTGGGGTGTGGCCTGGTGCCCAGAGAAGGCCAATGAGCTCTATGCGAACTACCGGCATCTGGCCCATATTAAGTCTATCATCTGGCCCACCATGCTGAACTAGATGACAGCTATACCATCCACAGCCTGAGGGACTAGCTCGTTACCGGCTGTGTGGTCTACTGGCAACAGTGAGGATCGGCACGTGGCCCTACCCTGGTATCGCGGCCTGGCCTCACGTTCTGGGGCTGGTCACTGCATGGTAACATCGAGGAGGAGATGGCCTGTTGAAACCCAGATGCGTTGCCCCAGAAACCTTTGAGGCACTCGGGTCTGTAGCTTGAGGGGAGGAGGTATGCTGGTGGAGGCCCACCGCTGGAGGCAGACAGGCCGGCCCGCAGCAAGATTTGAGGAGGTCAAGACCGGTCCGGGCTGTGGATACAGTAGTAGTGTTGGGACAGGCGCTGCCCGGTTGGAGTTGTCTGAGTCGGGGGGTCCCCAGCGAGGGGTGGCCTATGGATGTGGGCCCCCCGCTTTTAGAGTTTTGTGGCTGTCTTGGGGGGTACTGGCTGGCCACCATGTGAGTCGTGGCATATTGGGTCAGCTCCCTCCCCCCTCACTCCCTTCTCCTCGAACCTGAAAGAGCTCTTTGCGGGCTTAGCCTCGACAGTAGTTAGTGGTGGAAAGTGCTCCTCCCTGCATCGAACTCTTGTCGATGCCTGAAGGGATGAATCTGTTGCAGTTATTGTAGGCACCATTAGGGCCGTTGTTCTTGCGTGTGGCCCCCTTCCCCTGTGTTTTGTTCTCCTGTTGTTTGGCTTGGTGGTGGCGCAGTGTACCAGACATACTTCTTGGGGCGGTGCTCCGTTAGGGAGCACCATACTGCAGTTTGCCTCTGGTTTTGAAAGCAGCTAGGCCAGGTCCCGGTGCAGTGTGCAGCCGGGGTTGACCAGGCCTAGAACATTTGCGATGAAGAGTAGCCACCACCGCATGTCTGCGGTCTCCGGGGCTGGGGAAGGCCTGTCTGGCCATTAGCTGGTAAAATCCTGCGACTACTCTGCGACCCACTGGCTTGTCTTCATTGGGCTAGCGAGGACTAGTCCTAGCATTTGGAGATTATGCTTATAAAAAAAGCACTAATGTGTTACAACAGATGAAGATATTACAATAAAGCAATGAAGTAATCAAATGAAGAATTGTTTGCAACATATTATTGGAAAAACCATTTATTGTGGAGAAATACAGAGGAGAAATATACTTAGTTTCTGTGTGAATGTGCACCCACCCAACAGGGATTTGGCTTGCCAGACCTGTCAATCATTTGTTTGCACATCCCTGTGTGCCATACCTACAACCCACTGCCCTGGCATAGATCAGCCACCCCTCGAGCCTGGTGCACTGTACCAGCAGTGAGGGAACAGGTGCATGAGCCCTGTACCCCTACAGTGTCTGTCAATTCTTAGACATTCTAAGTGCAGTACTGCCATTAAGTGTATATGGTGCTGGGAGTTTGTCATTACCAAGTCCACAGTACCATAATGGCTTAACTGAAAACTGAGAAGTTTGATATCAAACTTCTCAGCACATTAAACCCACACTGATACCAGTGTGGGATTTAATGAAAAATGCACTCAAAGGTCATCTTAGAGATGCCACCTAAAAAAGGACTGACCAGCCTCTGGTGGGTTCCCTGACCGGAACACACCAGCCTGCCTCCACGAGCCATGTTTCTGGACCCAGGGTTGGGAGCCTTCACTCCCTGATCCCATAAACAAAGCCTTTCCTGGGGGGAGGTGTTCACACCTCCCCCAGGCCAGAAAGAGCCATCTGTGGCAGGGGAGCTTTAAAGGCCTAGCGCCTTTGTAATGCAACCCGAGCCAAGGGTAAACACCTGTCCAAGTGCCTACCATACCCCACCATGGATCAGCTGACACACTGCAGCCAATTGCAGCCAATAGCTCCAATTTGCCATGATCAATGTGGCAAGTGCCTACCATCCCCCGCCACGCTCCAGCTGAAGCCATTTAACACTAATTGACCAGCACAACAAAACACATAAAAGCAGCACACATTGAAGGAACAGGTTTAGCGGCAGAGAGTTCATGCTCACAACGCTGACATTGCCAGAGAAAAATGGAACCAATGAGGAGAAAGAAGAACTTCACTGCAGAGGAGACTACTATGCTTGTGGAGTATATAGTGAGGCACCACAAATGCCTATATGGACTTCCACCCTACTGCACCAGTGGCACACAGAAGGCAGTCATATGGCAGCAATTAGCCACTGCTGTCACAGCATTGGGGGAGGAGAGGCGCGCAGTACAGGACATCAAGAAGAAGTGGCAGGATGAACGGCAGAGAGTGAAGGAGAAGTACTCCAAAATTGAATTAAACAGGATCCTCCCTACTGCGTACCCTGGACCCCGCATCCGTCTCACCCCACTGGAGAAGGATATCCTTACCACAATACGCCCCCACTTGGTCCATGGGCTGCCTGCCAGTGACGTCCACTATGTGGTACCAAGAAAAAGTGCATGAAAAGATTGTTTGTATTGCACAGTCATTGTGAGTAAAGAACTTGTCCAAAGTGTATATAAAAATATAGTCTGTCAGAGACTCATGTGTCACCCTCTGTATGTAGCACCACAAGTCCCAGAATCCTTTGCATTAGAAATGGCAAATCCCTCCCCCTTTTGAAAACATGGGCACAGTACTGCCGCCGTACATACACAACCCTGCTAAGTAGCAATTGACAAATATTAGCAGGGATGCGCCAGTCCCAATGCGACATGCAATTCAACCCATGCGCAACCACGGATGCGTAGCATTTACATTGCGGTGCACTGTGGCGCAGGGATGGACAGATGTGTGTTGCATCTGATGGCATTAGGGATGTGCTTTGTTGGAGTCATGTCGCAATTGCGATGCAACTCCAAAAATGTCCATGGACCGCCCATACCTAACGTGCTACGCCACTGCTTAGGTCTGCTTCAAGAAGGAGTAAGGTTGCGTCGGAACAGCCTCTAAAAAGTGACTCCGTGAAAACTTGTAGATTTCACTTCATCACTTATATGAGGCATATCCCAAATGGACGCACACCCTGCCTTCATCAAAGCTGACACAGGTTCAATGTTGTGCAGGGTTTCACAACGTGACGCTTCACCATAGATGCGTTACGTTGTGAATAATTCGAAATGTGTCGTCTGTTGTACACCAAGGCTGTGTCACAGAAGTGACGCAACAGCATTGTAAATCTTTTTCAAGGGGCTTGTAAACCTGCCACAAATTATCCAAGAAGTAAATCACCCTGTGCCAGCCTAAATCACAAAGCAGAAGGTGAGAGAATCATCAGATCAAAATGTCATACACATATTCTGTTGTTCATTTCCCACTCTGCCATGCCATTACATCCCCAAAACACCACTGCTCTTACCTGCTCCGTCTGCAGCAGTATTTCACATCACTGTTAGCATGCAGAAGATATGGGGAAATCCCTGAAAGGTTCCACAAGGACATTTTCCATTTGGTTACTTTTCTCTCTTCTCACCCATTGGCACATTCAGCCAGAGAACAGACAACTGTAGTAGCAGAGGTCCCTGCATCTATTGGGAGGAATCGACAATGTACAGAGAAAGGCATTACAAGCTCACTAAATGGTAAGTCAAACTGGCCAGGAGATGGTCAAAATGCATACATTATCAGGAGATGACAGAGGGACATATAGTGCCCCAGGTATGTAAGTCAAGCAGAGATGGAAAATAGCTTCATTACAATTGGAGTTGACAATGGACATTCACCTTTAGCATATGACATTTGTGAACAGCGAAAGACAAAATAGAACATGTCTTGGCTCATCATACCTTTGTAATTGTGGAACATAACATGTATTTCACCAACAGTACCAGACCTGGGAATCCAATCTTGTAATTGAGTGCCAAAACTAGTCAAAAAGGTGTCCCTACTATATTGTAATAGTGTCTGTAGACCGATACCAGTCTTAGTTGTATTGACAATGAAACCACTGTCCAACTTCAAATCTTTCCAATATACATTAAATTGCACAGTCCACACAGCTGGTCATGTACTTCTTGAATTGGATGGATTTTTTGTTGGGCATCAACAAAACACGATAGTGGACCTTACCTCTGGATTCGTATTCATGTCATTGTGTTATAGGTTGCATCTAGGTAGTGGGCCCATTCTAAGTTATATGTGGGATCACTCATGACATTATGTGTAACACACTTCTGCAACGGTGGTGCCCAAAACTGCTTGTGCTCGTCCTTTGTGCAAGAAATTGAGTGCATCACACGTGGCTGAAGAAATGTAAAGTTGCAAAACACACTTATCAATGTAGGTACAATGCGGTCCTCTCAGAATCAAAGACACACACTGACTTCTGCTATAAGGTTGGATGTGACATCTGTTCAGGGACCACACACTGTTCCGGTGCTGGGCGAAGGTAAGTAAACCCAAGAATAATTCTGGTGGAATGCTCATTAAATGTGCCTTTCACCTCCACCATATGCTGTATGTGTTGTGCAACACTGTTGTCCTGCATCACAATATGCTCACCTCTGGCATTTGAACACTGCCAGATCAGACCCTGGTGGCAAATGAAAGGATGACACAAAATGTATGCCAAGTGAGTGCAGAATGGACATACAATAGAACAATGTGTCATATGAAGTGAACAAAACACAACAGGCTTGCAATTCAATGATAGGATAAATCCCTAGCAAAATATATATGGTTAAATCATAATGAAATTGGTATGGCTGAGGCGGTATACACCTGTTACAACGCAACTTTTACAACTACCTACTATTACAACGCAACTTTTACAACGCATACCATCACAACGCATTGCGCTGGGGGGCGCTCTAGGATAGGGAATAAGTATAATTTACTATCCAACACCTTCCCTAGTGTCCACGGGGACTGGAGTTAGAATAGTAAATTATACTTACCACTATCCAGCACCTCAAAGCGCTATGCGTTGTAATGGTATGCGTTGTAATGGTCGCGTTGTAATAGTAGGTAGTTGTAATGGTATGCGTTGTAACATGGTACATCCGGCTGAGGCACACACTGATGCCAGTTGTGTACCTTTGAGATGGGTGTAGGGGCTGCTAATGTGAATCTTCATGCAGTTACACCTGCAATATAACTTGGCTGAAGAGCAACACAATAATCCGTTGTCAGCTAAGTCGTACCATGATGTTGGAAATAGAGTGTGGGAACAAAGTACACTCAAAGGATGGACATAAGAAATCTGTGTTCTCTCATTCAAAAATGAGCTGTATGACTTCATGGGTAGGGAAGCACAAATGAGCAACATCATGTCCCTGACTACTGCACATCTCACACAAGAACTCCTTTCTGACTTGTAAACCGACAACATTACACTCCTGAAAAATGTTAGTTTATGGTAAAGGTGAAATCAGTGTAATGCGGAGGATTAGGAGTGTGAGGCCTGCATAAGCGCGCGTGCCCTCCTCCTGAGAGGCTTTTCACTGTGGGGCTATAACCCTGCCTTCTGTCTTTCCGACGTGAATTGGGGCCCTTCGACAGACTTTTATTTCAGTTACAAGCTGTGGCATTTACTATTAACGTGAATCCAGTGGCATTGCCAAGCCCCGCCCACGATTATTAAGCCGCACCCCTTTCCAGGGCCCTTACCACTTGTGGTCTCAAGGGGCCAGGCACGCCTATAATTAATGGTTAGCCCCTGGGGTGCCGCTCGAGCTGAGAAGTCTGTTTTGCCGCTTTGCTTTGCTCGCCACTGGAGTGGTTGGGAGCTAACACCTATTTGGGGAAACGTCCTGTGTGCAGTCCGGCCGCAGTGGAGGTGAGAGGCGCAGGCGAGCGGGACTGCGAGGACCAGCATTCCACTTGACATCGCCAGCTGGTTCCTCTTCCCGCCGCGCCGCGCCCCCTCCCAGTGCCACGCCCCCTTGCCAGGAAAAGTACTTTACTCCTCGCGGCCCCCGCTTCGCGGGTGCCGCTCGAGCTGAGAAGTCTGTTTTGCCGCTTTGCTCGCCACTGGAGTGGTTGGGAGCTAACACCTATTTGGGGAAACGTCCTGTGTGCAGTCCGGCCGCAGTGGAGGTGAGAGGCGCAGGCGAGCGGGACTGCGAGGACCAGCATTCCACTTGACATCGCCAGCTGGTTCCTCTTCCCGCCGCGCCGCACCCCCTCCCAGTGCCACGCCCCCTTGCCAGGAAAAGTACTTTACTCCTGGCGGCCCCCGCTTCGCGGGAGCCGCTCGAGCTGAGAAGTCTGTTTTGCCGCTTTGCTCGCCACTGGAGTGGTTGGGAGCTAACACCTATTTGGGGAAACGTCCTGTGTGCAGTCCGGCCGCAGTGGAGGTGAGAGGCGCAGGCGAGCGGGACTGCGAGGACCAGCATTCCACTTGACATCGCCAGCTGGTTCCTCTTCCCGCCGCGCCGCGCCCCCGCCCAGTGCCACGCCCCCTTGCCATACTTAGGCGAACCTGCTCACGCGCATCGCGGGACGCGCGCGGGGCGTTCACCGGGGCGAAGACCGGGCAAAGAGCGGGCCGTTCTAGGCCGTTAGAGGCCGGCAGAGACCGGACCGGGCCATCCCTCTGACGCTCCCGGCCCCGTAACGCCTCACAACACACTCCATAATGGCGACCAGAACTTCACGAAGTAAGTCCGCCCAACCAGGTCTGAGTACCCTGGAAAAATTCTTCCCAAAGGCGAGTAATCAAGCTAGCAAATGCTCGTCAATCACAGAGGCGCACCTCGAGATGGGTCCGGAAAGTGTGTTCCTGGAACAGGGGGATACTGTTTCTACAGATGCTAGCACACTGATCCCACTGGATGCCACTCATTTGTCATTAATGGATAGTATTGATCAGACGATTGAGTCGGTCCTTCAGCAGTTAAGAACTCCCTTGACGCAGAGGGATAGGAACTCCTCCCGGCTATCTGGGATCTCTGACCATCCTACCATTCTGGAAATTAGGGGAATAGACTTGCAAGATGCAGGCCAGGTTGACCTGCTTCCAGACCCGGCAGGCAGTGGCGTGGAACAGCCCCCAAAAAGGAAAAGGTCCAGGAAAGCAAAGAAGGCTAAGAGGGCTAAAATCGATATAACTGAGCTAAATCAGGGTGACAGCACAGACATTTCCGCCTCCCCCGATCTTAATTTGTCTGGGTCCAGGTCGAATCACATGGGTTCTCCAACTATTGCTGCCCCACTTTTGCACTCGGGCCCTTTTATTTTTGGTGGGGCAACTTCTAATAGCACTGACACATTGATTAACTCACTCACAGATATCTTGAGGAATTTGCTAAATCCCATCTCAGCTAAATTGGACGCCATAGAGACTAGACTGAAGGCCATGGAAAATAGTCACTTAAGGAAAAGTCCTGGGTCAGCCATAAATGCGTTAAATGCCCCTTCGGCCCCCCGGGCACCATCAGGGAATATACCGTTGCTCCCTGCACCGTCTCAGGGCGCCAACACGATACTGCTGAGTACGGACGGTGCGCCTGTTCCCCAGACGCACCCTCTGCCACCCTCAGCACCTAGGCCCCCTGTCCCGGCCCCAAGGAGATCTAAGCAACTTCCTGCGCCACAAACAGGGGGAGTGGTGAACTCTACCAATGGTCCTACTGATGGTACCACGCCCCCTTTTGACAGGCGCAGGGTGGTTAACCTGCCCCCAGAAGCAGTCCCATATACGGCAATCATGGTGGGAGTACCTGAGTTAACTGGTGATATGAGGGAGCCTCAAGACTCTTTACGCAACAAGGTGATAAGCTGGCTTAGTATTAATAGGCCGCTGCCTCCTAGCCTGAAAGGCGAGGTCCTGATGGTCAGGAGGATCCCTTGGATTGGTCTTACCCCAAAGAATAGGGTAGGGGATTGTATTATTATAAGTTTTAAAAGCCCCCACGTTGCCAACTACATCTGCAACTGGCTTGTCAGGCCAGACAAGTCTAAGATTGAACTAGTCCCCCTCTCACACTTCTACCCAAATGTTAGCAATATAGAGGCAGGGGGTGAGAAGGGGTGGACTAGAGTGGGCTTCGCGGTAGACGGCTCATGTTACAGACCAAGGCATTACTTACCACCGGCCCAGGTAAATTTCATACATCATAATAGATTTTCCTGCCTAGACCAGGTCGACTGACCACAAACCAAGGTGACATCCTGCAGCCCTGGGAAGATGGCGGATGAGGCGCAAAGTCGGGCGGGAGAGAGTACAGTCCCCGTAATTGAGCATGGTCCGCAGGATAATGCTATAGATGAGGTGCAAAGCCGGGTGGGAGTGAGTGTAGCCCCTGTATTTGAAAATGGCCCGCAGGATAATGCTAAAGATCGATCACTTAGTACGGGTGACAGTCTGGGCCAACAGGGGCCTCCACCCAACAGCGGGACTGACCATATTCTGCAACCCGGGGTGGCGGAGTTGGCTGGTCCATCCGCCATCGCGGAGTGCATTACTGTCTTGCCAGGAATCCATCCACCCACATGCTGTGCGGCACCTCCCATTGTAGGCCAAGGCCCTCCACCAACAGATCAGGGCCTGAGAATTGTCTCATGGAATGTGGCAGGGATTGCAAATAAGGAAGGCACACCGGAGTGGGACCATCTGGTGGGTAGTAGCGACATTCTCCTTCTCCAGGAAACATGGGCGAGGGATACCCAAGCTAGGAGAGGGTTTGAAGTATTTGAAATCCCTGCCAAATGGGGTGGGAGGGGGAGGCCGTCAGGTGGCTTGGCAATTTGGATCGCGAGTCACACTGGGTGCCAGGCGGAACAGGTGCACACGTTCTCGCAGGACATCCAGTGCGTTCGGCTCACATGGCCTGGTAAACCATCATGGGCTATTGTGAATGTCTACTCGCGACCTGTTGCCGCGCCAAATGAATCACCAACCCTAAACGACTTGTCCTCCTTCCTGGGGCCACTCCCGGGAGATCTCAAGGTGGTGCTTGGAGGAGACTTCAACTGCCACTTTGAACCTCTCGAGGGCTTACTGGAGGGTGCCCTTACGGCTGAGGATGACTACTGGGGGGTTCCACCTTCGTCTTCCCCTCATCCCAAAGTCTGGTCCCCCCTTGCAATACAACTTATGTCCCTTACCCTGAACTACGCACTGAGGGCTTGTAATGGGCGTACCTCGTCCGATACCCCCTCAGTGTGTACTTTTAATAGGAGGGGCCATGAGTCGAGGATAGATTATATCATGTTAGATATTACACTCTGGCCCAAAGTCCTCGACTTTAGGGTAATAAGTAGGTCAGATAGTGACCACAATGCCCTTTGTTTAAACATCCAGTGGCCCATGCATTTAGCGGGTACATTGGTAGAAAGTCTGGGGGGAGACACAGGGGAACTGGTCCTTACAACCAACAGACGCCGGGTTAAGTGGGGTAAGCTTGTGAGCTCAGAAGAGGCAATCAGTAAGCTATACGAGTTGGCACTCCCAAGGCTTATGGAGGTGGACGCACTTCTAAATGCACCAAGAACCCCAGAATACAATGTGAAACTGGGTGCCATCCACCAGGATCTTGTCAGCGATCTGGCTGAGGTATTTCACCCGGTGGTGCCAAACCGAAAGAACAAGACCCATGTTCCCACCTGGTATACCTCCTCCTGCAGGGCAGCAAAGTCTGAACTAATTGCTGCAATAAAAGAGGGGTCTAATAAGGCCAAGGTATGTGACCTTAGGAAACACTACAAAGCAGTGATGGCGACTGCTAGGACCGAGTGGGACTGGAATCACTGGCAAGACCTTCATGATGCCCTAAAAGTCAGGGACTCCCGTAAATTTTGGGCCCTTGTTAATAATGGGACAGGGGAACTTAAAAAAGCAGTGGAACCCAACATTGCTCCCGAGGTTTGGGAGGCCCACTTTGGGGCGCTTTACCAAGATACTAACTCCTGCCCTGATATAGCCCTCTTAGTGCCTTGCGGTGCACAGGACCATGACTTGGAACTATCCCTGGGGGAAGTGGAGGCAGCCCTGAAGCATTTATCATTGGGGAAGGCGCCAGGTCTGGATAGGCTACCTGGGGATCTGTTTAGGCATCACTTGGACATCTGGGGACCATACCTTCTCATTCTTTTCAATGCCATTCTAGGAGGTATGTCAATCCCCGGGTCGTGGCTGGGGGCAGAGATTGTTCCGATCCATAAGAAGGGGTCTACTCTGCTCCCCGCGAACTACAGGCCCATTAGCCTAATAGATGTACCCCAAAAGCTTTTTGCACGCCTTATCCTTAATCATCTCCTGGACTGGGTGGAGGACAACGACATCATGAGCCCCCTCCAGGCTGGCTTCAGAAAGAACACGTCGACCATGGACCAGATCTTCCGCCTTCTCCTTCTATATTGGAAGACCGTAACTCTAGAGGGAGGAAGACTGTACATGGTCTTCGTGGATCTGAGGTCAGCCTTTGACCTAGTCCCTAGAGGGAAACTATGGGAGGTTCTGCAGAAGCTAGGAGTACCCCCCCACCTCCTTAGTATTATCATCAGGTTGCATGAGAACAACTATGCACAAGTGAGGTGTGGGAGGGATGGTAAGCTTTCGGGCAAATTTCCGGTCCGCCGAGGAGTCAGACAGGGCTGTGTCTTGGCGCCGACCCTGTTCTGTCTTTTCATCAACAGTGTCATTCAACATCTTGACACTGTTAAGGACAATGATGCCCCGCTTTTGGCAGGCAGGAGGGTCCCGGCAATTATGTTTGCTGACGATACCCTCCTGCTTTCCAAATCCCCCATGGGAATCCAGAGGATTGTGAATGGTTTTGGCCTTTTTTGTCATCAACATGGGCTGGAGGTGAACACTGAAAAAACTAAGTTCATGATCTTCAATCCTCCTACCAAGACCAGACCCAATCCAAAACTCGGGGAAGTTAGTCTTGAGAGGGTCTCGACCTTTATATATCTGGGGGTAACATTACAAGAAAACTTGGCTTGGGACTGTCAGATAGCGAGGTCAAGGCTGAAACTATCCCAGCTATCGGGCGCACTTTTGAAGGTGGCAAACAAGTCCACCTTTAAGCCTGTAAGTCCGGCCCTGGAAATATATAGATCCCAAGCGAAGGCAGCAGCCATGTATGGCAGCGAGTTGTGGGGTCACAAAGCAGGGAAGGCACTGGCAGCGGTGGAAAATAATTTTTTGAGACGCTTACTTGCCCTCCCGCAAGGTACGCCACTCCTCCCCCTACGACTAGACTTGGGTTTACACTCCATTGCCGAAGACCTCCTGTCGAAACCCGTGAAGTTTTGGCACCGGATATGGACTACCGAGGAACTGCACCATTACAGACAGGACCTTGCTCATGTATTGAGGCTGAATGGTAGCAACAAAATTCCCTGGCTGGCTTTTATTAAGACGGAGTTGCACAGTTTGAACTTGCCAGACCTATGGGATGATCCAGCTCAGGGCTGCCAAAGGATTACGCGCAAAACTCTCACCCAGCTCTATAAAAACAAAAATCTGGCTGATATGGATAATGCTCATAACAGCGGCACCTTGACGGGACGTTTTATGGTATCCAAAAATTCTTATCTTTTCGAACCTTTTATGGATTTTATTTTTCCTCTTTTGGCGAGGAAACTGTTCCTGCAATGGAGGTTTGGTACACTTCCCACCAAAGTATTCACCCATTAATGGTCCACAGGGGGTGACAAACTTTGCCCCTGTTGCAAAACCCAGGACGAAGATGATTTACACATAATGTTTGCTTGCCATGCCTACCAGAGTCCCAGGAAGCGCTGGATAGCACCCCTGTGCCGAAACCTGGGTTTTAGGGAGTACTTACAGGCATACAGGGTTATGAAAACCAACACCCTGGGCCATATTGTCTTTGCTGTCTCAAAATTCTTAATGGCAGTATGGATAATAAGGAAGAAAATGTCCCCCTGAACTGGTACCATGTATTCCTCACCCCATGCAGATCTAGTAGATCTTTTTATATGTAAATATTGTGTTATATATGTACTGTATTTTATTGCATCTTTTATGGCCTATGTGGCCGAAATAAAGAATTTTTGGAATTGGAATTGGTAATGCGGAGGAGTCCGGGTCATTCATCCCCTTCCTTGAAATATCAGTAACATTCTCATACAAGTTTATCTGTTGATGTGTCATCTTTTTAATGTCAGTGCTCGATGGAGGTAACAGCTGGAAAATGCTGCATGTGAGCATGTGCACACATTTAATGTCCATGAGGTAAACATGCTGCATATTGTCCTGGATTATCTGCAAATGGTTATAGAGAATGACATGTTGGCTCATACCTACCATCAGGTGTACTAAAATATGGACATGTATGTCTCATCACAGCTGTTGACAGGATGATACCACTGCAGCGGACATCATCCCGGGGGTTGCATGACATCCTAGCTGCAGCAGTGAAACCCTTGTGTACCTGTCCTTCAGGTAATTCTGGCATGAGGTGTGTCACTAGCTTAGATTACTAAGCCATGACAGAGATCAAGATCCTCTTCTGCATGGAATCAACAGTTGTTGTTTACAAAGGGAAATATAAATCAGGAGTGTCACATGTGCCTGTCTGTCAATTGCTGATGCAGATCATTGAGAATGTTGTCACTACCCTCTACAGCTATGTCTACAACATCTATGAGGAGACAGGTTCAGCAGGTTACACCAGGGGGGAATGCGAAGGGACAGAAAGTTGTTGCTGCAGCTGGTGAGTTTGCTAGCATTACGTACATCTCTGTGTAACACCTCAGTGCTATGGTGTGAGCTGTCATTTGTGTCGGTACCCTAACCAGGTCACAAGATCCTCATCTGCTGATGCAAAGTACAGTTAATACAACCCTGGTGTTGCACCACTTGTAATACCAGGTCAATCACTAATACGGTTGCAACCTCTGTGTTCCAGATGATGCTGAGGATGAGGATGACAGACCTACGACCAGTGCGGGCCAACGGGGAATTAGAGGAGAGAATCCCTTGATCCTCCAGGCAGCTATGTCAGCAGCAAGTCATGCTCGAGAGGAGGAGGAATTTCCTGAGGACGTTGACTTTGTGGATGATGATGACTACATGTTCAGCCACTCAGGGATGACGATTCTGATGCCAATGAGAGCTATTGTACCAAATTGCAAAAATCAGTCACGGCATCACATCCTCCACCAAGCATCAATCATCAGCGTCCTCCCAAACAAACAATTCCCTGTCCCCAGCATAGAGCAAACCAGCCACACCTCCCACGCATTCCAACACAGACATCACTCCCTCACAGCCCTCAAGTCCAGGACCGACATCGTGGTTCCCCTACCTGCTCTTTGCTACACAGTGTATCCCTGCCATCCTCTCCTACATCTGTGGGAAGTACCAGCCCTGTTGTGGTGCAGGTATCCCCTGGTACCATTCTCCTGCTCCCAGACTTCCACCAGTCATGCTCCCCTGCTGTTGGACCTGCTCATCCCATCCATGGCAGACACCTGCAGAGGGGGCCCGCACCTGACTATGGTGGCCAGTGGGAGCAGGACTTCTTCCAACAGCAGGCAGATGTGAGGCAGGATGTTGGTGCCATAGGGGCTACCCTGTCAGATATGTCTGAGTCCCTGCAGGACATGGTCCAATTCCCTCAGGTGGTGGACAGGCTTAGCCAAGCTTTGGATAGGATGGATAGAACTTGGTAGTACAAAAAACAGGAGGGGGTGGTAGCGTAAATAAGAATGATTCTTACTCCACAGATGCACTTGTATAAAAAAAGGAATCCAAATTAAGGTATGTGGGAAGTGTTCACCACAGTGGTGTGGGGGCACTTAGTGTTTTGTAAACTACCCCTCACACACCAAAAGGCTCCTTGGTGTCATGCTTCATCATAGGGGTCTTCACACCCCTCTAACGGGATGCGGCGTGCTACGACCTACGATTACGAGGGAGAACTTGTTTGGTTTAGACTATGTGTGGTGCATGTGGGATATTTTATGAGTGGTGGGACGTGGTGAAAAATTAAAAAGTACCTGGCTCGTGGGTATATATCTGAAAAAAATGTATTCCTAACCCCGGCTGATACTGTTAATAGAAGTGCAGTGTGAGGTGGATTATTTCGTGTTAATGGACAGTACCTCGTGTGTGCGTCGACATGTTTCGGAGACAGAGCTCCTTCTTCAGGACGGGGGCACAACTTCCCCACCTTACTCACGTTTCACTAGTATTATTACAAAAATTGTATTGATGTTATTAAAAGTGAAAAAGACAAATGTCTATGTGTATAGTAATAGAGGCTACAATGTGCCTACAGCGGTATTACTCAGGTGCAATGCTTGTCAAGTATTGCTTGCTTGCTTCATGAGCATTCGGAATGTCTGGGGGGTGATTGCTAATATGCAAAGAACTCGGGATGAGTTGTCCTCCGTCTTACCCCACACGCTGCTCCACCGAAGTGAACACTTCCCTTATACCTTAAGTTGGATTCCTTTTGTTTATACTAGAACTTGGTAGGACATGTCCAGGAATATGAGAGACCTGATATCCATCCAAAGGGAAGAGAGTGCAAGACACATGCCTGGGCCATTAAGATGACAGATGGCATGCTGAAAGTGATCCAAAGTCTCCCTTCATGGTCGACGCATGGAGGGGCACCATCATATCTGCCTGCAGGACAGCACATCTACAAACCTGTACCACCAACTGCAGAGCACCACAGCAAAGGTACACATCCACACCAGCACCCTGAACAGGTACCCCCACCACCTCCACAACCACCACCAACCCCTGAACGGGTACTCCCACCACCTGCACAACCACCACCAACCCCTGAACAGGCACTCCCACCACCTGCACAACAACCACCAACCCCTGAACGGGCACTCCCACCACCTGCACAACCACCACAACCCCTTAATGGGCACTCCCACCACCTGCACAACCATCACCCACCCCTACACAGCCACTCCCACCACATGCACAACCAGACCTTGTCCAGACACAAACACCAAATGTGCAGACACCATCTACTCCTGCATATGTAGCTAACCCTGTATAGGCACGTGGACAACACCCACCTACACGTAAGTGACAAGCCCAACCTGACCCCTCACAGCGATCATCACCTCCAAAATTACGAAGTCGCAAGCACGATCGCCAGTGACAAGAACCCCAAGACAAATTGACCACGTGAATATGTGTATTGAAAAAATAACGAGCTACAAAAGTAAGATTCTGTTGTGTATCATGTCCTGTATAACGATGTAGGTATGTGTGTGTATGTGTGAGACACAGTTACAAGTGTAACCCATCATTGCAACAAGCTATTATGTGCATAGCAGATGACTCACAAAATATGTGTCCATATTCTGAACCACACATTCAAAATGAAGTCAAACAAGTTAAAGTAAGTAGAATTCCTTAAAGATATTTATATATGAACAGAAACCAACCGTCCGTTGGGAAGGGAGAAAGGAAAACAAATGATGATTTTAATGCAGATGGAGAAGGGAACTTGGATTGGGGTGGGGCATCAAAAATATAATACGTCAGGGAGCATCAGGAAAACCAGTCTATTTACAAGGGTAAAATGAAATCTTTGTGCACAACGACGTCTCAGTCAAAAAGTCAAGAGTCCTTCTGGTCATCCTCCAGTACCACAATGTCCAAATCCTCAGTGTGCGATGCAGGCATGCCGCTGGCTGGTGCAGGATTAGTCACCACATGGGATCGTGACACAAGAGGAGTACGGTGGAAACAGTGTGGGGCAAAGGACAGGGGAAGACCTTGACGGTGGTATGGGAAGGGATTTGGGAGAATACAGATGACATGGCTGTGGCCATGGAATTGATGCTGGTGGTGAGGTTGTCCAGAGATCGGAAAATGTCCTCTCGCATCATGGGTATCTCCAGACACACTTATAGCATGATGCAAGCGGACATGTCTGATTGACCCTCACACATCCAACTCAAGTCCCCTGGCACAGCCACAGGAGGAACAACACCGGGAGGGGCCTGAGGGGGACAGGAGGGATGTGGTACCTCAGGTCCGAAGCAGATGCTGCGTTTGAGTTGGCTGCTATGCGGAAGGGGACAGGTTGCAGGGGATATAGCTGGAGCCCCTGATGGCATTGGGGACTCTATAGGTAGGGAGGGGCTGATGACAGACCCAGATTGAGTTTTGGCCTGCCCCGGGGACTCCTCTTCAGGACCCACAGATAAAGAATCTGGGGGAGAGTAGCTCTCCACCACATAATGGGCAGAGGTGTTGGGTCCTTCCCCCCCCCACCTTCATTGTCCACAGCCTCCTCCCGGGACGTAGCACCAGAGTAGTGTTCTTTCTCAGTCCGGGTTGGCACAATCCCCTTGCCTCCTGATGTTGAGGGTCCCTCCTCATCCTCTTCTTCTTCGCTGGTGGAAAGAGGTTGTAGCCGCAGGCGCACTGATGGCCTCCTGCTCCAGACCTGGTCCTACTGTTCTTCCTTTTCGCCAGCTGCGCTTTCTGAAATGTAAGTAAAATCCTGATTGGTGGTTGTTTCATGCAGGACGAGACACATACGTAGATGAGCCAAGGTCAGACTTTATTTTCCTCTGATCGCACTCTACAGTTGTCAGTGTTTATGAACTTACATTACATGTTCACTGTCATTTACTGAATTGAGTCTGACATGGACATCTCACATGAATTTTTGTGACTTACGCAACTGTATTGGCCAACCCTCAACCTTGGCATTCTTGTGATCTGTGTGTCCTGTCACTGCTACATGTGCCAGTTTCAAAACCAGTCTACCAAAGGAGAACATGAAGAGTCTAGATTTAATTGAAATTGGCCATTGATATGGATTCACAGCTATTTAACGTCTTTGTAACATTGTATGGGACAAGACAAATGCCGAATGTGGGTCACGCCTCCACATAGGGTCTGGGCTATTTTTCTAGCTACATTGTGAGTCTAGCCTTCTGCTGTCCCCACACATTATCTGACAATACAGTGCCACATATTGGCTTTGTTGACTTAAAAAGTAGCGCAGTGAACAGTGGTGGTTTGTAACAGCTACCTGTACATGTGAAATGTCATACAGGCCACAAAGGGTGAGACGTCTGTCAGTCTACACACCTTGCAAATTTAGGAACACTTAAGAGTGATGCAGGGATCTCAAAGTCTGTCTTGACTCCATGGCACATGATGATCTGTCTCAATTGGAACCCAAACTCTACAAATGCAATGCAAGTCACAGCATCCAATACCCTTTGACCTGCCTTGCACACACTGGACAGTGTCTGTACCATTGCTCATCCAATGCACACATCCGTTATAATTTCCTTGGTTCAATAGTAGTAATGCTGGCAGAGCAGATTTTAATATGAATGCACAAGTGTGGCTCATTTACCCAGTTGTCATGAAGAAACTACAACTCTCAAAATGCACTCTGCCCTGTACAGTCCATATGCCACAGTGTGCCTTTTTAATCTTGGTGATTGCTGCATAGACACGGATTTGGTGAATGGAGGCATGGGACACACAATGGTACAGCACTGTTTCACTCACATTATACTCCCAGACACATATTGCATATGATGCACTTACCAGATCTCTGCTGCTCATGCTCTTCCAGCTGAGCATGGAGGGTCGGCCAAGCAGCTCGCAGGACCCTCCTGTTCTGTGGGGAGAGGCGAGGACGATGCACATGGTGCTGGGAAGACAGGACCACCAGCTCCGTAGCCTTGTGGCGGGACCAGGGTTTTAGGTCCTCCCAGCGCTTGCGGCATGCCCTAGTGCTCCTCGTGTGGACTCCCACTGCACTGCAGCACTCACCGATGTTGGCCCATAGCCTGGCCAGGGCTGCAGTGCTCAGCTGGTACTGAGGGTCCCCATATAGCTGAGGAAATTTGTCCAGCACCCCCTCTACCAAGATGTCTAATTCCCTTTCTGTGAAAAGGGGTGCTTTTTTTCATACTCCTCAGCCATTTTGGGGTAAATAAGTGAGATGATAGCAGCAGGATGTTAGAGGATCTGATCTGTGATAGAGAATAAACAAAAATGGCTGCCAACTACATCCTCTGATGTATTTCCTGTCTCCCACTCCTGTATAACATTGCCTGTATGAAATAATGTGTTCCGGTTTATTTTCGGAGGTTACGGCCCGAAAACGTAGATTCCAGTTCCGGAGAGGCGGGTCCGCGCAGGTGCATTATGCTTCAAAACCAGAACTTAATTTTTTGGGCCGTAACCTCCGAAAATATCCCGGAACAAATAATTCCATACAGGAAATGTTTTACAGGAAGTGGGAGGCAGAAAATACATCACAGGAAATAGTTGGCAGCCATTTTGCATTCATCCTGGTCCATCCACAATCAGTAATCAAATCCACTGCCATCCTGCTGTTCTGTTGTAGAAAAAACTGAAATGACAGTGCAGCTGGGAATCATGAATAGGTAACAAAAGGGGGAACAGACCATTTAATGACATTTCTGCACAGACAGGGGAGGCTAACACAACATCAAACCTCAGTTTCATGTTCTCCCACTTTGCATTATGGTACATGTATTCCATATTGAGTGCTAATCACTAGAGTTGTGTGATGTGTTACGTAACATTGGGGTAGAGCAGTGTGGATATATCACAGACACATGAGGGCAATGGTTATGGCCTTTTGTGATTAAGTGACCCATCCTCATGAGGTCCAGGTAGGTCTCTCAGGACATTTATTGTTTGCCATCTGCGAGAATAGTTGTTTTTGGTAACATCCACTACACTGGTCGCTGACATGGGCACATGACCTTAGGCACGTTCCACCTTTTGACTACTGTCAGCAGCTGTGATTTACATGCAGTTAGTGTGGCTTGCAAAGTCGTCTCAGGATGGAATTTATTGACACAGTTGTGTCTATCCAAGTTTCATCATTGACAACAGACAGCAAACCACACTTTGTCCACGACACTACAGGTTGCTCATGTGAAAAACGTGGCAACGAGCTTATCACGGACTTGCATACCCTGTCCTTGGTTATATGCAATGGCCCGGTTTCCTAGATTCAGAGCTAGCTGAGGTTCGAGTGGTATGTATAAGCCATGCGTTAAAGGAATGTTGTGCAAAACACACCAGGCTAATATGATCTTGCACACGACTTCTGGGGAGTACAACAGCAAACCCCCTTTATGGTTGAGAATCTGAATCGTGACTTCAACAGACCAAAGGTGCGCTCTATGATGGCTCGAGTCCGTATGTGTGCCCTATTGCACCTACACTGAGGTACAGTGTTTGCATGCCTGTAAGGGGTGAGCAGATGTGGGGAGGGTGCATACCCAGCATCGCCTGAGGAGTGAAGAAAGGGCAGTAGGTTACATTTCCCTCTTTGATTTTCATAGGACATGATCTATACTTGAGTACATGCAGTGTCTGTTTGGCCATGATTCTTATTGTACAATGGTTAATATTTGGGGGCATTCAGACTTTCAATTACACATATCTCTCATTTTTAGTGATTGGTACTTACCCAGTAACCACATATTGCCAAATGCTCCTGCAGCCATCCACTGGGCAAGAGGTGACATGCGGAATATGAAGCTGTCATGGGTACTGCCTGGGAACACTGCATGCACATTAATGAACCTCCCACTGGCATCACAGACAGCTTGCACATTGATGGAATACCATCGGTGTCTGTTGCTGAAGATGTGTGCAATGTGATGGGGTGGCTGAAGGGCCACATTGGTATAATCAATTGCACCCAGCACACGTGGTTTGTGCAAGGAGATAAAAATCCCTTGCTGCCCTTTGTCTCATGGCCAGTGTATGTGCCATTTGTATGTGGTTGTGGGCTCTAGCAGTGATGCATCTCACTACCTGATGCAGGCATGCGACTGGCTCGCCTGAGAAATGCCCACATGGTCACTGGAGACCCTTTGGAAAGACCCAGTGGCAAAGAAATGGAGAGCAGAAAGGACCTTCAGATATGCTGGTATTGCATGTGAGCAGCAGGTCAAGTTCCTGCTCCCACTCACCATATCCAAGATGACTTCTGGAGGGAAACAGTACCTGGCCCTTACATCTTGGCTGGACATTCCAAATAGGTTGATCTTTAGTCTGAAGTTCCTCTCTGCTCTCCTCCTCCTCCTCAAGTAGTTTTGCCGCATGGCAAGGGGCAGTGCAACAAACACATTCAGTGACATTTTGAAAGGGTTTGTGTTGTCTGCTCTGCATTTATACACGCTGCAGGGCTAGGATTGGCTGCAGTGTGTCAGCTGATCCATGATGGGGGATGGTAGGCACTTAGACTGGTGTTTATCCTTGGCTAAAATGATCAACTGCCACAGTTCATATCTTCCGGCCCGGAATCAGAAATACTGGCCCGGAATCGGAAATTCAGCCCGGAATCGGAAATTCCGACGCAGAGCCAGAAATTCCGGCCCAGAAGCGGAAATTTCAGCCCGGTGCGGATATAAAGTTAGTCGTCGTAAGTCCGATCTGTGAATACCAAAAGTAGTAAGTTCATTCTGTGACTGCCAAAAGTAGTAAGTTTATTCTGTGAATGCCAAAAGTAGTAAGTGCATTCTGTGAATACCAGAAGTAGTACGTGCATTCTGTGAATACCAAAATGGTAGTAAGTTTAAGATTTTGTCTTAAGTTCATTCTGTGAATCGGGCTTGGAATTTATGGGGCAGCCCTTAACCAAAAATTCAGATTCCCGAAACCTATGAAGAAGAAGGATAAAAGAAGATGCCTAGCAGAGGAGACTTCAGAGAACAGCTGACTTGGCCCCAGCCCTACCAGACCATCTGCCGTTTCCAGAGATCCTGCACCAGAAGTCGCCCTGTCCTGCAGGCAGCAACCTCCAGAAAATTGGGAGGACTGACTACCTTCAACAAAGACCGGATCTCCTGCGAAAAGCAGCTCTGTTCAAAAGAAACAGCCAAGAAGACTACGAGCCTGCTGAGGACAATGAAACCCAACGCCTGCAATCACCACTGCACCCGATGCCTATGGCCTGAGTTCAAGTGGCCCACTGGTCCCAGTGAGGTCCCACAGTGCTCCAGAGTCTGATTCCACCATGGGATGACCCCTCCTGGACTACCCGATGTCGCCTGTAGCTTCTGCACGGAGAACCCCAAACACGAGTGGCCCGGTAAGGTGAAATCTGACCTCAAAAGACACCACTGCATCCAGCCGCTCTGTGCCATGGAGAAAAGAACCAGCGGTACACCTACGTCCCAGAGCCCTCCAACTTACCTGCCCAGCTGTTGGTTCCTCCCGGAAGTCTTCCTGGACTGATCCTGCAGCGAAAAAACAAAAATGAAAATCCCCATTGAAAACCACTGGGCACCCCACTCCAAAACAGCACCCTGCACCCAGCCACCCCTGCAAGGCTGCGGGTGCACTGTGTATGCTAAACTGGATCCCCCTTTACCCTGACCCTAACACCAGGAGCTTTGCTCCCACAACCTTATGGCCTGCTCGTAAGCAGCCACCAACCGGATGCCCTCTATCCCCTGTTGGATAACATTGGGCCTCAGCACTCTGCTCCCGGCCACCCTAGTTCAGATGAGGGTGTAACAAGAGTGCATCCTTGACCCTGGGGGACCCCTGAGCCTACCACCAGAATACCAACTCCCACTTCCGGATACTTACCTTCGAACCGATAACCCTATTTTCCTCCATAGGATAACATTAACTGTTTTTCTGTGAAAAGTTTTTAAGTGTGGAGTTGGAAAATCTATAAAAGTTTCTAAAACTGTAACAAAATAACCTAAACGCTTTTACTTATCTGTTTACAGGAAATGTCCCAGTACAGTACCCAGGTATACTGCACTGTGTAAGAAAAGTAATCAGTAAAGTAATCTATTTGATATTCTACTGAAAAGCCAATACAAAGTATATGTACAATATTTCAAAGAATTGCATTACTAGTAGTTCCACTGTAATCAAACCAAAAGTATATATACAACTGCAAAACAAACTGTGTTATTACTGCAAAGTACTTAACACTTACCTGTGCCAGGTTTGCTTGGTTCTAGGAAATATAATAACTAAAAGAATCTTCTTATACAAAACCAATTGGTCTGAAGTTTAGTCTTTGAGTGTGTGATATCATTTGCTAATTGAGTGTGTACACCAAATGCTTAACACTACCCTTTGATAAATCCTTGCTGCTCACCCACACTACCAAAAATAGAGAGTAAGGTGCTATCAACTGTTACCTCTGCATACCTTTGGGGTTCCTCTGGACTCTGTGCATACTATGCCTCACTTTGGTAAAGTATATACAGAGGCAGCTTCCTACACTCAGGGATAGCCCAACGTGAACCCTGTTGGCCGGAGCTCGCACCCAACTGGATGAAAGGATCACGACGGAGGAGGCAGCGATGGCTTTGGCTTAACTGCGCACCATGCAGGCCCCAGGGCCCAACTGTTTATTGCAGGGACTCTGGCCAAGAACAGAACTATGCGTAGGATTATGGGACCTTACTGAGTCATCTTACCACCTTATACCCATGAGCTCAGGACAGACTAGCTATGGTGTCTCACTTGCCTTCCTACTCACTCACAGAGAAACAAGTGATTAGACACCCCAGAACACAACACTCCTGAATCTCTCAGGACTCAGGGTTGCAAGACACACCCTTTCGCTCGCACACTTCTACCTGTCCACAATATGATCCAACAAAGACACAAACCAGTTTAAAATATTTATTTTAACTAACGTGCTCTAACATGCAGTATACGTGCCACAACAAGCAGGAAAATGAATAATACAAATACAGTCGGCATAGCAGATAGTCCATAAATCATGAAGGAAGATGTCATCATGAAAAGACAATAGAGCCTAACCTCCCTCCCCGTGCTAAGAAGCAGTATTATTATATATTAGAAGATCTCTGCTGCAGACCACACACCTCAGACTATAGATGGTAGTACTACATCATAGGTGCTGTCTCGCACATACGTGATGCTTGCCCGTAAGCCGCAGCAGTTGTGATTATTTAGAATAAGATACCTGCTGTTAGAAAGCAGAGTCAATGTCGGAATAATAGCCAGGACTGGTGTCCCTTTTAAAACAGTAGCCAAATTAGGGGCAGAAATGTTGCACTTGTTTACAGACTAGGGAGTGTCCTACTGTAGAATCAAAATCCTCCCCTGTAAGGAAGACTTCCTTTCCACCCTTTGACAACGGAACATGAAAGTCAAGACCACAATTCCTGAATAAAGCTACTTCCAAGAGGTTCATATCTACCTACAGGATAATGTTTCATGCATGCTGTGAACTGGAATAGTGAGATGGGCCATGAAATAACCCTATCTATTAACCACACAGCAGAATCAGTTTCTGCTACTGGGAATGGCAACTGTTCTAGTTTCTCAGTGTGTAACACTGTATATGTTGTATCCTTCATTGACATGAGCTTCTGTTTAGCTGTCAAGTTAAAGGGTAAAAACAGGGCGGAAGCACTCAAATAATCCCATGGAACTTTCCCACTTTTCAGCGTTTGCAATGTCTAACCAAATTGAATAACAGAGTGCAACTGATTCTGACCATGATACAATACAGACACTTCATTCTGAACAATGTCAATCACAGATGATACAATATTATCTAAAGTATATATACAAGAGGACAAAGTCTTAATACTGTTATCAACCACTGCAATAACTTTTTCCAAATTATCTTGATCAATTTGCCATAAACATACTGTAGCTTCCACCTGGGACAGTTTCAAAATTCATTATATGCAGCATATGCAAAATGTTTAGTGCAAGGGGATTTCGGACCTATTAGGAAATCAGCCAGATCGATGTCACCTGACAAGAGAGGAAGGTGTTGTTTCACATATGGCAGTGTGGAATGTTCTAACCATTGTTGACACAATTTACCTACTGAATATGTAGTAACTATATGGGAATGAGGACAACGAGGATCAGGTCAAATGAGCGTAAACCCTCTATAGGCATGTTAAAAACATAACTGACAAGCATTAGTATTAGTGGGCCACACTAACCAACTTAAAGGATCAATATTAGAGGCGTGAAGACTGCCATTTTCAAGCATTCCAGTCAATTTTTCAATTGTAAAGTTGGTATGTGTCTGCCATGTTCCATAGGCAGCCAAAGACGGAATTGAAGGAGCATTCAAATTTTTAGCAGTGCCCAAACCAAAACCTGTAGTTTGTTAAATGGTCTCATTTAAAAATATCCGCTGAGACAGTATTAAAAACGCACAATGTAACAATTTAGTGCCCTGCACCTGACAATCTTTGGTATCCCATATTGATTTTAAATCAATTATGTCCTTCCAATAATCATAACCTTTTAAGAATAAGTTGGTTATGAAGGATGAAGAATAGACCAATATATTATGGGTCAGCATGAATTTGGTGCATGTAGGTGAAGTAAATTTGTAAAATTCTAATTTCGGGTCAGTAAGATTGTAACCAGAAAAAAAATTACTTTTCTGAGTCTGTGAGCCCCCGTGGAATGGTGTCTGTCAATGCTCTCTTTGCGTTTAATTAAAATGTGGTCTCAGAGTGTTGGATGTATGTAAAAAATTATGTTGGTAAAAGAATAAATCAACATAATTTTCAGAATTGAAATACAGATCATCAGTATCAAAAGCAGTGTAATATTTTAAGTCCGAAAACAGTGAGTAAACAGTCATACCAGTCATCCGAGTGTATCCCTGGCATAATAACATCACCCAGAGAAACTCGTAATATGTATGGAATTTGCAAATTTTCCATAGGACCATAGACATCGAATGGTACTTTATACCAAATGATACCATCAACAATTGGAAATGCTGAAATATTAACTAGGGCTTGATCCCTTTTCATTTTATGAGACAAAGTGTGTGGGGCCAATATTCAGTCTACCAAATGGACCGCCGAGCATTCAGGTAAGTAATAGATATTTATTAGTAGTAATAAAACTTTCAGAAAAGCCAATCCACAGGAAGAGAAACACCATCATGAGCACCAACCAGATGTATGTCCAAGGGGGAACAAGGTAAGTTATTTTAAACCAGGAGATGAAAACACCAACACGAGTTGGGGTCTCTGCCTCAGAAGAGACGATGAAAATGAATCAGAGGAAAAGTTATCTCTATCCATATAGTAACCACTGGAACCTAGACAAAATAATGGGGGTGCTCTTTCTTGGAAGATTAATTGATTGCATTTTCTGGAATGTCGACTATAATTTCGACTGCCACAGTGGTTGAAGTTGACAGTAAAACAGACAACAAATCAATTGAAGTCTCCATCTCTCTTTCTTGTTGTTGTGGACTTGTCGGGGAGACAGATATCATTGGACGCAGTGAAACATCCTGTTGGGGAATGCTTGTAGGCATTAGTATCGGCCATATGGTGTAACTTGACATGCTCGATGGAAATAAAACGATTCTACTTGCGACCAGGCAGAGGCTGTAAAATCACGGTTCAGGTACCCTTCAATCCGAGGACTGAGACTGGTGCACGGTATGAAGGACCAAATTCTTTTTTGTTCCCCACTTTCTCTCAGCCAGTAATGGGAATCAGCACCACAGCATCTGTGGATGAGGGTAAATGATCTATCGCCAGTGTGTCACAAGTCTTTTGTAGATCCTGTGACATAGCACAATGGTGATCTATGTCAAATTTTGGGGCAGCCGCCATAACTTCTAGACCATAACGATCTGGCACAAACATTTTAATGCCAAAGAGCAATTCGTATGGGGTCCGCCCACCCTGAGATCTTTTAGGGAGAATATTAAGTGCACGTTGGACGGTTCACTCATTGAATATCGATAACAAAAATATTGGTGTTTAAAATATTGAAAAAGTATATAGACTACAAAAATATCGACTCCCATACCTAAACAGGTAAGTACAAAAACTATTGCCACTCCTCTGAGAGCAACAGTAGGCAAAGAGTTGGATAGCGAGGGGGAAAAACTACTTTTCTTTTTATTCATTTAAACAATTTATAAAGCGTGCAAATAACCATAGGTGTCTCGGCACTATGTACTGAAAGAATAAGCCAGTGCTGACAAGGCCTATTGCTTGAAGAGCCTTGCCTTTAGTTGTTTTCTGAATAGTAGCAGTGTGGAACTAGCCTTGATCTGCAGGTGGATAGAGTTCCACAGTTTAGATGTAGCCACCATGAAGCTTCTGTCACCAGAATTAACCCTCTTACTTCTGGGGACGATCAGAAGGTTGACCTCTGCTGAACGAAGAGATCTGTTAAATGCGTAAGCCAAGAAAGCTTTCTTCAGACATTCTGGTCCTGTGTTGTGAATTGCCTTATAGGCAATGCAGAGAGCCTTAAACTTTGTTCTGCTTCTTACGGGCAGCCAGTGGAGCTGTCGCACCCCATTGGACATGGAGTGAAACTTCAGGGTACCTGTTAGCATCCTAGCGGTTGCGTTCTGTATCAGCTGAAACCTACCCAAAGTCCTTTCTTTGGCATTGATTGACAGGCTATTGCAATAGTTAACCTTTGACATGACTAGAGCACAGATTAAAGTTCTCCCGGTGCTGACTGGGATGAAGGGTATCACTTTCTTCATCATCCTTAGCACATAAAAGAATGAGGAAACCAATGTGTTAGCCTGATGAATGAAGGATATTCCATCATCAAAAATGACACCCAAGTTTCTAGCCTTCTTGACTGAGGTAGGTGGTAATCCTAGCTCTGTTGGCCACCTGGTAGGAGACCATCCAGGAGCAAGGTTTCCAAAAACTATTACCTCTGTCTTAGCTGAAATCAATTTAAGGCAGTGGTTAGACATCCAGGTACTAATGGCTAACATACCATCATGAAAGCTAGCTGAGACTATGTCCTTATCCTTATGTATGCCAAGCATCAGTTTTGTGTCACCCGCATATGATGTAAGACCCATCCCATTACTCATGCTAAGTCCGTTACGGTACACAGTCAAAATATCGAGTATTAAATATCGACCTACCAAAATATCGTGTTTGAAATTTCGAAGGTGCAGAATATCGATGTCAAGAATATCGTTGGACAGAATATCGACCCTAAGGTAAGTAATATCGAAATTCTTCATATCGATGTAAGTAATATCGAAGCTAGTAATATCGATAGCATATATATCGATGTTACTAATTTCAATGACACTAATATCGATATTTGTATTATTTTTTTGTTTTTTATTATGTATGTGTTATATGTTTTACTTAAGTATTTAAAATAATTAATATTATATGTGTATTAATGTTATATATTAATACATGTATTTATAAGCAAATTATATGTTTTAGTACCGGAGCGGGTTGTGGGTTTATAGGGGAATAGGGTGGGAAGTAATTTAATTATGTTAAATTGATTATTAATTAGTAGGATTTATTAATAAATTGTGATTAATTGGTAATTATTTTTAATTAATTGGAAATTAATTTTAATTAATTGATTAATTGATAAATATGTTCTGTTGCGGGTTATGGGTTTATAGGGAAATAGGGTGGGAAGTAATATAATTAGGTTAAATTAATTAATAATTAGTAGTTATTATTAATTAATTTTAAATAATTGGTAATTAAATTTAATTAATTGGTAATTCATTTTAATTAATTGATTAATTGATAAATATGTTCTGTAGCGGGTTGTGGGCTTATAGGGGAATAAGGTGGGAAGTAATTTAATTATGTTAAATTAATTATTAATTAGTAGTTATTATTAAATAATTTTAAATAATTGGTAAATAAATTTATTTAATTGGTATTTCATTTTATTAATTGATTAATTGATATATATGTTTTGTAGCGGGTTGTGGGTTTATAGGGGAATAGGGTGGGAAGTAATTTAATTATGTTTAATTAATTATTAATTAGTAGGAATCATAAATTAAATTTAATTAATTGGTAATTAATTTTAATTAATTGGTAATTAGTTAAAAATAATTGTTAAATAATTTTAATTAATTCATAAATAGATAAATGTGTTCGGTTGCGGGTAGTGGGCTTATAGGGGAATATGGTGGGAAGTAATTTAAATGTAATTAAGTAATAATGTTTTTAAAATAATTGTTTTGTTAATATAATTGTAAATTAATTATTAATTGGTAATTAAATATTATAAAATGGTATTTTTTAATATTTATTTTCGGTTAAATATATTTAGCTAATCATGTTTTTTATAATTATGTATAGGTATTGTATATGGTTTATATTTATTTAATAGTTTATATTTTTATTATTTAAAAAAGCTTTTATTTATAAGTATGTTATTTTAGCCCCTACGCTATCCAGCACTTTCCCTACTGTTGCACTCTTGGAGTTGGAATAGTAATTGTAACCCCTAGGCTATCCAACACTTTCCCTACTGTTGCACTCTCTGGAGTGGGAATAGTAATTTATACTCCTATGCTATCCAACGCTTTCCCTACTGTTGCACTCTCTGGATTTGGAATAGTAATTATTACCCCTACGCTATCCAACGCTTTCCCTACTGTTGCACTCTCTGGAGTGGGAATAGTAATTTTTACCCCTACGCTAACCAACGCTTTCCCTACTGTTGCACTCTCTGGAGTGGGAATAGTAATTTTTACCCCTACGCTATCCAAAGCTGTCCCTACTGTTGCACTCTTTGGAGTGGGAATAGTAATTTTTACCCCTACGCTATCCAACGCATTCCCTACTGTTGCTCTCTGGAGTGGGAATAGTAATTTTTACTCCTATACTATCCAACGCTTTCTCTACTGTTGCACTCTCTGGAGTGGGGATAGTAATTTTTACTCCTACGCTATCTAACGCTTTCCCTACTGTTGCACTCTCTGGAGTGGGAATAGTAATTTTTACCCCTACGCTATCCAACGTTTTCCCTACTGTTGCACTCTCTGGAGTGGGAATAGTAATTTTTACTCCTACGGTATCCAACGCTTTCCCTACTGTTAGACTCTGTGGAGTGGGAATAGTAATTTTTACTCCTACGCTATCCAATGCTTTCCCTACTGTTGCAGTCTCTGGAGTGGAAATGGTAATTTATACTCCTACGCTATCCAACGCTTTCCCTACTGTTGCACTCTCTGGAGTGGGAATAGTAATTTTTACCCCTACGCTATCCAAAGCTTTCCCTACTGTTGCACTCTCTGGAGTGGGAATAGTCATTTGTACACCTACGCTATCCAATGCTTTCCCTACTGTTGCACTCTCTGGAGTGGGAATGGTAATTTTTACTCCTTCGCTATCCAACGCTTTCTCTACTGTTGCACTCTCTGGAGTGGGAATAGTAATTTTTACTCCTACGCTATCCAATGCTTTCCCTACTGTTGCACTCTCTGGAGTGGGAATAGTAATTTTTACCCCTACGCTATCCAACGCTTTCCCTACTGTTGCAGTCTCTGGAGTGGGAATAGTAATTTTTACTACTACACTATCCAACGCTTTCCCTACTGTTGCACTCTGTGGAGTGGGAATAGTAATTTTTACTCTTACGCTATCCAATGCTTTCCCTACTGTTGCACTCTCTGGAGTGGGAATAGTCATTTTTACTCTTACGCTATCCAACGCTTTCTCTACTGTTGCACTCTCTGGAGTGGGAATAGTAATTTATCCTCCTAAGCTATCCAACGCTTTCCCTACTGTTGCACTCTCTGGAGTGGGAATAGTAATTTTTACCCTTACGCTATCCAATGTTTTATATAATTAATTTTAAAAATATTAAAAGTATATATAATTTTTTATATTTTTTACATTTTATTTATGTTATTGTTTTATGTTTGTAAATGTATTTGTAATTAGGAATTTATTTTATTAATTTATAAATTAGTAAAATAATTATTACAACTTATTGTTCAGTACATATATATTATATATTTACTGTATATATTTAATTAATGTATTATTATTATATATGTATTATTTATTAATTTTAAACATTATTAGATACTTTGAACTATGTAGATTTTATTTATTAGTGTTATTTACTTTATTTTACATTTATATTTTAAAAGAAAAAAAAATGATATTTTTAACATCGATATTTTTAACATCTATATTATTTTTTCGATATTTTTTTACTTACCATGTTGTAGATAGGATGTCGATATTCTTGCCCTCGATATTTTTGACTCGATATTCCTGTAGGTCGATATTTTGTAGGTCGATATTTTGTCAGTGATCCGTCCATTACATATATGTTGAATAAAGTTGGACTTAGGGAAGAAACCTGTGGAACACCACATGGGAGTGAAAAACCTGGTGAATTGAAGTCACCCAGCTTAACTGACTGGATACGATTAGATAAAAAAGAAGACAGAAGGGCTTTAGCCTTGTGACCGATGCCAATGGCAGACACATGGTTCATCAAGGTGGCATGATCAACCGTGTCAAATGCTGCCAATAGATTCAGTAGCACCAGTGCTGCGGCACCTTCTCTATCAAGGACAAACTAAATTTCATCCAATGCTTTAATGAGAGCATTTTCCGTGCTATGGCCTTTCCTAAAGCAAACTGTGTGTCATCTAACAGCTTGTTTTCTTCAATAAATTGCGCCAGCTGAGTATTCATAACCTTTTCAATACGTTTAGCTGGAAAAGGGAGCCACGCTATAGGGCTATCATTTTTGGTCTCTCCTGGGTCAAGCTTGTTTTTTTTCAATAGTGGCAAAATACTGGCCGTTTTCCATAGTGAGGGATAGATTCCTGTATGAAACACAGAGGTTCAGATACTCGCTAGGTTGGAACCTATTAGGTCTGGGATCAAATTCAGGACTGAAGAGGGGCAAGGATCAGACGGAGAGCCTGGCTTGACCGCAATAGCCAGATCCGAGATCAGTTACACTGAAACTGGCCTGAATTCCATTGTTGGGGCTGTCACCACACTTGCCATTATCCGCCAACTGATTCTCACTCTCCGGGGGGGAGGGGGGCGTGAAGTTGGAGTAGATTTGCCCCACCTTGTCCTGAAAATGGCTGGCTAGCGAATCCCAGAGTGATTGGGAAGCCCAGTTAGAGGAGTTCTCCGCTGGCGCTGCCAGTTTGGAAACTACCTGAAACAGCTGTTTAGAGGAATCTTGTGCTGTTTCTATTTTCTTAGTGTAGTAGTTGCTTTTTTCTGTTATTATGAGATGTTTATATTTCGTCAATGCTACCTTATAGCCATTTTTCTCCTAAATGTCATATTCTTGGCGCTATCGTCTCTCCAGTTTCCTACAGCATTGTTTTTCCAGTCTCAGTGCCTCAGAGAAACAGGGGGCAGAGGGGATCTTCCGGTTTTAGGAGGCTATTTTTTTTTAGAAGTTTTATATAGCGCTGACCTGACCCGAGGGTATCGGAGCGCTTTTCAGTTACAAAGCGGAACGTAACATAATATAGTAATGCGTAGAATCCTGTAATAAAAAATTAATAATAAATGTCAATGACGGAGAGTTGAAGTTCAGAGCCTTGCTGACGCAGCGTCTAAGAGGAGTGTGGTGTCTATTTCAGCGCTCCGACTGCTCCTATCGGTTCACTAGAGATCAATTGAGGAACAGGATTTTCAGCTGACTTTTGAATTTAGCAAAAGAGGTAATAGTTCTGATGTGAGGGGGAATAGAGTTCCAGATTTTAGGCGCGTTTCCGGCGAAGGACCTGACTGTGGTTTTTTGTTTTCATGATTTCAGCAGGATGAGTAGTAGGGTGTTAGAGCTTCTGAGGTTCACATTAAAAGCTTTCTGGAGCCATTTGGTATAGTTTGAAGAGGCCTTCATGTTGAGTGTCCAGTAAGTGCTGTTTGAGACTAGCCTGATGTATGCCTTTCCAAGCCTTAAACCGCTTGAGGGAGATAGGCTAAAGTGTACAGATGTAGGATGCAGCATCCTAATTTCAAATAATACCGCAAAATGATCCGCCGATGTCAAGGAGAGGATTTCGTTTATAGAAATATGCTCATTGTTCGTAAACAGCCCATCCAATAGGTGCCCTGCTGAGTGAGTAGGACTCATAACTCCTAGCGCTTCTAGCTCCAGGATAAGGGTTATAGAATCCTTATCTTTGGGGGCTTCCCGTTCGGGTCCAGAGCCGGGGTACCGACGGCAAGAGCGGGGCCTCATTCCCCCGAGCGGTTGCCGGGTGAGGTGAGGTCTTCACCCACACAAAGCTGGGAAGAAGAATTATTCCTCTCCCTCCAGTGGACACCTAAGTATTCAATGTCCTGATATATATGTAACTTTGTTAGTACATGTCTATACTCTTCACCTTTACACTTTATAAGCAGTTGCAGTAGCTATTTTTGTTAATCGGTCCTGAAGAAAGCCGGGCTAGATGCCCGTATGGCTGAAACATGTCGACCATGACCATACTGCACAGCGCTAGTGGGTAGTCTTACTACCCGGCGTGTTTTTTAACCTTTGACACTAGGACTTCTGTTTAAACGCTTCCTGAAGTCCGGGTAGCCAATTTTAACATCACTATTTAAGCACTGCACTTTTTTCATTAACATCACTTGGAGATGTAAATTATGTTCAGTACTTCTGACATCCATTCCCGCACTGGCATTATAGAGGCGGATTCAGGATGGCATGATACATAGTTCCCACATGACGCTATCTCCACCAAATGGGTGGTCTGATGGGAATTATTTCAGCCTTCCGACATTAATGCCTGAAACATTTGACAGCCCATGTTTCACGCACCCATCACCGGTACCGCACTGGTACTGATGTAGGCACACACTTTTCTCCAACTTGATCTGCTCTTTTGTGTGTTATGTATCTCGATGTAGGGGAGCGAGCAGACAGGTCTTGAAACTTTCCCCTTGACCCTCCACATACCGTTTGTTTTTAAGAACATTGAAGTCCCCCAGAATGGTGAAGTTAGCTTTATGGGCTACATGTTCTAGTAGAGTTCCCATAGTTGAGAGAAAATCTCCCCTGGGGCCAGGAGGGCGATATAGGAGGATTTGCTTGAATGACTGATGATTGGAGAGCATAATATTCAAATTAAAAGCCTCACATACCAAAGAGGGAATCAACTCTATTTTGACTGATATGTCATTTCTATGAATGAGAGCCAGGCCTCCCCCTTCGTCTGTACCCTTTACATCTACATGCAGAAAAGCCTTCCGCAGTGGTAATATAAAAGTACGGGCCCGCAGAAGGGTCTGCCAAGTTTCTGTAATGAATAGGGTGCTCTCTTCTGGACACTCGAGGTAGGAAGCAGGAAGCCGCCCCACCATTACGTGCCCGGAGGCGCTTAAAGGACGAGGAGAGCCCCGGTGGAGCGGGTGCTTTCTTCTCGACACTGGGACTTACCATATTTCTTTCTGACACTGCCACAGGACTCCTGCTCTTGCTCCCGGTCTCCCCCGCTGCCGCAGCCTCCTGACATCTTGGCACGGCCGCGGTGAGGGGGGACTACATTACCCAGGAGCGGAAAACATCGTTTACAACGCGGTGTTCCCACCACAGTGCCTTAACAACGATGCCATTACAACGCAAGTCGCTACTACGACTTGCGCTGGATGGCGCTGTTGGACAAGGAATGTTGTCATTTTATAGTCCAACACCTTCCCTACTGTTACGTGGACTGGTGTTGGAATATAAAATTATAATATTCCAAAATCCGCGCCCTCCAACGCAAGTCGTTGTAACGACTTGCGTTGTAATGCCCGCGTTGTCAAGTACTGTGATCTAAAAAATCGCGTTGTTCTTACATACATCCCCCAGGAGCCTTCGAGGTCGGAAGCAGGAAGCCGCCCACACCATTACGTGCCCGGAGGCGCTTAAAAGACGAGGAGAGCCCCGGTGGAGTGGGTGCTCTCTTCTGGATACTGGGACTTACCCTATTTATTTCTGACACTGCCACAGGACCCCCGCTCTTGCTCCCGGTCTCCCCCGCTGCCGCAGCCTCCTGACATCTTGGCGCTGCCGCGGTGAGGGGGGCCCACATCACCCGGGAGCCTTCGAGGTAGGAAGCAGGAAGCCGCCAACGCCATTACACGCCCGGAGGCGCTTAAAAGACGAGGAGAGCCCCCGCGTCGCGGGACGCACGCGGGCGAAGCCCGGGCCAAGGGCGGGCCTGTTTGAGCCCGTTCGAGCCAGGTTGAGGCAGGGTTGGGCCCCCCTTTAAGCCCTTTGGTATTGTATAAGTGTATTTGATTGTAGGCTCTATCATTATTGAAGTTGTGCTATTTAAATAATCCCTAGGTAACATGCCGCTGAGAACTGGTATTGGGAGGAAGGGTGTGGTAACAGGAAGTGTTGCAGGGACTCTTGATCAATTTATTAGAAGAGCCTCTTCAGTCCTTGCACACGAGATAGAGCTGACAGAGCGTCGACTCTCAATGGACCCAGTATTTACAAAAAGATCCTCTCTGGGGGCCATTGAGAGTGCCTGTATGCCGGTAAAACAAGGTCAAAGTGATACAATAACCGCCCCGCAAGAGGAGAACATAGTTACTCAGACCGCTCGGGACTCCCAAACCCCTCAGAGCTGAGAGGCAAAAACACCATCGCGGGAGGGGGCAACATCTGAGGAACCTCCCTCATTAGTTGATCATTTGCGGGGAGCTACCACAAAAAGAAAGCGAGGAGTTACCAGAGTGGGTACCGAACAGAAAGGTAAGAAGGCAAAAAAATGTCAGCAAAGCCCACAGTAGGAAATTGTTACTGAGGATAGCGTAAATGCTGATAATTTGCATGCTACACAGGAAAAAGGAACTGCCCCAGAGATGGTAGTAGCCTCTGCCCAAACGGAGGATTCATTCTGGAGGAAATTGGAGGCTGTTCTTCTAGCTCACTTAGAACCCCTGGGGGACTGACTTAAAGCGATTGATTATAGACTTGGGAAGTCTGAGGAGGTGATAAAGGACACCTTGGGAAGTTTAAACGATAAGTTAACGAGAGGTGACTTTCTGAAAAATACTGGATGGGAGAATGTAAGAGAGGGTGAAATAGACCTAACCATTACTGAAACACCTAGGTTAACCATCGCAGAAAAATCTCAGCTGAAGGAAAAAGCAGGGGGGTTGGCGGAAGTTAAGGGATTGAACACTGAGGATAATGGATCACATAAGGGTCCTGGTAATGAAGGGTCAGAAAAGAACAGTGTAAAGAAACTACTTCCTAATTTAAATCTACCCCCAGACTGTGCCCCATATTTTGCGGTCTTGACGGGGTCTCAGAGCTTAATGTAGAAGTGGAGGAATCCTATGACCAATTGAAAAACAAAACAATACACTGGTTAAATTGTAACAGGCCTCTGCCCCGTGAAGCTAAATGTCTTGCACGTAAGGAGAGTGAGTTGGGTGGGAAATATCCAGAATAATGAGGGCAGCTCAGCATGTTATTACCGCCCAACAGAAAGGTATGCGTACAAACATAGAGGTGCAAGATCTTAGTTACTTTTATAAGCCTAATCAGCATGGGATCAAGGGAGGGCCACATGGAGGTTGCAAGGGGTGGGTACAGCAGCCTAACAGAGGAAGGGGTTGGACATATAGAGTTAGGAACGAGAATCCGGCTTATCATACCAAGGGGCTACAAACATATGAGAGCTGGAAAGCCCAAAGAAGGAAAGGTTGTCCCCTATCGTTATATAATAAATATGCACCACTGAGCTGGGGTTCACACCTCAGCGAAGTAGACTGACTACCCAGGGTTTTAACAGTCAAGTAAAGTGATCCACAGTTGAGAAAACAAGGTGAAGAGATAATAAAGGGTGTATTCCCAAATAAGACACAGGAGGCATGTATTATCCCACCACGATCAAGAGTCACTGACATTAATATAGTTAATGGGCCCCCTTTGGCCACAGGATATTTATCTAGGAGCCAATGGAACACTTTAGAATTACTGTCCTGGAACATGGCGGGGCTTTCAGCCAAATTTCAAAATATCGAGTGGCAAGAATATGTAAATAAATTTAATGTCATTTGTGTCCAAGAAACCTGGGAAGTCGAACGGACTAATTTTAATCTGGTCGGGTATAAAGCGTTCGGAGTACCAGCTGTTAGATCAATGTCAGGTAGAGCTAAGGGGGGCCTCATTTTGTGGGTCCATCTGAGTTTGGAAGGGACCTGGAAGGATCTTATTTGGAAGTCAGACTGTATGTTAGCGGTGCAGTATAAAACTAAGGATCTCAAATTAATTATAGTTCATTTCTATAACGCGGGAGGATGCAGAGTGGAGGAGCTGGAAGAAAGATCAGGGATACAGAGAGAGAGGGTGATGGACGCTACGGCTCCATTGTTTTTAATAGCAGGGGATTTGCTCACAGCTGATACCTTTCAAGGAAAATTGGACTTCTTGTAGTATAGAGGAGGGAGCCCATTTTGACCATACAGTAGAAGGGGGGAAATAAGTAGGATGATGAAAAATGTGGACATGGAACATTCAGTGGACCTGTTATCTTTTAAATCTAGTAGAGAGGTTAACCCTACTTTTAAAGGAAGAGGATACTGTTCCTATATTGATTTTGTAATTGTATCTCACCTGCTAAACCAACGAATTCTGGGATTTAATATTGACTGTAGTGGTTTTAGTGACCATAATCCTCTAACAGTGACTGTGGCAGTGTCACTGGTTAGCAGTGAAATAAGGATGAGAAAAAGAGATGTTAGGGAGAAGGTCAAGGACCGGGGGCAATGCCTAAAATGGGCTAAATTGGATGGAGATAGTTTTTACGAATCATTATTGGTAGAGGGGAAACAGCACCTAGAAGTGTGTTTAAATTTAGAGATTAATGGGCCCCCCTGGTTGAGGCATTTGAAGAGATAGGACGGCTACTAGATAGCCTAATGCATACAACAGGGAAAGGAAAGATTACAACTAAGTCCAAATGGTTTGACGGAGGGTGCTCCTTAGCTCAAAGGAATCTCAGAGCAGCCCTCAAACATAAGCCCAGAGATGGTGGTAAGGGTCATTCACTGTAGACTACAGTCAAAACAGGAAGTAAGGCGTCAGAAGAAAGCTCTCCAAATCCAAACGTGGGAAGATTTAAGAGGGGCAGCAGAAAGAAGAGATCTTTCCATTTTTTGGTCAATAATTAACAGACCCTGTTTCCAAGATGGAAACTGCCCCCAGATAGCATCAAATGTGCTCCCTGAACAGTGGGTGGAACACTTCAGTGGCCTATATAATAGAGGGACGCCGGTGGCTGGGGAGCAGGAGGTCAGCAGGGAGAGTGGGTCAGTGGTGCCAGTATTCACATTAAAAGAGATCGAGGGGGGTATCAAGGGCCTCACCCGAAACAAAGCCCCAGGCCCAGACGGGATCCCGCCGGACCTCTTTTTAAGTGATGTGGAACTATGGGGACCGGTATTAACTAGAGTTATGAATGCGGCTACGGTTTCCGGCCTACCCCGATCATGGTCGACGGCCACAATAGTGCCTATATTTAAGAAGGGTAGTAGGGATAGCCCCCAATGTTATAGGCCCATCTCTTTGATAGAAGTAAAACAGCTAAAGTAATGGGTAGGGCTATCCGGAACCGTCTTATGAGCTGGGAAGAAGTAAACCATATCCTCACAGATGTCCAGTATGGTTTCCGGGCTGGCAGATCCACTACTGACCAATATTTAAATTTATATTTATTGGTCATAAAATACACAGTAGCTAGTAATGAAAAAGTATAGCTAGCTTTCATGGATCTGGCAGCAGCTTTTGATTGTGTAAATAGGGTAAAGCTGTGGGCTATAATGTCTAGCTTAGGGGTTTAGGTTGGTCATATTAATATCTTGAGAGCCTTTCACCAAAACACAACTGCAAAAGTAAGATACAACCTGGAGGGAGGGCAACCCGAGTCTTTTAAATGTACTAGTGGGGTCAGGCAAGGATGCATTTTGGCACCCTTCCTGTTCTCCATTCATATTAATGGCCTAGAAAGTTTTTTAACTAATTTAAAAGTGGACTCACCAAGAATTGGAAGCAGATCAGTCCCCGTCCTACTCTACGTGGACGTCGCAGTCCTGTTGGCTCGTACACCATTAGGACTGCAGCGTCTGATAGATGGGTTTGTAAAGTTTATGAACAGTTTGGATTTATCTGCTAATCTGACTAAATCATATGTTATGGAGGTGGGTCCAAAACACACTGGAAAAAAAAATAACAACAGAATAGGCTCAGCAAGCTTGGCAAAGGTACAGACCTTTTCATATTTGGGCATTTTATTTGATAGGAATTTAAGTTTTAAACCGTTGATCGAGGGACGTTGTAATAAGCTAGTATCAAGCTCAGGAGCTGTAATGAATTTTGGCAGTAGATTGGGACGATGGTCCCCTGAGCAAATGCTGATTATGTATAACTCGATCACTTATGCTAAAGTTGCATATGGGGCAGAACTGTGGGGGATGGCGGATGTTTCTAAATTACAGGTAGAGGAAAACAAATACCTGAGCAGGCTCCTCAAAGTCCCCCAATGTGTATCATCCCACATCGTACACGAGGAACTAGGCTGTAAGCACCTGATTGATAGGGTGAGGAACAGGCCCTTTGCCGCCTGGTTAAAGATATGGGTCAATCAGGAAGCCAATTTGACTCAGCAGATAATTATAGGCTATATGGGAAGGGAGAAAGGAATGTCTATCCCCTGACTGAAATATGTGAAGGAGGGCTTTGAGAGTATTGGTTGTGTAAATCTCTTTTTAAATCCACTCTGTATTACTAAACAGGACCAAGCTAGACTAAATGAGACGCTCCTTAAACACAAAGCTATAGTACGGGAAGTGGAAGTGAGAAATAAACAGTCAGTTCACGCATACGCTGTAGTGAGGTCTTGCAGCGGGTTGGAGCCTTACCTTGCCCTTGTATATAATCCCCATGACAGATTTTTATTAACACGTTTTAAGCTCAACCTTTTTCATCATTTATTAGCTGAGTATGCGGGTTTCACTAAGTCAGTTGAGTCAAAGGGTCCCTGCAGCTGCGATCACTGATCTCCACAGGATACCCTTCATTTTGTATTATTATGCCCATTTTATCAATTGCCCAGGCGTCGCTTTTTAGTAGATTTGTTTAAAAAGGCCAACCTTAGATTTGTGAAAGAAGCACTTGTATTTTTAAAAGTGGCTAGAGATCCCCTGACTTTATTCTGTGTGACAAATGTTTTAAGACCCTCAGTTAAATTGAGGGCTACTGTAGGAATGGGTGGAGTGACACCATAACACTTCTGTTGGAAGGGCGGAGAGAAATCACTGTTTTTATATATGACCTGATAAATTAAGTGGGATGTATTACAGTGGATGTTCCTGATCCTTTAAAAAAAAATGTTGTATTCTTTTTAAATTGTACTTTTATGGTGTTATTGAAATGCCGAATAAACAATGTGATGATGATGATGAATATCTAGTTGATGCTTGTCTAAGAGCACCGCTACATCATATTTGTGCTTTGGGAGGGAGCGTGCATTAATCAGGACAGAATAAACCCTGTCCTTTTTCTTAGGTTCAATTGGATGTATGATAGTGGGTGCATTTCCGCCTGGCGGTTCTGTTCCCTGTGAGGGACCTCAAGTCTAACGCCACAGGTCGTACATACAACTGCAGGTCTGTTAAGCATTCTAACTCCAGTGAATGCAACAATAGGGATAGTGTTGGATAGTGGAGGGATATAAATTACTATTCTCACTCCAAAGAGTGCAACAGTAGGGAACTTGTTGGATAACAGTGGGGTAAAAATGACTATACCCACTCCAGTGATTGTAAGAGTAGGATAAGTGTTGGATAGCAGAGGGGTAAGAATAACTATTCCCACTCCAGTTAGTGCAACAGTAGGGAAAGTGCTGGATAGCTGAGGGATAAAAATACTATTCCCACTCGAGTGAGTGCAACAGTAGGGAAAGTGTTGAATAGCGGAGGTGTAAAAATAACTGTTCCAACTCCAGTGAGTGCAGCAATAGGGAAAGTGTTAGATAGCAAATGGGTAAAATGTACTATTCTCAATCCAGTGAGAGCAACAGTAGGGAAAGGGTTGGATAGCGGAGGGGTAAAAATGATTATTCCCACTCCACTTAATGTAACAGTAGGATAAGTGTTGGATAGTGGAGGGGTTACAAAAATGTCTTCCGACTCCAGTGAGTGCAACAGTAGGGAAAGTGTTAGATAGCAAAGGGGTAAAATGTACTATTCTCAATCCAGTGAGAGCAACAGTAGGGAAAGGGTTGGATAGCAGAGGGTTAAAAATTATTATTCCCACTCCACTGAATGTAACAGTAGGATAAGTGTTGGATAGTGAAGGAGTAAAAAACAAGTGTTTCGACTACAGTGAGTGCAACAGTAGGGAAAGGGCTGGATAGAAAAGGGGTAAACATTACTATTCCCAATACAGTGAGAGCAACAGAAGGGAAAGTGTTGGATAGCAGAGGAGAATAAATTACTATTCCCACTACAGTGAGTGCCACAGTAGGAAAAGTGTTGGATAGGGGTAAAAATTACTATTCCAGCTCCAGTGAGTGCAACAATAGAGAAAGTGTTGGATAGCGGAGGAGTAAAAATTACTATTCCCACTCCACTGTATACAACAGTAGGATAAGTTTTGGATAGTGGAGGGGCAAACATTTGTATTCCCTCTCCGGTGAGTGCAACAGTAGGGAAAGTGTTGGATAGCAGAGGGGTAAAAATTACTATTCCCACTTCAGTGACTGCATCTGTAGAGAAAGTGTTGGATAGTGGAGGGGGAAACATTTATATTCCAACTCCAGTAAGTGCAACAGTAGGGAAAGTGTTGGCTAGAGGAGGGGAAAAAATGACTATTCCCACTCCAAAGATTGCAACAGTAGGGAAAGTTTTGCATAGAGGAGGGGTAAACCTTACTATTCTCAATCCAGTGAGAGCAACAGTAGGGAAAGTGCTGGATAGCAGAGGGGTAACAATTACTACTCCCACTCCAGTGAGTGCAACAATAGGGAAAGTGTTGGATAGCAAAGGGGTAAAATGTACTATTCTCAATCCAGTGAGAGCAACAGAAGGGAAAGGGTTGGATAGCGGAGGGGTAAAAATGATTATTCCCACCCCACTGAATGTAACAGTAGGATAAGTGTTGGCTAGTGGAGGTGTTAAAAACATTTATTAAGGCTCCAGTGAGTGCAACAGTAGGGAAAGTGCTGGATAGAGGAGGGGTAAAAATTACTATTCCCACTCCAGTGACTGCAAGTGTAAAGAAAAAGTTGGATAGCGAAGGAGGAAACATTTCAATTCCAACTCCAGTGAGTGCAACAATGGGGAAAGTATTGGATAGCGGAGGGGAAAAAATGAATATTCCCACTCCAGTGAGTGCCACAGTAGGGAAAGTGTTGGATAGGGGTAAAAATTACTATTCCAGCTCCAGTCAGTGCAACAATAGAAAAAGTGTTGGATAGCGGAGGAGTAAAAAATACTATTCCCACTCCACTGTATACAACAGTAGGATAAGTTTTGGATAGCGGAGGGGTAAACATTTGTATTCCCTCTCCGGTGAGTGCAACAGTAGGGAAAGTGTTGGATAGCAGATGGGTAAAAATTACAATTCCCACTTCAGTGACTGCATCTGTAGAGAAAGTGTTGGATAGTGGAGGGGGAAACATTTATATTCCAACTCCAGTGAGTGCAACAGTAGGGAAAGTGTTCGCTAGAGGAGGGGAAAAAATGACTATTCCCACTCCAAATTTTGCAACAGTAGGGAAAGTTTTGCATAGAGGAGGGGTAATCATTACTTTTCCCACTCCACTGAATGTAACAGTAGGATAAGTGTTGGCTAGTGGAGGTGTTAAAAAAATGTATTCCGGCTCCAGTGAGTGCAACAGTAGGGAAAGTGCTGGATAGAGAAGGGGTAAAAATTACTATTCCCACTCCAGTGACTGCAAGTGTAGAGAAAGTGTTGGATAGCGAAGGGGGAAACATTTCTATTCCAACTCCAGTGAGTGCAACAGTGAGGAAAGTGTTGGATAGCAGAGGGGAAAAAATGAATATACCCACTCCAAAGAGTGCAACAGTAGGGAAAGTGTTGCATAGCGGAGGGGTAAACATTACTTGTCCCAATCCAGTGAGAGCAACAGTAGGGAAAGTGTTGGATAGCAGAGGAGAATAAAAAACTATTCCCACTCCAGTGAGTGCAAGTATAGGGAAAGCGTTGGATAGCGGAGGGTTAAAAATTACTATACCTACTCCAGTGATTGCAACAGTAGGATAAGTGTTGTATAGCGGAGGGGTAAAAATTACTATTCCCACTCCGGTGAGTGCAACAGTAGGGAAAGTGCTGGATAGCGGAGGGGTAAACATTACTATTCCCACTCCAGTAAGTGCAACAGTAGGGATAGTGTTGGATAGCTGAGGTGTAATAATTTCTATTACAACTCCAGTGTGTGCAACAATAGGAAAGTGTTGGATAGCATAGGGGTAACATTTACTATTCCCAATCCAGTGAGAGCAACAGTAGGGAACGTGTTGAATAGTGGAGGGGCAAAAATTATTATTCCCACTCCAGTGAGTGTAACAATAGGGAAAGTGTTAGATAGCAATGGGGAATACAACAGCAGGATAAGTGTTGGACAGCGGAGGGTAAACATTTGTATTCCCTCTCCGGTGAGTGAAACAATAGAGATAGTGTTGGATAGCGGAAGGGAAAAAATTACTATTCCCACATCAGTGACTGCAACTGTAGAGAAAGTGTTGGATAGCGAAGGGGGAACATTTATATTCCAACTCCAGTGAGTGCAACAGTAGGAAAATGTTGTCTAGCGGAGGGGAAGAAATGACTATTAGGGAAAGTGTTGCATAGCGGAGGGATAAACATTACTATTCCCAATCCAGTGAGAGCAATAGTAGGGAAAGTGCTTGATAGTGGAGGGGTAAAAATTACTATTCCCACTCCACTGAGTGCAACAATAGGGAAAGTGTTAGATAGCAAAGGGGTAAAATGTACTATTCTCAATCCAGTGAAAGCAAAAGTAGTGAAAGTTTTGGATAGCAGAGGGGTAAACATTAGTATTCCCACTCCACTGAATGTAACAGTAGGATAAGTGTTGGATAGTGGAGGGGTTAAAAAAATGTATTCCGACTCCAATGAGTGCAACAGTAGGGAAAGTGCTGGATAGAGGAGGGGTAAAAACGTACTATTTCCACTCTAGTGACTGCAACTGTAGAGAAAGTGTTGGATAGCGGAGGTGGAAAATTTCAATTTCAACTCCAGTGAGTGGCACAGTAGGGAAAGTGTAGCATAGCGGAGGGGTAAACAATACTATTCCCAATCCAGGGAGACCAACAGTAGAGAAAGTTTTGAATAGCAGAGGAGAAAGAATTACTATTCCCACTCCAGTGAGTGCAACATTAGGTAAAGTGTTGGATAGCGGAGGGGTAAAAATTACTATTCCCACTCTAGTGAGTGCAACTGTAGGGAAGGTGTTGGATAGAGGGGGGTAAAAATTACTATTCCAGCTCCAATGAGTGCAACAATAGGTAAAGCGTTGGATAGCGGAGGTGTAAACATTATTATACATACTCCAGTGATTTCAACAGTAGGATAAGTGCTGTATAGTGGAGGGGTAAAAATTACTATTCCCACTCCAGTGAGTGCAACAGTAGGGAAAGTGTTGGATAGTGGAGGTGTAAAAATGTCTATTCCACCTCCAGTGAATGCAACAATAGGGGAAAGTGTTGGATAGCAAAGGGGTAAAATGTACTACTCCCAATCCACTGAGAGCAACAGTAAGGAAAGTGTTGGATAGCAGAGGGGCAAAAATTATTATTCCCACTCCAATGAATACAACAGTAGGATAATTGTTGGATAGAGGAGGGGTAAACATTTGTATTTCCTCTCCGGTCAGTGCAACAGTAGGGAAAGTGTTGGATAGCGGAGGGGCAAAAATTACTATTCCCACTTCAGTGACTTCAACTGAGAGGAAAGTGGTGGATAGCGGACGGGGAAAATTTCTATTCCAACTCCAGTGGGTGGAACAGTAGGGAAAGTGTTGCATAGCGGAGGGGTAAAAATTACTATTCCAAATCCAGTGAGAGCAACAGTAGGGAAAGTGCTGGATAGTGGAGCGGCAAAAATTACTATTTCCACTCCAGTGAGTGCAACAATTGGGAAAGTGTTGGCTAGCAAAGGGGTCAAATGTACTTTTCTCAATCCAGTGAGAGGAACAGTAGGGAAAGTGTTGCATAGCGGAGGGGTAAACATTACTATTCTCAATCCAGTGTGAGCAACAGTAGGGAAAGTGCTGGATAGTGGAGGGGTAATTATTACTATCTCCCCCTTCAGTGAGTGCAACAGTAGGGAAAGTGTTGGATAGCGGAGGGGTAACAATTATAATTCCCACTCCACTGAATGTAACAGTAGGATAAGTGTTGGATAGTGGAGGGGTAAAAATTATAATTCCCACTCTACTGACTGCAAAATTAGAGAAAGTGTTGGATAGCGGAGGGGGAAACTTTTCTACTCCAACTCCAGTGAGTGCAACAGTAGGGAAAGTGTTGGATAGCGGAGGGGAAAACATGACTATTCCCACTCCAAGGAGTGCAACTGTAGGGAAAGTGTTGGAATGCGGAGGGATAAACCTTACTATTCCCAATCCAGTGAGAGCAACAGTAGGGAAAGTGCTGGATAGCGGGGCGGTAAAAATGACTGTTTCCACTCCAGTGAGTGCCACAATTGGGAAAGTGTTGGCTAGCAAAGGGGTCAAATGTACTTTTCTCAATCCAGTGAGAGGAACAGTAGGGAAAGTGTTGCATAGCGGAGGGGTAAACATTACTATTCCCACTCCAAGAGGTGCAACAGTAGGGAAAGTGTTTGATAGCGGAGGGATAAACCTTACTATTCCCAATCCAGTGAGAGCAACAGTAGGTAATGTGTTGGATAGCAGAGGGGTAAAAATGACTATTCCCACTCTAGTGAGTGCAACAGTAGGGAACGTGTTGGATAGAGGGGTGTAAAAATTACTATTCCAACTCCAGTGAGTGCAACAATAGGGAAAGCGTTGGATAGCGGAGGGGTAAAAATTACTATTCCCACTCCAAAGAGGGCAACCGTAGGGAAAGTGTTGGATAGCGGAGGTTTAAAAATTACTATACCTACTCCAGTGATTGCAAGAGTATGATAAGGGTTGTATAGCGGAGGTGTAAAAATTACTACTCCCACTCCAGTGAGTGCAACAGTAGGAAAAGTGCTGGATAAGGAGGGGTAAACATTACTATTCCCACTTCAGTGAGTGCAACAGTAGGGAAAGTGTTGGATAGCGGAGGTATAAACATTTCTATTACAACTCCAGTGAGTGCAACAATAGGGAAAGTGATGGATAGCAAAGGGGGAAAATTTACTTTTCCCAATCCAGTGAGAGTAAAAGTAGGGAAAGTGTTGGATAGTGAAGGGGCAAAATGTATTATTCCCAATCCACTGAATGCAACAGTTGGATAAGTGTTGGATAGCGGAGCAGTTAACATTTTTATTCCAATTACGGTGAGTGCAACAGTAGGGAAAGTGTTGGATAGAGGAAGGGTAAAAATTACTTATCCTACTTCTGTGACTGCAACAGTAGAGAAGGTGTTGGATAGCGGAGGGGTAAAAATTATTATACTAAATCAAGTGAACGTAACAGTAGGGAAAGATTTGAATAGCAGAGGGGTAAAAGTTACTATTTCCAGTCCAGTAAGAGCAACAGTAGGGAAAGTGTTGGATAACGGAGGAGTAAAAATTACTATTCTCACTTCAGTGACTGGAACTGTAGAGAAAGTGGTGGATAGCGGATGGGGAAAATTTCTATTGTAACTCCAGTGAGTGGAACAGTAGGTAAAGTGTTGGATAGCGGAGGGGAAAGATGACTACTCCCACTCCAAAGAGTGCAACAGTAGGGAATGTGTTGCATAGCGGAGGGGTAAAAATTACTATTCCAAATCCAGTGAGAGCAACAGTAGGGAAAGTGCTGGATAGCGGAGGGGTAAAAATTACTATTCCCACTCTAGTGAGTGCAACAGTAGGGAACGTGTTGGAGAGAGGGGGTAAAAATTACTATTCCAACTCCAGTGAGTGCAACAATAAGGAAAGCGTTGGATAGCAGAGGGGTACGAATTACTATTCCCACTCCAAAGAGGGCAACTGTAGGGAAAGTGTTGGATAGCGGAGGTTTAAAAATTACTATACCTACTCCAAAGATTGCAAGAGTATGATAAGTGTTGTATAGCTGAGGGGTAAAAATCAATACTCCCACTCCAGTGAGTGCAACAGTAGGAAAAGTGCTGGATAGCGGAGGGGTAAACATTACTATTCTCACTTCAGTGAATGCAACAGTAGGGAAAGTGTTGGATAGCGGAGGTGTAAAAATTTCTATTCCAACTCCAGTGAGTGCAACAATAGGGAAAGTGATTGATAGCAAAGGGGGAAAAATTACTTTTCCCAATCCAGTGAGAGCAAAAGTAGGGAAAGTGTTGGATAGTGAAGGGGCAAAATGCATTGTTCCCAATCCACTGAATTCAACAGTAGGATAAGTGTTGGATAGCGGAGGGGTTAACATTTATATTCCCATTACTGTGAGTGCAACAGTAGGTAAAGTGTTGGATAGCGGAGGGGTAAAAATTACTATTCCTACTTCAGTGACTGCAACAGTAGAAAAGGTGTTGGATAGCGGAGGGGTAAACATTATTATACTAACTCCAGTGAATGTAACAGTATGGAAAGTGTTGAATAGCAGAGGGGTAAACGTTACTATTTCCAGTCTAGTAAGAGCAACGGTAGGGAATGTGTTGGATAGCGGAGGGGTAAAAATTACTATTCCCACTTCAGTGACTGCAACTGCAGAGAAAGTGGTGGATAGCGGACAGGGAAAATTTCTATTCCAACTCCAGTGAGTGGAACAGTAGGTAAAGTGTTGGATAGCGGAGGGGAAAGAGGACTATTCCCACTCCAAGGAGTGCAACAGTAGGAAAAGTGTTGCATAGCGGAGGGGTAAAAATTACTATTCCAAATCCAGTGGGAGCAACAGTAGGGAAAGTGCTGGATAGTGTAGGGGTAACAATTACTATTTCCACTCCTGTGAGTGCAACAATAGGTAAAGTGTTGGATAGCAAAGGGGTAAAATGTACTATTCTCAATCCAGTGAGAGGAACAGTAGGGAAAGTGTTGGATAGCGGAGGGGTAAAAAATAGTATTCCCACTCCACTTAATGTAACAGTAGGATAAGTGTTAGATAGTGGAGGGGTTAAAAAACTATATTCCGACTCCAGTGAGTGCAACAGTAGGGAAAGTGTAGGATAGGGGAGGGAAAAAAATGACTATGCCCACTCCAAAGAGTGTGCCAGTAGGGAAAATGTTGCATAGCGGAGTGGTAAACATTACTATTCCCAATCCAGTGTGAGCAACAGTAGGGAAAGTGCTGGATAGCGGAGGGGTAAACATTACTATTTCCACTTCAGTGAGTGCAACAGTAGGAAAAGTGTTGGATAACGGAGGTGTAAAAATTACTGTTCCAACTCCAGTGATTGCAACAATAGGGAAAGTGTTGATGAGCAAAGGGATCAAATTTACTATTCTCAATCCAGTGAGAGCAAAAGTAGGGAGAGTGTTGGCTAGTGAAGGGGCAAAATGTATTGTTCTCAATCCACTGAATTCAACAGTAGGATAAGTGTTGGATAGCAGAAGGGTTAACATTTTTGTTCCCATTACGGTGAGTGCAACAGTAGGGAAAGAGTTGGATAGCGGAGGGGTAAAAATTACTATTCCTACTTCAGAGACTGCAACAGTAGGGAAAGTGTTGGATAGGGAAGGGGAAAAATGACTATTCCCATTCCAAAGAGTCCGCCAGTAGGGATAGTGTTGCATAGCAGAGGGGTCAACAATACTATTCCCAATCCAGTGAGAGCAACAGTAGGGAAAGTGTTGAATAGCAGAGAGGTAAAAATTATAATTCCCACTCCACTGAATGTAACAGTAGGATACGTGTTGGATAGTGGAGGGGTAAACATTATAATTCCCACTCCACTGACTGCAACATTAGAGAAAGTGTTGGATAGCGGAGGGGGAAACATTTCTACTCCAACTCCAGTGAGTGCAACAGTAGGGAAAGTGTTGGATAGTGGAGGGGAAAACATGACTATTCCCACTCCAAGGATTGCAATAGTAGGGAAAGTGTTGGATAGCTGAGGGATAATCCATACTATTCCCAATCCAGTGAGAGCAACCGTAGGGAAAGTGTTGGATAGCGGAGGGGTAAAAATTACTATTCCCACTCTAGTGAGTGCAACAGTAGGGAACATGTTGGATAGAGGGGGTAAAAATTACTATTCCAACTCCAGTGAGTGCAACAATAGGGAAAGCGTTGGATAGCGGAGGGGTAAAAATTACTATTCCCAATCCAAAGAGGGCAACCGTAGGGAAAGTGTTGGATAGCGGAGGTTTAAAAATATCTATACCTACTCCAGTGATTGCAAGAGTATGATAAGTGTTGTATAGCGGAGGGGTAAAAATTACTACTCCCACTCCAGTGAGTGCAACAGTAGGAAAAGTGCTGGATAGCGGAGGGGTAAACATTACTATTCCCACTTCAGTGAGTGCAACAGTAGGGAAAGTGTTGGATAGCGGAGGTGTAAAAATTTCTATTCCAACTCCAGTGAGTGCAAAAATAGGGAAAGTGATGGATAGCAAAGGGGGAAATTTACTTTTCCCAATCCAGTGAGAGCAAAAGTAGGGAAAGTGTTGGATAGTGAAGGGGCAAAATGTATTATTCCCAAACAACTGAATGCAACAGTTGGATAAGCGTTGGATAGCGGAGAGGTTAACATTTTTATTCCCATTATGGTGAGTGCAACAGTAGGAAGAGTGTTGGATAGCGGAGGGGTACACATTTCTATTCCTACTTCAGTGACTGCAACAGTGGAGAAGGTGTTGGATAGCGGAGGGTTAAAAATCATTATACTACCTCCAGTGAATGTAACAGTAGGGAAAGTGTTCAATAGCGGAGGGGTAAAAATTACTAATCCCACTTCAGTGACTTCAACTGCAGAGAAAGTGGTGGATAGCGGACGGGGAAAATTTCTATTCCAACTCCAGTGAGTGGAACAGTAGGTGAAGTGTTGGATAGCGGAGGGGAAAGATGACTATTCCCACTCCAAAGAGTGCAACAGTAGGGAAAGTATTGCATAGCGCAGGTTTTAAAAATTACTATTTCCACTCCAGTGAGTGCAACAATAGGGAAAGTGTTGGATAGCAAAGGGGTAAAATGTACTATTCTCAATGAAGTGAGAGGAACAGTAGGGAAAGTGTTGGATAGCAGAGGAGTAAAAATTAGTACTCCCACTTCACTTAATGTAACAGTATGATAAGTGTTAGATAGTGGAGGGGGTAAAAAAATATATTCCGACTCCATTGAGTGCAACCGTAGGGAAAGTGCTGGATAGAGTAGAGGTAAAAATTACTATTCCCACTCTTGTGACTGCAACTGTAGAGAAAGTGTTGGATAGCGGAGGGGAAAACTTTTCTATTCCAACTCCAGTGACTGCAACAGTAGGGAAAGTGTTGGATAGGGGAGGGGAAAAAATGACTATTCCCACTCTAAAGAGTGCGCCAGTAGGGAAAGTGTTGCAAGGTGGAGGGGTGAACATTACTATTCCCAATCCAGTGTGAGCAACAGTAGGGAAAGTGCTGGATAGCAGAGGGGAAAACATTACTATTCCCACTTCAGTTAATGTTAATGTTAAGGGGGTGCTTCTATAGCGCACGGCTACTCCGAGGAGTGTCCCGGCGCTGTAAGAGCCTCAGCAAGTTCAGAGAATAAAGAAAACGGACGAGTGACAGAAGCATAGAAGCACAGGCGACAGGCGAGAGTGAGTGCAACATTAGGGAAAGTGTTGGATAGCGGTGGTGTAAAAATTACTGTTCCAACTCCAGTGATTGCAACAATAGGGAAAGTGTTGATGAGCAAAGGGATTACATTTACTATTCTCAATCCAGTGAGAGCAACAGTAGGGAAAGTGTTGAATAGCTGAGGGGTAACAATTATAATTCCCACTCCACTGAATGTAAAAGTAGGATAAGTGTTGGATAGTGGAGGGGTAAAAATTATAATTCCCACTCCACTGACTGCAACATTAGAGAAAGTGTTGGATAGCGGAGGGGGAAACATTTCTACTCCAAATCCACTGAGTGCAACAGTTGGGAAATTTTTGGATAGCAGAGGGGAAAACATGACTATTCCCACTCCAAGGAGTGCAACAGTAGGGAAAGTGTTGGATAGCTGAGGGATAAACCTTACTATTCCCAATCCAGTGAGAGCAACAGTAGGGAAAGTGTTGGATAGTGGAGGGGTAAAAATTACTATCCCCACTCTAGTTAGTGCAACAGTAGGGAACGTGTTGGATAGAGGGGGTAAAAATTACTATTCCAACTCCAGTGAGTGCAACAATAGGGAAAGCGTAGGATAGCGGAGGGGTAAAAATTATTATTCCTACTCCAAATAGGGCAACCGTAGGGAAAGTGTTGGATAGTGGAGGTTTAAAAATTACTATACCTACTCCAGTGATTGCAAGAGTATGATAAGTGTTGTATAGCGGAGGGGTAAAAATTACTACTCCCACTCCAGTGAGTGCAACAGTAGGAAAAGTGCTGGATAGCGGAGGGGTAAACATTACTATTCCCACTTCAGTGAGTGCAACAGTAGGGAAAGTGTTGGATAGCGGAGGTGTAAACATTTCTATTCCAACTGCAGTGAGTGCAACAATAGGAAAAGTGATGGATAGCAAAGGGGGAAAATTTACTTTTCCAAATCCAGAGAGAGCAACAGTAGGATAAGTGCTGGATAGCGGAGGGGTTAACATTTTTATTCCCATTACGGTGAGTGCAACAGTAAGGAAAGTGTTAGATAGCGGAGGTGTAAAAATTACTATTTCAACTCCAGTGAGTGCAACAATAGGGAAAGTATAATTGGCAAGGGGGTGACATTTACTATTCCGAATCCAGTGAAAGCAACAGTAGAAAAAGTGTTGGATAGAGGAGGGGCAACAATTACCATTCCCACTCCAAAGAGTGCAACATTAGAGAAAGTGTTGAATAGCGGAGGGGTATAAATTACCATTCCCAGTCCACTGAATGCAACAGTAGGATAGGTGTTGTATAGCGGAGGGTTAAACATTTTTTTCCCACTCCGGTGAGGGCAACAGTAGGGACATTTATGGAAAGTGGAGGGGTAAAAATTACTATTCCCACTCCAGTGAGTGCAACAGTAGGGAAAGTGTTGGATAGCGGAAATGTAAAGATTTCTATTCCACCTCCAGTGAGTACAACTATAGGGAAAGTGTTGGATTGCAAAGGGGTAAAATGTACTATTCCCAATCCACTGAGAGCAACAGTAAAGAAAGTGTTGGATAGTGGAGAGGCAAACATTATTATTCCCACTCCAATGAATACAACAGTAGGATAAGTGTTGGATAGCGGAGGGGTAAACATTTGTATTTCCTCTCCGGTGAGTGCAACAGTATGGAAAGTGTGGGATAGCGTAGGGGTAATAAATTACTATTCCTACTTCAGTGACTGCAACAGTAGAGAAGGTGTTGGATAGCGGAGGGGTAAAAATTATTATACTAACTCCAGTGAATGTAACAATAGGGAAAGTGTTGAATAGCAGAGGGGTAAAAGTTACTATTTCGGGGGGCGTGGCTACGCAAGCGGAGATGGCGGTCGCAGCTTGCTAGAGCTCCCGCCGGCCCGCCATTAATCCTTCCAATTATCCTGGTCCCTGACCCCGAAACCCACAACGACAACGGGGCGAAGGCCGCCGGGTGTGCCAGGAACCCTCCGGTGTGCCCAGCGGTGGTCCGGAGTCCCGTGACCGGACGGTGCAACGAGGCGCGAGGTGCGGCCTGGAGGACAGTGGTGCAGCCGGGGCCTCGATTTTGGCGCTCCCCGGCCGGGGAGCTGAGCACTAACCCGCTTGGCCTGGTGGCGGCCGCAACACCTGGAGACCCGAGGCATCGAGGACGCTGGGGAAGGTGTGTGATCCCTCTTCCGGAGCCCAGCTGTATTTTGAGGGGGCGCGGAGGCTGCGGATGACCGGGAGCGGCCGGAGCGGCCTGGTGGACTAGGTGCAGCCGGGACCTCGATTTTCGCGGCCCAGTGTCGGTGGCCCTGGTGTTCCCGCCCAGCGGTGCTCAACCCACGACACGGACGATTGGCAGCAACTGTAAGTAGTGGAAACCCCCCCCCCGGACCGTAGGGGACACCGGCGCTTCGGCGCGAGATCCACCAGGCCTGTCCACCTCTCCCCCCGGGGGGGGGTTCGCTGATCGGAGGGGGCCCTGATTCTTGGCGGCCGCTGGGGCCGGCCACGCTCTGATCTGGACACTAAGTCACGCTGGACCGGATCCGCCAGGACTTGCCCGAGGGCTGACGACCGGTCGTGGTCTTCCCTCCCCTCCTCACTGCTTTCCATAGACCTCAACGAGGGCGGTCGGGGTCCCACGCCTTAATTCCATCTTGGGGCCCATTTACCCTCGGCGGTCATGACCAGAGGGGGCGGTGGCCCCGCCAAGCAGGTGACGATTGATAAATTCACGGGGCCCAGTGGGGGCTCTGGACAGTCCGGGGGTGCTCCGCCCGGCGGGGGGCCAGACAATGCAGCCCTTATGGCGGCCATCACCCAGTCGAGGGATGCGCTAGACGCCAAGATAGGGGCAGTAGGAGCGGATGTGACCCTACTACGCCAAGACCTGAGGAATGCTGTGGCGCGGATCACCGAAGCTGAATCCAGGGTAACGGTGGTAGAGGAAGACGTCACCTCCCTTAAGAAAAGAATGGCGGCGATGGAATCTGCACAGCGGAACACGGCGCTCCGTGTGGAAGATGCCGAAGGGCGGGCACGCCGCAACAACCTCCGCTTTATCGGCTTTCCGGAGCGCTGTGAAAAGGGCAACATGGAACGCTTCCTCACACAGTGGCTGGAGTCATGGATGCCGCCGGGGACACTTTCAACTTGCTTCGTTATTGAGAGGGCGCACCGCGCCCTGACGCAGAGGCCGCCTGAGGGCGAGCGGCCTAGGGCGGTGATCGCTAGACTGCTGAATTATCACGACAGAGATGCCGTGCTGAGGGAAGCTAGAATCAAGGAAGCCCTCCTATATGAAAACTGTAAGATCATGATCTTCCCTGACTATACCAAACTTGTGCAACAGCAGCGTCACTCTTTCATGGCCGCCAAGGCAAAATTAAGAGGTCTCAAGCTCCAATATTCCCTGTTGTACCCGGCACGCCTAAGGGTGATCTTCCAATCACAGACACTGTTTTTTGATACACCGGAGGACCTTTTCAAATGGACGGATGAAACGGTGCGGCTCAGACCGAATTCTCAACCAGGGCTCCATTCGGGCTCTCCTGAAGGATCGCCCTGAGCACAGAGAGATCAGACGGCGAAGAAGGATCGTACCAAGCGCTCCAAATCGCGCAGACGCGCTGCCTCGGTTGATGGGACTCAGACCAGTGGTAGGACCGAGGATTCGGAACATTCTGGGACGGACCACTGAAGACTCCGGGGCCTTCACTCTCCGTTTCTGCGGTCACTGCTGTGACCCCTGGTCGGGCTCACTGTGTCGTCTGGACTTTAATGGCTGCCCGGCACGGATACTGCCCTGGGACTGTATTGCATCTGACTCCTGATCGAAAATAGGGTTGTGGGGTGGGGGGTCGGGGACTGCGTGATGGTGGCTACCACTCTCCCTCTCGAGAGAGAGACACTGAGGGAAGGGGGGTGAGCTTGCTGTTCTCTTTGGGGATGTTGGGATCCATTGGTATGGGTGGGCCCGGGCCCTGTGTTTTGGTCTCGGGACCACCCATGCCGCGACAGGTACTTCATAGTTCATTGAGGTATAGGGTGGGGGGAGGTGGGACGTGGGCGGTCGGGGTTGTGGCCGCTGAGTTGGGGATTGGGACTGTTTGGGGCTGTGGGACTATAGAGTTGGGGTCTGTTTTCCTTGGGGTGGGCGGTAGTGTGCATGTGTGTGTCGCAGATATGTTCCTTATGGCGTGTGGTGGGTGGCGCGGGTGTGGAGGGCTTGTGTGGTGGATCTTCATAGACCATGGCTGAACCGACTCATAGACTCCCTGAAGACTCTATGCGAGTGATTACGTGGAATGTCAGGGGCTTATTAGACAAAATTAAACGCGGGGCTGTGCTACGCTGGGGGAAAAAAGAGGTTGCAGATGTTCTATTGCTACAAGAAACCCACATGATGGGCACAAAGGCTCTGGGCCTACAGAGATTTGGTTATCAACAGGTTTTCCATGCGGGTTTCTCCAGGGGATCCAGGGGAGTGGCCATCTTGATCCACCGTAGAGTGGCGTACATCCATGAGAAGCAGTGGGTAGATCCCCAGGGTCGATACCTGTTTGTTAAAGGCATGGTGGGCACGGACTCAGTGGTGTTTGGCAGTGTTTACGCCCCTCCACCCTCCAATGGGCCTTGGCTGAGAGGTTGTTTGCAGTGTGGGAGGACATTGCCGGGTCGTTGGCAGTGATTGGGGGAGATTGGAACGATGTGATGAATATATGCGTGGATCGCCATAGGCGCCGAGAGGGGATCGAGGTTCAGCCCCCTTCCCCTTCACCCACCAGACTGCGTGCAATGAGTGAGGGATTGGGCTGGGTGGATGCTTGGCGACATATGCACCCCGCAGCCCGGGAATATACTTATGTCTCAGCTGTACACGGCTCGTTCTCGAGGCTTGATTGTGTGTTTGTGCCTAGGGAATGTTTGTGTAGAGTGAAGGGCGCTGACATCTTGCCTAGGGGCCTGTCCGACCACTCCCCCGTCTCTGTTGATGTGGAACTCACCCAGAAGAGGCAGCCGTTTCGTTGAAGGATGTCCTCTTGGCATCTCCTGCAACCGGAGTATACTAATCACCTGCGCGAATCCATTGACCACTACTGGCGGGAAAACCTAGTTGGGGATGCCGATGTAGGAACGGTGTGGGAGGCCATGAAGCCTACCATATGGGGTATAGATATTGCATGGTGCTCGGCAGCTCGGCGGAAGCGTCGGGAGCAGACTACCGAAGCGGCCGCACGAGTGGCGACTCTGGAACAGGAAAGCCGCGAAGGGGGCGATGAAGTCGGGATACGTCTGCTATTGCAGGCACAGCAAACATACGGGTCCCTCCTGATGGATGAAGCCAAACAGGCATGGCTGGCCACCAGAAGTAGGGTGTATCAATGGGGGGGACAAGTCGTGTTCCATGCTCCATCGACTGTGCCAACAAAATTTCCAACCCCTCCTGCTGCCAGGTCTCACAAATGGTGAGGGGGAGGTCTTGACCGACCCGCACGAACTGGCGACGAGCTTTGCTACATACTATTCAACCCAATACGCCCCGCGCGACCACTTGTCTGACAGTGAGCTGGCTCGCTTTCTCGCAGAGCTGCCACCGGTGCCATTATCGGATGAGACCAAGACGGCCCTAGAGGCATCTCTCACGGCAGAGGATTTGGGTGATGCACTGGGGCAACTCAATACTGGCAAGGCCCCAGGCCCTAACGGCTACCCGAGTGAATTTTTCAAGAAATTTCATGTACAGCTTGGTTCTCCATATCGCCGGGCGCTTGAGGTGGCGCGTGAGTGAGGGGTGTTGCCCCCGGACTGGCGCCACGCCGAAATAGTGGTCTTCTTGAAACCAGGCAGACCCCCGGATCGCCATGACTCTTATAGGCCCATCTCGTTGATTAATGTTGAGGCCAAGGTCTTAACCAAGGCCCTGGCGAACAGGCTCGCTCCACATATCACAGACTTGGTCCATCCTGACCAGGCAGGCTTTATGCCTCACAGGGCGACGCGGCATAATATCCGTCGCGCACAGGCGGCGATCGACGCCGTCGGGACTTTAGGGGACCAGGCGGCACTGTTACTGGCCGACATTGATAAGGCGTTTGACTCCGTCAGCTGGTCGTACCTGTTTGCCTTACTGCGCTGTCTCAACCTGGGCCCGGTCTTTCTGTCGTATGTCCGGCTCCTCTATACAGATATCACGGCCTCGGTGCGGGTCGCCGGGGCAGTGTCGGAGATGTTCCATATCGGCCGCGGGACCAGACAGGGGTGCCTTATTTCCCCCTATTTATTTGCACTAGCCATGGAGCCTTTGGCTGCCAGGGTGCGCCAGGACGCGCTGATACGGGGCTTCCAGTGGACTGCCACCCTGTCAGACAAAATCGCATTGTACGCCGATGACGTCCTCTTCTTCCTTACCGACCTGCAGCGCTCAGGCCCGCGTGTCCTAGAGGTTATGCAACTGTTTGGGGAGGCTTCAGGCCTGTTTCTGAACCTCCATAAATCCACGCTGTGGGTGCTGGAAGGGGGCGAGGTGACGGACCCCTGGGCTTCGGGGCTGCGAGTGGCCACGACCGGGCTGAAATACCTGGGCGTGTTTCTCTCAGACTCGGCGGACACTGCATGGGACCGTAATCTCATACCAGTCTGGGAGCGGGTACAGTCAGATGTTAAAACCTGGTCTCGGATGCCCCTATCAATCTTTGGCCACTCCGCTATATTTAAAATGGTGGCGCTACCGCGCCTATTGTACCAATTACAGAACCATCCGTATCCCATCCCGACTCAGTGGTTTAGACAGGTCAACTCGGTGCTGGGCCGCTTTCTGTGGGCTGGAGGTGCTGCCAGAGTTGCGCTGCGTACTTGTTTTTTGTCCACCTACTGTGGGGGTTTGGCCACTTCAGATTTACTGTCATACTATCAAGCCGCGCATCTTCTCATCCTGACTGACTGGTGGTATGGCGATGGTGGAGACCCAGCTTATGCCCTGGAGCGTGCCTTGATGGGTGACAACTCGCTTCACACCATCCTCTATTCACCCAGACTGCGTCGCTCGTTGCCGAGGGTTACGCGACTTGTTTTTGCGGTGTGGCGACAGGCCCTGCGTCGCATGGGCTGGTGGGGCAGACTGACCGCGGAGACGCCCCTGTGGCGTAACGGTATGCTGCCGGAACTGTCTAAGCTATCGGGCTTCGACGGCTGGGACGCGATTGGTATCTCGCAATTAGGCCATGTGCTGTCCGGCACGACGCTCAAATCTTTCCAGGCCCTTCGTACCGAATTTGATATGCCCCAATCTCAATTCTTTCGATATCTGCAACTCCGACATGCGCTGCTGCCCAGTCTTACCAACCTTGACTCACTCCCTGATTTCAGCCCGATCGAAGCGAAAGTCTTCATAGGCGACCTTGGAGATAGAAAACTTTCGCGCATCTACCAGACTATGGTCATCCATTGCTCCTCCACCCTCCTCCCGCTGAAGGCGGCCTGGGAGGCCGACGTCGGTCAGTTGGATGAGGATGATTGGCGAGAGGCCCTGGAATCCCCGAGGGGTGCGGCTATTGCGATGCGATTTCGACTCATACAATTCAAAATTCTCCATAGGGCCTATTATACGCGTGAGCGTCTGTGGAAGGCGGGACTGATTGAGACCCCGGACTGCCTGCGGTGTGGGTTGGAGATAGGTACGTTACTCCACACAGTATGGTCGTGCCCCAGACTGATTGGCTTCTGGAGGGGTGTATGGGGCTGTTTGTCAGAGGTACTGGGCTGGACCCTCCCCCGTACCCACCGTTTGGGCCTGCTGCACATCCTAGAGGGGGTGGGTGGGAATATCTACAAGAGGCACCTGCTCCTCCTGGGGCTGGTGGTGGCCAAGAGGGATCTGGCCCGAGCATGGAAGGATGCAAGGCCCCCCCCCCTGAGTGCGTGGAAGGCTGGCATAGACTTCTGTATGGGTTTGGAACGCCCGATCTTCGAGGCTCGGGGATGCCCCCGTAAACACTTTAAAATATGGAAAAGGTGGGCAGACTACAGGGGCTTGCAACCGGACCCCCCTGCAGAACCGGAGGAAGATCTTTAGCCCCATGTGGCCTGGTGACCCCGCTCCCCCACACATACACTTGCCGCACTAGGAATTTACGTTGACACTGTATATACGCACATGCCTGGGGTTAGGGTGGGATCCAGGGGAGGGTTCGGGGAGTTGGGTTGATGGGTAGATGAAAAGATAAAGACGGGGTTAATGTTTCCTGTATCCTTGTATTACATTGATTTCTTGACTGGACGCTTAGTCCTATCTTCATGATTGTCTCGGTATGTTTGGTGGTGCCATCCTGATTGTAGGGGGCCACTCTATCACATGTGCTCATCTTTATCAATAAACTTGTTGTGAAAAAAAAAAAAGTTACTATTTCCAGTCCAGTAAGAGCAACAGTAGGGAAAGTGTTGGATAGCGGAGAGGAAAAAATTATTATACCCACAACAAAGAATGCAACAGTAGGAATGTGCTGGATGCTGGAAAGTGGAGAGGTAAAAATTTCTATTCCCACTCCAGTGAGTGCAACATTAGGGAAAGTGTTGGATAGCGGAGAGACAAAAATTACTTATCATAAAAATCATAAAAATAAATAAACAATATTTTAAAAATGTAACAAAATATAATAAATATATAAAAAGAAAACATATACAATATTAATTACATACAACAAAAATCTACAAATAATAAATAAAATAAAATAATAAAATACATTTATAAAAAAGAACTCCTTAAAACTAGAAAATATTTCCTACCCTATAACACCACACTAATAACAAAACACTTCAATTTTTTAAATTAAATTTACTTCCATAATTACCATAATTAATAATCAATTAGAAAATATTACTAATGAAAGAAAAAATAAACATTAATTGACTACACACACTTTAACACTAAGATATACACATCACGCCCCAAAACATGCACCTACATTAAACTATAAAATAATACAACAAAATTAAAACTTATTTTAATATTAAAAATGATTAACACCTAATAATGAAGTAAATAAAATGTATGTAATACCCACCCTTTACCCAATTAAAAGCAAAAACAACACACACAAAAATAAACAATTATTCAAAATAAATATAAAATATTTAACATTAATTAACGATATATTAATTAATGAATTAAATACAAATTACCTCCCACCCTTTACTCCTATAAACACCACAACACACACCTAAAATTAATTACACAATTACCATAATTAATTACCAATTCATTAATTAAAATTAACATCCAATTATTATTTCATCAATTCAAAATAAATTGCTTTCCACCATTAACACCTGTAAACACCACAACACACCTAAAATTAATTACACAGTTACCATAATTAATGACCAATTAAATATTTCAAATTAATTAACATCCGATTATTAATTCATCAATTAAAAATAAATGTCTTCCCACCCTTCACACCTGTTAACATCATGCCACACACCTAAAATTAATTACACACTTATCATAAGTAATTACCAATTAATTACTTTAAATTAATTAACAACCAATTATTAATTAATTAATAATAAATTACTTTACACATTTAACACTATAACATCTCAATTAAACAAATATTAATAAATAAAAAAATAAGAATCTACGGCAACCAATATATATTGAAAAGCAGTGTCAGCAGTTAAAGGACCGCAGTGATCGAGAGAAATACAGCCAAATAGCTGATTTGAAATAAAAAGTTAAGTGTGTGGTGGGTGTGAAATAGTAGAAGGTTTAATTTGTTGGCAAATATCACAAGAAAGAACATATTTATACGATTGCTGATATAAAGCACGCCACCAAAAATGTTGCTGTAAAAGCTAAATTGTCGCTGTCACGCCGGCATGGGTCGAAGCCACGCCTTTATGTGTGGCAACGGTCAAAGAATGCCAGCGCTCCTCGTTGGGAATCAGCCGATCCCCAACGGATGGTATAGTTGCAAAATGGAATTTGATTGGATGTCAAATGATATGTGTAACATTAAGCGAAACCTTGGGGATACTCTGTTCCCTCCTTCATCGCGGCATTAGCCGCCAGAATGTCATCATCAATTTTAGTCCTAGACCTAGTAACAACTGCTACTGAACAAATGGCTACTGCAGATTTGGCTACCTCATCAGCCAATGAATTACCAACTCCACACTGATGTCCTAATGAATGAATAACATGAGTGAGCGGCAAACGTTCCTTAAGAGTGGCCACTCGGACCCAAAGCATTTTATGCTTTCTTGCTCTACCTTTAGAATCACGAAAATCATTTTGTAAATAGAAGAACAAGTATTCATTGAAGGATTGTACACAGTAAAAGGAACACACACCACTAGCATAGGGAATTCATGATCAGCAAATTCTAGAGCTAAATCCAAAGCACATAACTCAGCTAATTGGGCTGTACAATCCCCAAAGGATTGTGTGTGCATCAATGAAGATTTAAACTCCCCATCAACTATCGTGCCTGCCACAATTGCACAGGCTTCAAAATAAGCATGCATAGAACCAATCATAGGCTGTGCAGATCCATCAGTGTAAATTATGCATTTGTACTGATCAAGAGTAAGCAATGACAATGGAGGAGGATGAACATGTTCATTTTGTAAAAACTCCTGTGTCTGCAAAGAAGGGTCAAAGATAAAATTGACATTGGTAGCAGTCAATGAACTAACCCATTGTATTCAACATGGATGTAAAGCCTTAGAATTTGGAACACTCGTCTTTTTGACAGCTTTTAAAGCAGGAACAACAATTACGATTTGGGAGAAAACGATTACTAAAACCTTTGACATAGAAACATGAAATTTGAAATTATGGCTTTTTTCCCACATACGCTGGCCTGTCTCTACTGAAAGAGTTCTGATAGCTGATTGATTAGAAATTATATTGTCTAAGGACGGAAAAGAATAGGAATGCTGAGAGGAATTGAAGAATTGCAGCAATGATCTGGCATTTCCTATTGCGATCCGATCCACGAGTAGTGTCAGTACACTAAAGTGCCCTGAAGAAGCCCTTATAGAGCGAAATGTGGTGGGGGTGCCCACTTGATTGTGAAAAAAATGAAAAAAAGAATGGACTGCTCACACTGAAAACAGTGGATTGAAGATCATTGCAATTTGAAAGTTTCTTAAGATTATATTGCCTCTCATCTTTCTGTTAAAGCAGGCACTGGGGAGACCATGAAAATCGCCATCTGTACAGCGGTCACGTTTGTTCTGCAACTCAGCTGGAGTATACAAATATGATTTATAAGAAATGGAGACCTTGTCCCCCTCACTGAAAGTCGTATAAATAAAACCTAACGCTTCAGGTACAATCCGTATGACCAAAGTTGTAGCAATGCCTCTTGTTAACAAGAACTGGGTCGTAAGCAGATCAGACTGCAAAGACCTAAGTACTGTAGTATGTTCTGGAAGCCATCTGGAAGAAGAAAAAGAGGGTTGTATCAATGCGTAAAGCGGTTTGATATGCTGGGCATAATCAGGAATGTAAATCCAGACATTTAAAAAGCCCAGCAAAGATTGCAAATTTTTAAGAGTAGACGGAAGCTGCAATTGAGCACATTTCTCCAGAAAAAGGGGGCCAACCCACTACTTTCGTTATTAAGTTCATAACCAAGGAAAAGGACAGCCAGGAAGGCTATATGTGATTTATCAAAATTGAATCTGTAGCCCACGTTAGAAAAGTGGGAGATAATGTGGTTCACCGGCATAAGATGCGGATTTAAGTCATCATCATCATCCATCAAGTATATGTCATCAATGTACGAGAAGGCATCAGGGTCAATCTTATGTAAAATCAACACAATGCTGGCAGCAAACACACCTGGGCTATTCTAATATCCCATAGGCAATCTTGCATATCATTGCTGATTGCCTAAAGCGCTGAATGCTGTCAAGTCACGGCTATCGAGAGCCCAAGTGTGAATGAAAAATCTATTGGAAATATCCAAAATAATTTTATATTTTCTTCGAACAATATTTTTAACCAAGGCAGAGCAATGGGTGTTCTGTACCGCAAAGGTACGAACATGACCATTTAAATGTCTGTAATCTAAAACTATATGATATGAACTGTCCGGTTTCAATATCGGAAAAAGAGGATTATTCATTAATGAAACACAGGGCTCAATCACACCCTAATATTACAACTGGGTATGAATCTCCCCAATGGACGTTCTAGCATCATGTTTAATTGGGTATTGGGGTTGGGGCTATGGTGTAGAACGCAAAGGAATTACATGCTCTGCTGAAACCCTGCCCCAACCCCCCTGATGGTGATACAATGCTGGTGCTAGGGCTAGTGCCAACTCCGATGCATAAGCAAGTCTCTTCTAGAGGAAGCAAGAACAAAATGGGGAGGTCAATCAACCTCCGCCAACAAAATATCATAAGAAGATGTAAAGTTATGCCAAAAAACTGCTTTAATATTGCGTTTAAGATCACCCTAAATTTGGAGGTCTATTTCATAAAGCCTATCAGGAGGGGCATCGCAAGTGTCAGCTGTTTCCACGATAATACAAGTGTCAGTTTCTTTCACCTCCAGACGCTGGTGGTGTGTCTGCCGCACTACGGTAACTTCTGCCATGCTGTTGAGGCGGGTTACCGCCCAACTCCTGTCGCGGAACTGGGTTCTCACCATCTGAAGCATACTTTGCAACCAAAGCAGCAATGTTTTTCTTCTGAAATTGGGCACTATATTGAGCTGGTTCCTCCTGTTTGAGTTTTACGTCAAACTGGTGATGTGGGTCACGTCTCGTCCACATAGACGCGCCTTGTCTGCGATTCCATCACCCTCCTCCACCGAATTTATGATCCCCCATTCCTGAAAGGAATGAGGAGAACGAGGATAAAGAACCTGAAACCTCTCGGGTGTCTTAATTTTAGAGCGGTCGCGCAAATAATATCTAAACTCAGAAGCGTCAGGTGGAGGCGAACCAGCACGAGAACTAGACTCCTGTTGTTGCTGCAGCGCATTTTTATTCCAAGCCTTTTTAGAAAAAACTAGACGACCCTCCTTTTCAGGAGGGCTTTATTATGAGCCATAGTATGTGGTCGAATTCCCACGCTATTACGACCCAATGATGTATACACATCTGTAATTATAATTGGTAACTGGTGCTTCCAATCTATATCCGCCACTGCCACTAAGCGTTGGCATACCTGTAAGTAAACTGCTTCACCTCTAATGTTGGCCTGAATCATTTAAAAAACTATAGGGAACATGCCCACTAATTTCACCCCTAAATCCAGGGTTGGACCAGCCCTGTGTTCATCTTGTACCTTCGTCAGAATGCTCGGCAGAACACTCATGGAGGGGGTGCCAAAGCACAGTGTATACACTGAAGCAAACACCGTCCCCCTGGTGGTGCAGTCTGCTAAAGGAGAAATCAGAAAGCTCTGCAAACTCATTAAAAGTATCCGGTGTTTCTCTACAGGAGTCATATGTGGAAATACAGCTTTAAGCTGCTCGATTTTCTGTGCTATCCAAAATGGTAAGTCATCTCAATTCTGAGGACGTTTATCCATCACAGAATTAATCATGATGGGACTAATCACAAGACCACTGGCCCGACCTGGTGCTGGAGCAGGAACTCCTGCAAGAGCTGCCTGAAGTGCATGAGACATAAACTACATGATTTGTCTCTGCAAATGAACCAGTTGTGTATAAAATAAACGTAGCTCCACAATAGTAACATTAAAATGTAACCCAAGAATAAAAAACCTCGAAGCGGTATGCTGGATCCGCCTCGACAGCGAAAATAAAGGTAGCCCCCGTATTGGGGACTCCATGTTGAGTTAAGTAAGCTGTAACCACTGAACTGTTATGTGCCACAATAGCGACGGGACCCGGCATACGCAACGGAGCGCTGGGCAATGGGTGACGTACCTCTCATAGATCTTCTTTATGGTGGGAGGATAGGGAGCCACATTCCCCCAACGACACAAGTGGAACCTCACCTTTGAAAACGGGCCCTCCAGTGGATGGGTTAGTAGGCTTGGTTAACTCGGATGACACCATTGTGGGGCGGGAATTTCCTTGGCCAGGTAGCATCTCGCCCCTGGTTTCAGCAGTGGGATGCAATAGGTATCTCTACCCAAGAGATGCTATGTGATAACAATTGCGGCGGTACTCCTGAAAATCTGTTGCATTAGGTGACAGGGAGAATAGGGAAAGAAATGTACTAATGATGCAATTAATTTGTATTACTTACAATTTATGTTTTACTAGTAGATAGTTTTCTTAATTGTTTTTTTTTATTCTTTTTGTTTTATTATAAGGAAGGGAGGTATGTAGCAAGTTCGGAGTAGGTTCTTTTGTGGACAGTCTTTATTTTATACAAGTTGGTATGTATTTACACTGTGCACCTCCTAACATGATGGGTTCTCATTCATGTTCCCATTGGTTGTGTTATATTTATGATGGTGTTGCATTCTAAGTTCCCTTGGGAATTCCAAGGCAGTTGCATCTTAGTGTCTGTGTACACGGATGCGCCAATAAAGTGTTAATACTTAAACCTTATGTGGATTGTATCTACTAACTACAAAAGGTAAAGTGGATCAACTCTTATGGCAAACCATTCTCTAAATTGGCATTGGACTTGGACAGACAATGTAAGATTGTAATGGGCCACAGCTCTCCCATACTATAGACTGGCAATCAAATGTTTTTTAGATTATCTGCAGCTGTGGGAGAGAGACGACAGTACCAGGAAATCATAATCCAGGCCAAGACGTATCACTAACCCGTAAACTCAGACATTCTTCATTCTTTGCTCAGAGAGATCCTCGGCAGAGGGTAGGGTTTATGGAGACTTGGGTCTGAAGCCAGCGGTTACCAAATTGATCAAGATATTATCTGAAGACGCTACCTAGGATCCAGCATCCACTTACTGGACTAGTCCTTTGATCAATCTAAGGCCTTTTTGGACCCGACCTTGTGCCTCAAGGTCCAATCTTGTTCTCGCTTCTTCGCTCTCTCTCTCACTGCTTGTTGCTCCTTATTTAACTCACTCTTCCTTTACTCTTGCTTTCATTCTTTGTTGTCCATTTGCCTTTTTTCCATTTACTCTCTCTCTCACTCTTTGTGGCCTGTTTGCCCGTTTTTCCTTTTCCTGTCTCTCTCAAAGTGTGACTTTGTGTTGCCTGTTGCCCATTTTTCCTTTCACTCCCTCTCACTGCCTGTTTGCCTGTTTCACATTTTCTCTCTCTCACACCCCTTGTTGCCTGTTTGCTTCTCTTTCTGTTTTCTTTTCTTCTTTGACTCTCTACTTCTTTGCCGTTCTCCCTCTGTTCCTCCTTTATCTCTTCAAACACAAGGAGATGATGGACAGTGCGCTATAACTTTTCAGACACTCACCCCCAATCACTATTAGATCTGGGTACAATCCATCATCGTTCTTTAGCTCACTTCTCCACCCCATTTCAAACCCAGCCATATACAAATCAGTCTTGACCCTATTCCTCAAGGGAACAGTCCAGCCCAAACTGCCAAGCCAGGTCTTCCCTGGATCGGAGACAAGCATCCTGGGACTGGTTTCTGGGTAACACCCCTCATCAGCCAGGCTAGTTTGAATCCAGTGACAAAGTTTGCAAGCGACACACGTCTGGCCATACTCTGCCAACTTAGGGCAAACAAAACAAACACAAGGAGATTATGGATGGAACGCTGAAACTTTTCACTAGGCCCATAAGTGTTCTGTTCATTATCACCATTTAAAAATCTTCAAATATAAGTAAAATTAGATTGTCCCTCTCTCTAGTTATAAAGGATGTCACAGCTATCCCTTCACAAGCTCAAACAAGTTGTTTAAATGTACAATATATGCACTGTTTAACTCCCCAAGTGTCCATCGTAATCTGCTTGGACAACAAATGGAAGGGGCAAAGCTAGCTGATCAGTCTGGCAGGCGCTGAAATTGAATCATTGCAGGCAGTGTGGGATTCTGTGAATAGTATAAGAGCTAACAATAAAATGAAAAACCTATACACAATAATACCCTTGAGCCCACGAACATAACCACTTCTTTAACTAAAAAGATTACATAACCCTGCCAGAAGAAAAGGAACAGGAAAATTTGATGAATAAAAAATAAAGCCACTGGGAAAATCGAATTCGGAACGGCTGTACCAATGGCAGACTATAATGGCATCTATACCAGTGAATGTGGTCCCCCATCACCAGCAGATGTGAATAAAACTTATTCTGAAAGCCTGTTTACCGAGTGCTATGAGGCCAGACAAAATCCCTATCTCAGTCGTAAAAACGAGGCTTTGCTCTTGCCCCTGTTCCTTACCCTGATCTTTGAACATTGTTACGAGAAGGGTGTAGTTGATGAACAAGCCAATATAGGAATAAGTGAAACAACATGGGCCGCTTATATTAACAATCTGTACAACATCCAGAGCCATCCAATCAACATAGAAACAATCAAAAACCTAAAAGATCTAGAACAAAAAGATAGAGTTCCCGGACAATGGAAGAACGTCCAGCAGGAAAGCGCTGCCCAAGAGGAACAAGCGCCGTTGACAACGATTAAACATCTAACCGCATTAACAGGGAAAATGAAAGCGGAAGGAGCAGCTGGCCCAAATGGAATGCCGAACGCCTTATTCAAATATGACACCGACTTCTGGGCAAAATACTTGACTCCGTTATTTAATCATATTCACAAAGAAAAAAAGATCCCACCGTCCTGGCAAGGAAACATCTTCCATCCAATTCATAAAAGTGGTAGTAGAATGGAACCCGGGAATTACAGATTAATAGCGTTAATTGACGTGGAGGCAAAGCTTTTCTCATCCTGTATATTGTCCCTACTTCAACTTTGGATAAAAGACAATAATATAATACCTAAATTCCAAACCGGCTTCAGGGAAGGTATTGGCTGCTTATCCAACTTGTCAGCACTGTTGTTACTAATCGAAGGAGCAGGGAAAAAAAAGACTGGACTAATAGCCTGCTACATAGACCTGAAAGCTGCCTTCAACCGAGTCCCCAGAAAACGCCTATGGAAAAAACTGGACCTTTGGGGTCTACCGCCGGCATTAATGGAAACAATAATGGCACTATATAGCGGAACATGGGCAAAAATAAAACTGGGAGACGGAAGAAGAATATCTGCAGAATTAAAAATAACTAACGGCCTCAAACAGGGCTGCGTGCTCTCCCCAAGCCTTTTTAATATTTATCTGGCCGACCTAAAAGACCATCTACAAAATGCAAATGGACATCCGCCAAAATCAGCCAACGAAAGTATTCAGTTTCTCCAATATGCCGACGACATAGTAGTCTTAAGTCAAACGCCAATAGCCCTACAAAGAACAATATCAGAATTAACAGATTACTTTGAGAGAAAAGGCCTAGAACTAAACATCAAAAAAACAAAAGTGGTGAGACTAGCGGGCAATAGTAGAAGATCTTTTAAATGGTACACAAAAGGCAGACAAATCGAGGAAACAACTGCTTATAAATATATGAGTGGTCTGCTTAATTCAGACACTCTGTTCATCACCACCCCCTTTTCTGAATCATTTTTGTCCATCATAAGCGTGGAAGGGTATACTCAGATGTGAGTCCCTTGCTCATTGCACCATCAGGATTCAAGCAAGCCGGGCCGAAGGCGGCTGAAATGCCAGAAACCGGTCCCCGGAAGCTTGTTTCCTTCCCAGTATAAGAATTGGCTTGGTAGTTTGGTCTGCCCTGTTCCCATGATGCACTGGGCCAGGGTCAGACTAATTTGCATATAGCCAAGTTCTGAGCTGGGATTGTAGTATCGGGTTCCCAAGGCCTACACGCTCCGAAGATAACCCATTTACATCGAAAGAACTGTTGGCACGGAAACTGAAAAATTCAAAGAACAAGTTTATTAAGACCCCATGGGGTGGTGGTACATTCCTACAGCACCCTTCGGTAATGCAAGAAGTATGACACCGAGCATCGGTGTGACTCGCTCTTTTATACAATTTGCAGGTAATAAAACAATAGGCGGTACAAAGTTACAAAGCGTTATGTACATATATGGTCATCTTTTGGAACACAGCCAGCTCATTGGAGGGGTTACAACCCCGCTGGTCAGTTTGGCGGCACATTCCTGAGGGGTGACTGGTCAGTGGGGACTGCGCATGTACGGGCTTGACCAGTACTAAAAATAGCCTGTTGCTGGGCAAACTCGAGTGGTCAATGGCACGGACAACGGACTGAAGGCCATGCTGGCCACGAGGCCGCTTATGATCTAAGATGGCCGCCGTAACACACAAAATGGCATTTCCGAGTATAGTCAAGTTAAGCGGGAAAACGTGTAGCACAGCTAAGCGCTAACTCGGCCATCGCCAAATTACGACAGACGACCCTTTTAGCGTTTAGCTGAAGCTACCTCATAGTGAACATAATCAGGGTGTTCATCTTCAATATCGATTAGCATTATTTGGGTTACTTCTTTATGAAGCATCATTTTATCATGGGCAAGAGCTCGTCTTGATGGTATGCAAGCCGATAAGCACATAGAACATAAAGCAGGGCCACATTGAATACATAAGCATACACCAAACAGTATCCCCACAATAATGCAAAGAATCGTTAGCAATTTCCAACCCCAAGTGGTAAGCATTGACCAGAACCACCCTGAAAGAGTCCAAGTTCCATTATCCGGGTGTATTTCAGCAGCTATCTTATGCAATTTCGAAATGGCATCATAAACAGATGGTGAATTGTCAGGTACATATACACAACAGCTGCTTCCGATGATTCTACATGCCCCCCCACGGTCAGCTAGAACTACATCTAGAACCATTCGGTTCTGGAGCGTAACAATCCTAGAAATCTGAAGTTCTTCAGTAATATTCCCTAATGCGATGGCAGTATTATTTGCTACAGCCTCAACTACACGGGTCAGTCGTCGTATCTTTCGACTATTTAAAGCAGCCCCAACAAAGGAAAACAGTCCCAAATTGAAGTCCACATACTGTTGCAAAGCAGTGTCCGTCTGGTCGATGTCGTCCAGAACAACAGCACGTTTAGCACGATTCAGCACGAAATCATGATACAGAATATAGTCATTATGATACATTCGTGGGGCAATAAATACAGGGGGTAGTACAAAAGATACATAGCAAGTGCCTCACCATCCCAACGGGAGCTGATGATAACCCTTCGTTCCACAAATAAAATACGTATTACGAGATGCTACAAACGATATGCCATTCGGGCTGTCAAACGTAAGTGTAGTATTGCATTCGCTTTTCCCAACCGATATTGCACCTTTATTGCGTATACACAAATAAGCTTTAGTGGCAATAACATTAATAACATGTGAGCTAGAGACATTAATGTTGCGTTGATTGCTGTAAACACGTGGGGCAGACACATTATCGGGGCGGTACTCCTCCCATTCAAATCAAGTACCCTCAGCCCGTGGATACCCATCCCGGTCATGGTAACATACTTTATCCAAACGGAAAAGCACCCCCCCTTTTGTTGACCATCTCAAAGTGAAGAGGAGAGTATACCAGGCATTGCAGGATCCATTATGTGAGAACGGGAGTGGAATGAGTGGAGTGCCCCCTTTCTTCTGGTGCCCAGCAACATCCCACACACCCAGCAATTAGACGTGTTTGTCATGTTATGCGTATGATGCAGTATTTGAATAAAGCTATTGTTCAAATAAGTCTGTCGGTGCCGTTCTTCATGGTAAGGCAAAGTGAAATGAAAATGTTCAGATGGAGCCGGGGTAGTCGGCAGCAAATGTTCACGTGCAGGCACCACAAGTTCAACTACCCAAGCTATCACTGCTATTACCACAATCGTTAAGACAAAGAGGATGGCACCAAGTATTCTTTTGTCCCGTGATGCAGAAGACGCCATAGTTCAATTATTTTTCAAAGTCTTAAATAGTTCAGAAAGTTCACAAATTCTCAAATGTACATATGTGTGTATTACACCTAAAAAAGGAAAAATACGGTGCTGAGCTCCGAGGTAGCCGTTGTTTTCTTCTCCGGGGTCAAGACGGGTGTCGCTACTCTTGGCAGAACTGATTCCCCACCCCTTGAGATTCCCGGCTTCCGTTTCACAAACCCCAGAGCGGTAACCAACCAGTCTCGAAAACCAAAAATCTTCCTATCGTGGCCGCAGATTATAGTGCTCTCGTCCAGAAGCAGTGTGGTCCGGGAAGGCTCCCTCAACTTCGGCCGATGTCACAGCTGGGCTCTTTTCTTTCTCCAAAATCTCTTGGAAGTCGGTCAATACCGCAGGATTCACCAGATCAGGAGAGACGCGACGGCAGTGTGTTGAATGTATCCACCGCTTCCTATTGGTCACTCGTACAGCTGTTCGAGTCGCCAGGAGGACCTGCTCGGGGCCTTTCCACCTTGGTTCCAAGCTGTTCGCCTCTCAAACGATTTAATCATGACGTGGTCACCAGGGCGAAGATCATGGCTTTCTCCAGTAGAGTTGTCAGGGAGCGCTTCTCGAACCTGTTGGTGAATAGAAAGCAAATCATTTGTTAATCGTGCCAAATAATCGTTCATCATTATACAAGGCACATCATGTATCAATCGCGGCTGAGGCACCCCCCAAATATTCATAGGCCTTCCAAACACCACTTCATATGGTGTGAGGCCTGTTCGAGAGTGGGGCACTGATCTGAGAGAGAGCAATGCTAGCGGTAAGGCATCCGGCCATTTCAATGACGTGGACGCCACAATCTTAGCCAGTTTTAGTTTCAACGTGGCATTATACCGCTCGACAAGACCTGCTGACTGAGGGTGGAACACAGCATGAAACTTCTGCTGAATCCCCAAGCCTTTCAACACATACTCCACAATTTTCCCGACAAAATGAGGCCCATTATCGCTCCACAAAAATTTGCAAACTCCAAATCGAGGGAAATACTCCTTGAGCAAAACCTTAGCTGTTGTCAAAGCTGTATTATCTTTCGTGGGGAAGGCCTCAACCCATTTGCTAAAAGCACACAACACCCCTAAGACATACTTAAGGTTATTGCAGCGCTCAAGCTGGATGTAATCCATTTGAAGTACCTCAAATGGTGCAGAAGGTGGAACGAACCCTCCTTTCGGAGTATGGGTCCCCTTAGCAGGATTGTGTTGCAAACATATCAGGCAGGTCTGCACTACTCTCTTGGCAGTATTAGCAATCTCGGGATGCTCCCAAACTCGTGTTAACAGTCGAGTGATTGCAAGAGCCCCCACGTGCGCCAACCCATGTGTCATCTGGACCATCGCTTGCAAGTAAGCTGCAGGCAATTTCCATTTCTCCATGTCCTTGCTTCTCCAACACCCTTCATCATCTAGCACCCTATCTGCTGCCCATGCCGCAAGTTCTGATTCAGTAGCTGATTTCTGAATATCTAATATCTCCGCCCTAGCATCATTCCATCGCTCAGCTTGGGATTTTGTCACGTACATGGGGGAGTCAGTTCGGGACATAGCCGTTTGTCTCGCTATGCTGTCCGCAAAGGCATTTCCCTGACCCACTTCATCGGTGATCTTTTTATGGGCGCTACATTTTATTATCGCTACTTTCTTTGGACAAAGCAACGCATTTAGGAGATCACGCACCAATTCTCCGTGCATAATGTGTACTCCATGAGAAGTCAAAAACCCACGCTCTCTCCAGAGTAGACCAAAGTCATGTGCTACTCAGAAAGGCGTACCGGCTGTCTGTGTATATGTTCACACATAGGCCAGCACTCAATTCACAGGCTCTTGTCAAAGCTATCAGCTCCGCTGCTTGAGCCGATTTCTGTGGTATTCTAGCTGTTTCCACCACTGTCTTAAGTGTCGTGATCGCATAGGCTGCGGAAGTCGTGCCATCTGGCAGCCTCAAACATGATCCATCAACCCACAGTTCCCCATCCACATCTGGAAGTGGCATATCCTGTAAGTCAACACGACCCTTTGTCTGTTCCTCGGTCAGGAAAACACAGTCATGATGTTTTTCTTCCTGACCCTCCTCGACCGGATAGGGCAATAAAGTGGCAGGGTTCAGGGTAGCACATCTTTTCAGTGTGATATGTGGCGCCAACAGTGTAAGCTCATACCCTGTTAACCGTGCACTCGTGAGATATTGGGTCTTTGTTTGATTCAGCAGGGCATCTACTGCGTGGGGAACTAACACCAACAATTTGTGCGATAACACTATTCCTTCACTCTGCCGTATCGCTACTGCTGTTGCTGCAACTGCTCGAAAACACCCAGGTAACCCTCGTGCTACAGGATCAAGGATGGCAGAAAAATACGCACATGGTCTCTGCTTGTCCCCGTGTGTCTGCACTAACACTGATAACGCGCACCCATCTTTCTCGTGTACGTACAATGTGAATATCTTCGTGTAATCTGGTGTACCTAGTACGGGGGCAGAGCAAAGGGCCTGTCTCAATTGTTCAAAAGCATTTTGATATTCATCTGTCCATTCAAGGGGCATTGGCGTAGCTTTGGACAGTAACGCTAGCAAGGGTTTTATAATGTGCGAAAACCCCATGATCCACTGCCTACAAAAGGACGTTAACCCTATGAAGGCGCGTACATCTCTCTGTGTGCGGGGGACTGGTGTATCTAAAATCGCCTGAATTCGATCTGATGTTAATGCACGCCCCTCCTTAGACAAAAGATGACCGAGGTAGGTCACCTTGGGTCTACAGTATTGTAGCTTTTTCTTAGAAACCTTGTGATTATTCTGTGCCAGAAAAGAAAGCAGCGCAATCGTACTCTCCTCACATTGTGCATAAGAATCTGCAGCAAGCAGAAGGTCATCCACATATTGGATAAGGACAACCCCCGATTGTAACTCAAAGGAATCAAGTTGTCTTTTCAAAGCCTGGCTGTAGATACTCGGGCTCTCAGTGTAACCTTGAGGAACACGACAAAATCTATACGATTTATTATTTAACGTGAAGCCAAACAGATATCTGCTATCGGGATGGACAGGGATGGAAAAGAAAGCATTTTTCAAGTCAATTACACTAAAGGTCGTTGCCGTTGGTGGTACCAACGTGAGCAAGGTCATAATATCGGACACCACCGGGTACTGGGGAATGACAATTTTGTTAATTTCCCTCAAGTCAATAATAAACCGATAGACTTTGTCATCAGTATCTTTCTTAAGGATCGGAAGAATGGGGCTGTTACAGACATTATAAGGAACTTCTTCCACCACTCCTGCAGTTATCAAATCTTGAACAATATGAGTCAGGGCAATTTCACCTTCCCTCGAAATCTTATACTGTGGCACCCGTGGCAGAGAGGCCCCCTCCTTAACAGTAATATGAATAGGTGGAATACGCATCTCCCCCACATCCGTGTCTGAGGTCGCCCATAACGTGTGCGGGAGAGAGGCCAAAGCTGGAACGTCTAGTATAGAATAAAACCTATTTGGGTCAGGGTAATTGTCATTCAGGATGACCCGCACTCCCTCAGGAGCGCACCGTATCGTTGCTCGAAAATATTTAAGCAAATCAATGCCCAGGATATTATCTGGTGTATAGGGCGATAGCAAAAATTGACCAAAACTAAAAAATGTGTCAAGACAGAGTGCAAGGGGTTTTGACAATGGGCTAGGGGAGGGTGTGCCATTGAACCCTACACATGTTATCATTTCGCCAGACAGGGGAGCCCTCGGAACCAATTTCTTTGACAAAGCGCTACGAGTAGCTCCGGTGTCGACTAGGAATTGATCAGTAGAACCCAAAATGCCCGCTGTTACATATGGACTCTCCTGATCTACCGGCACTTCAATTGGTTCCGTACCCCATCCTACGCAGTCCTATGCATGCACATAATCCTGGTGCTCCACATTCTCACCCTCCAATATCTGATATTGGTTTCGTCTATCAAAAGTATTTCGTTCATCCTGGCCACGGCCCCTCTCCTCAGCCCTTCCACGATCACCTCCACCACCTCTCGCCCCCGTATAACTGCCCCGCGACCTACCACATCCTCGACCACGCTGGCTACGTTGTTCACGAAGTACCGGACAATCCTCAGCCCAATGCCCAAACTCTTTACAATAAGCACATTGATCCTCCGCTATATCCGTACGACCATACGACGTATTTCCTCCACCTCGTCTACCTCTTTCATTCCCTCTACCTTGCGTTCCACGAACCTGTGCCAACATTACCTTCGTTTTCAATTCTTTCGCTTTTTTATCAACACTTTCTTTAGCCTCCAACTCCTGCCGCTCATAATACTGAGCCATAGTCAACAAAGACGCAGGGGTCGCCGTGGCCCAGGAACTTTCACTCGATTTCAACCGCTTTGCAATCTCCGGCAGGAGATTAGCCACATACTTATCTACAAACAGATGCCGACCTGTATCGTCAGTTAAAGATTGACCACTGTAATAATGAAACGTCTCTTCGAAGCGTGTAAAGAAATCTGAAACCGTTTCATCTGGCTTTTGTTTGCACGAGGCTAACATAGTCCAATCGATCTTTTTAGAAGGTACGAGCGTTTTTGACTTAATTAAAATAGCCGCCGGGAGGTCTAAAATCAACTGGCAAGGCTTACATGCCGGTTCCCTATCTAAATCAGCTGCATTTATTTCTTTCCATGTTCCCCCAAGTATTGTTTCATCATTATTTTTACGAATTTGTCTCCACATATCAGGCGGAAGTATTAACCCAAAAAACAGGTCTATGTCAACAAGAGTCATCACACAAGACGAAATAGCCCTTTCCACCCCTTCATAGAACGCTGCCGGATTTTTACGAAGGTCAGGTAAAGAATTTTTCAACGCCATAACATCCGCTCTATTCCAAGGCGTATACACCCAGTTATATATAAAATACCCCTTCGCATCCTTTGACATTTTATCATCATCTGTACCTTCCCCTTTTGGTGGAACATACAAAGGTGCGGCTTCACGCATAGGCATAACATGCATCGCAGAACTCTTATCTGAACCCCGGAGAGAACACTCCTTAGATTGCCCATTAGACTCCGGCCCGGACTCCTTATTCTTTTTCCGCTCCTCCCGCAATCTGGCAGTCTCATCTCGCAGCTGGATCAGTTGCTTGTAAAAGGCATCGACATCTGCAAAATCAAATAAACCTTTATCCAGATTCTCACGATGAACTGACACAGCCTTAGGTTCTAACGTATCTGAAAATTGACGGTATGCGGTAACAGCTTCATTTGCCAAAGTAGCCAAAAAATACAGTAATTCTTGTTCTGTCCAATTACCCCTTTCAATAACAAGTTCAGACTGAGAAACAAAATTCGTATTCACTCTACGAGCCCAACTACGTAAATGTGCGGATCTCTCCGCAGAAAACCTGACACCAGATACACCCTTCTTTCCCGGCTTATCCTGTCCGTCCTCGTCCGAGTCTGCAGTTGGAGCCGTAGGCGAAACGTACGGAGGCGGTGATCGATCTAGCAATGAGAAATCATCAATTTCATTATTAAGGACAGGATAAAGCGGTCGACGAATAGGGAATTGACCAGTCGTTTGCAATTTACGTTCCCGTTCCTCCCTCTCTCTTTTCCTGAGCCTCTTTTTCCTCAAGCTGTAAAGCCTTATCTCGAGCAGCCTTGCGCTGCTCTTTGTCCGCCAAGGCAACTTCACGTTTCATTCGCTCACGCACCGCTTTCTCCCACATTCGTACACAATCAAACATGTTTTGTCTAGACCTTCGTTGAAACAAACATTGCTCCACAAACTGTACTTTACGCAAATCGAACGACCCATGTAGAGGCCATTGCAATTCAGGATCCGATTTAGTGTACTTATTCCATAATTTACTGTACATTATAGGTGGAAGGCCAAATTTTATATACATTTCCCGATTTGGTGTTCCTTCTGGGGGAGCCGGCTGTGCTTCCGCTAACCTAATTGTGGTACCATTTCCAAGACAGCACATCCCTCGGAGTGTGCTTAAAACAGGCATGTTTAAAAAGTATCACGAAAGCGCGACACCGTATAAAATGGCACTTACAGTACTTCACACAAACGTGCCGCTCAAAGGAAAAAACAAAATTAGAGAAACATCTCTACATGCCTGCCTATGTGAAGTGCACTACACATATATATTCAAAGTTCACAAATTCACAAATGTTAGCTAACTCAAATCAAAGTCATAGGTCATAGAACTTCGGTAAGCGTCCAAGGACTACCTTACCGATCACAAATCATAGAACTTCAGTAAGCGTCCGCAGACTACCTTACTGATCACAAATCTTACCCAAAGTATCAAAGGTCCAGATTCCAACTGCCAAGGTCTTTTAATCGAATCAGCCAAACGGCACTTTATCCAGCAACACAGACGATCGAAAACTCAGTCGGAGACCGGCGCCACCTGGAAGGTCAGATCGGAAGGAAAGGAAGAAACATCGTGGGTGCCAAGACTCGGGTCACTCAGTGGCAGCGCGCGTCCATGGCGAGTGTCCAAACCTTCGTCACGACCTCTCCTTCGGGCATCCGAGTCGCCGATGAGTCCCTTCGTGGTTGCCAATTTGTAGTATCGGGTTCCCAAGACCTACATGCTCCGAAGATAACCCATTTACATCGAAAGAACTGTTGGCACGGAAACTGAAAAATTCAAAGAACAAGTTTATTAAGACCCCATGGGGTGGTGGTACATTCCTACAGCACCCTTCGGTAATGCAAGAAGTATGACACCGAGCATCGGTGTGACTCGCTCTTTTATACAATTTGCAGGTAATAAAACAATAGGCGGTACAAAGTTACAAAGCGTTATGTACATATATGGTCATCTTTTGGAACACAGCCAGCTCATTGGAGGGGTTACAACCCCGCTGGTCAGTTTGGCGGCACATTCCTGAGGGGTGACTGGTCAGTGGGGACTGCGCATGTACGGGCTTGACCAGTACTAAAAATAGCCTGTTGCTGGAAAACTCGAGTGGTCACTGGCACGGACAACGGACTGAAGGCCATGCTGGCCACGAGGCCGCTTATGATCTAAGATGGCCGCCGTAACACACAAAATGGCATTTCCGAGTATAGTCAAGTTAAGCGGGAAAACGTGTAGCACAGCTAAGCGCTAACTCGGCCATCGCCAAATTACGACAGGATGGTGCAGTGAGCTAAAAAACGGTGATGGATCAAGCCCTGATCTTTGGACTGGGTAAGAGTGGTCTGCTTAATTCAGACACTCTGTTCATCACCACCCCCTTTTCTGAATCATTTTTGTCCACCATAAGCGTGGAAGGGTATACTCAGATGTGAGTCCCTTGCTCATTGCACCATCAGGATTCAAGCAAGCCGGGCCGAAGACGGCTGAAATGCCAGAAACTGGTCCCCGGAAGCTTGTTTCCTTCCCAGTATAAGAATTGGCTTGGTAGTTTGGTCTGCCCTGTTCCCATGATGCACTGGGCCAGGGTCAGACTAATTTGCATATAGCCAAGTTCTGAGCTGGGATGGTGCAGTGAGCTAAAAAACGGTGATGATCAAGCCCTGATCTTTGGACTGGGTAAGAGTGGTCTGCTTAATTCAGACACTCTGTTCATCACCACCCCCTTTTCTGAATCATTTTTGTCCACCATAAGCGTGGAAGGGTATACTCAGATGTGAGTCCCTTGCTCATTGCACCATCAGGATTCAAGCAAGCCGGGCCGAAGACGGCTGAAATGCCAGAAACCGGTCCCCGGAAGCTTGTTTCCTTCCCAGTATAAGAATTGGCTTGGTAGTTTGGTCTGCCCTGTTCCCATGATGCACTGGGCCAGGGTCAGACTAATTTGCATATAGCCAAGTTCTGAGCTGGGATGGTGCAGTGAGCTAAAAAACGGTGATGGATCAAGCCCTGATCTTTGGACTGGGTAAGAGTGGTCTGCTTAATTCAGACACTCTGTTCATCACCACCCCCTTTTCTGAATCATTTTTGTCCACCATAAGCGTGGAAGGGTATACTCAGATGTGAGTCCCTTGCTCATTGCACCATCAGGATTCAAGCAAGCCGGGCCGAAGACGGCTGAAATGCCAGAAACCGGTCCCCGGAAGCTTGTTTCCTTCCCAGTATAAGAATTGGCTTGGTAGTTTGGTCTGCCCTGTTCCCATGATGCACTGGGCCAGGGTCAGACTAATTTGCATATAGCCAAGTTCTGAGCTGGGATGGTGCAGTGAGCTAAAAAACGGTGATGGATCAAGCCCTGATCTTTGGACTGGGTAAGAGTGGTCTGCTTAATTCAGACACTCTGCTCATCACCACCCCCTTTTCTGAATCATTTTTGTCCACCATAAGCGTGGAAGGGTATACTCAGATGTGAGTCCCTTGCTCATTGCACCATCAGGATTCAAGCAAGCCGGGCCGAAGACGGCTGAAATGCCAGAAACCGGTCCCCGGAAGCTTGTTTCCTTCCCAGTATAAGAATTGGCTTGGTAGTTTGGTCTGCCCTGTTCCCATGATGCACTGGGCCAGGGTCAGACTAATTTGCATATAGCCAAGTTCTGAGCTGGGATGGTGCAGTGAGCTAAAAAACGGTGATGGATCAAGCCCTGATCTTTGGACTGGGTAAGAGTGGTCTGCTTAATTCAGACACTCTGCTCATCACCACCCCCTTTTCTGAATCATTTTTGTCCACCATAAGCGTGGAAGGGTATACTCAGATGTGAGTCCCTTGCTCATTGCACCATCAGGATTCAAGCAAGCCAGGCCGAAGACGGCTGAAATGCCAGAAACCAGTCCCCGGAAGCTTGTTTCCTTCCCAGTATAAGAATTGGCTTGGTAGTTTGGTGTGCCCTGTTCCCATGATGCACTGGGCCAGGGTCAGACTAATTTGCATATAGCCAAGTTCTGAGCTGGGATGGTGCAGTGAGCTAAAAAACGGTGATGGATCAAGCCCTGATCTTTGGACTGGGTAAGAGTGGTCTGCTTAATTCAGACACTCTGTTCATCACCACCCCCTTTTCTGAATCATATTTGTCCACCATAAGCGTGGAAGGGTATACTCAGATGTGAGTCCCTTGCTCATTTCACCATCAGGATTCAAGCAAGCCGGGCCGAAGACCGCTGCAATGCCAGAAACCGGTCCCCGGAAGCTTGTTTCCTTCCCAGTATAAGAATTGGCTTGGTAGTTTGGTCTGCCCTGTTCCCATGATGCACTGGGCAAGGGTCAGACTAATTTGCATATAGCCAAGTTCTGAACTGGGATGGTGCAGTGTGCTAAAAAACGGTGATGGATCAAGCCCTGATCTTTGGACTGGGTAAGAGTGGTCTGCTTAATTCAGACACTCTGTTCATCACCACCCCCTTTTCTGAATCATATAAATATCTGGGAGTTACAATAAGCAAAAACATGTCACTTTCAGACCAAAAAAGAATAATCACCGCTAAAGCGCAATCACTGAGTTTTGCGTACAAAGTTCTCCAAGACAAACTACAATGTCCATCATACGACCACCTGTTAAAGGTAATGGCAGCCCAAGTCTTACCATCACTCGCATATGGACTGGAAATATGGCATGGAAAAGAAGCAGCCATTTTAAATACTCTCCTGACAAAAACATACAAATCTGTGTTCCATCTATACAAAGGATCAGCTCCGGCCCAAATAAGACTAGAATTTGGTTTACAAAATCAAATATACCAAGGGAAAGCTGCTCTAGTAAAATGGTGCTGGAAACTAAGATCGGCGGAAATGGGCTCTTTAAACAACCTATGTTGGCAAGAAATTAAAAAACAATATGACCGACATGAAGCCAACTCATGGGGCAATGATCTGCGAGCTTCACTAGAAACCCTCAAAATAGAGGAGATCTGGAAGAAACCACTGGAAGAATCATATTTCAAAAAGATTTGCAAACTAAATGCAAAAGCCTTATCTTTGGTAGAAGATAAAAAGATCTTGGCCAAGCGGCGCCATGCATGGACCGTTTTAAATTCATACAAACAATTAAAACCTCAAGCCTACCTCATAGCGCACTCCCGGCTATCCTTAAAAACAAAATTCATGGCCCTCAGAATGGGAGACCACTGCTCCAAAGACTTGATCCCATCATGGAAAGGCATGCATCAGGGACGAAGCTGTAGGTTATGCGACTACCACAGTGAGACCTTGTGCCACCTCCTGTGCACATGTGAATCTTCCATAGAAAAAAGGAAGAATTTATTGAAACCTATTTTTAATATGCTACAGATCCGTACCTGCAGGCAAGCAGTGACCAGCTGGATGGGAGCAGGTTCAAACATTCTAATATGCCGCGGGGTAAAATTCATGAACTCTGTAGAGAATTTGCTCCAAAAAATAGAAACAGACCACAGATAAGGCCTGGGAGGAAGTACTTAATTAATGAATGCAAAAGCAAATTTTAACTACATGAACTTTTAACCTGTCGTTATTTTAATTGAATTTTTGTACATGTATGCTTTATGATTGTGATAAAGCATACATTCTCTGTTCTTACCAGACTGTTGCTGCTGTCGCCGTTAGGCTTTCCAGACTTTCTACCCTCGCCTTTTGCTGACACCCGGCCTCCCTGTTTCCCAGGAGGGATTGACCGCCCTCCCGCAACGCTACAACTTGCAGCACCCGCTTCGCGGGCGCTGCTGCGCGGTGAGTGGCGTGGGGTCGAGGCTGGGAGAGCACTCGCGCTGTTGGGTCTGTCCCAGGAGGAGGAGCACCGAGATAACATCGAGGGAGCGCGCCGCAGGGACTCAAAAGACCAGGAGTCCCTGCGCTGCACAGGTGTGCACGGGCGCGCCCCCAGGAAGACACGCCCCCTGCCTGCAAAACCTCCTTATAATCAGCAGTTTACCGCTTAGCGGGACGCGAGCGGGACGCCGAGCGAAGCCCGGGCAAAGGGCGGGCCCTCTGTGGCCCTCAGAGGCCAGAAGAGGCTGGGCTGGGCCACCCCCCTGAAAAATCGTTCTTTACAACTCTTGAACCAGGCTTCTAGTCGGTTATATCTGCTCTAGTAAAATCTACCATCTGTACATAGCACTACAGATTATGAGGAAGACCGCCAAGAAGCCCAAGATGCCCACTTTAAGATCGAGCGCAAAAAATAAAACGGATCCTCCACCGCCATTACCAACACTGACTGCGATTGACAAAATGCTCAAACAAACAATAGGGGCAGTGTCAAATGCCATCGCAGATACTGAAAGAAGAATGTCACTACCACCCGTGACAATTATTCAGGAAACCCAGGAATCCCTCATCAACCTGACCGAGGCTTCTCGAGATTTGGTAGAGGAATTCGACACCAGCTTGCCCCTTTCTCCCTCTTCTTTCGCTGACCTACCTTGTGCGCAGGTCTCTGCAGATATTCGCAGCGAGAGATCTGTTGTACAAACACACAACCATATTAACGCTCCCTGCAGCATTGAGAAAAATCTGCACAAGGAAGGCCCTAAACGTGGGGGGGAAAAGGGATCCTCAAAAGGATCCTCTAAAACTAGAAATCACAACCTGGTTACACCAATAAACCCACCTGCCTCGGGAATACCGTGTTGGATCACCAACATGGTGGCTGACCTTAAAACGGACCTCGAACACTCCATTACTGTGCTGCTAAAACCCCTCATAGCGAAAATAGACAGACTAACCTCAATTGTAAACAACAGAGGGAATGGCACAAAAACCCAACCAGGGCAAGAAGGCGGTTTAAGAAAACAGACCGACGTTACATCCCATAGCCAAACTAAGGACAAGGTCCCTACGATCCCTGATGCGCCCACAAAAACCCCAAACAGAGCCAGTCAAAAAAGTATTAAAGATAACCAAAAGGTTTCCTCCACACCAGACAGAGGGAAAAGCAGTAAAAAAACAACTACTGAAAACAACAAATCAAACCCAGGACCTCCCCAAACGTTGGAAGTAAACAACGTCCAAACCCCCAACGTGAACCCAAAGCCTCCGCCCACTGCACCAACTAAAGAAAACAAAACATCTACTCGCTTTAGGTCAATTAACCTCCCGCCTGAAGCACTGCCCTATGTAGTGGTGTTAACAGGAGTTCCACCTCTAAGGGAAGGCCAACGGGAAACCCAAATAGAACTGAAAAATAAATGCGCACAGTGGCTACAAATACACAGACCCTTGCCCCCCAATGTTTTTGGGGAAATCTTGTCTGTAAGAAGAGGGGAGTGGATCGGCAAAGGCACCAAGACCATAGCAGGGGATATAATTACGATAAACTTTAGAGATATGGACGCAGTTAATTTTATCTGTAGTGCCCCACCTAGCTATACCCGATCACAGATCCACCCGGTACACTTGTCTTATTTCTATCCCTTTGCACCCCAAAGAATCAGGCAGAACAACAGAACCTTCCCTAAAAACTTACCATATCCTGGTACCCACTATGGTCCACCACAATGGCAAAGACCAAACTTTGCCGTGCCAAACTACGACTCCTCCCTAATGCAATATGCACACTGGAACAGATTCGGTGCGCTGGAAGAGGTCGATTGACAGGGATGGGACAATCAGTCCCCCAAGACTGAGAGGTTGAAGGTGGAAAATCTACCACTAACAGGAATGGAAAAAGGGATGGACAATGAAATAGCTGACGTGCCCGACAGAGGAGGATACACCAAAATTCCGAATACCAGCCTTGGAAGAGAAAAAGGGACAAACCCACCAAATATTCTTAGCGACACTCATTCCAACAATGCCACCCTAACAGAAACAAGCAAACAGGTTATGCCCCTACCAGATGAACCAAAAAGAACCACTAAAGAAATGACGCCAGCAAATCTACTAATAGCATCCTGGAACATTGCAGGACTAGTGGCCAAGTTCGAATCACAGGAATGGCTGAGCTACATCAAAAAATTCCAAATCATTTGCCTGCAGGAAACTTGGGCTCTTGAATTAAATGACTACAGCCTGGAAGGATACAAAAGCTTTTGTCTCCCAGCCAAAAAAGTAACTTCTGGGAGAGCAAGTGGGGGTCTGGCCATATATGTCAACCTAGACATTAAGGGCACCTGGAGTAACATCAAATGGGCATCACACAACCTACAAGTTCTAAGGTTCACCTCAGCAAGAATAATCCTCTTCCTAGTTAATTGGTACAACTCTCCAGCACTGATGGAGAGGGGAAAAGCCATTTTTGAATTAGAGGAATGCTTAAGTAACTTAAACCTTTTACACAAGACACCAAATGAACTGAGCGTAATACTAACGGGAGATTTTAACTGTCATTTATGCGACAAACTAAAACCTTTTAATAAAGACTGGTCAAGATGCACTTTAATGAAAGGCCCGCATTTTGCACATACAAAAGAGGGATGGGATTTGGAGAGATTAACGAAAAGGAACAACTTAACCCAAACGCTAGACCTTGTGACATTGGGCGAACTAGGAGAACTGACACCAACGTACAAAGGAAGAGGGTGCCACTCCTACATTGATTTTATTCTAGTCTCGCCCATCCTAAAAAGAAACATTACCAACACTAAAATAGAGGCCAGCAGTTTTAGTGATCATAACCCGGTCTTTATTGCAATCGAAGGTTTTGATTTTAACACATGCCCAAAGAAACCTGACACCGTGGAAAAAGCTGTGGATCAGGGAAGAAGAATTAAATGGGCAAAAATTGATGGGGTCAGTTTTTATAAAAAATTACTAATAGATGCTTCAGATGCAATTGACAAATGCTTAGACCCAAGTGTATGCGGAGACCGGGTGGTCAAGGCTTTCGAAGAAATCGCACAACACGTAAATAATTCACTAACGACCACGGGATCTAATAAAATGAACTCAAATCCCCGCTGGTTCGATGCGAACTGCACCAAGGCGCTTAAAAAACTGAAGGATAGCCTCCACTGTAAACCAAGGGATAAGATCAGGGTGACAAAGAGCAGAGCGGAGTATAAAAAGGCCCTGAAAATCCGCAAGCAAAACCTACAAAACCAGGCCTGGGAGGACTTAAGGGACGCCGCCGAAAGAAAAGACATTGTTAGCTTCTGGAAAGTGATTAATTCCCCTTGCTTCCAGGACCAAGGGGCTCCAAAAATCACAAACATCATCTTACCGGAGCAATGGCAGGCCCACTTCCAGAGCCTATATAACCACTCAAATCACCTAGCTCTGGAGGACACATCGAGGAAACACCAGCCGGCAAAGCTAGACTTCTCTTTGAAAGAAGTCAAAAGGGGAATAATTGGACTAAGTAAAAATAAGGCCCCGGGCCCGGACGGAATTCCACCAGACCTGTACCTGAGTCAACCTGACTTGTGGGCACCGTTACTCACCAGGGTTTTAAATGAGGCGGTGGTGGCAGGTCTACCCCAGTCCTGGTCAACGGCGACCATAGTCCCAATTTATAAGAAAGGGAACCGCGATGACCCCCAATGCTACCGACCCATATCGCTTATAGACGTGACCGCAAAAGTGCTAGGGCGAGTCATCCTACAGCGATTGCAAGATTGGGCCGAGGAACATCAAATCCTTTCAGAAATGCAATACGGCTTCAGGAAAGGCAGATCCACCACTGACCAATGTTTAAATCTTTACCTTCTGATAGCCAAATATACCATAGCTGGAAAGGGGTCCATTCACATGGGGTTTATGGACCTTTCAGCGGCTTTCGACCGTGTAAATAGGAGAAAGCTCTGGAGCATGTTAGTAGAACTAGGAGTGGACCAACCGCTAGTGGACACCTTGCAAAATCTCCACTGGAACACCACTGCAAGTGTAAGGTACAGCCAAGAGGGTAAGAAGACCGACCCCTTCACTTGCACAAGTGGAGTAAGGCAAGGTTGTATCCTTGCGCCCTTTTTGTTCTCCATTTACATTAATTCGCTGGAAAAAGACCTGCTTAATCTCAAGGTGGACTCACCCCAAATTGGTCATCGTGCGGTACCTGTGTTATTATACGCCGATGACGCGGTTCTGCTTGCTAGAACCCCCCTAGGCCTGCAAAAACTGATTGATGGGTTTGTCAGATTTATGGACAAACTAGACCTGGCAACTAATCTGGAAAAATCCTACATCATGTCCGTCGGAAAACCTACAAAAGGATCTTTTTCCTTTCACATTGGGTCGCACAAAATCGACAAAGTCCAGACCTTTTCGTATTTGGGGGTACTATTTGATCATCACCTCACTTTTAAACCCTTGGTCGAAAAACATTCTACGAAACTTGCAGCTTCAGTAGGAGCTATCATGGGATACGGGCAAAGACTGGGAAAATGGTCCCCGGAACAAATCTTGAACCTTTACAGGGCAATTTGTTGCGCGAAAGTCTCCTATGGCGCAGAAGTGTGGGGCTTCTTGGACAGTAAAGCCCAGCAGATACAGACTGAAGAAAACAAATTCATGAGGAGAATTTTGAAGGCCCCTCAGAGTGTACCGGCCCACATAATCCATGAAGAACTAGGAGAACTCTTCATAGAAGATAAAATCAAAATTAAACCCCTCCTGGCATGGGTCAAAATATGGACTAACCCAGAGGCCGCCCTCACAAGACAAATCATCGAGGACTGCCTCAAAAAAGATAAAGGTGACATCATCCCTTGGCTGAACTATGTAAAGAAATCCCTAGCCGAAATCGATTGCATAAACTTTTTCACATCCCCAGACTCCATAACACCTGAGAGTAAATCATTGGTAAAGAACCTCTTCTTGGCACAGCTCAAGCTATTAAGAGCAGAAAAAGAAAATTGTAAACCCACAAATTCCACCTATAACGAACTCACAGTAAAGCATGGAATGGAACCGTATTTAAGAGTCATGTTTAACGCCCAGGACCGCTTTGTCATGACACGGTTCAGACTAAACATGCTACATCATATTCTTGCGGTCCCGGCAGGGTTTACTCACACACTGGCGGAGAAGGGTACCTGCGGCTGCGACCACAGGTCTCCGCAGGATACCCTTCATTTCGTCCTATTGTGCCCATTTTATACTATGCCTAGACGTAAGTTCCTGGTGGGGATTTTGAAAGACATAAAACCTAAACATGCAAGAACGGCTCTGAGATTCCTACAGGAAGCAGAGGACGCATATACCCTCTTTTGCACCATAAATTTTATTCGTGTAGCGATAAGACTAAGAAATACTAGAGAAAATTGACCATTGACATTTGCCTGTTCCCATGATGAGTCAAATTGCACGAACATTTTAATCAAGGACTCCCGTATTTAGTGATTTATTTATGTGTTACACTAAAAGCTTTTTAGGTGTGTATTTTATGTGTGTATTTTGTATCTGTGCTTTTATGGTGTCTTTTTAAGAACCGAATAAAGATTATAAATTGAAATTGAATTGATTGTGATAAACCAAATAAAGTAAATTTTGACTGACTGACTGACTTATCTCTTCAAACACAAGGAGATGATGGACAGAGCGCTATAACTTTTCAGACACTCACCCCCAATCACTATTAGATCTGGGTACAATCCATCATCGTTCTTTAGCTCACTTCTCCACCCCATTTCAAACCCAGCCATATACAAATCAGTCTTGACCCTATTCCTCAAGGGAACAGTCCAGCCCAAACTGCCAAGCTAGGTCTTCCCTGGATCGGAGACAAGCATCCTGGGACTGGTTTCTGGGTAACACCCCTCATCAGCCAGGCTAGCTTGAATCCAGTGACAAAGTTTGCAAGCGACACACGTCTGGCCATACTCTGCCAACTTAGGGCAAACAAAACAAACACAAGGAGATTATGGATGGAACGCTGAAACTTTTCACTAGGCCCATAAGTGTTCTGTTCATTATCACCATTTAAAAATCTTCAAATATGAGTAAAATTAGATTGTCCCTCTCTCTAGTTATAAAGGATGTCACAGCTATCCCTTCACAAGCTCAAACAAGTTGTTTAAATGTACAATATATGCACTGTTTAACTCCCCAAGTGTCCATCGTAATCTGCTTGGACAACAAATGGAAGGGGCAAGGCTAGCTGATCAGTCTAGCAGGCGCTGAAATTGAATCATTGCAGGCAGTGTGGGATTCTGTGAATAGTATAAGAGCTAACAATAAAATGAAAAACCTATACACAATAATACCCTTGAGCCCACGAACATAACCACTTCTTCAACTAAAAAGATTACATAACCCTGCCAGAAGAAAAGGAACAGGAAAATTTGATGAATAAAAAAAAAGCCACTGGGAAAATCGAATTCGGAACGGCTGTACCAATGGCAGACTATAATGGCATCTATACCAGTGAATGTGGTCCCCCATCACCAGCAGATGTGAATAAAACTTATTCTGAAAGCCTGTTTACCGAGTGCTATGAGGCCAGACAAAATCCCTATCTAAGTCGTAAAAACGAGGCTTTGCTCTTGCCCCTGTTCCTTACCCTGATATTTGAACATTGTTACGAGAAGGGTGTAGTTAAACACCTTAGGAAAGGCAGTAATATTGAACCCATGTATAAAAAGGGTGAGAAAGCTTCTCTCAGTTGCTTTTGTAAAATAGCACTCTATGATGTCACTGAAAAGGTCTTTGCTAAAAGTCTTTTTGACCATCTACAAAGATGGGTGGCCGATGAGGGGGTTCTCACCATGGAGCACACAGGGTTTAGGTCCAATTGTGCTACCTTCGATAATATTTCTATCATCCAGGCTATTACAGAAAAGTATGTAAAGACAGGAGGTCAATGCGTTGATTCGGCATTTATTGACTTCTCAACTGCTTTTGGCAGAGTTGATAGACCCACATTATGGAAACACTTTCTACACTACATTCCTGGGTCATTACTCCATCTAATAGCTGCCCTATATTCCTCCACGTGGTGCCAAGTGTTATTGGGAGAAAACCTAGGCCTTTCAGATAAAATACCAACAAATAATGCACTGAAACAAGACTGCCTGCTTGCACCTTTACTGTTTTCCCTATCTTTAGTAAATCTTCCTAAATTCCTCTCCACATGTGGCAAACATCATATAAAGATAACAAAGTATGTGTGGCATATGATGTCGGAGATGTAGGGGTGGTTAAGTCCCACGTATATTTAGGGAAAACTTTCAGTTCCAATTTATCTGATAAAATCATATTTTCCACTTACCCCCTAAAGCAATGTGCCACACAAATAGGCTGGGATACTTGTTTTATGCCCATGGTCGTAGATATATATATTTGTTTTTTAAAGAACTTTTACTGAGTTTTTTAGGAATAACAAGAAAAACAAGAAAAGGAAATGATAACAACATTCACTGAATAATAAACATATTGCAAATTATATATGAGCATATAATATACAAATATGCGGAGAAAAAAATTCCAACAGGAAGAGAAACAAAGAGTAAAAGAAAGAAAGAGAAAAAAAAAGAAAAGAACAGTAGGAGTAGAAAATTAGAGGAAAGGAAAACTAAGAAGATATAGGTGCATGTGAAGAAAGATAAAATGTAATGGGCAGCCAAAGAAGATCTGGTTTAATTTTCTGAGATAGAGTGAAAGAAGAGACAGTAGCAATTCTATGTTCATCACAAATAATGTTCCACCAAATAACAGGAGATAGTTTAGTATTATCTTTCCAGTGTGAAAGAATAACTTTAAAAGCTAATGCAATAAATAAATCGAAAAATAAAGATAAAGAATGACCAATATCAATATCGGGTGAAGATGAACCAAAAAACAAATTTTTCAGTGATAGCGTTATATCACAGTTAAAAACTTTCATACATATAGACCAGATAGAGCGCCAAAAGGCCAAAACATTAAAACTTTCATAAAGTTGATGTGTTAAAGTTGCATTAAATTCAGAACAGGACCAGCATAGGGAGGAGGAGGAAGGGGAGAACTTTGATTTACAAACAGGAGTAGTCACTGCTCTATTATAAATAAAGGATAATGACTGAGTAATAGGAACAGCAGCTGAAGTTTTGAATAACTTAGACCATAATTTATCCCAATCAGAAATAGATAATGTAACAGACAAATCAGTTTCCCATGCTAATTCTGTAGGGGATGTAAATCTTTCAGTAACATGTAAGGATAGTAATTTATAGATATGGGCTGCTTTTGACATTTTTTCATGAGAAATATTATACAACGGTGTAGATGGAGTAAGTGAAGTAGAAACATTCAAAAGTAGCTAATTGAGACTGTAAGGCTGTTGAGATTAATGTATATTCATGAAGGAATGTGTTGGGTAAATGATACTGAGATTGTAGGTCAGAAAAGGGAATAACAGACTTGTGGAGAATGAGTTGATGGACAAAAATAATTCCCTTCTCCTTCCAATGTTTGTAGTAAAACGATTTACTTTTATATTTAATGTATTTTTTGTACCAAATAGTAGAGGATAACAAACATTGAAATGGGTCGAGCCCATCCTCGAATATGTTATGTAGTAGGTTTTGGGAGTATTTTATAATGGGATAATTAGATATGAAGGTACAGTTAGACATGTAGATTACATTGCGAAAAGAAAAATCTTTTAATAGGGAATGTTCAAAAGCAATCCATCGTGGGATAGGGGTATCAGCAAATTCATATGAAAGGGCAAAAAACTGTCTAATTAAAAATGCAGAGTGGTAGGCTTTGAAAGCAGGGAACCGCACACCTCCTTCAGATTTAGGGCGTTTAAGTTTTGAAAGGGAAAAAGGAGGATGTTTTTTATTCCATAGGAATTTTGTACATATGGAATTAATTTGTGAAAAATATAAGAGAGGGATTCAAAATGGCAGCATAGATAAAGTATAACGGATATGAGGGGCAATCATCCTTTTAATTGTGTCAAGCCTACCCCACCATGATAAATGGAGAGGTGACCAGGAAAGTAATAGAGATTGAATCTTAGTGAGTAATGCATTAAAGGTGTGTTTAATTGTGATATGTAAGGTATCAGAGAATCATATTCCAAGATATTTGATTTTAGTGGGGCACCAAGTGAAGTTAGTGCCCTGAAACAAATATTCGAAACATAAGGAGTTCAATGGCAGTACTTCTGTTTTTGAGAAGTTCAATTTATATCCAGAAATACTGGAATACAAATGAACCTGATCCAAAAAGGGAGGAAGGGAAGTATGAGGATTAGACATATAAATTAATATATCATCAGCATATGCTGACATCTTAATTTCTAGAGAGTTATATGTAAGATCAGAGATACGCTTATTGACATAAGTACGTTCAAGGAAGGGTGCAAGGCATAAAACAAATAATAAAAGAGATAGTGGACAACCCTGAGGTGTACCTCTAGATAAGGGTAAAAAATTGGAGAAACAAATATTTAGAAAGATATTAGCGTGGGGATGAGAGTATAATAATTTAATATAGGAAAGAAAGGTTGGGCCAAATCCAAACCATTTAAGTGTTCTAAACATGAACTACCAGTTAATTCGGTCTAAAGCCTTCTCAGCATCTAGGGACAGAGCCGCCAGAGGGGATTTCATTTTTTTGCCTAGGGAAATGACATTAGCAAACATTAGAGCATTATCAGCAACCAGTCGGCCTTTAATAAAACCTGATTAATCAGTTTTAACCAATAATGGAATAATGGTTTCAAGACGAGTGCGAAGGATTTTAGCGAATTTCTTACAATCATAGTTAATTAATGATATGGGGTGGTAGTGTTTACATAGGGAAGGATCATTATCAGGCTTGGGTATAAGAACAATCAAAGCTTCCATAAAGGAGTAAGAAGCCTTGGAGCCAGCAATAAAATAATTAAAAAGAGCCAAGAGTTTGGGAGTAAAGATAGTGGAAAATGTAGAGTAAAATTCAACAGAAAGGCCATCAAGTCCAGGAATTTTGACTTTTTCAAGGACTTAATACCATCAGGTATCTCCTGTAAAGTAACATCCCTCTCCAACCAATAGGTCAAATTCATCAGGTAAGGTAGGAGGAGTGGGGAGACCAGAAAAGAAGGTATCTACATTTTGAGGAGAAGGATATGTATCATCCGAATATAGGGATCGGTAATAGTCATGAAACACTTTAGCAATGTCATCATCCGATGAAGCAAGGGCATTGGTAGATTCATTTAAAATTGGACCAATATTTTTGCGTTCAGATTAAATATTTAGGCAATTGGCCAACATCCAATGCAAGCTTCAACAGTACCCAATTAATTGAGTTCAGATTTGGCCTTAATCAATTCATGAAGGGTAGAAGGGGATTTAGAGGTAAAAAATGTATGTTCCAATAATTTTAGGTGTTGTAATAACGCTGTGTATTTATTACAATTAGTTTTCTTTTTCTCAGCAACATATGAAATAGTGAATGCACGAAAAGAGGTCTTAAATGCATCCAATTATTGGAAGTAAGAGTGTCAGACAGATTATTGAGTGTGAAAAATTAATTAATAAACTTAGTGGCCTCAGAGATAAAAAGGGTGTCAGACAACAAATAATTAATAAACTTCCAGCGACTAAATATAGGGGAACTTAAGGGGAGGTCCAAAACAGAGAGAACAGGTGCATGGTCAGAGATGAAAATAGATCCGATCTCCGGGGATAAAAGTGAAGGGAGAAGGGATTTGCCAACCAAAATATAATCAATCCTGGAATGGGTTTTGTTGAACATTTGAAAAAAAAAGTAAATTCAAGGGAGTGAGGGTTACAGGTTTTCCAAGTATCTTATAATGAACGAGAGGCAATGGCAGATTGAAAGGCATCATGGGATTTATCTGGATTAAATTTACACTTAGATAATCTATCAGAAAAAGGGTCTAATCAATCTTTAAAGTCACCAGCAATTATAATGTTTGGACAGTCAACGGAAGAAAGTAAATTCTTGATGGAATTCCAAAATTCAGGGTAGGGTCTGACTGGGCCATAAATATTCAAGAGAACTAACTCTTTGTTTTGTATGATTACTTTAGCCATTACCCATCGTCCATCAGTATCATTTTGTGTAGACACAATATGCACATGTAATGATTTATGAAACAATATCGCCACCCCCCTTTTTTCCAGATGAAAACACAACCTGACCCACCCATTGTCGTTTTAACTTGAGCGATTCTGTTTCATTACAATGAGTGTCTTGAATAAAAGAAACCTCAGCATTCAATTATGATGAGAGAGTACCTTTTGTCTCTTGGTGGGATGAGCAAGACCACGAATATTCCACGTGACAAAGTTATACATATTGGAGGGTTGGGAGGCTAATACGGGAAGGAGATGACACACTGCAAGGGAACAGTTGATAGAAGATAAACACCATGTATGAGAGGGGAGTAAACAATACATAAGCATACAATAAATAACAATATTAGACACATGCAACAAGTGAAGTATTATCCAACAAGAAAAGAAAAAAAAGAGAATGATAGAGAAAGAAAAATGGAGGAAGAACTAGAAGAATAAAGAGATAGATCAAGGAAAACAATCCAGATCTAAGAGGAAACAGCAAGAAAAGAAGCATGAGGTGCACCTGCACAGATGGGAGATGAAACGACAGCAGAGGAGAAAATAAGCATAGAGTAATTAGAACAGCCAAGTACAAGAGAGACGAAACAAAGATAAGAAATTTAGCAACGATGTGAAGAGTAAGGAGCAAACGACAGAGAAAGAGATAGAAAGATTAGAATAATGAACAGCCATGGTAAGCGATGAGCATAAAAGAAGAAGGCACTTAAGGACGGGAAAATGAACCAGAAGCAAAATTCGAAGGAATAGTTAGGAGATAAGACCTTAATTCAGCAGGTTCAACAAAGGAACGGGAAGCACCATTATGCATAATTCTACATAGACAAGGATGGAGAATACCATACCGAATATTCAGTTGTCTCATTTTAGGTCTGAGAGATAAAAAGTATTTCCGTCTAGCATTAGTAGCGTTAGAGAGATATTGTGATAAGAAGATGTTGTGGCCAAACCATTTAAGATGACGTTTTGCTTTGACTGCAGAGAGGACACGCATTAAGTCTGTAAATTACAAGAACATCATAATTATTCCAACTGAGCGTTCCACTTAGAAGGGCAGTTATAGAGTTATGGGGGGACTTGAGAGTGATGGATGAAGTGGTCCCATGGGAAGTATTATGGAGCAAGACAGGGGGATCTCTGTCTCGATTTAAATGTCTCTAGTTAAAATCTTGGGGGAAGCAAATATATGTGAGATAAAGAGTCTCTGGGAGTTTGAAAAAAGTTAAAGAACGAAACAATGGTAAAGAAGGAAATAAGTGGTTGGTATCAAACACTATTGACTTCTGAGGAGGAAAATATTAAAGCCCCCTACGAAATATGGGACGAGGTGATGCAGATTTCTGACCCATAAAAAGTATGGCATCTTTCTTTTAAGTTACTGTATAAAGTAGTCAAACCATCGAATTTGAAGAGAAACCATTTTTTCACAGCAAATAGATTATATTGGACTCCACAAAAACTGGCAAAATTCGCACCCGGTGTCCAACCCAAGTGCCACAGGTGTGGTAAAGTTAGTGCTAATGATAAGCACATGTTTTTGGTATACCCTCAGTTGGAGAAGTATTGGTCTGAGGTCGAAAAGATAATTAATGAAATTCTTGAGACAAATATCAAAGTTAGCCTTTTACTAGTAATGCTGGGGGTAGCAAATCAGCTATGCAAAGACATTACTGTGGATAAACAGGCCTTTCTATTGTATTTAATCCTACTCCCTAGGTAGGAAATTTGTAAGAAATGGACTGAACCTTCTCCACCACAAGGGATGGACTGGCTACGAGCAGTAAGAAGAACAGCAAAAATGGATATTGAACTGGAATCCAATATACAATCTAAGATATGGGTGGCCTTCAAAAATTGGGATGGGACATGAGTGTACAACCCCTTTATGTCCAATGGTTACACCTGCGTGGTCAGTGCAGCCAGGATACTGGAAGGGCACGAGCGCAGGAACTATGGAAGTATCTCAAAAGCCTGGGGAGGTACAGATCGGCTGACAGGCTACTATTTGCATATAATGGTGGTATAAGGACAAAAAAAATCCTCTAGGCTTGGATGCATGAGGCTGAAGACGTCCAAGTCGATGTGCTCATTAAATATTTAATGAACAATCAGGAGGAAGTTCCAAAAGTTCTGACAGGTATTTCTTTAGAAATAAAATCATATCTGGACCTTCAGTATTTTCCGGCAGGCCATAAAGACGTAGGTTGTTGCATCTATTATGGTTTTCAAGGTCCTCAGTATGAATTTTGAGACTTTGAATTTCTTCTTCCGAAGTAGGGATTTTAGAAGAAACATCAGGTAAGTCACTTATACGTTGTTCCATATCCAGCATCTTAGCTTCCATATGAATCCATTGATCTTCTATTTGTTGAAGCTTCTCATTAGTCGTGGACATAAAGGACTTGAGACTCCTCACTTCATCCAAAATAGTGTCAAGAACTGGATTTTGAGAAGATAAAATGGGTGAGGGGGATAATTTTTGGCTCTCTTAGGTTTGGTGCCTGCGGAGGAAGCTCTGACTGACATTGTAGCTTTGTTCGCCATTTTGAAAAGATGTGGATGACAAGAGGAAATTTTTTTGGGAGATTTCAGTCTGCCCATAAGCTAAATAAAGGCACAGCAGTAGTCAACGAGTTTCCAGAAAAGGATATCAAAAGTAAAAAAAAATATTTTTTAAGTACGTCACCCTCTGTCAGCACTCAAAAACATAACAATGCAGTATTAGTTTGATTACATGACAGGTTATCAGAAGACTAGAGGCTAGACGATGTGACAGGAAAATGGTAAGAGCATTTACTGACATGGAAGTCAGAATTTCAAGTAATATAAAGGAAATAGCACCAAAGTGATATTAAAGACAAAAGTGCCACTGTCCTGCCTGAGAGAAAATTAAGTATAAAATAACATGTTGGTTCAAAGTATGCTGAAGGTGTAAAATATTAGCAATATAATGCTGGTGTAAGAATAAAAGTCATTGTGCCAGCATTCTCTGTGTGGAAAATGAAAACATGCTGAGAGAAACGTTGCTGAGTGTTATTTATGCAGAAATGCCGGTTACCTTGAAGCTATTGGGCGCGACCGGCCGGCAGATAGAAAAAGGTGTCCGTCGCTCGCATTCCCTGAAGTGAAAGTCACCGTCGCCGCCGCCACCGCTGGTAGAGGAATGCAATTCGAGAGGTCAAAGCAGCCTCAATCGCCGTTACGACCCTCACATTACGAAATCCAGCCAAGGAAGTCTTTGTGAAACGAGGAATAAGCTGTATGTAGATAATTAGCTCCACGTCCGAGAGGAGTTTAGGGAAGAGCCGCCATCTCCTCACGGTGCGAGACCACGCCCCCCGATATTTTTATTTTCTGATCTTGCTATATGGCTTAAAAAGTTTGCCCTCCATGCAATACGCAACTAAAGTCAATCCAAATAATAACTGGTCTTTTATGAATTTGCCAGAGGGCAACATTCTACGGAGGCTATGTAGTTTGAACACCTTAGCCTCCACTGCTGCCCTTCGTCTAGAACTAGGGCTTGTAAGTACTTGTGTCCAGGGCCTGTCAGTAGGGTTATAATGGAGCCTCAGCAGATATAATCAGATGTGAACTCCTTAAGGAGATTACCCTGGAGGGAGGTATTTATCGAGCAAATTCAAGACAGTGTTTTAGAAGGAACTTTTATATGGCCTTAGATTATTTCGACTAAAATTAAAAGTGTTGGAATCTATGTATATGTTCGAACATAAACTCTTCCTTAAAAAGTCCAGTTCTACTCTTAGCATTGAATTAGGCAAGGCTTCCTGTCGTACAAATAGTAGATATGATACAATTCTTGCTTCGTGTATTTTGAAGAGAATGCAACCATATTTGATATGGAATATAGAACATAGAGTCCAACCAGCATTGTTCCTTGTTAGACTCCAAATGTTATTGTTTATTACAGCAGTGTGGGAAGGAGCTAGCAGACATGAGCAAATATGTAATCTTTGTACCCAGGGTATACAATATTTTGATCAAGTTGCTTTTGCCTTCTCCAATTTGCACATGTTTGTACAACATTTTTTTAAAGTTCTTAAAGTTGCTGTTCGCTTTCAAAAGTATTCGTACAGTGATAAAGCTTGTGCTTTTTTATATAATTCAGAAAAACAAATTATTGGGTATAACTTTTTTAACATCTTTTTAAAAGTATACTGACGTTGTTACATGTTGATTTTATGATATATTTCTATTAGGAATATTTGCCTTAGGTTATCAGACAATGTGTAAAGACCTCATTCTGAATCAATGCACAGAGGTGTGCGACATGTATGGTTGCAACCTGTTTGCTGCTATAACTCTTCTCCATAGTTCCCAGTTCCCTGCTACGCAACCAGTGTGAGTGTGATGTATTGGAGCGTTGAGTGTCTGGTTGGTTTGAATGTCGGTTGGAGAGAGTGGGTAGAGCAGCAAGGATGCTGCTCCTGGTTGCTGCTCCTGGTGGGGCATTTACCATCTTACTTATAACCTGTAACTAAGACCTATCTTATTCAATAACCACATATCTTATTTACCAAGAAGACTGGCTACCTACTTACAAGAAGTTATCTTTTTCACAACATATATGTATAAAAATCGATCATCATTGATAACGTGCAATATACTGCGGCAGTTTTTCAGTTGACACAGATATATTTTTTGTTTTACGAATATGAGTATGCTATGAATGCCTTCAGGCTAAAAGGGGAGTTGTTATTGTTATTGACTTGTACATTTTTGTTTTCATCTCAAATTTGGGGCAAAAGCAATAAGGGATTTGGTCTGTCTGTAGTATAATGGTATGTAGTGTGTATTCTATTAGGCTGGATATTGACTGGGGTTTATATCTTTAAGGAATGAGCATCCTTCAACGTGCTCTGTAGAATGTAATATTGTATTGTCACTGGGTGACCGGTTGGTGGATGTTGGTGGCAGCAGATACTCCACTGACCAGGCGGGCTGATCATTTGGGATAGGGTATTACCTAGTTGTATGAATGCTTGCAGCGGGTTACTACAGGACCCCTGCAGTCAGGGCATGAGTCGGGGGTAACACGCTGGTGGACGGCATACACCCACTATTTTCACAGGGTGGACACGGCCACCCTGCCAAGAAGTTGGCCACACTGAAAAAAATGCTGAATTTATCCCGGTGTAATTTTCAAACACCAGGACCCTTTCAAAAGTGCCTGCACATTATTGTTTGCTTTCGATCCACAACAACGTGCAGGCGGGGACGGGGCTTTCTTATTTAAGACTCCTGCTGGGCCCAATGCTTAGTCCGAATCTGAGGGCTCATCAGGCTCCTTTTGTTGTCGCCTCACACATAGAAACAAATGCAGCAGAGGGGAAACAAAGGCTCACACCTTGTTAGCACTTCACACATACTAAAGAGAGGCAGCTTTTCAATTTGTTTAGGAGATATGCATGTGCTGTAAGAATGTCAGGTGTGTTGGTCTCTCCCAGTATTTACTCAAAATAAATAGCATGTATATAGTGCTTACTACCCCTGAGGAAGTGTTGTAATAATATAAATATCACTTTTTTTTTGTAAAGCACTATGGGTGGAGGAAGCTTACCCTGACAAAAGGCAATGTTGTTTTATGTGTAGCTTACATTTTTTTTAGTCTTCTGCCTGTCAGGAGGGTTTGCATGTACATTCGAAATGTGCTCCAATGTACTCATGATAGACATGTTAAACATATCTGCGAGGGCTTAAGATCTGATGTCACTTCTTATGATGTCACTTCCTGTGATGTCAAGCACAGTAATGTCACGCGCCGTGATGTCACTTGCATACTGATTAACTAGGTTAGTCCCCCACTTATCTTTCTTAGGACTTGTGCCCTGCCTGCAGTGATTTCTTTTTAGGTGTAAAATTAGAGCCATTCAGTCAGTGAGAGGGGACTGGCCCGCGCACACATTGCCACTTTTCCTAAACATTTTGCAAATAAACCGGATTTGGACAATCTCTTTCTAAATGGAAACTCACCTATGCATATGACATGGGAGAGCCTAGTAATGGGGGCAAATATTCTGAGAGACGGTATGTGCCAGCCACAGTAATAAGCTGCCGCTTACTCAATGTATATTTTATGTATCTGCTAAGAAGCGTGCCTGCGGCCAAGCCGTTCTTTTCTGCCATCAAGCAGCAGCGCAGTGAAATTATGACGAATGTCGAAATCACCCATATTCGCAGTGAATCCCTAGTAATGACATGAGCAATGTGCAATACAATCGTCTCTTAGCAACAGAGTAGCTCTGCCTCAAAAGCCCAGTTCCTAATCAATGCAGGCGAGGCTCTGATTCACAATACCTTGTTTACACGCGACATTTAGAGCTGCGTTGAAGGCTCCACCTATGAAACCTGAATCAGGTATTTGCCTCGCAGCATTCAAAAAACGTGTCTAAAATATGTAAAATTCTGAGTTTTCTGTTCCCCAGTTTTAGCAATCCGGGCAAGAGACAGCTGTTTCCTCTTAAAATTTCAAAAATGGAGCATTTTTACGTTCTGGTTTGTTAACTATGAGTACTGCAGAAGGGCAGCCCAATGACCGACTGAGCAAGAAATGTACCATTCAAGTGCGTTTGTGCTGAGGGTCAGTGTTTTGAAGTCTCCTTAACAGTAAACTAAAACATTTTCTATCATCTTCACAACAAAGAACTGTATTACTGAATATTAGCACTAACAATATAGTGTGGTACAACTCGCTCGAGGTCAGAAAATCCAGGGACAAATTATCGAATGATATGTGCATACAGAGAGATATAGATTTACTATTTTAATCCCCATTTCTACATAGCTTGATGTTTTATGTACTGCCTAGGTACATATATGTGGAGTTAGGTATACAAAGTTTAGTGGTTTTATTTTGGATATTCTGTTTTAGCATTTCAGACACCGACTCAGACATACAGGGAATGAGGACACACAAGATACAATGCACTGCACTTTCTTATATACATATACGAAAAACAGAAGTTCACTTGCAAATAACGTACAGGGACAATCATTCTCAAGCAGTCAATCTCAAACATGTCTAGCCTATACATTCACCCAAAAATAACCTGGTAAACGATCCAATATCCATGCAAACACACATGAGAACAAATATCGGTCACAAAAACTCTGTAAAGGGTCAAGAGATGAGGCTACCCAAACCTCATGTCAAAGAAAGAAAGAAGACAACAATTAGGTGTGACTACCATTGCACAACAGTTCACGATGTGATCAGGGACATGTGCCAGAGTGTAGAAGGGGACTATAACATTGTTGCCACCCCCTGGGTAAGACACATTGAGAAAGGGTTTGTTATGATGCACTGAATGAAGCGTAGATTCAAAAAGGTTTATTGGTATTGACAGAGAAACAGATGAGCGCCTGGCAGCACGACCTCCACTCCAGGACACCAGTGCAACTGACACCCTGGATTGGAACTTGTGACAAACACAAGGAGTATTCCATGCCACGCTCCACTTACACACATTAAAGGAAAACACAATACCATAGGTATATAAATACAAAGCATACCAAAAGGTACATATACAAAACACCCCCCTCCTTTGAGAGTAGAAAAAAAGACAATGCAATAAAACAAAAAAAAACAATAGTCTAAAAAGGATGAATACCTAACATATTCACTGAGTAATACCGGCAGAACTCTTCTCCTCTTACCAATGACACACATGTCGTTCTCCCCAACATGCTCAGAGTTACAATTAGAAGTACTCGGAAACCCTTCATCCCACTTCACAAAATGAGTGGTATACTGAGGAAGAATGACTTCTTCTCTAATCTTGGTAGAGACTTGATTTGTCTCTGATGATTGATTCCTTTTGTTTGGTACACTACTGTCAAAACCCAAATCAGCTTGTACAGTACTATGATCAAAATAATCCTCCACCCACTCAAAATTTGAAGGGTGTACAAAAAAGTGTGTTTCAACATCATGTTGCTGTTTTACATCTAAAGCAAAACATTTTAGATTCCAATCTCGTCCATCCATTTGTCTTATTGCATTACGAAGAACCTCAGCTACTTGTTGTGGTTCCTCAAATCTGCTTTCACCCTTAGGAACTTTAATGGTCTTTTAATACCAACCCAGTCACCCATCATTATAGGAACATCTTTAGTGCCATGACATGCGTCAAAATGTTCTTTTCTATTCAGATGTACAACTTCAAATTTTTTCTTTACTTCAATAGGTGACCATTGCTCTACTCTACTTTCCATAATCCAACTTGGGCTAAACTTGCATCTAGGTATCCTACCTCTCATCATGATAAAAGGAGATACACCAGTTGCAGCATATGTCGTGGTTCAATAAGCCCAAGCTTTTTTTTTGTATTTCTAATTTCCAATCCAACCTTTTACTCATCGCAGCCTGAATCATACATTTTACTACTTGGTTAAAGCGTTCTACAGTGCCATTTCCACTAGGGTTGTATAGTGAGGTGGTCTTGTGCTTGATCCCACATCTCTGAAAATATTCTTCCGCAACCTTGGACATGAATTGTACTCCATTATCACTTAACACACACTGGCAATCCTTCCAAAACATATAGTTTGTCCAAAAACTTTAAAACAGTATGTGTGTCAACTGTTTCCACAATCTTAACCATAGGCCACTTGGTGAACAGGTCAATTAAAACTAAATCATATTCTTTTGATTCTCCCACTGGTCCAAAAATGTATATTGCTATAACCTCCCAAGGAAGATTTGGAATCAACCCTTCACTCATTGGAGGTCCCAAAGTCTTTAAGGATTATCAGCAGAAGAACAAACAGAACACTCTCTCACAAACTTCTCTACTTCCTTATCAACACCTGGCCACCAAAAATTGCCTTTGACCACTAGTTTGGTTATCACTACCCCAAAATGTCCTCCATGACATAATTTAAACACTCTCCTTCGTAAAGTCTTAGGTGGAATTATCCTCTCACCTCTCAGTGTTAAATCCTTGTCAAATGACAGTTCCATTTGTGCATCCCAAAATGATTTCAAATGGCCATTAATAAAATCTTTCTTCGGCCATCCCTTATAAATATGATTACATGCAGCCTGTATCACATCATCTTTAGACTGTTCTTCCACCCATTCAGCTTTAGTAAAGACCGGTGTACCAGAATCATGACTCAACGCGATACTGAAATTGCCTAAGGAATCATCTACACATTCTTCCAAAGGAAGACAAACAGTTCGCCACCACATTGTCCTTGCCAGGTACATAGGCAATCCTATAAATGTATTCCTTCATTCTCATGGATATCCTAGCTAACCTGGCAGAAGCTCCCACACTACCTTCACTAGTCAAAATCCTTACCAAAGGTCGATGATCCATGCGGACGGTAACAGTTTTCCCCAAACAAAAGCCCAATAGTGTTCTAAAGCCCATGCACAGGCCAGAGCTTCCCTCTCAATAATAGGATATTTACTCCCTGCAGGGGAAAGAGCTCTAGACGCAAATAAAATGATCTTCTCAGTACCATTACCCATTTTCTGAGAAAGAACTGCGCCCAGTCCTTTGTCACTTGCATCCGTAGTTAAAAGACATTCCAAGTTTGGATTAAAACTACTTAAGGCATTTACGATTATAGATCGGCTTTGATCTTAGAAAATTCTCTTTCACATTCATCCGACCACTCAAATTTTACATTCTTCTTTAGGAGTGAGCGTATATTGAATATTTTGCTTGCAAAATTGGGTATCTATTTTGCTCAATATTCTGTCATGCCCAAAAAGGATCTGACTTCATCCTTAGTAGTCAGAGTATGTGAACCCACAATGGCATTTATAAGTGAAGATTTGGGTTTTACACCATCCTCACTTATAATATGTCCTAGGTACGATACATTCCTTGCTGTAAATTCACACTTGCTAAGATCTACACTCAACCCAGATTTTTGAAATATTCCTAACACCTCATTGAGAATATGGTCATGTTCCTCCTTGCTGGAAGCAGCAACCAGGATATCATCCTGAAAAGAACTCACGCCATTCACCCCTCCAAACAGTCTGTGCATCACTCGCTGAAAAACAGCAATGGCTGATGCCAGCCCAAATGCCATCTAAACTGATAACACCCAAAAGGCGTAATGAATGCTGTGAGTTTCCTTGATTCAGGTGACAGTATGACTTGGTGATAAGCCGCTGATAAATCTATGGTTGAAAACCAGCTCGCCCCCCTTAATGAGGAAACCATTTAATTGATTTTTGGTAGGGGAAATCTTTCAATAACAATGTTATTATTTAAATGGCATAAATCAACGGATTTTCCCGTTGCTTTTGCGTGCGACCACTACCGAAGAAATCCATTCGGAGCTCTCCACTTCTTCGATCACACCTTTAGTCAATAACCCTTGTAGTTCTTTATTAACTTCATCTCTTATCAATATAGGTATTTGTCTCACCTTAGGAACCTTAGGTTCCGCTTGTTCCTTTAGTACAATCTTGTGTTCAAACCCCTTAAGTGCTCCCAAACTCTTCCCAAACACTCATGGAAATTTCTTTACCAAAACATCTCCCAATTTACTTGTCTCCTCCATTATGAGTGCTTTATCTTCACTATTCGGGTCCAGGATGATGTGTAGATTCTTTTGGTCCAACCAACCAAGTACAGATGGACCATTTTTTGCTACATACAATTTGCCTCTCGCTGACCTCCCTTTGAACAAAAAGGTAAGCCACCTGAATCCTAGCATATTGATCCTTTCCCCAGTGAAACTTACCGGGTTCACATCTGTAGGAGCTAGCTGTTGCCCCATTTTTTCCACAAATGTATCCTTCCAAACAGTTTCATTAACGATAGTGTAAGGCGATCCTGAATCAGCATACACATTACCCGTAACACCACCCAATGACATTTCACATATTGACTTCCCTTTTACAGAATTATTCATAACATTCAAAACATAGTTTCCTTGTAAACTCTTAACACAACTATCTTCATTATCAACATCCCTGTTGGTTCCCTCTTCATCGTTCCATACATATTTGACATTGTTCCTCCTACGGCACATTTTACTAAAATGCCCCATTAACCCGCAGATACCACATTTCTTCTTTAAAGCCGGACAACTTTTGCTGAAAGCCAAGTGTTCTTTGCTATCACAATGATAGCACCTCCTCTCATCCAATCTTCTTTCCATTCCTATGTTCTTCTGAGGTTGATTCCCCCAACGCCCAGTTATGTGCTGGCCTTGATTCTTAGTAGGATTCTCTAGTTTAAAAACTCCTCCAGAATCTTTTTTCGACTCTTTAATAACTGAGGAGTGAGGCACACCTCTCTGACATCGCAGCTTTCCTCATTATAGCGAAAACATCCTCTAATGGTGCATCCCCATTTACCCACAATCGATCTTGAATAGAAGAATTGTTACTGTGCATAACCAATTGGTCACAAATAAGATCGTCATGTAAGCTTTCAAATTTACAGTCTATTGCCAGTTTTTAAGGTCATCAAGCCAGTCATCAACAAGTTCCTCCTTATTTTGCTTTCTTTGGAAAAACTTGTGTCTTACTACACCAATAGACGTATCAAGAGAGAGAGAGAGAGAGAGGACTAGATAGCTAGTCCGTGTCCCCGTGGGATTATATTTATTATCAAAGAAGACTAGCTATATATGACTTTATGGGTTGGACTCTGACTAGTTTTGTCAGTTGGCACCTTATAGGTGTATTCATGAAGCCCTCACCCACCAACCTAGCTGGTGGCATGCTTCATCATCGGGCCCACCCAGTAACACCTAATGTGTCCCGGGTGTGCTACAACGCCTGATTACAGCAGAGCTGGTATATTACTAAGAGTGCAGTGTTGGGGTTTTAGTGACGTGACAATTAAAACGGCTTGGCGGGGGTCCCAGTACCCAAGGGTAAATTAAATTTTAATGACTGGGCCGCCGTCAGCAGTTAAAAATAAGGCAAGAGGATGTTTGGTGGTGAGTTACGACCTCCTACATCCATTATCGGTCGACATGTTTCAGCCAGTGCCTTAGGATTAATCTGGCTTTCCTCAGGACCTATTTAAAAGAGTGCTGGCTGGTGCAAGTTAAAAAAAGGTGGGTTGGTGTAATACAAAAGGTACTGAGAAAGGGAAAAGGTTTTCCTCACATATGTAACATCAGATCTGCTGATAGAGTCTGGTCTTATAAAAAGCTCCGTATTGCTATACCTGTGCTGCCACTGAGAGTCATGTCTTACGGGTTGCAAAGAGCTCATAGTGGGCTGGGAGCCCTGGGCAAATGCATCAAGAAGCCCCAATCATCAAGCTGAGGCCCAGTAACTCTTGCCTGCCCTGTGGCCTTCTAAAAGGGGTTGTAACAACTTCTCAATCCTTACTGTCTATCTTTAAGCCACTGTTTACTTCATTTACACTCCACACAACCTTTTCAGCAGCACCATGAAACTCCAAACCCTCATTGATACCAGCAAAACAAACTCTAAACTAGACTCTCTCAGAAGGGCTATTAACACTGTGATGGCTGATGAAATGATCCTCCAAAATAAACACCACTACATAACAATATGGATAAAACATTAATCCCTGAACAAACCCATCATTAACCGACTGATGCTAATAAATCCCAGAACAATAAGGAACCATAATACAACAGGGACACCTTTAAGATAATGATGACCTTCTAAGAAGCCTTATCTCTGAAATTCCCAACAACAACGACCCCAAAGGCCCCATTATTCCTACTATATTATGAAGTCAGAAAGATTCACTTGTATAAGTACTGATAAACTCAATCCTTATTAAAATCCAAACCAACCTAGATACCAAGACCATCACTGATGATTTGCGCTTGAAATATATACTCCATAATTGCAGATCTGCAGTTACACACAGCACCAATGTTGATGAAACCATAATCGTGCTTGACTTAGACCTCAGTTAAGCTACTCTCCATTTTTTCAGTAGACTGGTGTGACCATGCTGACTTTCACTTCTCACTTCCCTTCTCGACCAGCACCCCCAAGTACAACCTAACAGAGAGAAATACTGGACCACAGCTCTCAGAAACCTAGACATTGCCACCTTCTCCAATAAAGGTGCCCATGCATTACAGTACATCCCCCACCCATCCATGATCTTGCAAACCTCTACACTAGTTCCTTAACTGAGATCATGGACAACATGGCAATGAAATCCCTTAAGAGTCAAACAATTAAAAGGAAGTCTCCCTTTTGGTGCACTAACCTGATCAACGAAGAATTGAAAACTCAGAATGCCGGAACCACTCTGGCCCCAACATATTTCAGCTCACTTCCTAACCGTAGTGAGGAAGCAAAGAAACACATACAAAAAAACTAATCTTTGAGGCCCAAAAAGTATTCATAACAAAAGATATTGACCAAGCAGAGAATCACCCTAAAAACTATTTGAAATCATGAAAAAATCCACAATGACAACCTCAACTTCCATAGCACACCGCTCCAGAGAAAAATGTGAAGAATTTTCCTCCTTCTTCACAAACAAAATTAAGAAATGTAGATCTCCCTTGCAATCTTGCCAACAAATTAGATCCTCCCCTCCCTACCACCCAAACCGGGTCCCTCTAAACAACCTTTACATCTATCACTGAAGGTGACCTAATCAGAATTATGGCCAAAATGAGAATGTCCTTTTTTATGACTGCATCCCTTGCCTTCATTTTAAAACAGATCCACCTGTGTGTGATATTGTTCTGGTAGAACTTAATCAATTTGCCACTGGGGACGGAATTTGTCCCAGACTTTCTTAAAATGGGACTAAATACCCCTCGACTAAAAAACTAGGGTTAGTGCCAGAAGACTTCAATAGCTTCCATCATATCTCTTCCCTTCCATTCCTGTTCAAAGTGCTGGAAAACAAATCTCCAATCAGGCTTCAGAGCAAGGCACAACACCAAAACCATTATCCTCATAACTGTCAATGACGCCCTTCAAAAACGTGGACATTGGAGACTCTTGCCTTCTTCTCCTCCTCCTTGAATTATCCGCAGCCTTCAACACAGTTAACAACTTTACCCTCCTAAAAATTCTTGAGACACCAACGGGCCTCAATGGCACAGTCCTCAGATGCTTTACCTCCTTTCTAGAAAACTAAGATCAATGTGTCAAAATAGCGAGCTCAACCTTTGAAACAGCAAAACTCCTCCAAAGAGTCCTTCAAGGCTCCATACTCTCTCCTATGCTCCTCATTAGCTATGTCGAGCCTCTTACTTCTATTTTCAAGCATTAACATCTTCAAATCTCAATTACCACTTATATACATACATACACAGCTCTGCATGAAAATAACCTCTCCAGAAGACATCGCCAAGGCCTCACAAATTCTTCCTGAAATTCAGCCCTGGGTGACCATGGAGAAACTTAAACTGAACACACTCAAAACTGAATTTCTGCTAATCTCCCTCACCAATCGAAACAACATGGCTATAAATTGGCTCAAGGAGAGCTCCATGCTAGACAGCAAACCAAACATTATAGGAGGTGCCAATTTCCTGGGATTCATTCTAGAGAAATATCTAAGATTTCGAGAGTGCATCAATGACCTAGCAAAGGGAGCTGAATTTAAGCTCAATCTACTTTGAGGGTTCAAATAAGTCAGCCGGAGCTGATGACTTGAAGCTAGTTGATCAATCCACTGTCTTCTCAGTTCAAGACTATGGTAACACACTTCTGGCAGGGATCACCAAAACCTATCTGATGCTTCTTAGAGCACCAATGCACACAGCCTCCAGACTAGTTTTAGAATAAAGGAAATTCAACAATATCTCACCCATATTGTTGTCCCTTAACAGGCTGCCTCTGGAAGCCAGAAGGCTTTTTAAATAAGCCTGCATCACACATAAGGTGCTACACGGGACCAGATCTTTATACCTCAACAGAAACTATGAATTTCCGAAGGGTAATGCAGAACAAGAAGCATGGACTTCCTACTACTGAAATACCCTCCTGCCCTACTACGCTAGAGAAATCAAGATTGATCAAACAGTCTTTAACAGGAGGAGCATCAAAAATCTGAAAATCCTTAACTCCCAACATCAGAATGATCCCCTCACACAGGAACAGAAAAGTCTACAATTTCAGCACCACTTCAAGACCCCAGTATATTGAGTTTCTTACAACAGCAGGAAAGGATTGAATTGACTTACTGACCTTATTTAAATTCTATAACCTGTTATCATTCTGTCAGAGTTCTAATCCTCTGTGAAGGGGCTACCAAATTTTAAATAGAATGCTAACATAATGTGACACCAAGATTAATGCTGCCCACCTTAACTATTGCTGTAGATTTCTCTTCCCCCACCAACCTTCTTCCCCTTATTCTCCTCATTCTCCTCTCATTATCTACCCTTATTTTTCTCCTTCGTCAGGCCTCTTGTAATACTATTGTTCCCGATGTAAAGTGTTCTGATCTTTGGTCTTGTGTGTGCTATGCAATAAAAATAAATTAATAAATTAACACGCGTATGTTGAAGAAGGAACAGTGTGGCAACGCTAATGGAACATCAGAGGAGTTTTTTATCTGACATTTCTGTTGATATGGTTTGTGCTGCTGCTCTGATTGTGGATGATTTGGTGGCTGCCCAATGCAACTTAGTTCTATAGGAATAGCATACTGAAACTTAGAATAATTCTGCTGCTCTACATCTACTTTTTTACGGGACATGCCCCATTGGCATTGAGCTAGAGGACAGGCTACATAGTTTATTTAAGAAACAAAAACAATAATCATCATTTTGTCAACAACACCAGTCTTCTTTTTCAGGTGTTTCCAATAGATTTTCCTTTCTCCAGCCTTCCTGGAGACTACCTCCTCTACCAGCGTAATGGTGGCCTGTAGATAATTAACAGGATGATTATATCAGAAGGGCAAGCCTTCCTCTCAAGTTAAAATTCTAATATTCCTGCCTATGCCAACAGTGGCTCTGAATGGTCATTTGGCAAAATGATTCAATGGTTTGAAGCGACATGGGAAATGTCTACTTGAGAAACGTGGGTCCTTCAAATGGTGAAGGTTGAGTGACAGATGGAATTGACCTCTACCCTACTGGAATCTGGGGTCATTCCTACTCTGTACACTCATTATCCAATCAAAAGGTTACCCTTAACTCGAGCTCTCCAGTTGTTGATGAAGCAAGCCATGGTGTAAGTACCCATTAGGAGCAACAGATGGGAATCAGCTCCATTGTTTTTCTAGTTCCCAAGGTAACAGGGGGTTTCCCTGTGATCATTAATCTAAGGTGAGTTAACCTTTTGGTTCAGAAAATCCCCTTTAAATTAAAAAGCAGATAGCATGGCAACCCTTGAATGGCAAAAGATGCTTACTTGGTGACCATAGATCTCAGGGATGACTATCTTAATATTTGAATGGTTACTTGTCATCAGAAATGTATTTGCTTTTCTTTCAAGGGATTGTATTGTAAGTTCTGGATCTTGACCTTTTATTATTGATCTACTAAATTTATTTTCACCAAAGTGATGGTGCCCATAGTGTTAGAATAAAAATATTCATGTTTGTGCATTGCTTTATGTAAGTTAGCATTCGCTGCACCATTTTCTATTTTTATACACCATTTTGAATAACGATCGAAACAAATTCCTTGCTATTTCTGAGAAAAAGCCTCTGTTATGTTTCATTTCTGCAATGTTAGGTTTTGCTTCACTAATGAATAGACTGTCCATATTAGTGCATATCTTTCTCACTAGATAGAGGCCCTCTCCCACTTGTCTGGTGGAGGGTACAGGTGGTGTGAGATATGAGAATTGAAACTTATTTGTTTTGTATTTTACTGTCCAGCTGCATCTGCCTGGAAAATTCCACTATGGGCGTGTTTTAGCCCAGTTACGAACGTACATAATGTAGCTTTATGCTTGTTGATTTCAGTACCTCTGAAGCACTCCTAGCGACTGGGCAGACTGGGCTCCACTCTGAGTGTATATAATAAACAGTTATTGGTTTGCATTCTCTACTGTCTGACCGACTCTTCATTTAAAATGGAAGGCTGAGAGGTGGTCATTACTGACCTGGGTGACCCTAAACGGGCCCCTTCCTTTAGTTGAAGCCTGAACAGGGACTCCTTTGGGTGATTGATACATTCCCTTTACGCAGACAGAGTGGAGGCTGAGAACATCATTGGGTCGGACTGACGGCTCAGGGATCCCTGCAGGAGAAGTAAAATTTGCTTGCAGCTGCCCCTTCTGTCCTTTTGGATGGGGCCTCGCCCAGTGGTCATCCTGACTGGAGTCCTGAACGCAAAACTCTTAGATCTGACCGTTTGGTCTGAAGAGTCGGCAGTGGAGAATTGGTCCATTTGTGCTACTCATAGCAGGTGAGTTTGTTTTGGTTCTTTGTGGATATGGCACCCTTGTGGTTTGAGTTTGGTGTGGTCTGAGGACCGTGTTTGGTAAAAGTATTTGCAAGTATGCTGCTAGGTAAAAGCAACAAACTTGTTTTCCTTTTAAAATGCCTATCCTAAGTAAAATCTTGTATTCGTGTTGTCGTTATTGTTCTGCAGATGCTCCTTTGGAAGAAGCTCAGCCGGCGCCACCTGAAGGCAGCCCTAATTTTGATATGTATGTGAAGCATGGTCTTGGCCCTATTATGTTTACACGAATGAGAAAGAAGGGAGAGACGCCACTCGCCCCACAATTTGTTCCGTGAACTGTTTAAGTAAAAATACGCTCTACCGCCGACATCACATGCTCCCGGATGAAGGGCACACAATGCCCAAAATGCATTGGACAAAGCTATGATGTCAAAGGAACTTAATGATACACAAATGATATACAAGAAAAGATATGAAATGAAAACAATTTCAGAAACCTTATCTATGGAATAAAGAATGTGTTGAATCAAACAACGAAATTGAGTAATACTTTTTTGAAAGGAATCCTTGATTAATCATTGTGGAGATAAAAGTGTGCACCAGGGGATGCAACTAATGACATATTAGAAGCACTTTCTTACTATTCATTCATACAGGCATCCAGGACAAGAGACGTCACCCAGGTGGCACCTGGAAGTTATTGAAAATCCATTCAACTACGACATAACTAGAAGCTGTGCACTAGTCTTTATCACGTTTACATCCTATTATGTTTAGTAAATTATGGCACAAATATACGAGGGACAATGCCGAGTTACAGCGGCAGCTGACGGGCACTTTAGATTAACAAAAAATTGGGTTTTTAAAGGAGCAATTATTTAGGAAAAAAGTAGACAGTCTATGTTTATTCCCCAAGAACTTGGCAGAAGGAGGCTGGGCAGAGACGGTTAAAGATGGAAAGAGATGCATGAAAGGGGAAAATGCAAACATTGACACAGAAAGCTGTAGCATATGATAGACAAAAACAAGAGTCTGGAATTGAATGTGCAGAGAGGAGATTTCGATTGCATATTGATAAGTCTTATTTGACCAAAGAGGAAGACAATACCTTTATAGAGGAGTTGCTAGGCACTCAACCCCGTCCCCTTATGCCACACAGAGGATATATCCAGCCCTTTCCCCGCATTCACAGCAGCCTGTTACGTCTGCTTCGGCTACTCCTGTATCTACGGCTGTTGTTTCGTCTGCTTGGGCTGCGGCACCTCCCACTCCTTCTTTGCCCTTGCCATCTTTGGCAGCTGTTACTCTCAGCGCACCTACTGTTTCTACTCCTGTCTCCTCCGTTCTTTCTCCTCCGGTACAAGCGCCAGCAACAATTTTACTTGTCATTTCTGTTGCCTCTCCTTCCTTGGTTTTTCATCCTCCGATATCTTTAAATGTTGAGATGCCAGCACAGGGATTTTAGGATAGAGATTGGACGAAATTCAGCGAATATGCCCGTTAGTGCGATCTGGGGTGGGGGATGAGGGGAAACCTTACCAGGCTGTGCAGTGGGCTTGTAATGTATAGTGTGGAGGATGTTTCGGAAGTCATGCAGGATTTCGAGCCCTTTATACAGCAACATGCCCTTAAGCATATGTCTGCTACAATGATTAGTCTTTGGCAACAACATATTCGGACAGAAGCACTTCAAATTTTATTTGATATTAGAGATTATGTATATGCTACTGACTTGGAGCCAGGCCAAGTATTTGGGAATGGTACAACTCTATATGAGTGGAGCCCTACTCAGATAACTCAGTTTCCGATGCGAGATGTCCATCCCATATATAACCCAGAAATACCTGAGAAAACGAATTAGCGCAGTAATGTTACTAGACCGGCTGTAGCGGCCGTTTTCAGGGACAATGGGTTTATAGTCCATGGAAAAGGAGCAAGGTCTTAGCCCTCAAGGCTCATTTGCCTGATCCTAGGAAGAATCCTACTGCCTATTATAAAGTATTGATGGAGTTTGCCTCTTCTACTGGAATGACTCTTGCTGATATTGAAATGTTTTTTGTTCTCCTTGTTCCGGTTGATGTTTGGAGACAGGTTCATACGCAAGATCATGTTGCGGAGTTGGATGGTACATGGGACGTGATTAAGTGATGGGATAAGGAAAGGAAGCCAGGTGATAAGTCTCGAGCTGAGATACTTACTTTGCCAGGTTGCATTATAACATATCTGCATTCCCTTATCCCGCCTAAGAAGGTAAGTTGGGAAAAATGTGCAGTTTGTTGACAGAAAAAGGATGAAAGTGTGTCTGATTTCTTTAGTGTGTTTGAAGATAAGTTTTTGTTCTACAGTGGGCAGGATATGTCTATTGAGGGAGGAGTTTAATTGTTGATAGATTTTTTCTAATCTTCTTCTTGAAATTACGACTCGTTTACAGGCGTCTGAGAGTACTTGGTCCACATCTTCCCCCTCTGTTATTTTGAATATGGCCCAGTACTATGAACACCGATATCAGGAGGAAAAGGATAGGATTGATAAGAAACATAAGGATTTGAAGATGAAGGTGTTGGTTGTTGCAGCAAGCATTTAGGGTAAATAGTAGGGGATGGGGTGGTCCTTCTAGACAGCTTCCACGTACCAGTAGACAGCCTTCAATGACACCTTTAGGGCCAAATCAGTGTGCATATTGTAAGGAGGAGAGTCATTGGCGTAGCCAGTACCCTGTTCTTTTTACAGAAAGTTGCAGCTCCTAGAGGGCGAGATTCTGGTGGGAGAGGTCATGGGACAGCGAGAGCTCAGAATTCTACTGTTTAACAGGGCCATTCTGATAATAATTATTTTGATGACCCTTGCGATGGCCAGTATTATCATGGTGATTACAATATGGATGAGGCTACTGGTATGTCCTCTAGCTTGGACAGCCAGGTACAGTGAGCTGGGCCAGTTCAGATACCTGTAGATCAGTGTGGTCCTTATGTCACAACGGATTTGCAAGGCTCGGCTAACACATTTTTGGTGGACACAGGTGCGACAAAGAGTTCTGTTTCTCGACACATGATCCCTGGGGCAGCCTTGTCTGGCCACAATAATGTTTTGGTATGTTTTCCAGGTGTACCGGTTGTAAGCCCCATTTCACTCGCCCTTGCATTGACTGTTGATTCTTTTATTGAGGAATCTCCATTTTTGTTGACATCCAACTGTTGTGAGAATTTGCTGGGTTTGGATTTGTTGTATAAAGTATATGTTACAATCTATTGCTCTCTTGCCGGTGTCTATATCATAATAGGTCATGATGTGAGTACCTAGCAGTGTTTGTTCCAGGATACACCCCTTCCGCCTGAATTTGCTGCTGTCTCACCCCCTCAATGGGCCACAGGTGACACGGATGTAGAGCTGTTGCATATACCACCAATTTCTATACAAGTTAAGGAGAATGTTGTTTTGCCTCGTATTCCTCAGTATAAGATAGTGCAAGCAGGAGAACAGGCTATTCTTCAGATTATTCAGGATTTTTATACAAAAGGAAGTAGTTGAGGAAACGTTTGGGAATATTTATAATAGTCCTATTCTTCGGATTTTCAAACAGGTACCCTCAGGGTCCTTTGAGGATTCCTATGAGGTTTATCATTTTGTGATTGATATGCATGAGGTGAATAAAATAGTGGTTACACAGTTTCCTGTGGCTCCTGATATTACTGTGTGTTTGACAATAATTCCTTCTACTGCTAAATTCTTCTCTGTTATTGATTTAAAAAAATGCTTTCTTTAGCATTCCTATCCATCCAGACAGTAGATATTTGTTTGGGTGCAAACTAGCTGATAGGAGTTTTAGATTCTGTCTCGCTCCTCAGAGCTATACGGAAAGTCCCACTATTTATAGTCAAGCATTAAAGGTCAGTTGGATTCTTTGTTGCTTCCCTCAGGTAATGTATTGGTGCAGTATGTTGATGATCTACTCATAGCTTCTGATACGGAACCGGGTTGTAGAGATAGTACAGCTAAATTGGTGTTGCATTTGGCCCATCAGGGACATAAGATTTCCCTTTCTAAATTTCAGTGTTGTCCACAATTGGTCACCTACTTAGGTCACCTACTGTCGAAGGAGGGTAGGAGGTTTACCCTGAGCAAATCAATACCATTGTTAAAATGCCCATTCCACAAACTCAAAAAGATCTGCGTGTTTTTATAGGTATCACTTCCTACTGTTGTCAATGGATACCTAACTATTTTCTGCTAATTAAGCCTTTGCTTGCATTAACGACGAAAGAAGTGCATGAGCTTTTGCCTTCGACGTCCGAATGTCATCAGTCTTTTGAGCAATTAAAAACTGCGCTTTGATCTGCTCCAGTGCTTGGTACTCCAAACTACGGCACGAGATGGCTGGTGCAATTTGAGCAGTGTGTTTATTTCTCTGCTGTGCCTCATCCTGTCGCAAGGGCTTTCCCGAGTTGTCTGAGAGCTGTTGCTGCTCTGGCCACTTCAATCTGACAATCGGCTGGACTTCTGTTTGATACTGACCCACAGATATGGAACCCCATGCTGTAGATACACTTTTGAATAACACATAGACACAGCACCTCACCAATGCACGTTTTACCGGCTATGAGTTGACATTGTTTGCTAAACACTTAACAATCAAAAGATGTGGTACTCTGAATCTAGCCACGTTACTACCCTCTCTTCTGAGAACAATGCAGTAGAGAAACATGATTGCTTCTACCAGACAAAGAAGAGATGAAGGAACAGGTAGACCTGACTGATGTTCCCTTATCTGACCCCCATGGAGAACTATATGTTGATGGCTCTTTTTTTAAATTACCAGATGGCATCACAACGGCAGCTTATGCTGTTACTACATTGCACACAGTGGTAGAGACATCACGGATCCCCTATCTGTCGGCTCAAGGTGCTGAGCTTGTTGCTCTTATTCGAGCTTGCGAATTGAGTGAAGAACTGGTTGTCAACATCTATACTGACAGCCAGTATGCCTTCGGGGTCGCGCTTAATTATGGCCAACTCTGGGCAGAGAGATGGTTACTTACTTCTCACTTCCGATTCTGGATCCCCTCTTTTGTCGCCATCAATCAGTGAGATCTCTGAGATCCAACCAGCAGAACTTGTTGGTAGTCCCCAGGATAAAGCTGGCCCGGATGGGTGGCCGCCAGCTCTCTGTGCATGCAGCTAAAGAATGGAACGCACTCCCAGATGATATCAGGCACGAGTCTAACCACCTTGCTTTCAGGAAGCGTTTAAAGACACACTTGTTTTAATAGTGTCTTCCTGGTCCCTTGGTCTTACAGCGCTGGGATGCTCAAGAGTAGCCATGCGCTATAGAAGAAGGTACTCACTCACTCACTCATAGCACCAAGATTCAGCATGGGCACCTCATATTGAGGCTTTTGTCCGCTTTAATGCTCCCTAAGAAATTGGCCATAATCAAGTGTAGTGCCCACTGGAAGGTTACTGATGACGTGAGTAGAGGAAATGCTTTTGCAGATCAGACAGCTAAGGAAGCAGCCTCAACAAAGATGAAATGCATGTTTGTAGAAGGTCCAGCTAGGTGGGTCCCTGAAGTTGTCATGTTTGAGAATACTCTTGAAGTGTAAAGGAGATACTAAGTGAACCCACAATGGAGGAATTAGCGGAGTGGCAAGAAAGTACAGCACAGTTAAATGAGGAAGGATGCTGGATTGCTAAATCGGGGAAGCACAGATGGATGTTACCAGATGCATATGTTCTTCCCGAGGTTACTATGGCACATGGTCAAGCTCATAGTTGTGAAAAAGGCATTTGTAAGTTGTTAGATCCTGTATGGCAAAATGAAAATATCTCTAAGACAGCCACACATTTGGTGAAATACTTCATGGTTTGCATTGTGCATAACTCAGTGAAGGGTAGCCCCACAAGACCCAGTAATTTTGCACCACCCATTTTTCCTTTTGAAGTCCATCAAATGGACTATTTTGAGTTAGAGAGATGTAATAGTTTTAAGTATGTTTTGGTGGATGTATGTCCATTCAGACAATGGGTTGAGGCTTACCCCACCAAAGATAATACAGCCATTACGACTGCAAAGGTACTCCTGAAGAAGTTCTTTCCTCGTTTTGGCCTGCCCCGAGTTTTCTGGAGTGACAACTGAAGTTATTTTAATGCAAAAGTGATTCAATTAATTTGTGAGGGTCTCCATATCAAACAAAAACGCCATGCTGCTTTTCATCCATAGTAATTATGAAAGGAAAGTGGTCCTAGATATAGGTTTTAGACGCGACTAGTGATGTAGATGTTATTACTTCATATTCAACAAAAGATCAGAATGAATCTGAATATACAAACACATGGAGATGTATTGCAAGCTTAAATCAATTCAGGAAATGCAATAAATGCAAGTAAGTGTAAGTGACCCAACACAGTAATTTCAACAAATGCTACTGCAGTTTATTTACAAATTCATAAAATCCAGCAAAGGGAAAAGTTGAAAGGAAAGGGAGTTGGTGCTCGAGTGAAGAAAAAGTAAAGGGATAGATTTGAGGGTGATTGAGTGCAACAGAAGGATTATTTATACATTGCACAAGTAAAGCCTACCCATTTACAATCTATATACAATTTTATACAGAGGGACAGGGAAGGGCAGGTGTAGGCTTTAGGGAAATGAGGGGGCGGATCGTCGACGTTTCGACCCTGGCGCAATAGGGGGAAGTCACGACCTCTGCTGCGGGTCTTCTTCAGGACGGTAGTGGGGGCAGGGGACGGGGAAGCACCTGTAATAATAAATATGAATATTTTACAATTTTTAGGGGGAGGTCAAATCTAAAGTAATTAAAAAAGTGTTGGGTACATTACCAATTAAAATTGGAACTGTGTCACGATCCCAGATCAGTTGGGCGGTACACCTATTAATGGTAAAGACAGACCGGAAAAACTGTTAGCCCATCTCCAAAGGCACAGTCCTCCCAGAATTGTCAAAGGAGAGGTGATCAGCAAGGTTAAAACTCACCTCTAGCTATGAATTTCAAATCGGACTTGGGGTTCGATCAAGAGACAGTATGTCCTCAATGGGCACTCGAATTCCTTCGTGCTGTGTAAGGAAAATTGGAGCCAATCAGACCCATAGTATGGTTAACCTCCCAGCGTGTAGGTATCATATATTTGAGAAAAAACACTCACCCTAGTCCGATATCATGATGGACATTGTAACAGGTGACTGAAGGCGAATTATGGTTCAAGTAAATCTGTATGGGAAAGAACCAGGTATGAAACCTATGTTGTAAATTCCCTACACTACACATGTAAAGAGACTCCGACAGTGAAAATTGCCATACAAATGATCGTCGATCAACGAAGGGTTAAATTAGGGTGTATTAGATAGAATAATCTATATCAGGCCAGGTCTAACACCACCCATCAAGATTATTGCCAATGCAGGGTGTATACTGCAACATACACATTCCTCCGATTCCGGTGTGAGAGTCAACCCGGTAGTTTAAACAGAATTCAGTTACACCCGGTTAACAAATGGCCAGGGAGAGTTAAAACTACCGTGCAAAGCAGCGCTACTGTTGCTGAACAAACGCGCCAACCATACCGGGATAGTGATTACCTTTGGTTTGGGGTTTTCGCTCCAAAAAGTACGGAGACAGGGGCAGCAGTTAGTCAGGTAGCTCAGAGAGTCCCGGCAGCTTCCGTGTCACGCGACCGGTTAGAACCACGTGGTCGGGGGCAGCCAATTGCAACTAAATAGGCGTCGGACTCAAGTATAGTCGAAATAAGTGAAGGACTAACGGATGGAAGTGTAAACAAGGAGCTAATTTGGGATTTGGCGATGACATTTTGACAAGGGGTTATTTAACACGCTGGGAATACCGTGTTAGTCGAAAAAACAGACCGCAGGGTACAAATAGGCGGCCAAACATTATTCCACATGTTTAAAATTTAACAATTATTAATTATTTAGCATTTTGACAAGTTATTTAAATGTTAACTCTTCTTGACTTTCCGAGGCAACAATAATTCAACCAGTACAATATACAATAATGTACATAAAAGAAAACATACAAATTAAACAATCACAGACAACAATATATATCAATTACATTTACTTAGGGAAAAAGTGTGGTAGTTGATATTAACACCCATTAAGAAAGAGTTGCCAATGTTAGTGGTACATGACATATGGCAAACAAGTAGAAAAAGGGGAACCGCTACCTCAAGTGGAGGATGGTCATAGATTGAGAGGAGGTCAGCCAGTTGGTAACAGTGCCATTTGTCTCATGACTTCCTCCTGTTCATTCAAGCCCCTGTTCACCGTATCAAAGAAATGCATCCATCTGCACTCACGGATGCTGATTGATTGTGTCAGATTTCCTCCCCTAGGATTGGAGTTGACTTTTTCAATACGCACCACTTAAGACTTTCCGGTGTGTGATTAAATCTGACGAAGTGATCAACTAATGGTGCCCCTTGCACTTTACACCGGACCCTGCTGCAGTGTTGCAGAATGCGGGTTTTCACCTTTTGAACAGTTTGCCCTATATACATAAAACCACAGGGGCAAAAGATGGCATATATTACCCCCATGGTGTTACAGTTGGTGTGGTTTCGCATGGTGTGTGTGTAGTCATTATATGTGCACTCCTTGACTTCCAAGGCCATATCACAGGCTTTACAGGATCCACATTTAAAATGACCCACAACAATAGGGAGATTCCATAATGTAGTCTGACTCTCCACATTTTTCTTCTGCAGCATAGAATGTACAACAAAATCCCTGACGCTCTTTTCTTTACGGAAGGCATGCATGGGGGGGTCCGGCAAACCTGTCTCTTCTGCTACCAGGTGCCAATGGTTGTTAATAATTCTTTTGATCTCCGTACTCTTGGTATTAAATGTGGTAACACATATCAGCCTCTCCTCTTCATTCACCTTCTTTATTTTAGGTTCTAACAGTACTTCTCTGTGGCAGAACCATGCTCTTTTACGAGCCTTTTTCACCAGGCTTCTTGGGTAACCCCTCTCAACCAGTCGTGTCATCAAGATGGTAGATTCAGAAAAATAATCCACTTTACAACTACAATTTCTCCGCAATCTCAGGAACTGTCCGTAAGGGAGATTGTCCCTGAGATTGCGGGGATGATGACTGGAATATCGCAACAGAGTATTTCTCTCTGTTGGTTTGCGAAATAAGGTGGTATGTAACATACCATGTTCTTCCTTAATGGTGATGTCTAAAAAATTAATAGCTTGATTACTGCACTCCATTGTGAACTGGATGTTAGCATCTCTTCCGTTTAGCCAATTATAAAAAACAAGTAGATCGCTCTTCGAGCCCTTCCACACCAGCAGGACGTCGTCGATGTAACGACGCCATAAACTGATATTACCTCTATGTGGGTTGTTCTCACAAAGGACCCAATTGTGTTCGAAATGATCCATATAGATCACTGCCAAATTCGGGGCAAACGTGGCACCCATGGCTACGCCATTTATCTGCATGAAGTAATCTCCATCGAAGATGAAGAAATTACGTCTCATAGCGATCTCTAATAAGTCTACTATGAACTTGGTAGGGACTCTATGTGGCCTAACCCTATCATCCAGTACCGTTGTTATCACCTCTAGGGCTGCATGTTGTGGGATGTTGGTATACAAGGAGGTGATATCCATAGTTACCAATAGTTCTTCACTGGGATTAAATCCTTTCTCATCTATCAACTTGATCACCTGCATGGTATCTCTAAGATAACAGGCTGTGTTCTCCGCAATGGGTTTGATAAAGACATCTATAAATTTACACAATGGCTCAAGAATTGAGCCACACCCAGACACTATAGGTCTCCCAGGTGGATTATGGAGCCTTTTGTGTACCTTGGGTAAGGTATAGATCGTGGGTACACGAGGGTGTATATTATTCAGATATTCATGTTCCTGTTTAGTGATGAATCCCTCACCGAGTGCATTATCTGTGACTTTTTTAATTGCTATGGCAATTTCCTTGGTGGGATTGGTTGATAGTTTAATATAGTTTTCAGTCACAGATAGCTGATTACAGATTTCTTTTACATAATCATCCCTGTTCTGAATTACAATTGCCCCGCCTTTGTCGGCGGGCTTGATCACTATATCTTGATTTTGTTTCAAGCTTTGGAGCGCAATCCTTTCCACTACCGTCCTGAAGAAGACCCGCAGCAGAGGTCGTGACTTCCCCCTATTGCGCCAGGGTCGAAACGTCGACGATCCCCCCCCTCATTTCCCTAAAGCCTACACCTGCCCTTCCCTGTCCCTCTGTATAAAATTGTATATAGATTGTAAATGGGTAGGCTTTACTTGTGCAATGTATAAATAATCCTTCTGTTGCACTCAATCACCCTCAAATCTATCCCTTTACTTTTTCTTCACTCGAGCACCAACTCCCTTTCCTTTCAACTTTTCCCTTTGCTGGATTTTATGAATTTGTAAATAAACTGCAGTAGCATTTGTTGAAATTACTGTGTTGGGTCACTTACACTTACTTGCATTTATTGCATTTCCTGAATTGATTTAAGCTTGCAATACATCTCCATGTGTTTGTATATTCAGATTCATTCTGATCTTTTGTTGAATATGAAGTAATAACATCTACATCACTAGTCGCGTCTAAAACCTATATCTAGGACCACTTTCCTTTCATAATTACTGTTACCCAGGTCCTATTGATTATTTGGGTCTACCCCATTGTTTTCAATGATTTCATCCATAGTAAGCAGGTTTTGTTGAGAAGTACAATGGTACTCTCAAACTGAAATTGGCAAAAATTGAGGAGACCACAGGGTTAAAGTGGCCAGATGCTTTACCGTTGGCACTTTTGTCAACACTGAATGACAGCAAATTCTAGGTCAGGATTGTCTGCTTACAGGGTCGTGTTCGGGAGCCCGGCAAATGTCCTGGGCATTCCGCATCCTTGTAGATTTTCGGATATTGAGTACACTGTATTGCTTGATTACCTTGGCCAGTTAACAGAGAGTTAGCGTTCTATTTACCAACAGATGCAAGAGTCCCTACCTTCCACACCAGAGGAACCTGGCCACGATATCCATCCCGGAGATTTCATCCTGTTGCGCAACTCCTAGAGGAAGAAAAGTGTGGAGCCGCCTGAGCAAGTTCTTTTGGTGACGCATTCTGCTGTGAAGGTTGCTGGCCGTAAGAACTGGGGCCACGTGCCCCACTGTCAGAGGCTTCCCTTATTATTACCCTATGACCAGTGGGTCAAGGATGGCATTGGGGACTCAGAATGCAAGCAGATGCCTAGGTTTGTTCCTTTTAGTGATAGCCAGTTAATATGTGCAGCACATCCTCATTCTCTTTATACGTATAAACAGAATGAGGATGTGATGAACCATGCTGTTTCCCAGAAATACAAGCTATCCAAGAGCCTTTGTTCACTGATCAAACGGTGCCTGGGGCTACCAGGTAAAATGTGTGCCCTCGGCTGAGGGAAATTGAGTCCAAGGAGAGAAGAGATTAGGGACTGCATAAGACAGGATGTACTGAAGTCTAGTACCAACGTAATTAGTTGAGAATAGTGAGGGATTTCTGCATACTTCATTTTAGCTGTTTGTACATTAGATAGGGAAGACTGAAGTATACCCTGAAGATATACCATCTTGATCGACATGGAATCCGAGCTTCGGACAGAGCAAGCTCCACCACCAGTGCTCAAGAGCGCCAACGTATTTGATGGACAATAGGAGCATGTATCAGTGAGGCTCTGATGGATACTGGGAACTTATATTTTCTCCTTGCATTTTGAGCCCCTCTTTATCATTCGTTATGCATCCTTTTGGTAGACAGGTTGGGGAGGAAGAGCAGCTAGTGATTCTTGTTGCCCAGCACAATATGGTGTGGACCTGAAAACAGAAAATAATATGTGTGGCTCTTGTGGTTTCATTGCTAATAATATTGGGTGGGGTCTCATAGGTTTTGGAACATGATCAGGATGCGCCTTTACGTACCAAGTTTAAAGTTATTCCCCCAACAAGGAAGAAGAGGTCAGCCCAGAGTATTGTGTTTCTAGACACACACAAGAGATTCTTTGGAGAAGGGACTGCTTGTTACCCCACGGAATCTGTCACTAGTTTATGGACTGCATATCCATTGTCACTTGTCAATTATACATATATTCACAATTTACAGAAGTGAAGGGAGTTTTTGGTTTTGACTATCCAGGTCCTTGTTTATATTATAGAAAGTCACTGGGAATGGGTTATCCAGGTTGCGATAACAACACATATTGCGACAACTTCTACATGGAAGAACAGAATGTCAAAAGGGGGGTTGGCATTACAAGGAATTGATAGTCACTCGGGAGGCTGGTTATCATACTGCCCTGTTGTGAATAGTATATCAATTGTTCTGGAATAGTGTTGTTCAAGAATACGATCCCCTTAGTGAACGACAAAGATCCGAGTACTTTTGGAATGAATACCAGATATGCTGCAGTAGATTATGAAGGACCGATTTATGCACACCAGAGTATTACTTTTTGTCAAACAGTACATATTCCAATGTTCATAATGGTACAGATGATGTAGTACTTGGGATGGTGTTGCCCTTAGGTGTTGAAGGAAGTGACCCGATTAGGGCCACCCGGGTCACGCGCGACCACCTCTCAGCCTTCCTCACAAATGATGAGTCGGTCAGACAGTAGAGAATACAAACCAAAGATATGTATTAGAAGTACACTCGAGTGGAGTCCGGTCTGAACAGCCTCCTTAGATTGCTGCAGAGGGACTGACTTCTGCCAACATGGTAACACATAATGTACATCTTCAGAACCACTAAAGACACGCCCAGACTGGAAATTTCCAGTTGGTAGCTGGTGAACAAAGGAGATACAGAAGGATAAGTTGCAATCCCAGGACCGGGTATATGCTATCTCAGCGTCAAGGTAAGGGTGGGAGCAGGCCTATCTAGTGAGAAAGGTATGTGATGACAAAAGAAACAGTCTATTTATTAGTACAACCAAGCAGAACATTGGAGAAATACAAATGGAATATCACAGCTGTGTTCTGCTGAGGCAGATAAAGTAAGACAAATGTTAGTTTCAATCAAGGCTCAAAATGATGGCTGAATACAAAATGGTGCAGTGGATGCTAACTTAAGCCGTACAATGTATAGAGAACTCGACAAAAAGCATTTTTATTCCAACAGTGTACCCTGTAAATATGCTACGCTTAATGTCAGTTGGGTTAAATGGACTTTGACCAAAGAATTCTGTGAGGGAGTGAACGATATAGAGGTCAATAATTATATAATGGGATCACGTTTGGATACATTCTTTCTTCCATTTTCACTTTGGGTGATACCTCTGTGGCTCGGGGTGAGAAAGCTACAGAATATTTTGGGTGCAAGTTACAAATTTGATCTAATACGACAGTGGTAGCTTTACATGACATCACCTCTCAGTTGGAAAGCATGTGAATATATTCCGAACAGACTAGATATGCAGTTGCTTTCATCTTAGCCAAGAGTGGTGGTGTATGCGCAGTAGTGGGAGACAAATGTGTAGTCGGGATCAATAATATGGAAAAGAGCATGACCAAGCACATTTTCGATATTCTTGAGAATGTCAAGGGAATGGAAGGGGGAAATTTGAGTTGGTCTCTTTTTGGTAGTTAGGGTTGGATTCTTGAAAAGGTGATTTACATGATTGTGATATTGGTGCTTTGCTGTGCCCTTATTCAGTACCTTCCCTTCTGTTTCTCCTATTGCACCACCATTCTCACCCCTAAACAGAAAATATCGATTCATGATACTCATGCTGCAATTATAGTACAATAAGAAATAGACGACCTTATGAATAACGATGAGGGCATTTTCAAGACTTCTTCCCTCCTCACAGTTTCCTTCCCCGATGCTGAAAACATGGAATGCTCATAAGGATGTATTTTTATTAATGTTTATGGTTTCCTGTTTCCTTGATTTCATGTTCTCCTTGTTACTGTGTGAAAATAATTTAGCTCATGCTAAAAGAAGATTCTGTTAGAATAGAAATATTCATGTTTGTGCATTGCTTTATGTAAGTAAGCATTCGCAGCACCATTTTCTATTTAGATGCTATTTGGAATCACAATCAAAACGAATTCCTTCCTATTTCTGAGAAAAAGCCTCTGTTATGTTTCACTTCTGCCATGTTAGGTTTTGCTTCACTAATGAATAGACTTGTCAGGACTTGCAGGCCGGTGATACGCTGACCGGCTAAATGCCATACCAGGAAGCATGTGCAGCTGCGGACTACATTTCCCGCCATGCCTTGCTAACCACGTCACACATGACATTTACGCAATGCTGCATACAAAGTAAAAGGCAGCCGGGAACTGTCTGTGCTGCCGATTATTCCTTGCGGATGTTGCAGACTTCTCCTATGGGCTTTATTGATGTATGCCGGTAAGAGTGCCTTTGGCACATACCCTTGTGTATCTTGGGAGTGAGGCTGCAGGGTGCGGAATCCTCACCTATTTCCTCCGTGCATATTCCTCCTCCATTGGCTGAGACCGGCGTTATGCGGTCTCTTGCGGAGAAGGTTCTTGCCTCTTTACGAGCACTTTGGCTCATTTCGCCTTATCTCCTCCGTTAGCTGGAATCAGCATCTAGCGGTCTCATTGCGGGGGAGAGTTTACGTATGAGATGCGGACTGTAGTATCTCGGAACAAGAAGCTGTTTGTTTTCTCATCTGCGCTATTTAAACCACGTAACAGGCACGTGAGGAAAACGCATTGTGAGCTACAACATTGCGATATTTGTTTACCTTAGAACTATGTTATACTCTTTGCTGTGAGGTAACAACAGGAGTGATGACAAGCATTATCATTAATTTGTGAACTCTTGATAGAATTGAACATTCTTGAACTTGTTTTCCGTTGGCCTAATAATAGTAATCCTATGATTGCTTCTTGTTTACTGTTCTCCTATCACCAGAAGGGAGATAAAATGAAGGGGTGTACAGTCAGTCTCTGTCAAGTCTTTAACGGTGTTATCACATGTGCATTTAGGTATGTGAAAACTAGGGGAGATTGTTACATATATACACTAGACTTAGCTGAGAAAACAAGAAAGGAGTTGTTTACCTGTGTGTTCTCTTTCTTCATAGTTTCATGTGGAATACTCACACCCACCCCGACTCTCTTCTGGCAACATGCTCTCACCTTTTTTCCTTTACTGGTAGGGTATGTGAAGCATAGTTTGCACAGAATGTGGTAATCTCTCTTGTTTGCGTTACATGTGTACATATACATATAGGTTACCATTTACCTTGTGTTTCTGTGTCATCCGCAGAACGCCCTCCTTTCAGTCTCTACCCTTTCCTTCCCTCACTTGACTATCCCAACAGTCTGTGTATATTCATTCAAGACTTGGGGCCATCAAGAGGTGGATCCCCTTTGAGCATCAGCACAATCCTGTGGATTCCGGAAGGAAGAGTCTGGCAAGACTGTTCATATTAGTGCATATCTTTCTCACTAGATAGAGGATTGTATTAGGTCAGGTGGTGTGATATATGAGAATCAAAACTTATTTTTTTTGTATTTTATTGTCCAGCTGTATCTGCCTGGAAAATTCCACTATGGGCGTGTTTTAGCCCAGTTACGAAACATACATAATGTATCTTTATGCTTGTTGATTTCAGTCCCCTACAGCACTCCTAGGGACTGCGCAGACTGGGATCCGCTCTGAGTGTATATAATAAACAGTTATTGGTTTGTATTCTCTACTGTCTGACCGACTCTTCATTTGGTATGGAAGGCTGAGAGGTGGTCATTAGTGGCCCGGGTGACCCTAAACGGGCCACTTCCTTCAGTAGAGACCTGTCTTCATCTTCCACGTTGGTTTCATTTTCCTCATCTGGATGACTTTTTCTGCATGCTCCTTCCCCAGAGGAGTCCTTAACACCTTGGCTGCTAGGCGTTCCCCCCCCCCCCCTGTGCTGGAAATTGCCATTTTGCTGGTGTCATGACGAGCTCAGCTCGTCATCAGCACAGCTCAACTGTGCATCATGACGAGCTGAGCTCGTCATGAGCATCGAAAGGGTTAAAGTGGTTGAGTGTTCTTCACTCCTGCCTGGTCAGTCATGGATTTCTTTAAAATTTTCCAAATGCCACCAGGTTCCTTCTAACAACAGGATCTTTATCAGGTCTCACTTCAGGACATTGAACTAGATATGGTTTCTGTGCAGCACCCTGAGCAGAGTGTTTGACTTCGGTATCTTTGTTGAGCCATGCTCAGGTTCAGCCTACTGGTGGTTACAGGTCCAAGGTCACATTGATTTATGTCTGTTCACTGTCCCCTTTGCCAGTCTCCATATTTGTCCCCTACTGGCACATTTCAATTAAAACTGCGTGTTATGTTATAGTTAAAAAAAAACAATCTGAGTTTTATTAGCGCAAACTAGACCAGAGACATTGGGTATCAGAGCGCTTTACATGAGCACCAGTTTCATTACAGATGGACACATTCATTTTTGCTAGGCACAGGGAGATTACGTGATTTGCCCAAAATCACAGGATGTTGAGTGTTGTTGGCGAGACTCGAACCTGGTTCCCCAGCTTCGAGGTCGAGCGCTCTAGCCATAAGGCTACATCCTCTCCTACATACTTGAAGGGCATGTGTCATCTGTTCCAGCACAGATGACAATATTCATTCCATTCTGGAACCTGTCTTCCTGGAATGCACTGAGGGTTCCAAGATGACAGTTGATGCAAGGAGTTGGAGGTGCTAGATACTGTTCATTGTTGATGTATGCTGTACTTAATAAACTTCAATCATCTGTACCTGAACTGTTCCATTTCATTATTTCAGACAGTGTAACACTGGCGACGAGCAGCCAAGCAGCCTGAGAGGAGACAGGCATTCAAGAGTCCACCAAGCTCTCCTGAACCCACATCGCAGCACTGGAAGGAAGTTCTGTAAGTGGCCAGTTTGGAAAGGTATGAAGCACATATCTCCATAACTTTCTCAGAAAGGAAATTTCATTATCATTATCATTATTTTGTAGCTTGTAATGCACCGGAATCACCCCCGGAAGAGTATCTCCGCGCTACGGGGGTGCTTAGAGAGGCTGGGAGGAAATCAGAAGAGAGCAGTTTTCAATAGTTTACGGAATCGAAGATAGTTGACACAGTTCCGGAGGGGACTGGGAAGTGAATTCTATAGGAAATATTAGTAATTGAATTGTTGCATGAGAACGGCCTCACAAACATAGCGTGAGTCTCAAAGCGAGCAGTAGTGCATACGGAATGGAAGGTGTGAGCGGGGAGAGCCACCCTGTAGCAGCCGCAGCACAAAGGATGTGATGTTGAATATGCGACCCCCTTTGTGTGTCAGCCAGCAAAAACGGGTTCCCTCAAGTGGAGGGAGAGCCACTAACTCCAGTGCATCCCAGCGTTTCTAACGTGACATCGGCACCTGCACAAAGGGTCTTTCTGCCAACTCTGGCACGCCCCAGCATTCATCATATGACTTCTGCACCTGCACGTAAGTTCGTACGCTACGGTGTGGCCAATTTGGATTGGGGTCTCCTTGTGCTGCCGCAACAGGATCCCTGTGGGGCAGCGGTTTTGACGTGTGAAGCTGTGAGGGGAGTTCAATTGGAATAGCCTGCAGGAGATTTGTATAGTGCGCAGTGTGTACAGATTGGGACAACACTGTGGCCAATTGATCTGAGGTGTTTTAACTGGTCTTGTTTGGACCTTTACTCCTGAGGCATTTTCAAGGCACTTATATGCATGGAGGAGCAATATTTACACAATAACTACTTTGGATATGAGTACTGGTTACATGGATATTTTCAAGGAAATGTTTATTTAGGACATATCTCTGAACTAGTCTTACCGTATTACTCATTTGGAGTGACATTTTCTTGTATAACTGTGTTATTACTGCAATATTTATTACTGTCATTGCTTCAAATAGCATGCCTACACTCCCAAGTTCCTATCAGATAAAGGTGAACCCCTGATACCATGGGAGTGGTGGAAAAAAATCTTAGACTCCTGTCTCATGGCCATTGAGGGAGAGAAGTTTTCAGCTGCTAGGAAACAAGTAGTGCTATTGCACAACTTAGGGGTGAAAGGGCATAATATCTGTGACAGTCTTGAAGTTATTCCACAGGGAAACGCAGAAGGTGAACCAAGAAATTACAATGAAATGTCCACGCTAATGTTAGAAAAACATTTTTAAACAAGAATTAATGTGGTGTTAGAATGACAAAAATTTAACTCGAGAGTACTAGGAAAAAATTAGAGTGATCAGGAAACTATGTGATTGAGTCAATGAGATTGTTGGGGAGATGGTAGACAAGAGCAAAATAGAAGAAAAACAGAGTTTTAGTAAACACAAGGAAAACAAATATGGCAAAAAGAAGTGCTATACTTCTGGTAATTGTGGACATACTGCAAATAGCGTTCAGTGCTGTGCCAAGAATTCCATATGCATGAAATGTGGGAGGAAGGGTCATTATGCCCAAGTCTGTAGGGGGAGTAAAATCAAACTGTGGACACTGAGTGTGATGATGTAACAAGGATGATTTCAACTATTATGTTTTAACTATTAAGCTCAGTTCCAGTGAAGTTGATGTAGGTCCCCTGGTGATGCTTGAGTGTCATGTCAAATTTGATGACAAGGAAATTATAGTATTAACTGATTCGTGTTCACCGCACATCATGGTGGGTGAAAGGAATTAGGACAAGGAGTTTGAACATACACCCCTCTTCTTATGCCTGATATAAATCCTGTGAGTAATGAAAGTTACAAAATCGATGTTTTAGAGTATGCAGTTATGAGAATTACTTTCATGGAGAAGGAAACAATAGGCAAGGTGTATGTGGCCAAGAGGGAACATATTTTATTGGGTTGGCCTCAATAGTATGATATGGGGATTCAGTATAACCGGTTATGACTGTCACCAGAGCAAGGTCATGAAGACATAGTCTAACAATTCCCTGAAGTATTCAGTGTTAAGTTGGGGCTTCTCAAGAGTTTCGACACAAGATCATTTTGAAGAAGAATTCCATTCTTTGTGTTCATACGGTTAGAAAAGGTTAGAAAAGGGCCTTATCGTTTGATGGGACCCCTGTGGAAGGAAATCAACAGGTTGATGGAGATTGGAATAACTGAGGAAATTGAATCCTCCAGGTGGCTTCCTCCCATAGTGTTGGTACCCAAGGATGGTGGCAAGCAGATCAGGATGTGTGTGGATCTTAGAGGTTTAAACAGACATATGTGGGTAGCTCGCCAGCCTCTTCCTAACATGTTTGAGGCCTTAACCATGCTTGGTGGAGCCATGATGTTCAATGTTGTGGACCGCCCATCTGCATATAATCAGGTCAACTTACATGATGAGTCCCGACATCTGACATATTTTGTTATACTGCTTCCACAGCGGCATGTTTCCAAAGGATTGTGTAAAAGGTGTTGGAAGGAAAAGCAGGAGTGTTCTTCTTCCAGGATGATATCCTGATTTATGAGAAAACTTTTGATGAACATGACACGATACTTGTGCAAGTGTTGGATAAAATTGGCAGAGTTGCCGCTCAGGAAGGAGAAGTGTAAGTTTCGAGTTGGAGCTGTTTCCTATTTGGGTCACACTATTTCTGCAGAAGGAATCAAAACCAAATTTGAATTGATTGACTGAATTTTTAGAGCGCAAACACCACATGATAAAGATCAAGTGAGAACGTTCCTTGCAATGGTAGAGTTTCATTCCAAGTTTAGTCCTAATTTCTCAAGTGTAGTCTAGCCAATTCTAATGTTGTTGAAAAAATCTATGATGTTCGCGTGGTCTGGCGAGAGTTAGGGGCTTTTGAGGAGATCAAGGACTGCATTGGTAAAATGCCTACTTTGGGGCATTTTGATGTGTGCAGAAAAACCATTTTGACCACAGATGCCAGTCTCAAGGGACAGGGGGCAGTACTTCACAGGTTGATGGAGACGAAGAACGAGGGATAGCGTTTGATTCATGTTCACTGAAGGAAGCGGATGTGAGATACTCTGTTATAGAGAGGGAGACATTGGCATGTGCATGGGTGATTAAGCATTTAAAGGTTTATCTGTGTGGAATAACCTTTGTAGTTGGATCCGATCACAAACTACTGGTTCATGTTTTCTCTGTTAGGGGAGATCATGAGTTGACACCTACGATTAAGAGGTGGATTGAAGGTTTGAGTGATTTTAACTTCCAAGAAGAATATGTAACTGGCTCCAGGAATAAAGTGGGAGACTCCGTGTCCAGATTGCGGGTAGATTAGGATGTGTTGTCTGCGGATGCATAGTTTGTCAACTGGGTATGTGAGAGTGCCTTCAGTGAAGAAGAAGGGAAGCTGACCAGAGAGAAAGATGAAGATATCAAGGAGCTCACAGAGCTCTTAGCTAATGGGTGGCTGGAGTTCAGGGCACTCTCTGAGAAGAGGAAGAAGCTTTGGAATGGAAGGATAAATTAACTTGGAATGGGAATTAATCATTCAGAGGTTGATTCCGTCCAGGGGAGATAAAGTTGTCAATTTAGTGCATGAAGGCCATCTAGGGAGAAATCTCACTAAGGCTAGAGTGAGAGAGTTATTCTGATGGCCAGGACTTTAAAGGCACGTAGAAGGAGTGGTTAAAGACTGTGCTTCTTGTGCCAAGAGTGACAAGAGCAAAATTATATTAAAGCTCTGTTGTCACCTGTGGAAATTCCTAAGGAATCTTGGAAGAAATTGGGACTGGTTTTTGTGGGTCCCTATTGTTTTGGTACCTCCTAGGGAGAGGTATGTGATCTGTTGGTTGACTATGTGTCTAAATGGGTGGTGACCAAGTGCATGAGTTCAATTGACACTGGCGTGTTGATCAAGTTTTTAAAAGAGGAGTTTATCCGAGAAGGGTTTCAGTGTGAACTTATGACAGACAACAGAATGCAAACATTTTTGGACAGTTTGTCTATCACTTACCAGAGAACTGCATTGTATTCTCCACAAGCAAATGGTCTTATGGAGCGTATGAACCATATGGTGAAATCTTATGTACAAAAAGCAGTGGAAAATAGAGTGCCTTTCTCTGAAGTCTTGGAAGAGGTATTGTGAGTGCACCGTAATACTCCGAGTCAGGTAACATTTATATTGCCGTCTGTTGGCAGAGAGGGAGGGTAGGAAATACAAAGTAGAATACGGCTTAGATGTGTGAGTTGGTAGACATATGCAGGAAAGTAGATTTAGATGAATTCAGATGCGAAGGCAAGTTGTTGAGGAATTGCGTAACACAATAGATACCAGATGAGGTATGATAAGAAGAAGAACTATACCAAGGCCAGGCCATGGATTGTGGGTAAGACGTTAATGGGGAGGAGGCTTGGTTTTGTAAGGAAGCATGAATCTGGTTACATGGGTCAGTTTAAAATCAAGACTATCACAAAAAATGTGGTTGGGCTGTACAATGGTGATGAATGGAGGATGTCATTGTTGGCAAAATGGAAGGATGCAAGTGAGAATGTTGTTATTAATGAGCCCAATTCTAAACCTAATCCAGAAATTGGAGTGTGTAATAAGCATAATGAGCATCAGTATTGTCGTGCTAATTATTTTGGTGCCGGTGCAGAGGTATATTACCAGACCTGGTTGGTGGAAAGAGTATGTTGTGTCTATTCTGTTCACAATGTTGATTTCACAATGTCAAATAGATAGTACAAAATCAACAATGTTTTATATTGTTTTCCATCTTCTGTTGATTTACTGATGATGTTATACTGTATATATGTTTTTAATGTATGTATGACGGTACAACGCGTGCTTTTACAACGCGTACCGTTACGACGCAGGTTTTACAGTGCAAGTCGTTAGAACGACTTGCGTTGGGGGTGCTGGATAGTGAATAGTTTAATTTACCATTCCAACTCCAGTCCCCGTGGATAGAAGGGAAGATGTTGGATAGTAAATTAAACTATTCCCTATCCTAGAGCGCCCTCCAGCGAAAGTCGTTGTAACGACTTTCGTTGTTAAACCTGCGTCGTAATGGTACAGCATTGTAAAGGTTTCGTTGTAAAGGATGTTTCCCGTTTTTAATTACTTCCTTTTGGCTCGCTTTATTGCTTGGAGTTTTTTCCATTTCTGTTCTTTGTTAAAATGTTTCTTTTTACTGTTAAGGGAAGGGATATGTGTTATATTATACCTAAAAGGTATGTGTCATCTGTTCCAGCACAGATGACATATTAATTATTCCATGCTGGAAACTGTCTTCCTGGAACGCGCGGTGGTCTCCAAGGTGACAGTTGATGCAAGGAGCCGGAGGTGCGGGTTACTGTTCATGGTTGGTGTATGCTGTACTTAATAAACTTCAATCAACTGAACCTGAACTGTTCTATTTCATTATTTCAGACATAGTAACTAAGTGGCATCACAAGACTTTGAAGCAGTGGTCTTGATGCTTCCTTCTCTTCTTCTGTAGTTGCAGTGATGGATGGATTCCCACTTTTCCGACCAGGTGATATTTCGCTATCAAGGGTAGCCTTAGGAATTTATGATGTATATCAGCTTTTTGGACTAGGCAGGCACATTTGAAACTCATAAAGCTGGGGCATTGGTCTCTGAATGAAAGTCATTGCTTATCAAGAATGGGGGAAATAATCAACTGTTATAAGTGCTCCTTCCACTTCAAGTCTCAACTAATGGGACATTTTGTGAGTTTAGATAAACAATATAGTGATTGTGGCTTATTTCACTCAGCAGGGATGGCCCAGTCCTGATCTCTCAGCTTGGTGGCTTTGCTTGGGGTTGGATTAGAGATTAGGGTTTGAACAATTTCAAGGCAGACATAATTAGCAAGGTTTTGTCACCTCCCAAAGTCTATCCCTCTGTCCTGCCATTTTAGGGCCATATGCAAAAAATACATAAGACCTTTTTGGACCCATTTGCCTCCACAGAGAATGCTTCTAAACTTCCAAGGTGTTGCTCCTGCTTTCAGTCCTAGAGATTTGGAGATGAATACACTGATTGTGCTCTACCATGCCCCATGTGTGTATTTCCCCCCTTTCCCCTGATCCCTAATTTCCTGTTAAGAAGCCTTGAGGAAGTGGAAGGAATGATTGCAGTTGTGCAATTTTGACCTCACAGTTCTTGGTTTCTGCTCTTTCAAAGCATGGCACCCGTAGCCGGTGAAGAGGTTCTGTCTTTTTGGCTACCCTTTTAGTCCACTGGCATGTGGACTAAACCACTGTGCTTGTACTGCTGGATCTTACAGCAGCATTTGATACCCTGTCTCCCGACACTTTAACATCTAGGTTAAGGGAGGCAGGGGTAGCAGGACCAGCCCTCAGTCTCCTGAGCTCCTTTCTTCACCAACGAGAGCAGCGTGTAATGCTAGGAGAGTACCTCTCCCCTGTTAAGTCTTTGCAATGCGGGGTGCCACAGGGGTCGGCATTGAGTCCGACCCGTTCAATATCTACGTGGCCCCCCTTACAAGACTAGTAAGATCTCAGGGGATGGAGGTAGTGTCGTATGCCGACGACACGCAGATTATGGTGTCCCTGACCCATTCTGTTAATGTCACCGCGTCAAGCTTTAGATCCTGCATGCAACTTGTTGCAGAGTGGATGATTCTCAACTCACTAAAGCTGAATGGTGACAAGACAGAGGTCATGGTCTTTGTCAAAGACCAGGGCATGTGGTCGGGTGAGTGGTGGCCTTCATCTTTAGGCATCTGCCCCACTCCCACACAATCTGCTAGGAACCTAGGCGTCATCTTTGACACTCGGCTCTCCATGGAACTCCAGGTCAATAGGACGGTGGCCACCTGCTGGGGTGTCATTAGGACTCTGAAAAGAATCGTCCACTATCTTTCCCCTCAGGCACGGAAGCAGGTTGTGATCGCTCTTGTTGGCTCAAGGCTCGACTATTGTAATTCACTTTACGCCGGGGCCAACAAGGGCCTTCTGCAGCGCCTGCAGGTTGTACAAAATGCGGCGGCACGTTTTGTTCTGGCCCTGCCTTGGCTGTCCTCTATGACCTTGGCTAGGAAGAATCTCCATTGGCTCCCTATTCCCTCCAGAGTCCTGTTCAAACTTATCTGCCTCACATATAGTGCTCTGATGGCAGGCCCAGCTGATGCCCTTGGATCTCTGCTCACTAGGTATGTTCCGAACAGATGTTTACGCTCGCTAGAGCTAAACCAACTGGTTATTCCGCGAGCTAAGAAGGCTAGATGGGGGAGCAAGGCCTTCTCCATCCTGGCACCCCAGATCTGGAATACACTTCCCCTGGAGATCAAATCACTGCCTTCACTTGATCTCTTCAGGAAAGCGTTGAAAACTTGGTTTTTCACTAAAGCATATCAGTAAGCTCCTGTTTCTGACTGCCGTCAGCTAGTTGTTTGCATTAGGCGCCTTGACGCCCATTGGGCATAGTTGCGCGTTACAAATGCCATTTCATTCATTCATTCATTCATGTCTTCCAGTGGGGCCCCATCTTCCTCTCAGTTTGGAGTTTGCGAGGGCCAGTTGGCAAAATCATGGTATCTCAAGACACTTTGCTGAAGACATCCACTGTGAATTTCTATTCTCCCTGCAGGTGGGCTATTTAGAGACGATGTACATCCCATGTCCTTTCTTCTGTATGATGTGGCCTCCTTTGGGTCCTTCAGTTCCCTTGGATTTAAGTTGAAAATATCATTTTCTATATTACAAGCACTTTAGTCAATAATTAAGACTTTCTATGAGGCCTGGAGCAATCGTGGGTAAGGTGAGATGCTTACCTCATGGTTTTACTTTGTTTATTTTGTGAATCAGATGCTTATGCTTCTATGAAATTTTCCTTTGGTAATTAGAGCTCTTTAGTCTTCTCCCATTGAACCTCTTGATTCTGTAAAGCTTAGTTTCTTGATCCCTAAGGTTGCCTTCTCTTACCATATTGGTGAGATGATGGCTCTTTTATGCAGACCCATTTTTCTACATCTTCATGATGATGAGGTACTTCTTCACACTGACGCAAACCTTTCTTCCTGATCCAAATATTACCTCTGTTTGTACCCCTCCTCCGTCTCAGGAGGAAGAATCTTTAGATGTACCGAAAGTCATCTTGATTTATTTGGACCACTGCTAATCTTTTTGTGTCTTTGATCATCTAATTGTCACCTTTGAGGTTCCTGGGCAGGGCTGCATGGCTGGGAGGCAAAGGTTATAAAATTGTCACGTCTGGGATTTCCAAAAACCTAGGGCTCTCATTTGATGGCAGTGATGGAGGAGAAGATGTGCTTTATGAATATGTTTAAAAGACTCCACAAGGATGTGTGAGCAAAGAAAGAGGAATTCAAATTGGCCAGCCCAACAATGGTGCATATGTCAATAGAAACTGAGATAACAGAAGTTTTAATTAATGCGTTAGTATATTGCAAGCAGTATCTAGATTGGTGCCTCACTCTTTGAAATATATAAGCTTTACTCAGAAGGCCCAGGTTAACTTTGTCAGATTAACTTGGCTTAAAGATGATGAGGAGCATAAGGTATGGATGGGGATTGAACATAAAGCAGAGTCGGGAAATTGGATCTGGGTTAAAGGCTGCATGGCTGGCCCCATCATTATACAGCCTGAGGATTATCAGTACATCATGGCCCATTGCTATAGTGCCCAATCTATTAAAGAGGGCCATGTCAGAGGTGTCGGAATCTGGGCATCTAATAATGGCATGATTGATAGGACATTTGTTAAAGTCAAGCACAAGTGTTCACAATGTGAACCCAATCACTCGGTGCTTTGGTCAGTTTGGTCATAGAAAGGGAAAAGAGAAGATGACAAAATATTCTTCCCCCAATTTAAGTTTGAGGTTTTACATCATGGAACAGTTTTTATCTGGACAGGAGCATAGGGGCATCTTAGTTTTAGTTTTCACCTGAGATGGGGGTCAGAACATTGAGAAGTTTATTCGAAATTTAAGGTTGGTACCAGAGATAATGAAGATGGTCGTATAAAGTTGGGGAAGGAGGTTGGGGAATGTAGTACAGCATGGGAGCCGAGATTTTGTCTTATACATGGGCAGGATGTAATTCTATTAAGGGTGCAGAACATGTTTGTGTGGGCAATAGCCAGACTGATGGAGTTTTAGATCTCTTGTTCATTTTGTGGGACATTGTATCACGTTTTTGCATTTATTAGGTGGCTTTGCTTGGAACGAACAACACATTATTTGGATTATTTCTTTTTTCAAGGGAAGGCGGAGGCAGCAGAGGAGTGAGGTGAACCTTCAGGAAAAGCCTATTAATTGATCAAGGTTTTTTTTTAGTATTGCGTAAATTGCTGGGGCAAAATTCATGGCTCACCTTTGTGGTGGTTGAACTTGAACCAAAGTGGATTACCATGCGGCACGGTCATGGCAATTATTACAAGGATGAAGGAAGTTTTGGAAGTGGAGAGGCCACAGTTGATGAAGGTAAATGAATGTATGGTATTTTAAATTTGTGTACTGGGTTGCGAAGGCAGGTAGGTTTTTGGACATGCGCAAGGGGTTTAGCAGTGACAGGGGTGGTGTAGTCCCATGATAAGATCTGATCGAAAACACCTGCAAAGGCTGATCTGAGCAGGTGAGGAATTTTTAAGCAATTGTTGGAGTGCCCAAGTGGTTCCTAGTTAATCAATGGAATGGAATATGCAAATCGCCTCATGACCGGATTGTCATAGGATATACAGGTGCATTCACTGCTAAATTAGAGAGCAATATTAACTGCTGCACTAAGGAAATGTTCACCACTTTATCAAGTAGTGTGAGTACCATGTTGATAGTTTTCTAAACTGGTCACTGGACCGCAAATGTTTCCTTTACTGTATCTTTCTACAGCATGCAGTTTTGTCTCTGCGGCTTTCTGCTTCTTTTATAATGTACTAGCAGCCCGCCCCAGCGTTGCCTGGGGCAGAAAAGGGCTGGGGGCAGCATTTGAGGCTTGTGTGCACTTCTGCCCCCGGCCCCCTCCCGTCCCGGCCCCCTCCCGCCCGTGTCCCGGAGACCCTGATCCTTACCTGAGCCGCCGGTCCCGCTCCAGGTGGCCCGCCCGCACAGGCCGCCACTCTCCAGGCGCCCCGCCCGCACAGGACGCCACTCTCCAGGCGCCCTGCCCGCACAGGCCGCCACTCTCCATGCGCCTCGCCCACACAGGCCGCCACTTCGCCCAGCAGCAAGCAGGGCCGCGGCAGTCCTCCCAGCAGGTCGCGATCTTCTGCGCCATTTCCGGAAGTGTTGCCAGGGAGCGCAAACGCAAATAATGTCATCACGCAGACGTCGCGGCTGGCGCTACTTGCAAGGGACTACTTTATTTTTATTTCAAAATTTTTTAAACAACGTATATTTTGTATTTTTAATAGCCTATGTCCTTCTACTTGCCCTGAGGTTTTAAAAGATGTCTTGGGTGTTTTGATTGGTGGTGTACTTTTCGAGTTTACCTGGCTCAAAGTTTTGTGTTCTCTTTTTATAATAGTAGTATAGATAAGACTCTCTGCCCAGTTGAAGCCTCATTGGTACTAAAAGTGTGACATGATATAGTCGGAACTGATGGCTGGAACTTGGATTATACTTTTTAATAAAGTTGCACACAGAAATTAGCATGTAGGTGTACACGCCAATACCAATTGTGTTTTTCGGTGAGCACAGAGAAAAATGTCAACGTTCTTTTCAATCACTCTCGTCTGTTTGTGTGCTGGGCATGCTAGCACGTGCCACACAATTCCGCTGCAAGGTAGTGTATAATTACAGCTCTAAAAGTAACAGTTTCTCTCGTGACTTTCTGGCGGAAATTTTAATTGGTGCACCTGAAAGCTAACATGAGGAAACATTTTCGGTAAAGTCTTCCTCATCCATTTGAGAAAATAGTCTGACATGCCTGAGTGAAGCATATACTTCCAGCAGCAGCAGCAGTAGTAGACTGCCACTTGTATCTCAGTGTTCTGCTGTAGATTCACCATAGACTTCCAATGAAAATAATATGTTATATTCGTGACAAACTTGAGGCACGCTTGAATGCCATGTTTCTGGAAGAACAGCTGTTGAATTTAAAGGATTTCCTGTGGAACAGGATGCAGTTAATGAGTGGGCATGCATTGTTTACTGCTAATACATATATGAATTGAATCCAGGAAATGTGAAGGAATTATAGCTTTGTGGTTATAAGTGGTATAAAATGCTTTTATGCGTTATAATAGTTAATCGGACAGCTTTACTTAACACTTACAGCCAGCATCTCTATTCCTCGAATATTTCTTCACACTATCCACCGAATCGGTTGTTTAAATCCTCCTTAAACAGTATTATTTTGGTAGACTGGGAAGGATTTTTGTTTCCCAATGAAATACTTGGTACTAGATGTTTCAGAAGGGAGACAAGTCTTTGCAGACTCATCCCATATTGGAAATAAAGGGGGTTGTGATAACAATGGAGCCAAACCCTTTGTCCAGTGTATATTAAAATAATGTTTGTAATGCTGTCAATTGTATTTTATAGCCTTTGTTGTGATGCTGTTTTGCACTTCAGAGTACAGAATTACTATATATGTACACATACTGGCAATTAATGTACACAAGGAAAAGTGTTGAGGCCAATTCACAGAAAAAACACAATATTTATTCACCATATGAAGAGTGGCTGAAGGTTAAAAAGTCCTTCATTTCCTGAAGTCTTTCGGCAGTCACGCCTTAATCATAGGATCGAGGTAAAACAGTGTCCAAACACAGGTGCTTTATCTCCTGCATCACGTGATCCAACATAAACCTACAAGTCCCAGGATGCATTGGTAAAGTCATACCTCTCAATCCGCGTTATGGTGAGTATTCTTGTATTGCTGAATAGCGTTTTTCAATCCAGCCATAGATGACATTTCATATTTGCCGCTCGCCATGCATTGTTTAAAATTCTTTGTATCAAAGAGTTCTGAAAAGATCTTATTTTTAGGTCGAGCATTCAAGACCTCTCGTATATACTTTAGTATATACTTATATGTGTATGTTTTCTGGGCTCTGGAGATCATCCCTAGGACTTGTCTGCTTCTGCTTAAGGACTTTTTTTTACTGTTCAACTGCCTCTATTTAACTGTCTTGATAGAAAACGACCAGTAGAGGTCAGTAAAATACCAGAATTGCTTTCTGATTGTTCAACTGCCTCTATTTAACTGTCTTGATAGAAAACAACCAGAAGAGGTCAGTAAAATACCAGAATTGCTTTCTTATGAGGGACTTTATTTTTTTAATTTTTCTGGCAACTGTCTCTATTGAACTTTCTTGATAGAAAACGTCCAGTAGAGGTCAGTAAAATACCAGAATGACTTTAGCATTCCCTAGATTCCAGTCCATAGGAATTGTCTTCCACGAGCACCTCTTGACAACAATATTTTTTTCAAATCTTGTATTTTAAGTGGTATGACCACCGAAGGCCCTGATTTTATATTAAAAACAGAGCTTTGGAGTATCCCATTTCCTGATGAAAGGCAATATTTCTCTCCATGTATTCCCATACCTGGCATGTCACACAGTTTGGTGCTTAATTTCCCTCCATGTTAAAGAACAGTAGATGTTTCAGCACCCAGGCTAATGTGCTGCATTGCTAAATACATTTAAGGTCCCAAAGGCTAGACAGATTGCATTGCAAATTCTTGTTCAATCTGTTAGCCAAGTAGAGCACAGTGTCTCTTCAAGTACGTGGAATACGGAATTGCAGGGGAGAGACAACCTCTCCCTTCTCCTTTTCTCACTTCCATTGCTTTTGGTAACTGGCAAGTCCATCTCTCAGCACGGATACAAGCTGGTCATGCCTTCCTATTTAAATACCACAAATAATTATTAATCGTCAGGAGCCCCCAACCCTGTGGGGCTGTCTCAGCGGCCAGGGACAAAGCACCCTGGTAATTATTGCACACAAGGAAAAGTGCTGAGGCCAATTCACGGAAAAACACAATATTTATTCTCCAAGTGAAGAGTGGCAAAGAATTACAGCAGCCACTCTTCACTTGGAGAATAAATAGTGTGTTTGAGGCCGCCCTGCAGGGTTGGGGTCCCCGAAGACGAAGAATTATTTCTGGTATTTAAAGAGGGGGACATGACCCGCTTGTTTATAAAGGGGCTTAGGTTGGGCATGAAGGGATAACAAAGTTAGTTATATCTGGATTATTGGTGTCCATATACGCTGTCATTGGTGAGTTTAAAGGGGCTAGTCAATCACGAGCGGATGGCCTAAGTTTGGATAATATCTTGTGTTAGTCATTAGAGGGCCCAGGAAAATGGTCCCTGCATCCTGAAAAAGAATGTAAAAACATTAATGGTCAGGGTGAGAACAAAGTGATCCCCAGAGCATATGACTGGTCAGAACATGGATAATATATTCTGGCAGTCATTAAAGGATTTGTGTCATTGTCCCTATTGAAATGCATTGTAGATAAACCCTGTTTTTTAGGGTCTCAAAAAGGAACACATATGAAGAGTAATTATAGATTTTAGTCATAATGAAAAGTCATTTGGTGTGGCTGTACTTGTTTTAGGAATTCTGGTGAGTTCGCTGGTAAATTTACCCTGTGGAAAATGCTGACCCTCTGCTGCGATTTGATGAACCATGTTTGAGGGAAAGCACTTTTCTCTAGGATTTTCTAATAGATGTTGGTGATGGAAGGAGCTTCAGAAGCTAATATGAGATCACATTGTGTGTTGAACTTTGGTGCAGTGAAAAGGCAGGTCTGGTTGAGTTTGCAATTTCTTGTATTTTTGTAGAGTACGATGACAGCACACTGCGTTTCTCTGCCAAGAACCCAACCCTGCCACAACTGACCATCCTGGAATCCCACAGACAAGCACCTAGCAACTACTCACCAGTCCTAACCCAACAATTCCATTTCAACTCCCTTCTAATATAACAACAACCTCCCTTCTAATATAACAACAACCCAATCAAACACAAACAAAAATAATTATAAACAGTCTACCAAAACAATTTACCAAAACAATTCTCAGATACAAATTACGATAAACGACAAGAAAAGAAACATTTGATGTGAGACACAAAAATAAACATCGGAAGAATACAATTACATTATACAAACCAACTACTACTACAAATAACATAAACTAGAAAATAATATATTAGAAAAAGTTCCTACTCATGTAGGTACCACAGCATATAATCCTCTAAATACTTTGGCTTGACAATGTCTCTCCTGGATTTGAGAACAGGGGATGTCAAAAATGTGGGTGCACCACCTCTTGCATCCCCCAATGTCCTTGGTATCACTAGCCAAAAACCAGACATAGATTATTCTGATTCTCCCAATGTACTAGGAACCACAGGGGCAGAGGAAGACTGGCTAACATTGTAAGACCAACCACCAGGACCTCTGCACTGCAACCATTCTCAACTCAAACACTGACACCACCATTTATTTTAGCAACATTTCTTTTTCTCCACCATTTACCATCTTCAACCTTGACCGGATTCTTAGATACTTGCACAACAATCGTTCTAGGATGAATCTTTGAAATATCTTTCTTAGTACCCAAAGGTCTCCTCACCCTTACTTGATGCCCTACACAAAAACCAACCCCTTACATGGTTCAAAAGATCATAACTAACTAAATGTAATCTTTAGTTGCTGCTCTTCCACCTTGGTTTTCATTCCTTCCATCTCTCGCAAATTTCTTCCACCCGATTCTGCCTTTTTAACCACTCACTGAGGTGACAGCCTATTGAAGGAGCAATAACACAAAAGGAGCTACACAAGTGTTGGGATGCGGTATGTTATGAGAGTTTCAAATCCTATCAGCAACTGTTTCCTCCACACTCAACCCAGAAGACAGAGCCTATTGTATTGTCTTGTTCAACATGAGGTTCTCTCTTTCCACTATTCTATTCTATTCTATTCTATTCTATTCTATTCTATTTACCAATTTTATAAAGCACATAGCTACCCAACAACAGGCTTTCCATTGCTATCAGTGCTGGATGGAGTGAGGCAATTAAAGGTGATTAGGAGAGCAAATACGTTTTTAGTTTCTGTCTAAAACTCATCATGTTGTCATCCATTCTCGGGTTGATAGTCAATAAATTCCATTGTTTAGGTGCCAGAAATGTGAAGGAACGACCTCCAATTTTAGCTGTTTTAACTCTGGGAACAGCAGGAAGCTCAAGATTGCTGGACATGAGAGCCCTGTTGGTCTGGTGGGATGTGACCTGCTGATGGAGAAAATGTGGGCACACTTTATGCTTTGCCTGATGTGTGATGCATAATGCTTTGAATTGTATTCTACAACGTATTGGTGGCCAATGAAGATGTTTAAGCACTGCATAGGCTGAAACCGTTTTAGAAATTCCTAGCAATATTCAAGCGGCAGCGTTCTAAATGACTTGATGTTTGTTGACCAACTTTGGACTGCCCTGGTAAAGTGAGTTGCCACAGTCAAGGGGTGAGAAAATCAATCCTTGAATTACAATTCTTCGTGACTCCATCAGGAGCCATTTCAGAGTTTTCTTAAGTCTCTCTTGAGGCCGAAACTGTTGCCAGCCACCCTCTTTACTTGGGATTCCAAGGAGATATTTTTGTACAAAATAATCCCTTGTCTCTTGACTTCCAGCTTGGGGGGGGGCATTCTCCTAGAGAATGAGGCTCCAGAGTGTTGAGTTATTGCCAATCACCAAGACCTCTGTTTTCTCCCCATGAAGCTTTAACAGGTAGTTGCCATCCACTTGTAGACTTTCTCTCCACAGTTGTTGAGTCTCATGGCGGTGGAATATATGTCTGGCGATAGACAATCATCTGAGTATCTTCTGTGTAAGGCACCATTGTAAAGCCAGAAAAGCAGATGATATCAGACAAGTCGCGGACATACACATTAAAAAGTGTAGGGCTCAAAGAGGAGCCCTGTGGCACCCCACAGTTCAACTGATGGCTAGTTGAGAGGAAAGGCCGGTCACTCACTTGAAAACTTTGTTTCTCCACAAATGAGGCAAGCCATATTAAGGCGTTCTATGTAATGCCGACTTCTTCCAGCCGGTGGAGTACGATAGTGTAGGAGACCACAGCAAACACAGCACTTAGATCAAGGAGGATCAGAGTTGCTGAGCCACCCTGATTCAGGACCATTTTAAAATCTTCACTGGCCTTTAAAAGCACTGTTTCTGTGCTGCAGTCTGAGTGGAAACCTGTTTCAGTGAGGTGAAGGATGTTATTGGCTTCCAGGTATTCTGTGAGGTGCCTGTTTATTGTCGACTCTAAGATCTTACTGACTCCAGGAAGTAATGATCTGATAATGGGTCTGTTGTTTTCTACCACCTCAGAGTCCAGCATGGGTTTCTTAAGTAAAGGGCGAATAATGGCATGTTTTCATTCTTGCAGAACCCTGCAATTTTTCAGTGACAGCTTATATACTTTCAAAGTTGAAAGCATAACATCTCCTCCTTTCAATAGGATATCTATTGGAGCAAGGTCAATTGGTGAACCTTATTTAACTGAACTTGCCACTTAAGTAACTTCCTCTTTAACCAATTGAGGAAACGTAGAATGCAGTTTTACTATTATTAATGGTAAGCCTCCCTTCTGTGATATACCAATCCTGATAGAGCCTCGTTGATGTTCCTCACTTTTCCAAGAAAGTGGTTTGCACGTAGCTCGCAACGTTCTACCAATGGGGGAAGAACAGCCTCTTGTATCTAAGGCTGTAGAAAGGAATTTACAGTATTGCAAATTTCCTTCGAAGAGTTTGAGGATTGCTTATTCCTCTCTGCAAAGTCTTTGATCCTGGCTCTATGAATAGCATGCTGATATTTTTTCAAGGATCCGTTGTAAACCTATTCGCATGTGTCGTAGTAATTGACTCTCCACTTTCATTTGATTTTTAGCATTTTTTTAAAAATTGTCTTAATTCCTGAGGGAACCACTACATTTTATCCCACGGTTGCATTATCTTACACTTTCTTAATTGGATTAATTCATCAAGGGATTTATTGATCCAGTTTTTGAAATCCAAGTAGGATGTGGAAACGTCTTTATCTTTTCTTAGGTTAGGGACTGATTTACATCAGGCCATCTCCCACAGGGTCTTTTCCAGTTTAGACCACTGCCAAGTAGTCTTGCAGGAAATTACTTTAGGTGTAAACTGCCCTACTTTTGGAATAGAAAATGGAATAATATAGTGGTCAGTCCAAACAAATGGCAAAGGTGATTCTACTGCCATGTTGGATATATTAGTAAAATTTAGGCCAAGATGTACCCCTTATTTTGTGTGGGAGAGCTAACCAACTGAAATAAATGGATCCCTGATAGGTCCTGAAAAATATTAGCAGCATGGGTACATGCTGAATCTTCAACATGAATACTTAGGTCACCCAGTAATGTGAAAGTAGCTGATCGGAGGCCGTGGACTGACTGGAATGTTCTTCACAAACTCTGTGGCTGATCCTAGTGAACGTAAACCAGCAGTCTAAAAAATTTATAGGTGTGGGAGAGTTTGATAGAATATAACAGGCTTTCGCTGCCTGGAATTAAGACTGGAGTAATTTTATAGTCTAAATTGCTATTTACAATGATAGCAACCCCCTGCCTCAACTTATCCACCCAGTCAATCCTAGCAATTGCTTAGCCTGGTGGTAGGGTTACTACTATATCCGGCTAGCTGCTTTCACTGAGCCATGTTTGTGTTAGAAAGAGTGCTTCTGGTTGGGCTTCTTCTAAAAAAAGTGAACGGATCTATTTTATGCTTGGAAAGGTATCTACAATTAACTGAATACATGTGACATTGTAGTGAGGTCTTAGAATTAACTTCAGACATTGCCAAATTAGCATTAGTTTATATATGCTTGGCAGCCATCTTGCTGCTTTTGCGCACGTTACTACATGGCTTTATTCTCGTGGATAAACTGCTGTTGCATTTGTGCATGAGAACTGTCTGCCCTTCACACATTTAGCTGTACACTGTGCTCCTAGTCTGCACAGCGTGTTCATGGTTAAAAAACAATGTATGCTGTTGATTCACTTTGGTCAGTCCCGCGTCCATAGACACAACATAGAACATAGCTGCACTACTGAAAGTCGGGTGCTTTTAATATGGCATTGCATGCATGAAAAGGCACTTGGAGAGATTCATTCCAATGAAGAAGAGCTTTGCTGGCCCTGAGATGTGATTCCTTGCATCTAAACTTAGAGGTATGGGGTCCCCCTGACAAAGCCTAGAGGTCTTCTATAATTATAATAAACTAGCTTATAGCACGGGGAGGGTGGTAAGGCGCTCTATTTCCACTATCATTAGAAGATGATTACCCTGTTTGTGCTTTATGCAATCGTAACCATGCTGATTATATTTTTCTTATGCATTTCGCTGCTTGTGTTGGCTAGTATACTGCATTGTAGAGTAAGTTAGTTAACATAAACATTTTAAACTATACAGTGTCACTATTTATTCACGTTGTGAACAAGTATGAGTGTTTTAATGTAAGAGTGTTCTTCTTCCCGCAATTCCTGAGAGGGACGGAGTGACATGTTCTAGGATGTCTAATCATTGGTAGCTTCGCTGTAGTACAGAGAACGAATAAGACACTATAGCTAGTCGGATTGGAGTTCTGGGTACTGAGGTGGGTTTTCTGGTACACCACTACACACCGAGGTCCTGGTTTCCAGCGCATAGTTCTGTGTATGTGCAGAATCCCTGCAACAACATCTGTGAGTTGGCTGACTTGGCACCACCTAATTCCCTTCATTAGGTGAGATACTAGGTTTCTGTACTGCCTTTGCAGTGAGCGTTTTTAATATACATTTGCAAAGAGGACCCTCACCTGGTGGATTTATTGGTTCCAGGGAGTGACAACACATTTTCCCAGACATTCTTTTGAAGCTCAACATTTCTGCTGATTAATATCTTATCCTCTGTGCCTTAGAATGGGTAGGGGTCCTAGCCCTTGACATCAGCTGGATACGATCTGGCGCCAACAGGCTTGCCTTAGGCACACCTGCAGTGTGAATGCGGCTCACCTGCTGAACACTGGCCACCTCTAAATAGTATGGACTTAGAAGAAACTAGAACACCAACAGAGAAGCAACTAGTAAATACTGAAGAGGGCTGGCAGCACTTAAACACAGCCAGGTAGTCAATATAAGCAAAGTGCCACCACGCATTTCTATTCCCCCAGATATTAGTACATACAACTGCAAGTGCAGAACAATTAAAACAGTTTCAAACATTCAAAAAACACTCTGGTACAATTTAAAATGTAAATGATAAATCAACACTGGCACTGGAAAAGGTGAACCACTCACTACAGCAGTTACCGCGTTGGCGCACCAGTTGCCATGAAATAGTATTTGCAGAGACTAGAACGCCAACAGAGAGGTGATTAGCAAAAATTGAAGAAGGAATACTGCCACTTGAACACGACCGGGAAATCCCTCTGCGTTTACAGCGGAGGGATTTCCTTTTTTATTTATCAACCCCAGGAGCTGGGGAAGAGCTTCCCCAGCCGCTGAGGCATTTTTTAAAATTCAGTGTAATGATAATCAGCCTGTTGAAGTTATTACATTGAAAGTGAAATGAGCCGATTGGCTTTCACTGGTTCAGTGCTCGCAGAGCTATCTCAGCACCCGAAGCACCAAAACACACGGGAGAGGTATCATTGGGAAGGGGAGAGTCTCCTCTTTCCAATGGTACTAGTTGATCCCTGCTTGGGGAGAGCCAAACAATGGTGATTCCCACGCAGGGATCCACCACTAGACACTATGAAGGGACAAGCAGCCCCTTGGACAAGGGCCTTTGCTCCCCTCCAAACCTTAATTGCCATGTTCAGTTCTTCTGCCACCCGGGGACAAACCCAGACATTTCTGAAAGGTAGACGCCAGGGAGTCCAGGGAGGTGTTCAAAAAAGTACATGTTTTCTTGGTTTCCCTAGATGTTGGTGGAGCATGGGTCCAAAATCCACAGCTAGGCAGACTGGAAAAAAGAATCAGTTTTCAGTGGATAAATGTGATGTGTCCACTTTGTGTTTTGGGCCGTTTCCTGTTGCGGGCACTAGGCCTACACACACAAGTGAGGTACCATTTTTTGTCAGAAGGCTTGGGGGAATGCTGAGTTGAAGGAAGTTTGTGGCTGCCCACCAATTTCAGAGCTTTCCATCACAGAAATGTGAGGAAAATGTGTTTTGTTTTTTTAGACAAATGCTGAGGTTTTTAAGGGATTCTGGGTAACAGAATATGGTGAGAGCCCCACAAGTCACCCCAGCCTGGATTTCTCTTGCGGTTTAGTTTTCACTACTGTACAGGTTTGCTAGGATTCCCTAGGTGCTAGCTGAGCTAGGGACAAAATCCACAGTTATGCATGTTGCATAAAAAGGGTCAGTTTTCAGTGTAATAATGGAATGTGTCTACATTGCGTTTTTGGCTGTTTCCTGTTGCGGGCACTAGCGTTATTACCAATCGTCTTTTTCTGCATTTGTGGCTTCCAAATGTAAGACAGTGTGTAAAAAAAGAAGTCATTTTGAAAAATGGCATCTAATTCACATGCTAGTATGGGTACCCACTAATTAAAAGGGCTGCAAATAAACACTGCTTCTAAACTCCATATATTGCTCCCATTTCAGAAATACATAGGTTTCCTTGATACCTATTTTTCACTCTTTATATTTTACCAAATGAATGGCTGTATACCAGTTACCCAATGAAAAATCATTGCAAGGTGGCTCTGGGTACCTCGGGTTCTTGGTGAACCTACAATCCCCATATATACCGCAACCAAAAGAGTCCAGCAGACGTAGTGGTATACTGCTTTTAAAAATCTGCCATAATTAGAAGAAGTTAAAGGAGAAAACGTAGGCATAAATGGCTGTTTTTTCCAACTCAATTTCAATAATATTTTTTCAACTGTTACTTTCTATAGGAAACCCTTGAAGGATTTACACAAATGACCCTTTGCTGAATTCAGAGTTGTGTCTACTTGTCAGCTTTTTGGTACCCATTATGGTTTCACATCCATATGTACCACTATCTGAAAGGGGATCAAAAGCACAAACATTTGGAAAAATAGGCTATGTCCCAGTAAAATGTCCAAACAGTGTAGAAAAAATGAGTTTTCTGACAAAAGTATTCCTGTTCCTTAAAGCTGGGAAGATGTTGATTTTAGCACTGCAAACCCTTTGTTGATACCATTTGTAGGGAAAGAGACAGAAACTTTCTTCTGCAGAACTTCTTTACAATTTTCCCCCAAAAAAAACAAAATGTACCTGTATTTTGGCTAATTTCTTGGTCCCTTCCAGGGGAATGCACAGACCCTGGGTACCTTTAGAATCCTCAGGATATTGGGGAAAAAAGACGCATATTTGGCATGTATAACTTATGTGAACAAAACAATATGGGGGCCTAAGCGCAAACTCCCCCAAAAAGCCAGAAAAAGACTTAGCACAGGGGAGGCCTAGCAGCGAAGGGGGTTCATATGTAAAAGCAATATCAACACTGGCATCGGAAAAGGAGGACCACTCACTCCAGCAGTTACCATGTCTGTGCACCGGCCGCCATTAAACAGTATGGCCTGAGCAGACGCTAGAACACCAACAGAGAGGCAACTAGTAAAAATTGAAGAAGGACTACCGGCACTGGAACACAGCCAGGTAGTTAATGTCAGCAAGGTGCCACCAAAAGTTTCCTAACCCCCGGATATTAGAATGAAAAGTGTAAGTGCAGAACAATTAAAACAGTTTAAAATATTTGAAAAACACTCGTACAATTTAAAAAGTAAATGCTAAATTAATACTGGCAGAGGTAAAGGTGAACCACTCACTCAAACAGTTACCGCATCCATGCACTGGCTGCCATTAAATAGTATGTCATTAGGAAAGACAAGAACACCAACAGAGAGACCCCATTCTATTTGCTTTGGAGTTATACAAAGCCAAAGTAAGATGTTTCACCTCAAAGCTCTCCAGAAAAGATTACATTTGTAATAACTTGAACTGCACTCCATTATCTGTAACCACAACTGATGGAACTCCCTCACAATGGAATAAACTTTCTAGAAAATCTCTAACGTTATCTGTATTTGGTTGCCTTATGAATTTGTATGCTACCCATTTAGAATGGTAATCCACCAGTACAGATCTCAAATTGTACCCTAACAAATTAATAGGTCCATTGAAATACATTCTTAATTTCTCCCAAGGGGAGTGTGGGAACTCTACAGGACACCTTAGACTATTGTTAGTACGTAGGGATTTATCGCTCAGGGATCACTAAGCATATTTGCTCACTGACACCGGTACATTTATATCTGTCCTAGACCACCAATATTATACCCTTACCCTCTTTTTTACCTCTGTCAATCCTGCATGACCATGATGAGCCAACATGATGAGCTTAGCTTTCCACTCTCCCAGAGGAGTAAATAAATTACCTCTCTGAATCAACCCCTTTGCTACAAAAAGTTCGCCTCCAACTTTGCTGTAACCTTTATTTCAGTTGGAACTAAGCCTTCCCTAACCCAACCACGAGTAATGACCTCTATTACTTTCTTCTGCCACACATCTTTATCAGCTTACTTCTTCCACTCATCTTTTGTGATACATTTCTCAATGGCTACCACACCATTCACCACCCCAACCACAAATTCTTCCTCCATTGTCTAATCATCTACATTTTTAGAATCTGACCGACACCTAGACAGATAATCCGCCCCGTAATTTTTCCTTCTAGGTATGTGTTTAACCTTGAAATTGTATTTGTATATTTTAAAAGCAACCTTACTAACCTGAGACTGGCAATCCCCAAAGATACCAATGACTTGTGATCAGTAAATCAGTAACCGGTGTAAACGCCTTACCCCAAAAATAAGTGGGAAACTAATGTGCCCTCCAAACGCAAGCTAATGCCTCTTGTTCAATTGTAATATAGTTCCTTTCTGCCGAAGTTAAGCAAAGTTAAGAAACCAGAGACTAAAGCGATCATGTTCTCCCTTCCTTTACTATTTGGCTTAGGACCACCCCCAATCCAAAGCCACTGGCAACAACCATGACCACAGAAGGTACACCACCTGAAACGCAGGAGCCAGGATTATCAAACCGTTCAACTGATTAAGCGTAGTGGATTACTGCTGCCCTCATACACATTTTTTCCCTGGTCTTAGTAATTTCCTCACAGGTTCTGTCTGAAGGAAAATGTATTCTGCACAAACCTTGAATATTATTATAATATTGGAGTGACATGTCGTACAGTAGAAGGGAGTGGCATGTCATAGAGTGTATTAGAAGGTGCGTGGAGTGGAGTGACAGAGTGTAGTGGCATGTCATACAGTGGACTGGTGAGTTGTACAGTGGAGTGGTATGTCATAGAGTGGATTGGAGCGGTTTATTGTACATTAGAGTGGAGTGTCATAGACAGGAGTGGCGTGTCATTGAGTGCAGTGGTGTTTCGTAGAGCGTCTTAGAGTGGAGGGGTATAGAGAGGATTGATGTTGAGTGTAGTGGCATTTGTAGAGTGGAATGGTGTGTCATATAGTGGAGTGTGTGTCATACAGTGGAGTGGAGTGGCGTATTGTATAATAGACTGGCGTACAGTGGAGTGGAGTGCTATAGAGTGGAGTAGAGTCTCTTAGAATAGAGTGGCGAATCAAAGTGGAGTGGCATTTTGCAGAGTGGCATACAGTGGACAGAGTTCTTTAAAAATAGTTAAAGCAGCAGACAGGGTACGCATTGGATCTGATTTGACAAAGATGCTGAAAGCAATATGAAAATGTTGCATAGCACAGTACTTAAAGTGCAGCAATTGGCTAAGCTGAGACAGACAGTAGGCGGGTTCTCTTTCTCGAGGTGTGCCTCGGGCAGTCAAAAAAGAAAACATATATATGTTTTATGAATGTGGCAAGTTCGGCTGGCCCCTTATATGCAGATAGTAATGGCGGCTAGCGCGGGTGGTGTTTTCGGCGTTTGAGAGGAAGATGCTTCACTATTAGTACAATTGGCTGAGTTCAGAGTGCTTGCTGCAGTTCGAAGGAATTTGACCGTTTTAGTGTTTAATGATGAATTTGCTGGGTTCAGACTGGCGATGACTGCTGTCGGCATGTGCGCACCCCCAGCCAGATGAAGTCAACTCGAAGAAGAGTTCTCCTTTGCTGAATAGGTTGAGGACAGATGCACTGGATGTGGCTTAGAGTTTATTTACCATGTCCATATAGGTGGCAACTAGTATTGTTGGCAGCTAGGCGGTGCCAGGATGGAAAGTAAGCACAAATGTTCCACTTGCCAATTCTTAATGCCACAAGCTGCCGTTTGATCCATATAGGATAGGTGCAGGTGTTGTAGCACTGATGGTTAGATAAAGATTAGGAATTTATGACTGACCATGCATGAGAGTTCTTGGAAAAAGTTGTCATGTCTTCCAGTTTTGACAGTTTTTTGCCATGTGGAATGCTAAGCTCTTGAAGACCTGTTGTTAGAGATGTTACTTCCAGGCTTTGGTTAGTGAGAATTCAAACAGTTTAGCTTCAAGGTGTTGTTTGTATGAGGATGATCTTGGGTCACAACACTCAAGTTCGTGCCAGATTAGGCCATGCATGGTATTAGGTAATGCCTGTCGGAGTCTGTGGCAAACGTTAAGAAAATAGCAGCCTGAGGCATGTCATAGAGTGGCATGTTGTAGAGTGTCTTAGAGTGGAGGGACATAGAGTGGAGTGGCGTAAAGTGTAGTGGCATGTCATACAGTAGAATGATGGGCCGTACAGTGGAGTAGTGTGTTGTGTTATAGAGTGGATTGGTATGTTGTACAGTGGAGTGGCAAGGAGTATCATACATTGGAATGGAGTGTAGTAGAGTGGCATGCAGTAGGGTGGAATGGCATGTTGTTGAGTGTCATACATTGTAGTGGCACATCATAAAGTGGAGTGGCATATCATAAAGTCTAGTGGCGTGGAGTGTCATACAGTAGAGTTGAATGGTGTGTTGTAGAATAGAGTGGTGTGTCATAGAGTGGTGTGGTGTATCATACAGTGGAGTAGTATGTCATAGAGTGGAGTAGAGTAAAATAGATTGGAGGGGCATAGAGTAGAGTGTTTTAGGGTGGAGTGACATATCATAGAGAAGAGTGGAGTGGAGTGTCATAGACTGGTGTGTCATAAAGTGCCCTAGAGTGGCATGTGGTAAAGTGGAGTGGCACACAGTTCAGTGGTGTAGAGTGTGGTGGCAGATTCAAGTGGTGTAGGATGTTGTATAACTCGTACCTTGAAATATATTTTTTTTACTTTTCAAAATGTCAGCGGTACTTTGGGGATTCCTTTGAGACTGTACTGCGATACTTTGTACACTTTTAAAAGAATATATAAATGAATAAAAATAATTTCACCCACCTCTACAGACTTTGCTAAACTGACTCGTTTCTTCCTATACATTCCCAAAACACTAATGAACTAGATTTCCCATTAAAACACAGAACAAAGATAAAGTGTGTTCTACACAACATGCCTACCATTTTATTTTGTAAGGACTTTCAAAAAACAATATTATTGTGTTTCATTATCACCATGTACTGCAGTATATTGTCATGGTACTGTGGTATACCGCTGCCCAATATATCACTAAGTTGTTCTCCCTTCTAAATTAACAACTACTGAACCAATTCAGATCAAGTAACACAAAGGACCCTTACCACATCATAATCTACATTCCTGCCACATTTTTTCTAAATCCACTCAGCCATTTTGTCACTACGTCTGAGTAAAAAATCTATAGAAAATGCATTGGGGGAAAAACATGTTTTTAGTCCTTTTCATTTTTTTCACCCCTTAACTAAGCACCACAATACTTTGCATCCTCATCCAATGAAGAAAAGGGAATAGTTATGAGACCCAAAGATTTTTGCAGATTCATAAAGCACTGCAAAGTTATTGGCAAGCAAAAATCAGAGAAATTCCAATCCCTGGGAATCCTAACTATGACTACAGAGTGGGTACTATCTCTATGCAATTAATACTTGTGTGAGTATGTGTGCGCATGTGCGTGTGTGCATGTTTATGTGTGTGTATGGGTGTATGTGAGTGTGTTTGTGTTTGTGTATATTACCTATTGGAAGTAGCCAGTAGGTAGTTACATTTAGTACCTAGTTTCCATAGGACAAGCATTTTTTGACTTGCTTATAAAGTCTGCACCATTTAATGGATCTTCGCGAAAGTTTCTCAAACGAGTGCCCTAATCTGTCTAGTTGTGCATTGGAAAAATCGGGGTGATCCGTCAAGCAGGGGCCGATAAAAAGGAGGAGTAAAAAAAAGTGCATTTCCCATGTTAACTTCTATAGAGAAGACTACATTCGGAACCGCTGAACGGAATTACAACACATTTGTGATTTGCTATAAATCTGTTCAAGAGGTTTTGAGATATTAAAGGGAAAAATTCTATATCTAGGGACGTGGACCCTTCACAAATCCTTCCGATCTCGTGCAGAGATCTAATTGGCTGCTGCGCAAAGAAATGTGATGAATAGTCATACATTCACCCCCAGTCAAGAGATCTGGGTTAAATCCATTGTTCTTTTGCTCACCATGCCAACCTAGTTTAGAACCAGCCATATGCAAATCAGTCTTGACTTGGGCCATAGGCATGTTAACATATATATAAACACACCTACTAATTCCCAGCGACAAGTGTATCACCGAGTGACAGGTGTACGAATAAGAGGAGAATGCAACTTGGTCATGAGGGTTACTCAGGACTTCAAATTCCAGAAGACATTCAGGCAGTCACGAAAGGAAACTCCTTCAGCCACTACCATGACTCCTGCAAGCAGGATAAAAGCCACTCCCATGAAATTGTAAAATGCTTGACAATCAGATCAGGGGTGGACCTCTATGCTGGTTGGAGTTCAGTTTTCAGCGTATTCGAGCTCGGAGGATTTCAGCTATTCCCTGGTAATTCTATGTGATCACGTTTCCTGCCTACATAGCAGCAAAAGGTTTACGAGTAAGCGAAAGTGTCGTGTAAAATACGATCGCATTTCTCTTAGCTGTGAATCAAACAGCGGGGGAAGAGATTTCCTGGTGGTCTCTGCAACTGTAACTTTCACTAAAGATAAGTACCAGACTATGCACGCTCTTGACGCGCTATGTTCCTATATAAATAACAACCGTTTCTTATATATATCCAGAGAGAGGATATCCTCTGTGGTACAGGACTTGTACTTGGATTTACCTCCGGCATGATGGTTCACGATGGAACCTACAGGATCCTGTTTGTGCTATTGTTTTTTCTTGAAAGATGCAAAGTGAAGCCTGAACTTTGTCATGTGAATTATATTCCTGCAGAATGCATGATGAGAGTGATATGAGTTTTGAGAGCTAGGGAAGGATGAGCAGTTGTATAAAGTGAGAGTATAGGGGGGACTGTGTACATTATCCTCTTGTCTGCTACTATTTCCTTTTCATACAGGGTATCACATAGAGGGTTGGCTCTGTCAGGCCGAGGAGGCAGTTTTACTTGTAATGAAGATACTGCAGGCGAGACCTTCCAGAATCGTCTGCAACATTTATTGCTTTATTCACTCCCCCTTTCCCCTGTGTGGTTTCTCTCAGGAGAGTGGTACATATTGGCTCCTTGGAGGTAACACAAAGGGAGGGGTCAGGCAGGCTTTAAGGTCAGTGGTTTTCAATCTGACATTACTGACACCCCCAGTCAAGAGACAAGAGATCTGGGTTAAATCCATTGTTCTTTGCTTAACATGCCACCCCAGTTTAGATTCAGCTATATGCAAATCAGTCTTGACCCTGCTCCTCATGGAAACAGTACAGCTGAACTGCCAAGCCAAGTGCTCCCTTGATCGAACACGAGCATCCTGGGATCAGTTTTGGGGTATTACCCCTCACCAGCCAGGCTAGCTTGAATCCAGTGGCACATTGAGCAAGGGACCCACGTCTAGGCATACCTATCCCATTCAGGGCGAAAAGTGCTACACAGACAAATGATGGATGGAATGCAGAATAAATCATATATTCACCCCCAGTGAAGAGATCTGGTTTAGATTTATCATTTTTTTGCTCCCCATGCCATCCCAGTTTAGAACCAGCCATGTGCAAATCAGTCTTGACCCTGTTCCTCATGGGAGCAGTGTATCCCGATTAGCAAAGCCAGGACCTCCCTGGACTAGAAGCAAGCATCCTGGGACTTGTTTCAGGGTATCACCCCTCATCAGCCAGGCTAGCTTGAATCCAGTGGCACAGTGAGCAACAGACCCACATCGGGACATACCCATCCCACACAATGTGAAAACTTTTATGCAAACAAATGATGGACGTAATGCTGCATAAATCATACATTCATCCCTAGTCTAGAGACCCATTGTTCTTTTGCTCACCATGCCATCCCAGTTTAGACCCACTCATATGCAAATCAGTCTTAACCCTGCTCCTCATGGGAACGGTCCAGCTCGAACTGCCATGCCAGAATCAAGCATCCTGAAACTAAAACCAGTTTCGGGATATTACCCCTCATCAGCCAGGTTAGCTTGAATCTAGTGGCACAGTGAGCAAGGGACTCGCGTTTGGGCATACCCATCCCACTCTGGGCAAAATCTGCTAAGCCAACAAATGATGGACGGAATGATAAATAAATCATACATTCACCCTCAGTCAGGAGATCTGGGTTAAATCCATCATTCTTTTTCTCACCATGCCATCCCAGTTTAGACCCAGCAATATGCAAATCAGCCTTGATCCTGCTCCTCATAGGAACATTCCAGCCCAAACTGCCATGTCAGGTCCTCCCTGGACCTGAAACAAGCATCCTGGGACCAGTTTTGTGGTATTACCCCTCATCAGCCAGGCTAACTTGAATCCAGCGGCACAGTGAGCAAGAGACCTATGTCTGCATATGGCTGGGTCCAAACTAGGGTGGCATAGTGAGCAAAAGAGTGATGGATTCAACCCAGATCTCTAGACTGGGAGTGAGTGGTTAAAATGTTTCAGCACTCTGTCCATAATCTTGTTGTGTTTGCTATGTTCACCCTAAGTGGCCAAGAGTGTGCCCAGACGTGGGTCCCTTGCTCGCTGTGCCACTGAATTCAAGCTAGGCTGGCTGATGAGCGGTGATACCTTGAAATAGGGCCCAAGAGGCTTGTTTCTGGTCCAGGGAGGACCTGGCCTGACAGTTTGGGCTGGACTGTTCCCATGAAGAGTAGGTTTAAGACTGATTTGCATATGGCTGGGTCCAAACTGGGGTGGCATGGTGAGCAAACAAAAGAACAATGGATTCAACCCAGATCTCTTGACGGGGTGAATAGTTGAAAAGTGTCATCACTCCGTTCATACATTTTTCGTGTTCGCTATGTTCACACTAAGTGGACAAGGATATGCCCAGACTTGGGCCCCTTGCTGTCTGCGCAACTGTATTTTAGCTAGCTGATGAGTGGTGATACCCCTTAAGTGGTTCTAGGATGCTTGTTTCTGGTCCTGCGAGGACCATGCCTGACAGTTCAGGCTGGACTGTTCCCATGAGGAGCAGGGTTAAGACTGGTTTAGGTCCAAACTTGGGTGGCATTGTGAGCAAAAGAATGATGGATTCAACCCATATCTCTTGACTGGGGTGAGTGGTTGAAACGTGTCAGCACTCCTTCATCATCTTGTTGTGTTTCCTTAGATGTGAGTGGCAGCCAACATTTCAACAAATAAGTGTTGGCAGCCATCTTGGGACTCGGATTTAGCCGAGTCTGAAAAAAGGGAAGAAAAAAAGAAAAGGAAGCAGTATACCCTGACCCCCTAGTCCTGGTGATGGGGTCCCCATGTGAACCCGCCAGGGCCCATAAACATTTTTGTATAAAATCAGGAGGTGAAAAATCGTGATGGATTTGAGAATTTACAGCAAAAATGTTTTACAAAAAAAAGCATGGGTCTCCCATACATGGTTAAATATGGGCCCCCCGGTGGGCCTGATCCAGGGAGCCTATATACTTCATAAATAAGGGAAGGTAGAGCCATGGGGATCATCACTTCCCCGCGGCATGCCAATAAAATAAAAACAACAGAGGGGGGAAGCACAGCCCTGCTTCTGAGGTTCTTATAAACCCCTGGGACATCCTCCCCCTGGGGACCATAACCGTATTCAATTGTAGGGGTGGGCCATAAACCCCCCCTCCATTGCCCTTAAAGGGCCCCTGGGACCACCACCTCCCCACAGCCACAAAGTCAAAGAACAGAGGGAGGGGGCCCACACGGCCACCCACCCGGGCCATTTAGGTCCCTGAGGACTCCAACCCCCCCCCCCCTTTCCTGGAACTTTCAAAATTTGTCACAAGTCTGCTTCACAAAACTTATTCAAACCCACATTTTCTGAAGCAAGGGCTCTTGCTATATGGGTCATGTAGGCTTTCCAGAGAGGTTGTTGCAATAAGCACTCAGAGGCTGGGTCGGGTAGCTATGCGCTATAAAACTTGAATTGAACATTTAACAAGTAGGGGGATAGGTCAGACCTCCTCCTGGAGCCATTAATGGCCCTGGGGATTGCCAGCCCTCAGGGCTGACTCCCTATGTCCCAGGGTACCCACCCCCCAGTTCATAGCTGTTTGCTCTTGTCTGGCGGAAGATTTGACAGCTCCCGCCAAGTGAGAGCAAACAGTAAGTCTGCTTCCCGCAGGTGGGAGCAGGAAAACTGCTCCCGCTCTCTAGGAGCGGATTTTTTATCTGTTTTCCTGCTGCAGTCAAGTGGGCAGGAAAATAAATTTAAAAAATGCTCCCACATGCAGGGGGCATCATTTGTTTTCTGCCCCCTATGTGTGGGAGCAATGCTGGCTCCTACTAGAGGCAGGGAGTCATCAGGCACTGTGGGAGCTTTGAGGTCCCCAATATAGCACACTGGATGCCCTGGGTAGGCTCCATGGTACCCAGGAGCAAGAGTACGGGCCCCAGGGGATGAGATCCCTGATGGAGGTCCACATGGTCACCCTCCAACAATACGTTTTGGCTGGGCCCTGGGGAATGGTGATTGGCCCAGGGACAGGGGCCACGTGGACCTCTCACCTTAGAAAAAATAAAAGCAGAGAACATGGGTTAATTGCCCTGAGTATGCATATGCCCCAAATCATCTGCAAGTTCCATCCATTTGGCCACCCCCTCGTTTTCTTTAGCAGTATGCAGCGATCTTCCTGACTTTTCCCACATTGATGGACAGTTTACTAAAAGGCCCCTCGGTGTGCTTCCCATTGATTTTGGTGATGCGTTCTTGATGCAGAGGAATACAAGAACATCTCCACCAAACAAAATAGCACTTACTTCATATAGTTGAGAGGAAGTAGCTCTGTTTGGTGGATATTCTCCTCTTTGTAGTCTCATCATGTTCTCTTGAAGAGGATTCATGTTATCACAGATTTGAGGATTAAGAAGCTGCAGGAGCAATCACATTGCCAAAATTACATGCACGCATGGTCACTGGAGACATTACCTTGTGGTCCTTTATGCCACTGTAGTGTACAATATGCACTAGACATTTACCCAACAAGGTAGCACTTACTAATTAACCAGTAGAAAGTAATACAGTTGGGTAGACATTTTCAGCTAAACTGTGGACTCTTCTTGAAAAAATGAAGTTCCATTATTACCCTGAAGCTCATTTCACAGAAATTAATCCTCAACTGGAAGCACTTACAAATATAAACACAGCAGGGGCCTCAGCTGTAGCTCCGCTTCTGTAAAGCACAAATGATCCTAACTTCTTGACCTTCACCAAGACAAAGCAAGTGTGTTTCCTCTAGTATTCCATGTTGAAAAACAAAATGGAATCCTTAATGGAGAAGAATTCATAATTGATTGGAGCACAATCTGATGCGTAGTGACTGTGACAAGTGGTTTCTTTCTTGTTGTCTCCTGGTGAGAGCATAGTCCATGGTTCTCCCTTTTTAAATACCCTACGTAAGCAAATGCCCAAAATTCATAGCACCACTGACACACCCTCTCATAGGCATACACAGACACTCACACACCCACTCAGAGACCCACACAGGCATCAAAAGACCCACTCACAGATCCAAACACTCAGAGAGCCAATCACGGAGTCACACAAGCACTCACAGACCTACCCTGGAAACAGCCTTTACAATGAGGTTTTTACCAGGTTGTGCTTATACTTTGCATTTTTAACTATGCATGTTTCTACAACATATCTGCCTTTACAATGCATGCCTTTACCACACATTTAAGGTACGTTCAGGAGTCTCCTCCCACAAATACATTGTTTATATATATAAATATATATATAAACAATGAGTGGTAAAGGCACACGTTGTAAAAGCATGTGCATTCTAAAACACTGCGGGGTAGAAAATACAATGTAAAGGCATGCAAAGTATTTCCCTGTGTTGTTCTGTCATACAACCACCCACACTCACAGATCCACACAGGCACTCACAGACCCACATAAGCAGGCACAGACGCACATACTAACACACCCATTAAGACGCTCACACAGCCACTCATCCACCCAAATAGCCACTCACTGACACTTACCCACCAATGCAATCACTCACACACCCACCCATTCACCAATACAGCCACTAACACACACACTCCCATACAGTCACTCACACACAGACTAAAACAATATATTACTAATATATATATATATATATATATATATATATATATATATATATATATATATATATATATATATATATATATATATATATATATATAAAGCACTTCAACGCCTCATTGGGGGTAGCAAGTACTATATAAATGCAAACTTTTTTTCCCTCTTCTATCTCTCCACTATTCTTCTCAATCCAAATAACTAACTAATACCCACCACTCAAATTACTTTCATATTTCACTATACTAATTCACCACTAATCCTTAATGGGTTCCAGAGTAGTGCGCTACTGGCTTAAAAAAGCGCTTCAACACCACTTCAGGGGTAACAAGCGCTATATATATATATATATATATATGTAAACCTCTGACCCTCTTCTGTCCCTCTGCTACCCTTCTTAATCCAAATAACTGACTAACATGTCCACCACTCAAATTACTTTCATATTTCACTATACTAATTCAACACTAATGCTTTAATGGGTTCTGGACTACCGTGCTACTCACCAAAAAAGTGCTTTAACGCCCAATCAGGCGTAACAAGCGCTATATAAATGCAAACCTTTTTCTCACTTCTATCCCTCCCCTATCCTTCTCAGTCCAAATAACTGATTACTATCCACTACTCAAATTACTTTCATATTTCACTACACTAATTCACCACTAATCCTTATGGGTTCCAGAGTAGCGTGCTACTCACCAAGAAAGTGCTACTCTCCCCAAAAAAGCATTTCAACATCCCACCTTAGATAACAGGCAATATATAAATGCAAACCTTTTTCCCTCTTCTATCACTCTGCTATTCTTCTGAATCCAAATAACTTACTAACCTAGCCACCACTCAAATTACTTTCATATTTCATTGTACTAATTTAACACTAATCCTTTATGAATTCCGGAGTAGCGTGTTAATCAACGAAAAAGTGCTTCCTCGCCTCGTCAGGAGTATTAAGTGCTATATAAATGTAAGATTCACTCACAGAAAGATTTGTTAAGAGAGGGTACAAGTCTAAAGTATTGAATCAGGAACGTGAAAAAGTGGACAAAATTGAAAGGGAAGCATTGTTAAAACCTGATCTAGAAAAACTGAAGAAAAAGAAAAAGACAACAGGAGTCCAAATGAGGGTGATTTCCAGATTCAATGCCTACCAGTCTAAAGTGGGAGATAATCTGTGTAGGCATTGGTATCTGGTAAAAAAGAGACCCAATACAAAACGGTTTGGTGCCACGTAGACCCATGATCACCTTCAACAAGGCGATGTCTTTTTTTTTTTTTTAATTCTTTTTATTAACAGTTTTTTACAATTTATTTCCCCCCCCCCCTAAACCGGGAGGGGGTGAGGAAAAATTTGCTAAATCAATTCAATCATATTTCCGCCCTGGAAATATAGAAACAATATATAATCTTAAAGTATAAACAACATATGACACATTATTGCTTATATAACACCTAAAGCTCCTCCCTCCTACCTTAGTATTTTCACTAATCATATTTAGCACAGATGCAATATATATTATACTTCTATTACTTGCATATTTACATATAAACAAATCATACATCACTTCATTTCTTATTAATGCTAATGACCCTCCCTTATATCCCAGTAATCTTTACAACCTTTTATACATTATATACATTATGTTTCTTCCTTCCATTTCATTATTGGCTCCCATATTTCCAATCCTAACTTCCTCCCATTCTTCCCTCTTCTTGAATATATTGCTTTTTCCAAATTGTATATACTTAAAACCTTAGCTAACCATTGCTGAAATACTGGTGCAGACTGTTCCAGCCAGGCTGAGGCAATACATAATCTAAAAACTGCCATAGCAACAAAAATAAAATATTTACCCTCTCCATACTCGTTGCCCGGATCTACACCCAATAATACAGTCGTAGGTGTTAAATTAATAGATAATTTCAATGCCCTTTGAAAAAACATTTCTATTTCGTTCAATATTGTTGCTAGGCATGGGCATGTTGCAAAAATATGGATCACATCTGCCTCTAGACTTCTACATCTAGGGCAATTTATGCCGGTAGTTGCCCCCCATTGTGCAAGTTTTGCTGGAGTATAGTATAGCCGATAAATGGTTTTATAATGCTGGGCCTGCAAAGACGCAGAGCACATGATGTTGTTTCCTAGTTCTACTGATGTACTAAAGCACTCCTGCTCTATATCCAGCTTCGCCGCCCAACTTTCCCCCCACTTAACCATATCATCCAGTTTTGATTCAATTAACTCTGCATAAAACCTTTTGATAGTACAGTCTACTCCGTTATGTATTGCCTCTAATATACAATTTTTCTCAAATCCTCTCAGTCCCCCCCTTTTATTTTGCAAAAAACTTCTTACTTGTAAGTATTTAAAAAAGTCCCTTGTTGCCAAACCATATTTCTCCTGTATTTTTACAAATTGTTTCATCCCCTGTGGGGCCATCATATCCCCCACTTTTATTATCCCCTTCCGATACCATTCTATATACACTAAATCAGAAAATATATTTTCAGGAAATATTGCGTTGTCTTTTATTCTCGTATATCTGTTAATTTTGCCCAATCCAGATTTCTTAGAAAAGACCTTCCAGATATTATGTGCAGCCCAAATAGTTATAAATCGTGTTCTTTTAAAATAAGCTGTGTCAAAATGTTTCAAAAATATATTTTTAACTTCTTCTCCCATCAATATACCATATATCGCAAGTGAACCTAGATCATCTTCTCCTTCCACTTCTGCTCCACCTATTAATCCAACCATATATTGTAAGGCTGCAGCCCAATAATAAAATTTCAGATCCGGTAGTGCCCATCCTCCTCTCTCCCGTGGGAGTACCATGTATCTTGCTGCTCTCCTAGTTTTACCTTTGGACCAGATAAATCTGTTAATCATTCCTTCAATTTTTTTAAACGAAAAATTATCGAACCATAACGGGATTGTCCTAAACAAATATAAAAATTTCGGCAATATTAGCATTTTTATGATGTTTACTCTGCCAACTATTGTAAGATGTAAATTATTAAGTCTGTCTAAATCTTTCCCAACCTTTCGTATAATGGGGTCTATATTTAGCTCTACTATTTTTTCTAATTCTGTAGTTATAGTTATGCCCAGATAGGTCCCTGTCTGTGCGACTCTTGGGTCTTGACATACTGCCTTATTATTTTTTATAATTTGTGTTTTTCCAGTATTTAAGGAATATCCCAACACTTTTCCAAATTTTATAGCCTCCAGCTCCACATGTCTAATAGCCTCTGTGGGTATTGGTGTTACGACAGCCACGTCATCGGCATAAGCAAGTATCTTGCAATCCCCCCTAGGTGTAACAACTGGAGGTATGTTCTCATTTGCTTCCATTCTGCGTATTAAGGGATCCAAGTATATTGCGAAAAGTAGCGGGGAGCACGGGCATCCCTGCCTAGTACCCCTATTAATTTTCACTTGTTCAGTTGTTCCCGAATTTATTCTAATCGTAGCAACTGGGTCTCTATATAAAGTCTTTATTGCTGTAAGGAAACCATTTCCAAAACATCCCACCTTAGATAACAGGCAATATATAAATGCAAACCTTTTTCCCTCTTCTATCACTCTGCTATTCTTCTGAATCCAAATAACTTACTAACCTAGCCACCACTCAAATTACTTTCATATTTCACTGTACTAATTTAACACTAATCCTTTATGAATTCCGGAGTAGCGTGTTAATCACCGAAAAAGTGCTTCCTCGCCTCGTCAGGAGTATTAAGTGCTATATAAATGTAAGATTCACTCACAGAAAGATTTGTTAAGAGAGGGTACAAGTCTAAAGTATTGAATCAGGAACGTGAAAAAGTGGTCAAAATTGAAAGGGAAGCATTGTTAAAACCTGATCTAGAAAAACTGAAGAAAAAGAAAAAGACAACAGGAGTCCAAATGAGGGTGATTTCCAGATTCAATGCCTACCAGTCTAAAGTGGGAGATAATCTGTGTAGGCATTGGTATCTGGTAAAAAAGAGACCCAATACAAAACGGTTTGGTGCCACGTAGACCCATGATCACCTTCAACAAGGCGATGTCAATGAGGAAGGATTTGTTTAACACTAGCCCAGAAGTGAGTAAAGAGGAAGGTTGGTTAAAAGCTAGTCCCAGGTTCCATAAAGGCTTTAAATCTAAAGCGGGCAACATTGGTCAGAACTAAAAGCAGGTCATCTCACCATTAAAAAACAGTTCATGGAAAATTAGATGTTCATTGAATTGTAAAAGTGAGTATGCTGTATATATCTTACAATGTACATATCCAAAAATGTAAGTTGGAAGTACGATTCATATGGTGCACATCCGCATATTGCAGCACCTCGGGCTGTAAAAAACAAAGATAAAACTATGTGGTTGCATGACATATAAATGAGGTACACAAAGGCAATATAAATGATCTGTCATACTTGGCAATAGACCAAGTACCTAAACCCAGAAGAGGTGATGACGGAGAGAGTAGCTTGGCAGCTTGATCGACTAGCAGGGTGGTGGCAGCTCTCTGTGTGGTTTTTACTAAGCGCTCGTGCAGATTGCGAGGGGCTCCTCCTCTGCACGCTACTGATGCCCTTGAGAAACGTTTTCTAGCTGAATACCTCTTCTTTTAAAATCGTACCTCTCATTGTTGCAATTGACTAAATAATTGTATACTTTTTAAAGTTTGTTTTAACCTCACCATTATTGCTGTAAGATTACCACCCTCAGCCCCGTTCCATCGCGGCTCTGTGCCGTTTGCGTAGAGGGCAGGGTCAGCTCCACTGTGCTTCAGCGCGAGGTCACCTATTCGAACGGAGGGAGTGTCTCAGCTGGGGGCGGGGCTCAGGACATAATATGGCCACCCGGAAGCGCAGCGGTAGAGCGCAGCGGGAGCGCCGTCTCCGCGCCGAAGCCGCGCCAAAGGGGTGCCAGTCTGCGCCAGTCCGCGCTGGGACTGTGCTGTGTGCCAGTTTCTCTGGCCACCACTGCCCCCAACACACATCAAAGGTACTGTCCTACTCGCGATTACAGCTTCTGAGTATAGGAAACACATTACGCGATAAGAAATGCTCTCACTTTGACTTCGGGTCATTGTACAATTACTCTTACATTGCCTGTCCAAACTGCGCGCTCACGACTACATCATCCCTCTTCAAACACTTTTCTGCCCCACCTCCTGGAGACGAAAGTGTCAAACATATAAGCTGCGCACTCATAAATACACGCTCCCTCATAAAACACAGGTACGATGTCGCGGAATTAATAACCAGCCAAAATATTGACGTTATGTTTGTTACTGAGACCTGGGCAGATCTTGCATCTGGCCCAGATTTTAATATCGCCACTCCAGATGGCTATCAGGTAACAAGACTAGACAGATCATCAGGGAAAAGAGGGGGGGGGGCTAGCCATTATACATCGAGATAAGCTAGCCATAAAAACGGAACCCCTTGATTATAATTTGTCGGAAGCCCTCGGTTTTACGATCTTTGTCTCCCCTATACAAACTTTTAAAGGAACCCTCCTTTATCGACCACCCACTTCACACACATTCTTTTTGAATTCTCTCATTCATTTATTAGAGCCAGTAGCTGCTAACCAGGACTATACTATACTGGGAGATTTTAACTTTCATTTGGAGAATGATAACGATAAGGACTCGCACACTCTAATCTCTGACTTCCTGGCTGCAGGCTCAGAACAACAGGTTAATATGGCAACTCATCAAGCAGGACACACTTTAGATGGCTTATTTACTAACAACGCTCATATAACATTTTCTACAGTGCTCCCACTCACGTGGATGGATCACTTAGCTGTCACATTTACAATCTCAGCTAAGTATCCTAAGCACTCTTCTACTGGCACTTTCCCTCCGATCCTATGTCGAGATTGGAAAAATATTGATGTCACCGCTCTACACAATACTTTGGAATCCACGATACCTGAAGAATTACCTGATCCTCATGAGGCAGCCCAGAACTACCAACGCTGGTTACATATGGCACTTGACCACGTAACCCCAAATAAAAAAATGCAGCCAAATCGCACCAAACCTTCTGCGGCTTGGTTTTCGGAGTCACTCAGGCTCGAGAGACAACGCTGCAGAAATTTGGAGCGGCGGTGGCGTAGGAACTATGATAACTACGACAGAGACACTTATAAGAATGCCTTGCTTAGCTACAGAAAGCTGATCACTGCTGAAAAACGCACCTTCTACAGCACACAAATAGAACGTGCTCTCAATTCGAACAAACAATTGTATCAGGTGGTAAAAGATTTAGCCAATCCTCCAGCCCCCCCCCAATCGAGCCATCCCAAATATTCTGCAACAAGGTAGCGGACTTTTTTCAGGCTAAGGTTTTGGATATTTTCAATAACTTTACCAAAATAACGATCACCGACTCTGCCATCCCGGAGTCTCCCCCTCTGTCTTCAAATCCTAATTTCGAGGTCTTTTCTCCACCCTTGTCCATGGTGGAGCTTATAAATAATGTTAAATCAGGATCACCTTTGGACCCATGTCCTCCCCGTATCCTTAAATCAGTACCCAACCTAATAGCCCCAGTACTCAGCAACATCTGTTTCTCCATATTTCAGACAGGTGTCTTTCCCCCTGTCTGGAAAAAGGCAATTGTAGCACCTCTTTTAAAAAAACCCGCTCTAAACCCTTTAGAGCCAAAAAACTACCGTCCTATCGCCTCTCTCCCTTACCCTTCCAAAATAATTGAAAAGGTAATGAACCAACAGTTGTCGACTTTTATTGATCAGAATGATCTACTTGACAACACGCAGTTCGGTTTTAGGAAGGGCCACGGGACGGAGACCGCCCTGATAAAAGCTGCCGAGGAGGTCAGGATAATCATGGATAAGGGTGGTGCAGCTATCTTGATACTCCTTGATTTATCTGCGGCCTTCGACACGGTCGATCACACCATCCTGATCGACCGTGTCGCTGCCCTCGGCATTCAGGGCAGGGCAAGAGCAACGTTGGCATCTTTCCTGGCCAACCGAGTACAGTCCGTCAAGATGGGATGCTTCTGCTCTCCTGATTTCACTCTCCCATGTGGCGTTCCCCAGGGCTCCTCGCTAAGTCCGACACTTTTTAACATCTACGTGTCGGACTTGGCGAGGGTAATTAAGTCGTTCGGTATAGGTCTAACATCATATGCCGACGACACACAGCTGGTCCTGGAGATACACAAAAACGGAGAAGCAGTGGCAGCGAACTTTCAAGAGGGCATGAAGGCCATCAGTTCATGGATGAATCGGAATTGCCTAAAGCTAAATTCCGACAAGACGGAGGTGATGGTTTTTGGCGAACTAACTCCGTCTTGGTCTCCGGTCTGGTGGCCTTCGGAACTGGGAGCTCCTCCACCACCTGTAGCCAAGGTGAAAAACTTGGGCGTGCTTTTCGATAATAAGCTTACGTTCCTTAGCCATGCCAACGCTGTGGTGTCAGCCTCCTTCTTTACCCTGAGAATGGTGAAAAAACTGCTCCCTTTTCTTCCCCCGACTGCAGGTAAAACCTTAATGTCCTCCCTGGTGTTATCCAAGGTGGATTACTGCAATGGTCTATTGCTTAACGCACAAGAGCAAGTTTTGAGCAAATTACAGCTTGTCCAAAACGCTGCTGCAAGGATTCTTATGGGTATACCCAAGCACGCTTCTATCTCTCCTACAATTTGCGAGCTCCACTGGTTACCAATAAGAAGCCGGATAAAGTTTAAGGCCATGTGTATCATTCACAAGGCCTTGAACAACAATGGACCTGATTTCTTCAAAAGAGCATTCAAACTGTACAAACCCAGCCGAACACTACGTTCTTCCTCGGCCCAACAGCTCCAAATCCCATGCACAAAAAAAGTATCATGGGGAGATAGACGTTTTGTAGTGGCAGCATCAAAACTATGGAATCAGATCCCTTCCTCTGTCAAAGATCAATCTTCACTACTTTCATTTCGTAAACATCTCAAGACTAGGCTCTTTAATCAGTAAGATGTCAGTGGAACCCCCGGAATCTGCAAACTCCAGCGCCGAGACACCGTAAGGTATTTGCGCGCTTTAGAAATTTAAAAATAAATAAATAAATAAGTAAACTTTTCCAGCTTGAGTCAAAGTACATTTTGCTGTTTAACTCCAAGAACCCATTTGGATTGAATGCTGAGGAAGAGTTGCATGTCCATTTAACTTAGGAGAGGTATCCATTGCAGACGGTTTTTATTCTGAATTTTAATTTCAGCAGAGTCAAATTCACAGTAATAATGGAATTAAGACTGAATGTGAAGTCTTATTGATATTACAGTCAAGTTTTGAATTCATCAAGATGCTCGTATTTAAAATAAAAGGATATGAAATGCGAATGGGATCATTAATGTACTCCAAATGGACAGATTAGGTTGTTGCACTTGCACTTTTCTTGGTTCACTTAAGGACCATAAGAAGTTAATGTTGCAGTACTGTAAAGCATTTGCACTTTATTTCAAACATTTGCACATATCTATAGTACAGTAATGCACTTGCACTTTAAGATATAAATTTGCAACAGACTTGAGACTACTACATGGGAGTACTATAATGAAGCATCTGCACTTTAGTTAATTTTTTATACATCTCTAATCAAAATTGAACACACCTGAACTCGGCCAGAATGCAGTAACCGGAGTTTCAAAGAAACATGATGAATGGCACTCGCACTTAATTTGATTACTGTATTTTGTGATTGAATGTTTGGTCTTTCTCTCTCTTTTCTCTAAATTTTCTCATGACTAAATTTATGACTAAGTTGGTAGTATTATGCACAATGTAAAACTGGCACTGGACAAATGAGTGCAAATTATTTCATGCTATTTTTCAATGAGATATATGTAAGGAACTCATGAAGTAGGATAGCCCATTTGTGTAATTCCTAATGAGATGTATCATTATGTGGAACTACAGGATAAAAGGGCACATGCCCTGCATTATCATGTTTCAAAACATTATGTATATAAAAATTTTAAAAGTAGTCATAAACTGGTTAATAATGACAATGACATTTTAAATTGTTGTTTTAATCATGAATTGTTGATATAATGTATTCCTGTAAATCAGAGCAAGACTAGCCAACAAAATGATCTGCTGAAAAATAAGCAGGGATTTCTCTGTGCATCGGCTCTATTTGTAAGTATGAGTCTGTCCTTGCTGCCTACTGAAATTCGTGAGTCACGAGACCAGGTTACTCTGCTTTTTAAATGCATTCTGTTCATGCCGACTGTGGTGTGATCAAGACATGTGTGCCGAAATGCGTATCAGCATATATTGATTAAAGCGAGAGACAGATTTGCCAATGCTACCCCTGTGTTGGTGTCCGACTCTTGAGGGGGATTCAGAATATATATATATATATATATATATATATATATATATATATATATATATATATATATATATATATATATATATATATATATATATATATGTGAAATCCTTACCATCGTACGTAAGAGATACAAGCGACTTCATAAACAAAATAAAGAACTTTAAATGGAACTCTGACTATATCATGATGGCACTAGATGTGTCTTCACTATATACAAGTATAGTACATGAGGATGGCATTCAAGCTATGGAATACTATCTGAAAAATAGAGACCCAATCTACAAACAACACAACGAAATGCTGTTAGCAATGATAGAATTTTATCTCTATAATAACATTTTTATGTTCAATCACTTGCTATATTGCCAGATTCAAGGAGTAGCCATGGGGGCCAGCTTCTCCCCGAGTTATGCTTGCCTACATATGGGCAAATGGGAGAAGCTGGTCCTTTTGGGGACACACGGTGATATAATGTCTACTAAAGTTAAGTTGTGGCTTAGGTTTATTGATGACCTTTTTGTGGTTTGGCATGGAACTAGAGAGAAAGCAGAAAGGTTTGTGGTCAAAATTAACAACAATGATCTGAAATTAAGATTTACTGCTGAAATTAGTGACACCTGTGTAAATTTCCTAGATACTAAAGTGTATATAAACAACAACAATCTAGAAACGACCTTGTATCGAAAGAAAACTGCAGGAAATTCAGTGTTGCACGCCTCTAGTTCTCACCCCCGCCATTTAGTTAACAGCATTCCTTATGGCAAAATGCTCAGAATCAAGAGGGTTTGCAGCACACACGACGAACTACAGAAGGCCCAACTACTTAGCAAGGAATGATTCGAAGCAAGAGGCTATTCTAGACAAACAATAGAAAATGCCATTGCCAAAACAGCGACACTAGCCAGGGATGAGTTATTGATTGGTAAGAAAGAGAAAGATCAGTATCAAAACCAAGCTACTGAGGACGATAAAAGTTTTCGCCTCATTATTGGATATAGCAAACAACACAAGGCAATCCAAAAAATCATTCAGGGGGAATGGTCTATACTGCTCAGTGACCCCGTATTAGGACCCCTGCTACCGCAGAGGGCGTCCATTACATACAGTAGAGCTCCCTCAATGAGAGACTGCTTGGTGGTATCTGATCCTGAAATAATAGACAAACCAGTCTGGTACCAAAACTTAAAGGGTTTCAGAAAATGTACAACATACAAGGCATGTACACACGGGGCCAATACAAAAACGTATCTAAGTCCATTTAAGACAAAACCATACACAATTAATAAAATGTTAACCTGCAAAACCGAATATAAGGTATATGTTCTAACATGCCCATGTGGACTTAGCTACGTGGGCAGTACCAAGTTACAAGCACAGGTTAGAATACTCCAACATCTCCGCGCCATAACTAATATGGACAACACCTATCCGGTGGCTCGACATTTCAAGGCATGCCACGGATCTAACAACAAAGGGTTGTCCTATTATCTAATAGATGCAGTCCCTCCCAATAGGCGAGGAGGGGATAGAGAGAACAAACTACGCAAGTTGGAGACCAGGTATATTTTATTATTAGATTCGAAACATCCTAATGGATTGAATCTAACGGAAGATCTTTACACTTGTCAAGAATAATGATGACCAATAAATTTCCCGTTTACCTGCACAGTGATATGGTAATTAGTGTTCTATGAAATAACACTCACAACGCAGCACTTTTCGGAATATAGGCATGATACACATAGATGAATTTTAGGTTTATTTATTCAAGAAATGTTATGACTTTTTGTACTGATGTTTTTTTAATATTTGCAAATATCTTAGGATGTTTTTAAATATTTTTTAAATACAAACCAACTTGTATATGAAATTTTCTGATAAAGTGATCATGAGTTGTAAATATCAGGTTATCAGGATGTACGGACATATTCATTTTGGAACTGATTTGAGTATTGAAACCCTTGAAGCTGGTGTATATATTTTTGAAAAACAATATAGTTCCATACAAATGTAGATTGTACATGGTATGATGTTGACATGGAATAATGCTTCAGATAGACCATGTTTTATTTTTATTTTTAAAATTTTTAAAACCTTTATTATATTTATTTATTTATTTATTTATTTATTTACGTAATTTTTATAGCGCAACAAATACCCTGGGGTGTCTCGGCGCTGTGGAGCTACTGGGGTCAGTCATCCTTTTACTGGTTAAATAACCAAGTCTTTAGTAACCTGCGAAAGCTCATCAGGTTGGGGGCAGATTTGATAGACTGTGGCAAAAGATTCCAGAGTTTTGGGGTGGCCACCAAGAAACGTCTATCTCCCCAAGTGACGGTTCTTGTACGTGGCACAGTGAGGAGGTTGGTATTGGCCGATCTTAGTTGCCTTCTAGGAGTGTATGGTTGAAAGGCTTCCGTCAGGAACCTGGGTCCTATGTCGTGTACTGCCTTGTATGCAATACAGAGAGCCTATATCAAAGCACACAGCTATTCAGCCTAACATCCCGGAGGCAAGGCAGCATGGTATCAGGAGGAGTAAAGTGCAAAACGAATCACATCAGGACATTGCAGGTTGTTTTTTATTTTATATAATAACAGAAACCAAGAAAGAAGCGCCAAAGGGCGCATGAGAAAGGCAATGGAGGAAAAAGGAATGCGTATGAGTCAGTTGGAGGCATCTGAGGTCAGGTAAGAATCTAGAGAAGAACGGAAAGTAGGATGTAGAAAAAGGGGGGGGGGAAGGAAAACAGGAGAATTACAGTAAGTGTAAAATAGCTGGTGTCATAGGTTACGGTGACAGGTGTTCATCGCGAGGAATAGGCTCCGGTGGTAAGCACAGGTCACCCCTGTAAGCATTCCACACCCCCCACACCTTGTTCCATGTCTGAGGCCTCCCCCTGGCAGCGTACACCGTCTTCTCTCGTAACATACACCAGTCCATATTGGCCTTCCATTGCACCACCAGGGGGGCCGCGTTAGAACCCCATTTCTGCGCTATATCTCGCTTAGCAATCATGTTGCCCAGGGTAGCCCAACGAGTCTGCGCCGTGTTGTAGTCATTCGGCTCCCAAATGTTGAGGAGGCACCTCCGCGCCTCTGCTGCCAACTCAACTCCAGTCACTTCCCTCATTACTCGGTGTACTCTCTCCCAGTAGGGGGCAATGACAGGGCACTCCCACAAGATATGGATGAAGGTAGCACGGGCTACACAGCCATGACGACAAAAGCCATCAGGCGAGAAGCCCATGTGCACAAGCCGGGGGCCGGTAACATACACCCGGTGGAGGATCTTGAACTGAACTAGTCGCAGACGCGAGGAAATGGCGACCTCCTTAGGGGAAGACACAGCACTCTGCCAGTCCTCGTCATCCAGTTCCAGGCCGTCGGCTACCCACTGTTCTCGCAGGCGATGGAGGAGGTCGACTTTAACATTGATCAGCTTCTTGTAGGACAAAGAAATGGCACTATAAGGCATATGGCCGTCCAGAATCCTGTCCTCCAAGGGGGAGCTTTCAGGGATTTCGCCTTCCTCTGGCCTGGCAGCATTTAGCGCGTGCTTCAGTTGGGCGTAACGGAAAAACTCCGATCCACCCAAGTGATATTCAGCCTGTAGTTGGGGAAAAGTCTTAACCTCTCCTTTAGTTACCATGTCTTCCACCCTTGAAATACCTATAAGGTCCCACTTATCAAAACCCTTGGTGTGCCAGAGCTTGCCTAGGATATCGGAATCATACAGAGGGGTGAATCTCGTCAGTCTGCCCTGCCAGCCCTGTATCTTGGTAATCGTCCGCCACGTGTGAACCGCTGCCTTGGTCGGGCCCGTGAGGCGCCGATCAAAGGACCTGGAATACAGAGCGCGGTAGTAGTTGCCTCCACGCAAAAGCCACCTGTCCATAGCGTAACCCGGGCTGTCCGCGGGGCCATAAAGGCCATGGTTGATGGCAGTGAGCTGAGAGGACCAGTAGTACCGCCGCACGTCTGGTAGAGCGATGCCCCCGTCGTACCACGGCATTGTAAGCTTCTGGATGGCGACGCGAGGCCGACCCTCCCAGAGCAGGGCAGTTGCAGGCTCTCAACCTCTCTAAAGTAGCGAGCCGGAACAAGGTCCTGGGTATTTTGCAAGGCATACAGAAACCTGGGCAGGGACATCATTTTGAACAATGCCGCCCGGCCCAGGAGAGAAAGCGGAAGCTTGCGCCAACTATCAACATCCCTCCGCAGTCGCTGAAGAGGAGGGAGTAGGTTGTAGTCATAACGCGCCTTAGGACTACCCGATATGTAGATTCCCAGGTACTTGAAACCTTGTCCGGCCAGTTGTATATTGCAGCCCCTAGGGAGGCGCGGCGTGTCTCCTTTGAGAATGTAAAGGGAGGACTTGGCCCAGTTGATGATCAGGCCCGAGTAGCGCCCAAACAGTCGGAGTATGTCGCACGCTACAATAAGCGACTTACAGGGAGAAGTAAGGTAAAGCAGGATGTCGTCCGCATACAAGGAGACCCTGTCCTCAAAACCCGGGGCCCAGGTGATTCCATGCAGGTCAGGGTGCGAGCGTAACATGGCCGCAAGTGGCTCCAGAGCCAGCGCAAACAGGAGTGGTGACAGGGGGCAGCCCTGTCTAGTGCCACGATGAAGCGCAAAGGAAGCCGACATGCGACCATTAACTGTGACTGCAGCCAGTGGGCACGCATAAAGAAGTTGCACCCAGCCCAGGAAGCCCGGTCCAAACCCAAGCTTTGCTAACACCGCCCAAAGGTAGCTCCACTCCAGGGAGTCAAAGGCCATCGTGGCATCAAGGGAAGCAAGTACCGCCGGTTCCTCCAGAGCGTGAGCTCTGGCCATGACACCATGCAGCCGTCGCAAGTTGAGGGCAGTGTTGCGGTGAGGAATAAAACCTGATTGGTCCGGGTGTACCAAGTCGCCGATGACTCCAACCAGCCGATTTGCAAGCAGTTTAGCTAGGATCTTGGGTTCCGCATTGAGGAGAGAGATAGGACGTTAGGATCTACAAACGTCCCTCGGCTTGCCTTCCTTGTGAATGACCACTATGGTGGCCAGTCGTTGATCCAATGGGAGGACACCCTCCTCCCGGGCCCGCAGGAACATAGCTCTCAGATGAGGAGAGACCACGTCCGGCCTAATCTTATACAACTCGGCCGGTATGCCATTGGGGCCGGCAGCTTTACCCGACCGCAGGGCGCGAATCGCCAAGGCAACCTCGTCCGCGGTTATATCTCGATCCATATCAGCACGTTCCTCGTCAGAAAGACAGGGGAGGTCAATCGTCGAGAGAAACTCGGCTGAATCAGCCTCGGTGCGGTCTGAACCAGAAGTATAGACACCCCGGAAGTAGTCTGCAAAAGACTCGGCAATAGCGCACGGGTCCGTGACCGCCACTCCGTCCTCGCCCAGGATCTCCGGAACCACCCGGCTTGCCATCTCGCGCCTGTCCAACCAGGCCAGTAACTTACCGGCCTTATCCCCAACATCATAAATGCGGCCCTGCTGTTCCTTGGCCAAAACTAGGGCGGCATTCGTAGCGAGGTCATGGTACTCCGACTGTTTCAGGGAGAGGTCGTGTAAAAGAGAAGGGTCTGGCTCAGGCCCCAAACGGGACTCGAGATCCAGGACTTCTTCTTCAATATGCGCAAGGTCGGCATCACGAGCTCGCTTAGCCTCCGCGATGAGAGCTAGAGCCTCACCCCGCAACACAGTCTTGAATGCCTCCCACAGGGTAACCGCCGAGCCAACCGAGCCAGCATTTTCGGAGAAATACAAGTCGATGGCTTTGGCTAGGAGTGCGCGCGTCTTGTGGTTGCGGAAATACCAAGGGTTCACCGCCACCGGTCGGCTGGACAGGACGATGCCAAAGTCGAACGAGACCCACAACGGAGAGTGATCAGAAACGCCCCGTGCCAGAAAACGGGCCTCAGACACGGCAGGCGAATGTGCCGCCAGGGTAAGGACATAATCTATACGAGACAGACTCCCATGGGCACCGGAGAGGAAGGAAAAGTGGCAAAGCGCGGGATGCAGCAGTCGCCAGCTATCCACCAAACCCATGGAGTCGAGGAAGGCCGGCAGCCACATTTGGGAACTCGGGAGGTCCCTCGGCGGTTGGCGATCAAGGGTGCCAGAGCAGACTGAGTTGAGATCACCCCCCAGGATCAATAAGCCCACAGGCAGGGACAAGATGGCGCCACCAAGGTCTTGGAAGGTGCTGGATTGGAGGCCTGGGGGAACATAAACCGAAAGCAGCGCTAGGGAACGCCCCTCCCATCTTCCCGCCACAGCGGCGTAGCGTCCCCTATCATCAAGCACTGTGACGTCTATTTCAAGGGGAAGGGACGCACGCACAAGGATGCCCGCCCCCCGGGAACCCGAGGAGAACCCAGAGTGGGCAACCATTTTGTAGCCTTTACGGTTTAGGGCCTTGCAGGAGTTCCCTACCAAATGCGTCTCTTGCAGAAGCACAACATCGGGCATATGTCTCTTTATCAATTGGATTACCACCCCTCTCTTAATTCGGTCACCCAACCCATTAACATTCCAGCTAAGCACTTTTAAATTCCTACCCCCCATCGTCCAACAACCCGCCCCACCCGACCCCAACCAACTCAATCCTCAAGTAAACAGTGAAAAACACAATCCATTGCCTCAAGAAAGAGAAAGAAAAGGAACAAACGAACAAATAAACTTGCATAGTTGCACCCCCCACCCTGCACCCCTGCATATGACTGAAAAGCCCCCCCAACCAGCAGTGTGCTTGTCGCCCCATAACTACTCTACAAGAAGAGACCCAGAGGAGTAAGGAATCTCCGCGAACACCCCCCGCCACCCTCCATGTACAGACAGGAAAGTCAACAGGGTAAAATAAGGCAATATCCGATAGTCATATGAGGCAGAAATAACAAACGATGAATCACCCACTATAGAGCCAAGTCTCATAGGTCCGGGCCACCTTCATGTTCATCCTGAGCGTCTCGGCGCGGCGGTAAAGTGTCCAGCCAGTCACTTACATTTTCAGCAAAGTCAAAGAAGAGGGCATGGCCCTCATGTTCGATCCGGAGCTTGGCAGGGAACATCATGGAATATTTGAACCCCAAATCCCGTAGTCGTCGCTTCACCCCGGCGTAGCTCTGGCGCTGTCGCTGTACCGTCCTGGTAAAGTCCGGATAGAAATGGACCTCGGCATTCTGAAATTTAAGCGGTCCATGCCGTCTGGAAGCCTGCAGGACCGCGTCTCTGTCTCGGAAATTGAGCAACCGGGCCACGATGGGTCTAGGCGCCACGCCCGACTTCGGCGGGCCACCCGGCACTCGGTGAGCTCGCTCCACCGAGAAAAAGCTGCTAAGGCCAGGCGGTGCCAGATGGGTCTTGATCAGGTCTTCTACAAGGAGGTCCGTCGCCGCCTCTTCTGAACCCTCCGGTACCCCGACAATGCGGACGTTCTGCCGCCTGGCACGGCTCTCAAAGTCCTCCAGCCGCTGTGAGAAACGTTCCGCGGTCCTCTGCAGGTTCCGGACCTCTGTTTGTAGGTCCGAAACGTCGGCCGTCAGGCTGGATGTCTTGATGTCCAGAGTCTTGACTCGATCGTTAGTTTTACCCAGATCGGCTCTAATGAGAGTCAGGTCGACGGCCATAGTGTCCACTTTATGTGTAAGGACTTCATGCTGTTGCTGCATGTCCGCCCGGAAACTAGTGATGGCCCCCATGATGTCGCTCAGGGTAGGCTCCGAGCCGTCCGGCAAGCCCGAGGGCGGGAGGTTCTTGGCAGAGGGTCCGGTAACAGGTGGCGTCTTTGGCTGGGTATAGCGCTCAATCCTATTCTGCTGCTGCTGTGTTTTGCCGCGGACGCCTTTGCCCGATGTCTTGTCGGGGTCCCCTCTGCCCGCCATGTTAGGTCCGATGAGGTGAAAGGGCTATGCCAGGCAAGCCCGAGCCCAGTGACCCGGAGATCTCGTCCGGGCCGGACAGTAGGAGGCCGTCTCAGGAACGCACTGTGGGCATTAACACCCCACCGATGAAGACGACAGGCAGGCACTCCGCAGGTCGGTCGTGCGTAGTGACGGAGTCCGGAGAGACAATGGCACTGCACTGGCACGGAGTCCCACTCGACGTAGCTCAGTGTAGGAAACACCGATTCGTGATCTGAAAACGGTTCTCGCCTCAGTGGACCATCAGCAACAGAAATCCACCCTCGTGGATCAGGATTTCAGGCAGGATAGTTGCGGAGGATCGGAAGGTCCGCGGAGCTCCGAGCTTACGCGGCCATCTTGGTTGCCCGCGAAGCTCCTCCAGATAGACCATGTTATATTACAAAAAAGATGAAACAGTAATGACGAGAGGATGTATATGTCCAACAACATGGGTACAAAGATGATATTAGCGAGCTTTGATTCATTTGGTCTGTGAGGTAAAACAGGCATGAACAATAGACCAATTGACATGATTTTAACATCACTTGCACATAGAAGCACAATATAGAAACATTCGCTATGTAAAATGACAAACCTCTATTCAATAACAAACACAACTGAAATCTGGCTATTGTATTTTACAAGGATTTTTTTCAATCAAACTATGATGCTATTGATTACTAAAAAGGTGTGAAATGTATAATAATGAATTTTACTGATATTTATGCATTTGCCAAAGTCTCAATAGGAGAACATATACAAGCTCTCACAGTTGTAAAACAGCGCAGAAACGAGAAGAGCAGAGAGTATTTTGTTTATTTCCATAGTGAAACTAATTCACGTGACTCACAGAATTAATGCACTGTCACTTTAAAAATGCTTCCCGAGTTTGAACAAACTGTCGAGTGAACGAGCGGCGTTCGCGCTGCGAAACGCGTCTCAGACACTTGGGTGAATAAAATTTAACAGCACAAAATTTGGGTCCGTGTCCTGTTTTGCTGGCATCGCGTGAGTAAAGAAGTGGCTGCCGTGCAGGATTTGAATTTATATATATATATATATATATATATATATATATATATATATATATATATATATATATATATATAACATCCAGGTACGGACCACCAGGACGTTGTAAAGTTGAAAATATGAAAAAGTGGTTTATTCATTGCATTAGCGGCACAAGAATAGTTCCAGGCTCGTGCATGCCATGACACGTTTCGACCGCAGGGATGCGGTCTTGATTACATGACACGCTGCAATTGTGTTAAAATTTAAATAGTGCAACAACAACACCCACCAGTGCACAAAACAAACTAGCAATGTTCATGGAAATGAACAACAGACTGATGTGTGAAATAGAAGAACAAAATAGAATGTGTAATACAAATCACATGTTGGAAATTGCATGTTATTAATCTTGATAGATAAATGCCACAGTAAAAATGCCACAGTACAAATACTCATGATAGTATAAATGCTACATAAAATCATGCTGAAATGTCCCTGTCAAACAGTGATGAACTGGAACTAACCATATTAATGCAACAAATACCATGATACAAAATATAGCATATTATGTGAGTAGAATCGTAAGGTGCTTGTGCAAACCACTCTTTCTACACCTCTCTTACCTCTATCTGCCCCCTCTTGCCTCTTTCTGCACCTCTGTCCCTTCTTCCTGTGCTTCTCTTGCTTCTTTCTGAACCCCTTTTACCTCTTTCCGCACCTCTCATTTCTTTCTGCACTTCTCTTGATTCTTTCTGAACCTCTCCTGCAATTTCTGCACGCCTGTGTGCACCTCTTTTGCTTTATTCTGCACTTCTCTTGCCTCTTTATGCACCCCTCTTCCCTCTTTGTGCACCTCTCTTGACTCTTCCTGCACCTCTCTTACCTCTTTCTGCACCTTTCTTGCCTCTTTCTGCACCTGTTCACTTTTTCTGCACCTCTCTTGCCTGTTTCTGCAACTCTCTTGCCTCTTTCTGAAGTTCTATTGTCTCCTTCTGCACCTCTAGTGCTTCTTTCTGCACTTCTCTTGCAAATCTCTGCACCCCTCTTGCCTCTTTCTGTACGTCTTTTGCCTCATTTTGCACCTCTGTTGCTTCTCTCTGCACTGCCTTTGCTTCTTTCTACACTTCTCCTACAAATCTCTGCACCCTTGTTCCCTTTTTCTGCACCTCTCTTGCCTCTTTTTGCACCCCTCTTCCCTATTTCTCTACCTCTCTTGCCTTTTCTGCACCTCTGTACTGTACTTTTTCTTGTTTCTTTCTGTACCTCTCTTGCTTCTTAATGCACCTTTCTTGCCTCTTTCTGTACCTCTATTGCTTCTTTCAGCACTTCTCCTGCCTTTTTCTGCACCCCTCTGCCTTTTTCTGCACCTCTGTTGCTTCTTTCTGTACTTCTCTTGCCTCTTTCTGTACCCCTCTTGCATCTTTCTGCACCTCTGTTGCTCCTTTCTGCACTTCCCCTGCTTTTCTCTGCACTTCTTTTGCTTTCTTCTGTATCCCTCTTGCCTCGTACGGCACCCTTACCTCTTTCTGCACCTCTCTTGCCTCTTTCTGCACCTTTGTTCACTTTTTCTGTACCTCTCTTGCCTGTTTCTGCAACTCTTTTGCCTCTTATTGCAGTTCTGTCTTTTTCTGCACCTCTGTTGCAAATTTCTGCACCCCTCTTGCCTCTTTCTGTACTTTTATTGTCTCCTTCTTCACCTCAGTTTCTTCTGCCTGCACTTTTCCTGCCTCTTGCTGCACACCTCTTGCTGCACCTCTGTTGCTTCTTTCTGCACTTCTCTTGATTCTTTGCATACCTCTCTTGCTTCTTTCTGAACTCCTCTTACCTCTTTCTGCACCTCTCTTGCCTCTTTCTGCACTTCTCCTGCCTCCTTCTGTACCTCTGTTGCTTCTTTCTGCACTCCTCTTGCCACTTTCTGCACCCTTCTTCTCTCTTTCTGCACTCTCTCACCTCTTCCTGCACCTGTTTCCTTTTTCTACACCTCTCTTGCCTGTTTCTACGACTCTCTTGCCTCTTTCTGCAGTTCTCTTATCTCCTTCTGCACGTATGTTGCTTCTTTCTGCACATCTCATGCCTCTTTCTGCACCCCTCTCGCCTCCTTCTGTACCTCTGTTGGTTCTTTCTGCACTGCTCTTGCTTCTTTCTGCACCTCTCTTGCAAAATGTCTAAACCCCTCTTGCCTCTTTCTGTACCCCTCTTCCCTCTTTCTGTAGCTCTCTTGCCTATTTCTACAACCCTTTTCCCTCTTTCTGCACTTCTTTTGCCTGTTTCTTCAACTCTCTTGTTTCTTTCTGAACTTAACTCACCTCTTTCTGTACTCAAATGGGAAGTGCAAGCTGTCAAGTTTAAAGGGCTGCGTGTTCTTGTGACTGATGTATATGTCTACTTGTATATGTATTCTTACATGTGTTATGCATCTGAAAATGGTAGCTTAAAAAGCAGGTAACTTCTCCTATAGGTGGCAAATCTTCTCTGTTCTGCTTTGTCATTCAGTTGCATAGGCAGACATGTCTTATGCACTGTTCCCAATAACTTGGGCGCCCGCGCGCGCGCATTAAAGGCACCCAAACCGCACAGTGCTCATTATTTAGCGCACACATCCTGAGACTGTTCGTGCCGCCACTTTTAAAATGCGAGCAGCGCGAAAACCCGTCATTTTCTGTTTGCTGCAGACTAGAGGAACACGACAGAGCGGCAGATAAGTGGGTTTTGGGAGGGCATGCGTTCACGTGCAAATGGCCCTTGCACTTGCTGCATTCCTTTCCTTACAGTGCACCGCTGCGGGCTGATTGTGGGCCATTGAATAAGTATTCAGGTTCATTGCAGCCCGTGTGCGCTGCAATTAATATGAACACTAACTCAAAGGCCCACAATCAGCCCCGCAGCTGTGCACTGTTAAGAAAAGAAAAACCGAGTTTCAAACACAACGTGTGCGTTAGCACACGCCGTGTTTGACACTGTGCTTTTCTTTTCTTAATTGTACACAGCTGTGGGGCTGATTGTGGGCCATTGAGTTAGTATTCATGTTAATTGTAGTCCGTGTGCGCTGCAATTAATATGAATACTAACTCAAAGGCCCAAAATCACCCCCGCAGCTGTGCACTGTTAAGAAAAGAAAAACATAGTTTCAAACATGTGTGCTTTAGCACACGCCGTGTTTGACACTGTGCTTTTCTGAATCTCCTTGCAGAAAGGGGATTATTGAATGAAGGGGCAAGTAAAGGAATGATAACTGCATGAATGTGTAAAGGGATGATAGTGCTTCCTGCAAAACAATTCGTGTTTAGGAGTTTCTTGTGATGTGAGTAACTGTCCCTTTCATAAGGTTAGCACAATAAACATAGAGTCTTTGAGCAATAGTAAACAAGCCTTGCATATTCAAATACACCTTCCACTAATTTGTGCTCAATTGTGCAGTACTAGAATATAATTTTCAGAATATCCTTTGATGTGAATATCCTCTTGCTGGAGTTAATAATAAAAAGTACACCCATAGAGCAATACTGTGTAAACAATAGTGAGGACAGCATACTTGCCTCAGACAATATTTTTGTATTTTATAGTCTGGCATTCAAATCTGTCCTATCCGTTAATTTTTAATAGTGTGTGAGCATGTACCAGCGGCCAGCATTATATATAACAACGTTCACTGCAAAAGTTATATTTCTGGAAATCTACTCATCATTCCTTACATTTTAAATACTCTGTTTCACTAAACATTTAAGGTTTTTTGTCAAGAATGGTAGCATGCTATGCCAGGCTCAGGCAGCAGGTTGTGAGCAACGCTAATGAACGGGCTGCTAAAATGGGGTTCTGGCAATTTTCCACTTTGCAGATACCTTAAAATTTCAGTACTAGGGAATACCGATCCCACCAGGACTACTATTTCCTTAGGGAGAAATTCCGAGCCGCTTTTTCTGAAAAGAGTGATAATCTGTGTTTTGGGGTAACAATAATGTGAAATTCGTGTAGTGGCACTGCATCGAATGGAGTAATACTGAGAAAGACAGGCGGTGTTAGGCCAGAAGTGAAAAAAAGAGGGTGAAGAAAAGTAGAGGGAGTTAAACACATAGAGTGGAAGCACGGAAGGCAGTGGGGGACAGAACCTGCATTAATGAATGGGGGCACTGAAACAGAGTGAACGTAAGAAAAGAAACAGTGAATAATAAGTAGAGACCAGAACAAATAGAGTGACAAACAGAACTGAGGGGTGTGAGCAAGAAGAGAAGTAAGAGAATGATGGAGTGAGTGAAGAAAAAGAAATGAAAAAGGAGTCAGAATGGAAAGAGGAGCAATAAAAAGAGACTAAGATAATCTAATGATTTGAACGGAAGAAAGTCAAAAGTTTAAAAATATAGATGAGATATGGAGAAAAAGGCATGGAGAGAACTTGAGAGAAACGAGTGATAAAACTGAAAATGAAAGAGGAGAACAAAACTCTGTGGCTAAATTGATAGGAATTGAAAAAGAAAGGGGTATGTGAGAAGCCAGTAAGAGAAGGCACTTACAAAAGATAGATTTGTTTATAAGATATACTGCTGTATTTCACCATATAAAAGAATGTGTTTTGCAATCCCTTGTGTCTCGTAATGCAGATGTTCATATGGTTGGATAATGCCTCCAGGATTGGGTTAATTAAATGAACATGCGAGACATCAGCTAAACATGCATGTGTGCTCCATATAGTCCGTGAGCATCAATACATTAATAGATGAATAAAGTGCAAATGCGTGTGGCTATGAGGAAAATGTATCTGATTAAGAGCCCTGAAGTTACACTAGAGCTCATGGACTGAGGGATAGCCAAACAATAAGACAGAGAGAGGAGTACGGAATGAAGGCACAAGTGTAAACATGAGAGAGGGATACATATAGAGATGAGATGTAATGAGAAACGTGTCAAGAAGACAGAGATTAGAAATAGAAAGGAAGAGATTCAAAAATATTAGGAGTAGTATGAAGGCCTGAGGGAGAAATTATATAAAAAGTGAAGGATCAAATGACACGAGAGGATAGGAATTGACATGTCCTTCAATGGAATATAGAGATTCGGAAGAATAGTTGGTGACAGCGAGCAACCTCAAGAAATTAACTTTGAGGACAAGACTGAAAACTATGCTCCATTTTATCTGTAGGTTTGCCCCACTCTCTATAGTTCGGTCTCTTCTCCCCCGTACTTGCTCCAGGACTAGGCACTTTGTTAAAGGGCGAAGGAGGGCTCTGGTGTCTCCTTGCTGACTTCTCCCTCCAAATTGTGGCGCGTGGGTCCTTTAACCCCAATCTGTCTGCTCTCATTACACTCTCGCAGAGAGATAGAAAACTTTCTATAGGTTCCTGGCGCATATCTGGGCTGTGCAGCATTCCTCGGCTTCTTTGATACTAAGCAAAGAAAGCATGGAAAGCAAGAGGCGGCTGCGGTCCAGCGCTCCCCATTTCAAGCCCCCCTGGTGCCAGCGTTTGATTGCTGACCTAAATTCCCCTCTCGACGCCAAATCCTTTTTCCTTGGCTTCTGTTCTCTAGCCCAGAAAACACACGCTGCTCGCACGAGGCCTGCCCTTTCTGGGTGCGCTGGAGCCTTCCTGTACTTCTGAGACACGCGCTTCTGAATATAAACACTAATTCGGATTTTAATTGCGGCACCCGCGCTATAATTGTAACGTAAAGCGCGGGTGCCACGATTATAGCAAAAGTAAAGAAATAGATGTTTGTTTCTATTTCTTTACTTTTGGTATAATCGCAGCACCCGCCCTTGACTTTTGAAGTTATAAGTAAAGTGCGGGTGCCACGATTATACCAAAAGTAAAGAAATAGAAACAAACATCTATTTCTTTACTTTTGCTATAATAGCGGCACCCGCGCTTTACTTTTAACATCAAAAGTAAAGCGCAGGTGCCGCGATTATACCACAAGTGGAACTGAAAGCGATCGCGACGCGATCGCTATTGTCAACAACTAGTGGTGCGCACGCACTACAGAGGAGCGGGAGGCAGGAGGTGAATGCGCGCTGCTGCGCGTGCACGCCACCGGTGGGAATGGGCGGAGCAAAGGTGAGACAGTGTACCGCCTTTGCCCAATTGTGTGCTGTATTTATTGAAAAAAAAGCAAGCGAAAGCCAATTACAGCAGCAGAAAGCAAAACCACACGCACAAGCGTGTAGTTAGCTTTCTAAAAAGCCCTTTCAAGAGGTCTTGTGCTGCGCGGACAGTGCTGCGCACTGCAACCCTAGGAGCGAGACCTAAAAAATGATGCTCGGGAAACCTTTGAATAGTTAGGAGATGCCCTGTTGTATTTTGTGTGGGTCAAGCAGATTAATAAATCATTTGCAATGCAATAGGTCACGTATTCCCAAGAGTTTCAGCTATGAGCATTGTAAAATGACAATGCCTTTTATTTATTATTTTAAGTCAACGAATAAATAAAAGGCATTGTCATTTACAATACCAGTAGCTCAAACTCGTCGTAAATGTGTGACCTATTGCATTGCAAATTCTTGTTTTATAATGTTTTCCTAGTCTGCTGGAGTCTTGCAGGAGTCAATGCGGCCCCTGTACTCTTGTGGGGCTGAAAATGTTTCAGAATTTGGCCCCAGGGGGTCTCTCTGATATAAAATACTGTATATAATATATGTGTGTTAATAATCAGAAATGTGCACACGTACAAGAAGTAATACTGTAAGAATGTCATAGTTTTCTATATGTCAAAGAAAGAGTATGCTGATATCTTGGAATAGCTGTGATGCTGCGGCACGGAGGGCCTGGAACAATGTAGCCATGTATCATCCTGAAAGTTGATTAAATGCTCACTGCCCACATCCACGTGCATTTGGAGTTTACATGATTGCATAATATCACTTGCTATTTCCAAACGAGGCGTGGTAATATATGAAGTGCTATACAAATACACATTATTGTTCCTCTTGTTATTATTAGCACACCAGAAGAGGTTGAGCAGCAGCGAGAATTGTGGGACAGGTGACAATGAGACAGAAGCCAGGGCGGAGACAGGCAAATTAGGGAATAATAAGTACCGAAAAGAGAACCGAGGGTGGAGGGTGAAGGTGGGACGAAGAGGAACTGCGCCATTGTCGGTAGTAGCTGAGCTCTGGTGGCATGGTGCCACCCCACCCACAGTATGCCTCACAGCAGCTGGCAGGCCATAGATATCTGCCAATACCAGCTCCCTGTGCGCGGACCCGTGACACTGTAACTCCTCTCTCTTGGCCAGCAGGTCACTAAAAGCAGAAAGCGGCCCCTGGAACAGCAAGCAAAGAAAGGCCTTTACTTCATGCGGGCACCACCCCGCCTTAGCCAACCACAGGCAGAGATTTCTCATCCCTGCTGCAGCGACAGCTGTTGTTTCAAAGGAAGCAACAAAGGAGAGAAACCGCAGCTATGCCGAATGTGCATGAGCAACATTTCAGCGCCGGTGCACGGCCAGAAATCAAGGGACCCAGAAGGACGTAACCACACCGACGTATAAAAGCAGCGGAGCAACAGCCGGAAAAAATGATAGCTGCCTCGAAAGAAAACCAAAGTATGAACGCACTTCTAGATTACATAGCCCCATTCCTTAACCACGGTTACCTTCACTCAGCAGATTTAAACAAACATAAGCTTCTGTGTACCCAAATTGGAAATCTGCCTTAAGACCCTTAACATGGCGCCGTGTGTGTGGAAATGCACCATCTTTTCAATTTTGAAAACAAAAGTTTGGAGGGATATTTGGCGCTGCACACGCACACAATCTGGTTTCTGGCGCACATAGCCATGGCTGTAGCGCACAGAGACCCTAAACTGCCGCACACAGAGGAAAAAAATTAGAGGGAACATTGGTCTTATGTGTATATGTGTTATAGAGCCCCTCAAATATACTATTGAATACCCATGTGCCCTGTATAGTGAGCAGAAAGAAATGCATACACCTTTTTACACAAATTTACAGACTATGCTGTTTAAAACACAGGTATTCAAGTGTTTGTATGTTTATTTTCATTTTACATGCCACTAGTTAAAAGCATAGACATGCATGCATACCTTCACAAACTTTGTCAGACTTACAACAGTGACATGCTTAGGATTGCTGTTTTATATTTGGTAGGCCTAGCAGACTGAGCAGCCGATTAATGGTGAACCTTCAAGAGAAAAGTGAGGTTTAAGACATCTTCTGAACAGGATTAGTGATTAGGGTACTTTGTATGAGTCTGTTGTAAGGTGCAGTCAAAGTAGGCCTCTTTCTGCACCTCTGTTGGTTCTTTCTGCACATCTCTTGCTTCTTTCTGCACCTTTCTTCCTCTTTCTGGACTTCTGTTGCCTCTTTCTGCATTTCTCTTGCTTCTTTCAGCACCTTTCTTCCTCTTTCTGCATCTTTCTTGCCTCTTTCTGCACTTCTCTTGCTTCTTACTGTGCCTGTCTTCCTCTTTCTGCACATGTTCTATCTATGTAGGCATAGTTCGAAATTTGCATTTAAAAAACCTCAAAAATTCACTGAAAAAAACAGAGGTTTCAGGGACGTTATAGTTAGGGATCAGCATTTTAAAAACCTTGGAAATTCATTGAAAAAATCATAGATTTCAGGGACATTATAACTAGAAATTAGCATTTGAAAAACCTTTGAAATTCACTGAAAAAACATAGGTTTCAGGGACGTTATAGTTAGAATTTAGCATTTTAAAAAACCTTAGAAATTCATTTAAAAACCATAGGTTTCAGGGACGTTATAGTTAGAAATTAGCATTTAAAAACCTTAGAAATTCACTGAAAAAAACATAGGTTTCAAGGACGTTATAGTTAGTGGGACATTTCACTCATACAAAACCTGAGACATTCGGCTGTTATAGTTAGGTGAGGTAACTATAACTTGGGCCCACGCAATGCACTGCTGAAAACGTCACATATTACATCACTCATGACATGGTCAGTGACATCACTGATGACATCATCCAGTGACTGGGTGTTTCTGTAAAGTTAAATATATATATATATATATAATACTAACAGGAGACCATTAAAATCTAATTAAAATATTGAGCACTCCTCCCTGTTTCATGCAAAGGCCTGCCCCCACCGTTGCCGCTTCTTCTTTTCATTCTTCAATACTCCTTGGCATATATATATATATATACCAGCCTTCGCGTTTCGTCCCTAATGGGACATCATCAGGGCTGTAAAGATAACAAAACAAAATATCATTGATATGTTGATATTTTGTTTTGTTATCTTTACAGCCCTGATGATGTCCCATTAGGGACGAAACGCGTAGTCTGTTGATCGCTTTGTAACAAGAAATATTGATGCAACGTACAAAATGAATGCTTCTGTTGGAAAATGAACAATTTTCGTTGAATAAAATGAATATGAACTTTAATATGTACTGTTAATCGTGATTTTTTCTATTTGGGTGCTCCTTTCATTGATTCTCTTTGTATTGAAGAATGAGTGGGTGTATGACTGTCTGAATGGATAATTTAGTAGGTGCATGACTGACTGTATAGGTGAGTGATTAAACGTGTCTTACTGAATGCATGGGTTAGTGACAGATTGAGGCCAATTGAGGATGATGAACATTTCACATTGGGACTTCTTTTAGCATTCCACAACACCTTGCAGTATATTTTTCATGTGTTTTTCTTAAATACAAAAGGTATGCCTATGCATATTATTTTTTCAAACATACAAAGGAACACGAGTATAGATGCAGAAAATACAGACTTTCGTCATCAGTGGGGTCCAAAATTAGTATACAGAAAAGCAGAAATGATTGTGCACAAAGTAGGTCGTTTTTAGAGTTCCAAAATTTTTTTTGCTTCTTGCTCGTGTGATGGAGCATTTGAATTTTGGCTGAGTTAAAATCAAATAGTTATATCAAATGAGCAGGTATGCAAGCTGAGAACTCTTCAGACGGAAAATAACTAGGAACTATGCTTGAAGTTGCATGGGTGTGGTAAGCAGGTAAATTAGTTATGCAGTGTGGTCTTCCTTTGATACCTATTCGGAAGAAGCTATTGGCAAGATTCTCAGGGCCCTGAAGCCTGCCAATCACCTCACTGAGCCTCTCCCCGCAAACGCGGTTAAAGACTTCACCCCACTGCTCCTACCATTCTGGACCAAAATCATTAACAGTTCACTTCTACAAGGCTGAATCCCTGACACCCTCAAGGTGGGTCAGGTTTCACCCATCCTAAAGAAACCCACTGCTAACCCCACAGACCTAAACAACTACCGCCCCATCTCCAATATTCCTACCTTGGCCAAACTTCTGGAAAAATGTGTACACCACTAACTCACCAACTCACAAAACATATTGACCACTTCGACCTTCTTAACAAACACCAGAAGCCAGAATTCATCTGAAAATAGCGTGCATGACGCATAAGACCATACATCACAATACACCCAGTTATCTCTCAGAGAAACTGACAATATTTGGTGACATGAGATCCACACAAAGTGCGGAAAACCTAATAATGAAGTCACAAAGATTCAACAAGCAGAAAACTTCTAAACGATCCTTCTCAGGAATGGCACCTAGGATATGGAATGCACTACCCCCAGAACCAAGACTGAACTCCTCCTCTGCATCCTTCAAAAAGGAAGTAAAAGTGATTCTTATGACAAAATTCACCTGAACACAGACTAAGGATATTCTTTGATCATTCGTACCCGCTCCATTATTCCCGATTCTGACAAGGGTCCAACTAGTCAACCCAATCATTGTATTTGACAGTGGCATGACCCACCCGGACTCACATGTTTCCGAAACGTATTGCCTTGCTTTATGTTGCTCAAGATGTTATGTATATTTGTTTTACCGGCTTTATTGTACTATATAATTAACCTCATCTATTGTAAAACGCTTGATATCTGCAAAGATCTTGTTCGCGCTCTATAAATCTTTCTAAATAAAATAAATAAATAAATGATTCATACCATTGATTATTTTACAGGTCGAGCCTAGGGCCAGCGCACATGTGGTGCTCTACGAGACTTATTGTAGATGAGTACCGAATAGATGACCCCCCCACTCTCCGCCCATGTTTGCCATTGGCTTGTGTCATTGTCTGTCCTAAATGCTGGCTTCTGATTCATCAGTAGGCTTGTAAATCCCTCTTTAGTACTGCTTCCTCTTCATTTGTCACCTCCCATGGCAACTGGCCCCTTTACTTCGAGTGTTACACAGTGCAGGTTATTTAGACTGTGAGCACTATTTTCTTTAATGAGGTTCTCCTACTGCCTTCTTTACTTCCCCCTCCCTCCCGTTGTCCGTGCCTTCTCGCCCTGCCCGCCCGTTGTCCGTGATGACTACCATATGCAATGCAATGCGAGACCTATTGCTTTGCAAATACTTGTTTATTATGTATTAAGTCCTGGTATGGTGCACTTTGAGGCTTCCGAATCGTGGTTAGCTGCTGGTTGCAAAACCCTAAATTAAATACATGCGTGGCTGCAGTCTCATAAAGGACGTGGGGGGGGAATAAACAAATCAGCAAATACAGATAAAATGTGTTGTATGTTAAACCAAGAAATTAAAAATACGTTGAAAGAAATATAAGTGAGCCGGCTTCCTGAAGGACAGTTAAGTATTTAAGAAAAACTGCTCTAGGTTTTACCTGGATGACTTTGTACAGACTATGAGTTCTTGAGTTCTGTAGATGGAATGGGAAAAGACAAGGTCAAATGTGGGTACTGATGTGCTCACAAAAGCACTCTCTGCTAAGAAACAACACAATCCAAAGTATCCAGTACAACATATTAGACAGAATATCCTTCACAGGTCCAACGAAGCAAAGATATGCCATATAGATGGGTGCCATCATGCTCACAAACATATATGCCTTACCCAAAATCCACACGCTTAAAGACAACAGAATAAGTTAAACATATGATTACACACACCCGACACAGTTTGTATAAGACAGTAGATGGAAACCAGAACTCCAAGCTCTAGTTAACATACTCACATAACTTTTTAGGCATAAGGTAAACAAATAATCCAGACAGCACTTAAATGTTTTGGCAAAACCCCCATAGGACCCATTAAACTTGTTCCCATGTTAAATTATATTAATCAATGGACTCCTGCTCAATCCTCTCTTTAGAAGAGTTGTGTGATAGTGGAGTTAGTTCTCATTTGGCTGTATCTCAGGGAGCAAATGTCCCAAAAATAAAAGAAGAAAGTGTAACAGTCGATTTGCTTTCCAAGCCTAAACCTCCCCTCCCCCAACACAAAAACATAAGAACCTGTAACCAGGCCAGACAACACACGCCTAAGGAGGAACATCAATTTTCTGAAGACAAGAACATGCTCATATGTTCCATCAACTTGATACATTCTGATCTAAGTGCAAAACTGGGGCCATTGAATTTATGATCAAAGCTGTGGAAACCAAATTCAAGATCCTCATTGGGAAAATGATCTTGATGCAACTGAAGAAAGCTTCAGCTTCTTGGCACATTCCTGCTCAGACAGGTACTCTTCATTCTGAGGATTCTGTGAGTTTCAAAATCGTTCGATCTGAACCATATTAGCCATGGAGTTGCAGTATGAAATACAGAACACACACAGAAGACCCCATGACAGCAGTTTTGGGATTCTAGGGGGGAAAGGATGAAGTAGCCTCTCGTAAGAGGTGACATCCCTGGTGCCTGACCTCTCCAGTTAATTAAGAGGTTCAGATGTGGTCTCCTTTGACGCAACCTTGACTTCCTACTAAAAACAACAGACAAAGAAGTGGCACGGTGATGCTGGTTCTACAGAACCATATGCTAGAGATGGTTTAAGAGCACGGTGTGCCCATCCATAGTAGATTAACTATGACCAAATTTGATGAAGCATGCAATCACTCTTATATTGGATTCCCTCTGGAACCTTCCTAGTAGGCTATACATAGGCTATATCATTTTTGTCGTGAAAAAGACCCGCGCTTGATGCTTACATGTAGCACAGATACACAAGGGTCAAAACGTTGAAGCATAATTAGAAGCACGGAATTCTATTTTTGACCATTTCAAATTGATTATAAGTAATTCTAGGTCACTAAGAGAATAACTACATATGTTTTACTCTGTACCTGAATGCTATTGTCATTTATGTATATAGTCCTTTTTGAGCCCAATGAATTTGTTGTGATTTGTGTAAATTACACACTTTATTTCACCTTGTTTCACTGTTGCACTTGTTAACCATGTGTATTTGGCCTGCTTTTCATTTTTGATATAAGATTCTTTTGGCCTAAATATTGAATAAATTACAGAATAACACAAGTCAAGTCAAGTCAAATAACTTTATTTCGATTCCATATAGAAATCATAAAAGTGTACATAGAAAATTTTAAAAAGACATTGCAATTAATCCACCATAAAATCACAATACATGTTTACACAATTTTTTAAAATAAAATCACAGTACAGGGTTTTTTTTTTTAAAGCTAATTTCCATCAAGACTCAGTATCTATTTCTAATCACCAAAGCTGATCTAATAAAGTTTAAAACGGCATTACAAATATTTGCAGTTGACAAAGACAATAAGAGGTCATAAGCTTCTTTATAATAACGCGTTCCAAATGATTCTAATAATGGTTTGATGAAAGTGTTTCTTGGAACTTTATACAAAGTACAAAAAAGAAGAAGGTGAAGAGTATTTTGCGAAACCCTATTATTACAGGGGCAGCAGGGTAACTTCTCCCACCAACCCCCCTGCTTTGGAAATGCAAACAAAAAGTGTAAAGTGCCAAGGCGAAATCTTGTAAGATAAAAACGCCATTGCATGTTCATAATATATGACAAATAGAACTGGCGAACTAGTCTTCCTCGTACACGTAGTACATGATCATTTGTCTTTAAGGAACCTAGATTAACACTATAGGCATTTTTGATAATCTCCTTAGCATCCTTACCAAGCATTTCAGGATTACAGAATAACACAATTAGCTTGTGCCATTTGACATGGAGTGTGTGTTTAGACAGAAATGTATAACATTTATTAATATGCCAAACGTAGAAGGGGATCAAACTTTGAAGTAACTTAGCTTTGTATAAGTGTGTTGTGGCAGAACCACTATTCGTTTCATGGAAATATAAGGGGGGCTTTATTTCACCCAGTAATTACCAGGTCAAGTAAACATCAAGACAATTATGATCCCCATGCAAAAACCTGCTTGCCCTTGTATCACAATTTGATAGGCCAGTTGTAATCAGGCTCTCTGACTTTAAGTGTTCTTTCTGGAGTTTGCAATTTGCGAATACATAGCACATCAGTAGCAAATATGAATCTTTTGGTGGTAGGGGGCAAGGGGTGCCACAAGCAGAGGTGAAACCTGTTTTACTCAATTGAACTGAGAACTACTTAAGTGTCTAAAGTACCATGAATTAGCCTTAAAAAACACCTCCGTTCAATTAACATCATAAACTAAACTTGTCGTATTAAACTGAACTGTAATTTTAATACTCTTTTAAAGAAGTTACACGTGTCCAATGGTTCTTATAAAACAAATGCTTTGTTTGTAACATTGTTACGGTTTTAATGAACCAAACAACAAAGATTTCCCTACTTTCCTGTTATGTCATGGGGGGTCAAAGGGTGCATTGCGTCACTTTCGCTCTTTGGTGAATGGATTTCCACTAAAAGGAGTTTGCGTCTACACAAGAAGAAGCTTTGGGTCTGACTAGGCCTTACTTCACGAAACAGAAAGTCAACCTCGGAGTACTGCTAAGTATACCCTTCCTGGTCTATTATTAGGTAAGTCAACAGTAATAAATGTATTGCACTTTGAGTTTAATGTATATACTAGTAGGAATGATGAGTTACAAAACGTGTGTGTGGAGAAGTGGGGCTCAATGGTTAGAGCGGCAGACCCTGATGCAGAGGTCTGGCCCGGGACCAGAGTTCGGCGGGTCTTGGGCTTAAAATTCCACGGACCTGATAATTCTCGCCTCGGTGCCTATTCCAATCATGGAGTCCCACTCTGCAACTCTGGCAATAGCTTGCTAAATCTCCACAACGGCCCCCACAACGCTAAGAATGCCTGGCCTCCACTTTGGGGGTGCCCAGGAGTGGACACCTCACAGGGTATTTGTACAAGTGCCTTGAGACCCTTGTGGGTGAGTAGTGCGCTATACAAGTATCAATTTACATTTTCTTGTCAATCCTTTACCATCTGCAGAGAATATCTGAGAGCCATCACAATTTGACATTTGCTGCCCACTGCTCCGAAGAAAGAAGTGGTCTGCAAGAGCTGAGCAAACCTGCCGTTCACTCGTCCTAATCCTGGCCATCTCGTTCCTTATATGTAAATAAAGGTCAAATGCATCCTTCCAGGCATCAGCATATTATATCCTGCTGCGCTAAACAGTGGGAATTATTGAAAATTATTAAGAGTGCTTTATGTATTTATTTGCTTTGTAACGCGCCAACATCTCGCCAAGGCTACTTCGCAGCAGCACGGGTTAAAAGTACATGGGACGCTAGTTTATAGAGTAAATTATTATGTTGGCCTTACTCGATTTATTTTACATAATTAACGTATTCAACATATTTAAATGTATGCTATTAAAAAACTGATTTGAACGTAACTTTTTCTTCTTACAATATGCATGCCTATGTTGGTGTTTATTACGGTGATATATTGCGTTGCGTGTAAGTCAAGCTGGCCCACTTAAAATTGTGCTATATGGTTGAGAAATGACATTTTGTTCACCTTCTTTCTCTGCTGCAGGGGCAGTAACAAAGGACGTTGGGAAGTGAAGGCGAGAGGCGTCGCACAGGGATGAAGAAGGCCTTGCAATTCACACTTGCTATTTGTGTGTAAATTAAATACAATTATGTACGTAAAAGCATCAACCTTACACGCGGACAAGCGCAGAACCCCATCTCCAAGTTTAGAGAACTCTCTAATCTGTCAGAAACAAAACGCGTACCCTGCTATCTTGAAAACAAATAGAGAAAAAAAAATCCAAGAAAAAAAAAACATGGACAGCGCCAGGCTAATGGGTACGCCTGGGTGGATGGAGCGGGCAGGCAGCAGGAGACGTGGCTTCCTCGCCGAGGCTGAGCAGAGGATTTGTTCTGGGAGGCAGAGAGCGAGGAGGGAGGGACGGGGGGAGAGGTGGAGGATGGGGGAGAGCGAGAGGGAGAGAGAGCAGGGCCCGCGTGTGCCTCTGATTCCCGGTGTAATTTGCAGCCAATCATCAGTAGGTGTCCACATCTCTGCATCCTCCTCACCTCGGCGCCAATCCCCCGTCCTCCCCCTCCACCTCCCTCCCCCTGTGCCTTCCAGCCACACGCACACACCAACAGAGAGAGAGAGGGGGAGAGGCTCCCCGCCCGCCTCCCTCCCTCACACACTGAGCGGCTGGAGAGCGGCGGAGAGCCACGCACTGGGAGAGGGGGGAGCGCCAGCGAGAGACCACCGAGAATAGCAGGCGCGCTCTGCCGCCTGATCCCTGCCCCCTCCTCCTCCCACCTCCTCCTTCCTCCTGCCAGCAGCTCTCCAGCACTAAAAAAAAGCCATTCACAGGTAGCTTTTTCCCCCCTTTTCGCGCATTTCTGGGGCTTTTTCCACCCTTCTTCCGCTCTCTGCAGTTTGTTTACAAGTATTAAAGTTGTCACTGGGAGCCGCCGGGGCACATCTGGATGTTGTTTTCCTCTCTTTGGCTGGAGGTGATGGGCAAGGCTGGCGGCGTCTGCACAGCCCCTTCCTGTGAGGCTTTCTGGTGAGTGCTTATTTATTGTTTTTATTTTTTTTCCTTTCCCCCGGCGGTGGTGTTTTGTTTCGCGGAATTTTCTCTCTCGCCGTCGATCATTAGCAGGCAAGTAGATGCACGAAGGGCGACGCAAAGCCTCTGCCGGCGGATTAATATATTAATTAAACCGCGGCCGCCCCTCCCCCTGAATGTTAAATATGACCTTTGATCTCCATGTCTCCGGTAGAGCAAGGCAGACATGTAATATTGAACGAGCTGCAGTCACGTTGCTTTCTGGAATAACACCAGCTACCAAGTGTGCACGGATCCAGTTTTATTTTGAATTGTTTTGAATGACAGATTTTTTTGTTCACCTACCTAAACCTCTTAGGTATGTGCTTTTATAGTTCTTATTTTTTTCTCTTTCTAGCCTGGAAAGGTTTGAACAGTAGTGTCCTGTTCTTTCTCAGCATGCCCTCTCTTCAGTCGGACATCTGATTTTTGTTGGAGAGGAAGATTTTTATTTTTCATTTATTTGTGAGGTTTTTTCCTTGTTGGATTGCTTCGTGTATTCCCCATGAGAAGTCGATTTCAATGGTTCAGAAATGCTGCCCGGTACGTGCATGGGGAGAACAGTGGAATGATTTCCTATGTGGATAAGGAGATGTTCGAGCAGGTATTGTGATGAGGGCGATGCTGTGTTATTTGTGTGACCGGAGGGTGGGTGTTTGTAACGCTGTCTGCTGCTCCGCGGGTACACTGTGCCTGGAGCTTTCTGGGGCAGCCTTTGTGCTGCCAGCAGACCTCCCTGTGCAGCAGCCAGGGAGACAGATGGGGAAGGTGCTATCTAAACATGCACCGTGCCATTTTCCCCTCTTGGGTCCCCTGGGTGATGCTGCGCGTGGTCCCTATCGCACTGGTTTTATTCTAATCTGGCTCACTTTCTGCACCCCTCCTCCCCCACTCCCGCGCGGTAGCACGGATGAAATATAAAGTGGTCTTCCTCCCTCGCGTTGGGATTTTTAACGGTTCATTAATCTTAGCACGAGTCTAATTATCGTAATTGATAACCATGGCAAAGTTGGAATAGGACTGGGATGAAACTGTGCATGCGCTAAAGGCAAACTTTTGCTGCTTATGTTTTAGGAGTATAAATGTGTTACCAGTATGGAGGTGAGCTTCTTTCTACAGAACGTGTGAGGTCTTAACTGACGTTTACGTCCAGAAATCAGGTCTATGGCAGGTGTGTCCCGTGCGTAATATTCAGTGGCGTGCAAATGGCACCAGAGGCATATGCTAAACCGGCACGAGGGAATAAACATTAAGTCAAGTGTTACAGCCTCAATACCCTGTAGATTATGAGGTGTTAGAGTGGATGGCTGTTTTACACTCGGGGTTCAGCCACCATGACTGGGATGGGGGAGGGGCACAGCCCAAAGGGCTTTACCAGTAATTGCCGAGGCGCACTCTGCCAGTGCAGGTGCCACCGGGAAATACGGCATTGTTTGCCAGAAATATGTATTTTTCTCTCCTCGCAGCCCTCTTCTGTTTTTTTTCCCTATTATGTGCTCTGGGAGCAGAGTACCCCCTCCCTTCCCTGCTACCTTTCTGGTGGCTGGTCCAACTGAGACCTGTGCTTGGTACATTGAATTAAAACCCCTAGCAGAGCCAGCTGTGCTGGGGATTCACACTAATGACCGTCAGACACAGAAGGACACTCTGGCAGCTGGTAGCCGATTTTTTTTCCTACCTCTTCAGTTGAGATTGCATGTGGGCAGGCTCTCCGGTCTCAGGTGTATTGTATGCTTATAGTGCACGTCCTCTCGTGCACTGGCCGATTGTCGCCAGTAATTCTCCCCTAGTTTATCTTTCCCTTGTAAATTTCTCTGGTGGGCCGAGAAGCGTAATAGGAACTTCGGGAGTATTGAATACCTAAGGGTTAGATGGGTATTGAGTATCTGCATCCGTCCCTCATTTGCATGTCTAAGAGCTCCCCTCATAGCGCTTGTCACTTCCCCGCCTCTCCCTCCCAGGTTAGTCACATAGCTGTCAGTGCAATTAGGCCCCAGGTCATACCTCACACTCTGCAGCAGACAGTGTTTACTTGAGATGGTGGTTTTTTCCTTACATTTTCCTGCTTGGGTGCTGTTTTTTTTTTCTTTTCCTGGATTGAGGCTCTGTTATTTGACAGTTTCCTACCTAGAATTGAATCTTTGACAGTTTTCTGCATTTGTGTGGTGTTTTATATATCCATTTTGGATGTCACTCATTCCCTTCTTGGGATAATATTTTGACAGCTTTTTTGAGTGAGCTTTTGTTTGATTCTTACCCATGCATGGAATTTGGTTTAGGTTGTCAATTAACTGTTTTTTTATTATTTTATTTTATTTGCATCGACACACGCGCTCCTGATTGCATTGGTATTTTTGACAGAGCAATTTTGCAATGAATGGAATGTCTTTACTCCGCCTGAGATGATGTTTGTAACAGTTGCGTGTTAGCACGTGTTTATGACTTTGTTACGACTTAGCATTAGTTCCCCTGTTTGTGCTGGGTGGTCTTTTGTCAGTTTCTTGCTCGAGATGGTGTTTGGAGCGCCATTTTTCATAGTTGGCTTTTTGAGCTAGAGACTTTGGACAGTTCCCTGCTAGGGTTGATTAAGGTGGTGGCCTTTTTGAAAATTCCCAGACAGATCTCTACTGAGGTAAAGATTTTGGACAGTTCCCTGCTATGATTGACATTTATTGACAGTTCGCAGCCTGGGGTGACCTTTTGACAGCTCCCTGCTTGAAATGGCGTATTTTGACACGACCCTTTGTCTTTCTGACACCACTGCATTGGGGCAAATGTCTGGCCCGTGCTTTTTTTTAAGTTTTCAAAGTGCCCTATTCGTCTGTTTATTAATTTCTGTTTAGATATGGAGTCTGTTTACATTCTTATTCTTTTTTTGACAGAACCGTCGCACCAGGATGCATAGGAGGATGATGCGTGAGAAAATGCCGTCTGCCACGATAGCCTTAAAAGAGGAATAAAAGGAGGAGAAAAAGGCAGCCCGGTGCCAGCCGCCCGCCCAGCAGAGGGAATACACCAGGAGTGAAAAGGGGAGCACAGAAGGCATACATCATAGGTGACTACAGCATCGTGGTCCCTTGGTGGCCGCCCTCCTGCCTGGACATGGCCGGCATGAGTGCCAACGTGTGTGTGGAGAGCGGCCAGGCGGGCGCCGAGGCCGCCGGACTGCCCAAGGCGGACGGCGGCCTGAGCCTGGTGGAGGGGGCGCTCAACAGCCTGGTGGATTACAACTCGGAGATGGAGCGCTACCGCTCTTTTGCCACCTTCTACAAGAGCAACGGGGCCGCCGCCGCAGCTGCCGCCGCCGCCTTCCCGCAGGCCGCCAAGATCGCCCGCATCACCACCCCCATCTTCCCCAGCGCCCGCATCGGCATGTCCCCGTGGAACTGCGACAACGCCATGCAGCAGCTGTGGGGCGCCGCGGCCGCCACCGGGGGAGGCGGCGGCGGAGGGGGAGGTGGCGGCGGCGGCGGGAGCAGCAGTAGTAGTAGCAGGAAATCCGCCATCAACACCCCTCAGCCCCAGGCGGCTCCCGCCAACAGGACCAGCAGCGGCGGCGGCATGCACAGGAACAACGACCCCCAGCGGCTCCTAGGGGGCAAGCAGCCAGAGCCGCCGCCGCCCCCTTCCTCCGCCTCCTCGTCCTCCTCGCTGCAAATGGCAAATAATAATTTCCTCTCCACCCTGTCCCCGGAGCACTGCAGGCCCCTGGCGGCGGGGGAGTGCATGAACAAGCTCAAGTGCGGCGCCTCAGAGGCGGACCTAATGAACCTCCCCGAGCGCGTCGGGACCTTCTCGGCCATCCCGGGGCTCGGGGGCCTGTCGCTGCCGCCGGGCGTCATCGTCATGACGGCCCTGCACTCGCCCGCCGCCGCAGCCTCAGCCGCGGCCGCCGCCGCCGTCACGGACAGCGCCTTCCAGATTGCCAACCTGGCGGACTGCCCGCAGGGGGCCGGCGGCGGGGGCGGCGGCGGGGGCTCGGCCGGAAGCAACCCGGCCAAGAAGAAGCGCAAGCGCTGCGGGGTGTGCGTGCCCTGCAAGCGGCTCATCAACTGCGGCGTCTGCAGCAGCTGCAGGAACCGCAAGACGGGACACCAGATCTGCAAGTTTAGGAAGTGCGAGGAGCTCAAGAAAAAGCCCGGCACGGCCCTCGGAGAGGTCAGAGGAGATGATTACTTCTTCCCCTGCCTGCCCCAGTCCCTGCTCTCGGCCGCTGCCGCCTCCTCGACCGCCTCCCCCCACCAACCCCCGCCCCTGCAGTGCTTCTTGTCTGGCTTCAAGATGCAGTACCCCTTCAACGAGGCCTCCTTCAGGCTGTGAGGCCCTGCACCATGACACTGGCTCACCTAAGGAAGTCACCTTTAGTTTTATAAGGGGGAGGAGGGGAGCCCGGCCCTCTGGGGGTGTTTTTGTCTCTGGGGAGCCTCCTGACCAGCTCTGACAACACCAGAATATAATCACTACATCCAACCCAGGATCATTTTGTGTTGAACCTTCCAGTTTTCTGTGTCCTGTGTTTTTTGTGCGTGTTACTTTTTTTTCTTCTTTTTTCTGTGTTCATCTCAGCACTTGACACTCACCGGGGTTGGAGCTCTTAAATTATGCACATTCTGTCTGCTGCCTGACATGACAGGACCATAAATGATAAACACCAATGGAATTGTAGATTTTTTTTTTAATAAGAAAAGCCTTGATGTGTAAGGCACTTTTTTTGTAAAACGAGAACGAGAAGGGTTCCCTGTCCTAACGTGTTTTCCTTCCTTCCCCAACGGACCTTTAATCTTGTTTGCTGAGATGAAGCCACCGGATATAAGAGCTGAGCGCCTGACCTTTTTCATGGTCACTGGCTCAGAACAAACTCATATCTGGTTCAATCTCGCAGAGACTGCTAATGATTTGGTTCAAAACAGCCACCTGGTCCCCGCGTTTGCCTTTGATTAAAAGAATGGCTCACATTCGAGAAATCCATGCTTTTCTTTTTCACATTCGCATTTCACTCGCGTTCTGTTGTCATTTTACTTTATTTGATGAGGAGCTAAGTACAGAAATGGTAAGATGGAGCAGGGCTGAGCTGAATCTCATTTCATTGACAAGTGGCGCTATATAAAAATAGGTCAAAAGCCAATTGTTAGGGTAGCCCACTTTCTTTAAAAGTGACGTAGGCACTTACTATTTATAAAGTTTGTTTACGTAGTATTGACAATCTGTCAAGCGGAACATTGACATATTTGATCTAAAAAAAACTCTCCCTGGTCCTTTGTTAGATGAAGGACATACATTTATCATTCTAATATTACCCGATGCTCTGCTTATAAATTAACTGGGTGATTCAAAGGCCCCTAGAGTGACCGAAAAGCACTGAACCCTGGCGGAAGCAGTCTATGCTGCTGATGGGAACTGTCCAAGCTCCCCACACACCCTTCTGATAACCTCTTACAAACCTGCTGCTGATACAAGCCCTGGAATCCGAGTATCTGCATCTTGTAGGATGAACATGTGGGTACACTGCCCGCTGGCCTCAACCCATAACAGTTGTGGCTTTGCCTTCAATCAATAATAATTATTGACAGGGTCCCTATGATATCACAATGTTTGTCTAACTATAAATTTACTTTGCGAATAAATGGGCTGAAATAATGTTTTGAAGAAGCACACAAAGAAAGTGGTAAATATGTCAGAGATAAATGAGGTGGGGAACTTTCAAGTGAGGGTCTCATGAAAGCTATGATGCCTGTTGTCTCAAGTGGTGGTATCAGTACTTCCATACATAATACAGGCCTTGCCAAAGGCTACTGCACATGCTGTCACCTTAACGTCACTATCAGGTTTATCTAACCATGGCCTAGCGGTAGAAGTCTGAACCCCCCCCCCCCCCTTCTGTGTTGTAGTCTCTTTAAAGTCACTACCATTCAGTACAGTATCTCTTGCTTGGTGCCTATCGAGAGTCCTGTAACTTTAATTTATACCCCTTTGGCTGCTGTTGAATAAAACTAGACTAAACCATCCAGCACACTGCTCAGTGCATCCTTTAATTTCACTCCTGTATATCCGGTCCCTAGAAAGGACTTTGGTACATAAGAGTGATTTGAATAGGGTAATTTATTCAGACTGCATGCTCCTTTTTAACTAGGTTTGTTTCAGGACATGAAGCACTTGTCATCCAGCTATTAAATGCAGACTGCATTTTTCGTTTTGTAAAAAATAAATTGTTTTGTTTAAAAATAAAAAAATAAAAATGTTTTTTTGTGCCCAGGCCTCATTGGCCTGTGTCTTTTTCCGCCCGACCAATAATGTCAATTGACAAGTGGCATCACTTCCCATGCCCAAAAAACTCCAAAGGCATTGCGTGTATCACCTGAGTTCAACAATCAGTAATCTGTAGATTAACCATATTAGGCAAATGCTTAATATTGTAAATACCAAAGTAGCAAGAAAGAAACAAAGTAACCCTATACAGCAGAATAGTACGTTTGTTGCAGTATTATAAATGTTGCAACATCACCTCTTGGCATAAGACATCTCAAAATGTGACAGAATCGCTTCGCCCAATACTTGTTATCTACTGAAACTTCATTATACAAAAGCTACTGAAATGCTATTATACGAATCAACGCTTGATAATTTTGCAGCTCGCTTTAGAAGAGAAGACGATCCACGTTAAGCTCAGTCTTACACTGTTTCAGTGGAGAAGGCCAACCGGAACTTCAAGGCCATGTCACTGCTGCACAAGTTAGATGTCAACCAAAGGCACACTTCTGCCTCCGGGCTTCATAAATGAGTGGTGCTAGAGTCTCAGCACATTGAACAAGGGCTTGCCATCTGAAAATAACAACTGATTCCATTAAGAGCATGTGGCCAAAAAGGTCCAACAGCAATGTTCATTGAGTTTCCCATAGTTGTAGAAGAAGGTAGCACAAAACACCTCAGATCATGGATCCTATAAAGTGGTGACGTGATATTTTAGATAAGGGTGTCGAGTCATCTTTACTTAGAAAGTTTATTCACTTCATTCCATATGATTGGTAGATTGATGTAAAAGATTTATACCTTTTTTCATTTCACTATGTCTTAAATGATGTTCTTTAGTAGGTTGTCCATGAAGTGGTCAGAAGCGAGTCGCTAAACCTGTTCAAGTTGACAGAATTACACTTCGAGCAGACTGCAATAAGATTTCTTTTTGTGACTCACTCTTTACAATTATACGAATAAGATCAATTTTGGATCATTAATATACAGCCTTGAGAAAGCTCCAAGCATTACCTGCTACGGGAGGTGACACACATGATGACCAGGACGTTTTTTTATCAACACCCAAGAATTTTTGAAGTGAAACAGTCTAATTGTAAATTGTCTAATAAACCGGCCTAAAAATTGCTTGCCTCATGAAATAAAGTAAATGTACTTTCTAACTAAATATGACTCAGCATCTGGCTGTGCAATATCACATCTTCATTCCGTAGTATTCATGATCTGAGACATTTCCTCTCACCGTCTTATCAAAAAGTATTCTAAGTATTTTGGACACTGAGGTCATACCCAGTGGCATTATAACATTTTGCCAAATATCTTCCATGTCCCCAGAATTTAGCATTTGCAATAGTTCATCACATCGCCAAGGCCGTCTTTACGTTAATATTGAGTTTATCATAATTGGTGGGGTAATGTCTAAACAGGAACTCTTTCCTTACCGTGCTTCGAGACCTAAGCTACATCTCAAAGCCAAAGTACAAGGACATAGAAATACATAATGGTTTCCTGAAATCTTGCACAGAAGGTCTGTGGCCTGGTAGTTTGGTCAGAATTCATCCCTTTGGAGTAGGGCATGTTGATTTGTGTGTGATATGGTCCCCTTTAATGCAAAAGTAACTTAAAAAAACAAAGAAATGCTGCCTGAGAGCATAGAGATAATGACCCTATGAGTTAAGAATGGCATTTAAGGCCCTCATTGTGAGTGGTTCAATGTTTTCTGACCCCTGTGCAAACTCCAGCCAGGTTGAGTGGTATATATCACACCCAATAATGACTGTTAGGGTTAAATACCCCAGCGTTCGTTACATTTCAGCAGGTCAAGCCTGTTGAAATTTAACAAGTGTACAGTATTTACTGTACTATGCAGCTTTGTGTGCGTAAAGCTTTAAAATCTGCATGTCATTACCAAATAACTCGGATTAGACGCAATTAATCGCACCCAAAACATAGTGTACCTTGTGGTATCTTTATTTATGAGTTGTGATTTATGGCACCTTGATTCCAACAAACTTTGAATCCGAACCCAAATCTTTTTGTAGACCTCAGAGAAATATCTGTCACAAACGTAGCTACTATAAAACAAGAAAAATAGCTAGCGTTCCCCTTCACATAATGCGCCATTGATTATAGTGGGCTTACAGTTTCAGTCTTGCACCAAGTCATAACAAGTAAAGTGGTATGTGTCCTTCAAAGGTGACTGCCTGGGGTTGATCTGTAACCACTGCTACGATTTACAAGCAAACCACCCTTCTTGACTCAAGTGAAAAGGCTTCCTAGAGGAAAATGGTCCCTACCTTTCAAAACAAGATCACGGTCCATGAACCACATATGATGTAATCTGGTTTTAGGTTTATTGATATTAACGAAGTAATTGAACCAGAAGAAATGTAATCCTAATGGTCTGCCCCCCAATCAATATTTTACTGACATAATGATTAACTGTATGCAGTCATTGAGCATATTGTGTTTTCTTCTGCTTGTTTGAGCTGTTTTTCTTGAAAGGTTGAATTTTCTAGCTGTGTATTTTCATATCCCACGCTGTATCTGGTGGACAAAACCGCCAACACTGATGCTCCTGTTTGTTTTCCATTGAAATTAAAACTGGTTCCAAATTTGTGGGCACTGCCAGGCCTTTTTACTCACCCAATCAATTGCATAAACAAAACTCCTTCCTATGTAGCGTGGCTGTTTTCTGCTGGATTGTAAAGTTGTCATTGTCTGTTCCCTTACTCGTTTGTAGGACAGAGTGATTGTGCTTTTGTGAAGCGCCCCGTGGATAGTTCGGCTTGGGGGGCACTATTATAAATAATGTATTTTTTCAGAAAGTAGAGTTTAACTATTAACATTTTGCAAACATTTCTCTCCCACACTGCATACAACCACCTCAGAATAATAATAAATGTAACTTATATTAAACCGAATGAGATTTCTGTCCGTTTACTTGAAGAACAAAGTCATCAAATACTAATTGTGAGGGGTTGTGGTGCAGATAAGGAAGCCATTATTTGCTCCATCAGTGTTAGTGGCTCAAACATGGCTATAAGGGTTAGGTTAACACGTTTTCTTGATTAATGTGCACCATCTTCCCTTGTGGTCTCTGGTTTGCAACAGGTTGGGTTGTCCGTTTTCAGTTTCTAAAATAACATACTGGTGGTGCTGCATGGTGAATAAAATATTGCAGGGTGTTCATATGCTTCTTATTCCCAAAGAACCAAAGAATATCATAATAAGGTGTGCTTTAAGAGCATGCATATTTAAAAAAGTTTAGGGACCAGTACGAATGGACAAAGAATTGACGGTATGTCATGCAGACGCAAAGTATGTTACCCCATCTCCACTCAACACTGCTTGCTTCTTGTTGTTGTGGTAATTTAGGATTATCATGATTGCCTGGCAAGTTTGACCAGTGTTTCAAAGTTTGGAGTGTCATATGATGTTGGTTCACTTAGCTGAGACCAAGGTTCTGTTTTGCTGGTACACATATCCTATTTCTGGAAGACCTTGGCTGTTCAAGACTCAGCTAGCTTTAAAGTCATGTGGTATTCGCAACTGATGTCTGAAATGTAAAATTTTTTGATTCTTTTTCTCTCTCCATTCGTTAAACTAGTTACATTGTGTAGGTGTTTATGCAAATGATCAGAAATATGCGGAAGTAATCTTAATACCTTAAAATGAAAGTGCAATAAGAAACATCATTCATCAGTGTTCTTCTCATTTGCCACTGGGTGTTATTTTTGTTGTAGCATTGCTGACAGTCTAGCTGGTCAATAATGTTTTCGCCGCTCACCTGTATTATGAGTTTGACTAAGAAGAAAGAACCAAAAAGGTAGATAAGTAACATTATGAAGAATTATTGACTGGGGACATGCTGATGCTGTTAGCCAATGAATGTGCACGTTCTGTTCCCACCATTCCTTCTCCAGACCGTTGCCTTTCATAAGAGTGCGTCAGCTGAGGGCCTGTACCAATAATTACAGACAGGGTTTCGAACAACCTAATTGGCTGTTGTGCTATCAAGATCAAGTGACTGTGGAGAATATATTTCTCCCTCACAAAATGAATACACTGGTACATGGAAAAATAATGGCCCACCAAATGAAGACTTGCACAGTTGCAGGCCCTGTCTTCACAGAAACACTTATAATACGGTACATTTCTATCTTTCCTGTGGAACTGGCCTGTGTTTTGTTTGTACCTAGAATGGACTGGCATTGAGACATTGTGTGTAACCTGTTTATTTATTAGTTCCTTTTCTTCCCTCGATAGTCCTCATGTTGTGCTGAAAATGGCTTATACATTTGGCTTGTGCCAGCCTCAACTAAGCAGTGTGATGGTTAGCACAGTGGATGTTAGTGCGAGTAGTTCTTAAATGTAATTTGACCCTATGTTCACCGCCCCTTTTTCTGGACTGATGAGCTTAACATGAGAAATGACCAGATTGTTTATGGTTAAAATTAAAATAGATTTGAAAGCCTGGAACCGTGGGGCTTCTTCACTAATGCTCTGCCTGGGCCAAGTTTCCACCATGCTATATGTATCTGCATATTTTTTGCCCACCTGCTGACCTGCTTCCTCTGATTCTATAGCTCTCCTCAATGCCCTTTGCCAATTTAAACAATGAGGCTTCTGTGGGTTTCATTTTGTAAAAGGGATTCTAACTGTTTGGGTTGGTGGAACTCATTTTTTAGGTCGAGCCTGGGCAGTGCATGTGCTGCTCTTTGAGGCATGCTGTATTGAGGTAGGGACTTGAAGCTCTGCCCATGTCCCGCCCATTTTTTCAATTGGCTCCTGTTACGGTCCTTGAGAAATCGTTGCTTTTCATTCCTGAATAGGCTTGTTAGTCCCTCCTTGGTACCGCCTTGCCTCCATTTGTAACCTCCTATAACAACTGGACCTTTAACTTGTCTTGTTACACAATTAGCTTTGTCTCGCCTATGAGCACTATTTTGTCCAAGGATTTTCCCCTATTCCACCCGCTACGTCGCAGCACGCTGCACGCTTTTATTTTAATTACTAATGGTGGTCCGCTTTAACTATAGCGGCTGCGTTTCTTTCTTTTTTTTATTTATTTCGTTTTTGTTGTTGTTTACTAGCGCCCATGCGGCGCATTCACATTATTGGAGGCCGTGCCCCTTTCTTTCGACAAGCCACGTCCAAAGAAAAGTGCGCAGACGTTATTAAAGTGAAAGCGTGGCATGGGACGCTTTGACAAAAAAAAGCATTTAACTTGACAAACAGATTATTTTTTTGTCAAAGCCCCTTTCTGTAGACGCGGCTTGTCTAAAGAAAAGGACGCACCTCCATTAACTTGAAAGTGCGGCATGGGGCGCTTTGTCACAAAAATTAGAGACCTATTGTATTGCAAATGCTTGTTCAATTTTGAGATTTAGCCACCCAGGAAATGTGTGCTCTATTGGTTAAATTTCTCGGGCTTAGAGTACACCTTTGTCTCTTTCATGCTATCACCGATTCTCACCTGAGTTATTTCTTGAAGTATAGAATCTCTTAAAAGTTTGTGCCACAACAAAGGCACTGCAAGGTCATTCATGTTCTTTTGCTGTATCTTCACTGTGGATGACTGTACCTCCTTACTTCAGATTGTTTTACTTGCTTTTTTCTTTTATGATTGTCTTACCTTTTTGTTTTGGTGTTTATTTATTTCCTTACTTGTATGCCTGTTCGTATTCTTTTATCCTGAACACCCCCCCCACACCCCGTTTTTCATTTTTTTAGACATTTTGAAGATTTCAGAATAGTTTTTAGTAGTAACACTTTCTAAGTTTTAAATTGAAAAGTGTTAGGTTAGAAGTTGTAATGTCTGTGCGCACGAGGACAAGAGAGCTCTGTGCCTAATTAAAAACGTATCCTCCATTACTTACGTATTCACTCCTAAAAAATCTAAATTAAAAAAATGAAACCGATCTTATCCCTTCAGCATTTCTCGTGCAGTTTCAGGGCTTAGTCCTCCAACATAAAACCGTGTGGGGGTCCTACGTTTTGTGTCATTCTTATGGTCTCACTTGCCTGATTCAAGATGCTGTGGATGCTTTTGTGCAGAAAGATTCACAATACCACTGGACACCTATCTCCAACAGAATGGCAATGGACCTAGATTTATTGCCATATGAATGAAGCAAACCTTATGATAAGTGACCCTTTTTTAGCTTACCAGAACTGAAAGTGTCCTTAACATCATGAATGTCAGAGTACAGTGAGATGGGCACTCTGTGCCAGTACAAAATACCATCATTTAGTATTCAGAAGACACATAGATATCATCATTTCAGAAACTATCACTCAACCCCTTTTATTCCCAGTTATTAGGGAAATAAGATGTTCTACACTTAACACCAGATCAATGTTTTTATCATAAAGTAGAGCGACACGAAAACTTGCAAGTTCTGCAGTTTTGCAGTAAACATTTGGTTGTGGGCTTTCAAGAAAGACATCTTTTTTGTCTGCCACCCCTCTATCACCAATCAAAAATGCTCAGGAGGTCATTCTCAACAAAGTTACATGGCACTGCACATACTGGCAACATATGATAAACGTCTTTTGATACTTCAGACTATCTAGCTTTCTGACCCAGTAAGGGGAGGCCTAGATAGTAGCATTGGACTCCTAATATGTGTCAATGATCTTACTCGTCTAGTTGAGGCCCTTACTTTTGATGATCTAGGTCTGCCTCTGTCTAACTCTAAATCTTTCCGGCATCTACAGAAATTTCTGTTAGGTGGCAATATAAGAACTCAGATTTTGCCTTTGCAGCTTAAAGATTGTTTACCTGATTTACTGTTCCATGGACATTTCTGTATACTTAGTTTCCACCCCCTTGGCAAGGTCCTATATCCAGAGGGAGGCACATAGGACGTTTTTAGTAGTAAAAAGGCAAGAAGTACTCTGGTAATTAATGTTTCTTGTTCATATTTGCTGAAGCTAGAATACATTTTGATTCATTTCTAGTTGTATGGCCTTTTTTCATAGTCCCCCATCTTGTTTGGGATTTACACTGTTCATATTTTTTAGGTCGGCCTTCAGCCAAGATATTTGAACTTTATTAAAGTTTAAATATCTACTTCTATGGTTTTCAGCCAGCCTTCTTCATTCATTGGTCTGTTATTGTGCCATTCACATTCTTCTTCCGCCCAGTACAGCTTACAGCATAGGGCAGTTAATCATTCCACTTTAGTCACTGGCTAATTTCCCTGAGTGACCAAATGTTTTCCTCACAAAGGGGCACTTCTATTGACATAGTAGCGTTCTTAAGCGACGACTGCAGCAATGCGAGCTTTTTGAGACCAAAAATATTTTTTCTTTTTGCTGCTATTTTTTAGGTTAACGAGGCCTAGCAGCTTTGCCAACAATATTGTTTTGTAAAACCCACAACATAACAAAACAAGCATTTCAAAGCCAAAAGACAGCCTCCAATGCCAGACCTTTTGGCTTTGCCAATGCTTGTGCTGTCTTGTTATTTTTTTCTATAAAGTGTGCCAGCGATATCAAATTGTCTCTGGATGCTGGGTTACATGATCAGCAAGTTTGATAACCGCATGGGGGATCAGGATACTAATGCTAAGAAGTGAACTGGCAGACCTTTAGTCTCTTTCAGAACAGTTGGTGATTTTATGTTTTGCAGGTCCTAAAACCGCGTGCGCCAATGAAATCCAATAATGTTAAGATAGTGAAATAGAAAGCTGCCTTTCTTATTAACATTTCTTCTGCTAGAAGAGTGAGCTACATCCTCTCTCTTCAGAATAATCAAGCACTGTGCTTTATAGAGATAATGTTCTTCTTTGTACCTTCTGTAGAAAAGACGCATTTGTTCTATTAGACATCTGAAGGAATCGGGAAATGTTCTTTCAACCTTTTTTCCAAACACCACTTCAGATAGTGAAGGAACACTTTACAATGTCAATGCCAGCAAAGATTCTACAACTAACCTATAGTTGCATTTGTTCATCTTTGTTTGACTTGTGACAACATTAACCTTAGAAAAGAGGCTTCCGTTTTCCTCATACCTTGTTGGGATGTCTCCTGTATTTTGGATTGCTGTTAGTACCACGACAGATTTTTCTACCAAAATATGATGTTTTTTATATTGACCTGCACCTACATTGACTGCACAATTTTGACTATCAACAAGTCTTCATGTGAAGCTAGAATAGCAGATCTATGCTTGCCCATACATGGTTATGGTTGACTATATTGGTGTCAAATATTCTAGAGTGCAGGCTGATGTTAATAACCTAAGTATTTTGACATACAACCTTTATGGTTTTACCAGTGGCCTCCCAACAAAAGGTTCGCCTATTTTTTTACCTACAAATGTGTCATTTGGGAGAGGCTGCAAACTTATGCTGTTGCTCTCTTATCTAGAATTCGACCTAAGTTTAGATAATCCTCGCTGAGGAATATCCTAGCTTAATCTTTGGGGCTTCTGGTAGGTGCCTCACCATTGTGTTTTGATTATTTTGAAGTGCTCCCTTAGTCTAGAAGGGTGCTATGGACAAAGAAACGGGTATGTGGTATGTACTATACATAATTTTGTAGACATCGTACAACAGACTCCCTTGTTCTAGATGCCTACAATCCACTCTCTCTAGTTTATGTGAATAACTAAGGTGTTGACAGAAAATATAGAAACTGATAAGAGGGAAAGCTGAGAGCGAGAATGAGGAGGAAGGAGTTAGGAAATGTGCTACACATTCCAATGCATGTTTGTATTTTTTGTGTAAGCACTTGCATACTCTGCTGCTTTGTTAAACATCACATACGTCTAGTGTGTGTGGACTGTTGTTCAAAAGACACTACTTGAGTATGTGGTAGCCATGAAAGGGAACATAAGAAGTTTCAACTCCTTCATTTAATGGCCCTGATAAGAGTACCTTAGAAGGGTAGATGTTCTTTATCGCTCCATATAAAATACAACTTCATCTTATTCTTATTTTTTGTGAAATAACATGCATATTTTGGGCTTACTGCACCAAAATCTGCATGTCATGGTAATTCCCTTTATTTTTTTTTCTTGCTAAATTCTATCAGGTTTGACCTGCTTGGTTTAATGAAGGGTGAGGGCTTTCCTGCTCCTTATAATTACTGGCCTCAGTGAACTCCTCAAAACCTGAATTCGCACCCCTGTGCAAACAGGGATATATGGGGAGTCGTGAAAATTCAGCTCACTCATGACTGGGATCAGTGTCTTCTGACCTAGTCAATTTTGGGCACTCACCATCATACCCCCCCAAACAAGTAAAATGCAGAGAACGCCATGTGCCTCCAGACTGTTCTCAGTCAACTCTAAGTAGATCCTAAGGTCATATGAGCAATGCTGCGCGTAGTGCCAGACAGAAGACAAATACTATTATAACCTTTTTGTGGATATATATTTTTCTAAAGCACTTGTCTACAAGAGTTTTAATATAAAGACCTACACTACTGATAAGTGGTATGTGAATGTTTTATCAGCTCACACCCTGATTCAATAAGTCACATCTTTAAGATTAGCTCCAGGCAAATCATATTCCCCCTACTGCACCTCCCTTTTCACTCCCTTGTTCATCTTTCAGTCTGTTGAAAATATACAGATCTTTCACCATATAAACTAAGGAGTAATGTAATTGGCTGTTTTCCCCATTTTGCAGTGCGTCTTTCGTCTATTTAAGGATACTGTACTCCGAAGAATGCTATTTAAAAAAAATGTGGGAGACTCTCTTCCAAAACATTATGACTTCTTAGCCTAGGCTATTTTACTTGAATGGGTGGATAGACCCCTGATGCAGTGAAAGCCCAAAGCGCCTCTTTTCTGTTCTGGTTGCAAGGCAACCAGCTGGAAGCCTTTAGAAAAGGATGGCCTTTGAGTGAACAAATGTGGCAGCCGTGGTCTGGGTGTGTGAGGGGATTTTGCCTAGCGTATTGACATTTGCAGCTTGTTTTCCAGAGGGCGCTTGAGATTGTGCTAGCTGATGCATTATGGATTGAGGAAGGCGTCTGCCAGCGAGGATGCAATAAGTCGGTAGCGTTAGAGTGCGCGGTTTATAGCCGGCATTTTTTTCCCATAGATCACAATCGCGCTAGCTGTGATTTATTAGGATTCTACGAATATATTTAATTCTTATGAAAATGTATGAATGATCAAAAAGGCCGTGAAAAGTCATGCAGTGCATTTCAGCAGACACGTGGTAATATAATGGCGCCGCTGATGTGATCCCTGAATGATTGATGTGTGCATTGGCCTATCTGCTGTTTGGTATTCCGGTCATAACTTCACTCTAATCTTTCACTGTGTGCAGCAGATTCAAGCAGGGAAGTTACGTTTCTTCGCTTTTTTATATGACTAAAGAAATGTCAGATGAAAGCCATTTGTTAAAAATAAATGAGAGCTGCCCCACACTGTCCTGATCTGTGTGGACCCGCTTTCATGTTTAACTTGGTGCTTTTTTCCACCTGAGCTCCTGGCTTGTTCTGAGCATTGGAGGGGCCATTTTGCATCTCTAATCCCTGCTGTTATCTGCCCCTGCTTTATTTTTTCATTCAGAAGGAACTGCTACATTCCCAACATAAAGGAGCAGAGGTCATTAATTTGCTTGGGTTGTGTGTGGTTAAAAAAAATAATTTGACTAAGTTTACCCCCTCTGTCTTGAACTCAGATTCTACTTGTTATTAGGTCAAGTTTGGCCAGCGCATGCGCTGCTGCACGACAAGAAGTATTGGAGTATGGCATTGAAGCCCTGCCAACTCTGCCCATAATTTTTATTGGCTTGCGTCATTGTCCTTTGTAAACGCTGGCATCCTAGTCGTTATTATAATTTTTGTTGCTGTTTGTTTACTAGTGCTCATGCTGCGCTTTGACATTCATGGAGGTTGCACCCCTTTCTTTAGATAAGCCAGATTTAAAGAAAGGTTCCCTACCGATATTAAAGTGAAAGTGCGACATGGGCGCTTTTACAATACAATACCATCTGGTTGTCAACTTGACAAACAGATGCTTTTTTTTTACAAAGCTCCTCAGGCCGTGGTTAAAGTTTAATTTCGGCCACACCCCTTTCTGTAGGCACGGTTTGTCTGAAGAAAGGGGCATGGCCTACATGAATGGGAAAGTGCAGCATGAGCGCTAGTAAACAAACAAATATTTACAATGCATTAGTAGACTCAGTCATGTCCCCTCACACATTATCGTCTTCATTACAGGTGGCCTGGATTTGACCACAACAAGTCCGCCTCCTGTAGTTAACGCTACTGGGGCTATCAGTAACTGTAGGGCATGGAGTTAGTGCTTGGAGAGCATGTGAAACCCTAAGATTCCCCTGAGAAATGAGGAAATACAGGGGAGTCAGTAATTGTGCATCCCATTTTCTCAGTATTTCCCCATTTCTACCTAGAATTTCGCTCAGAGATTTTGAATGTTTTCAACTGTCAAAATATGTGGGTGAAACAAAACAGACCTGCAGCATTCCTTCCTGTTCATCTCATAATTTAAAATTGTCTGGTAACTAATGTGTTCACTGCTATAGAGGACCTGTGCTGTGCTGGGAAACACTGTTGTTTACCTAAGCATGTCCAATTCTTGCATCTCATATTGTAAAGACCTCAAGTTTGTGTAATGTTGGAAAGGAGAATATTTATTTAAATGTGTTTTGTAGTACCTACCAGCATAATTATAAAAGTGTGCATTGGTCGTCTTTGCGATGTGATGTTTTTCAGAATTTTGTAGTGGATACTGATATTTTTTATATGGCTGGGTCCAAACTTAGGTGGTATGGTGTCAAAATAATAATTTATTAGGACACGGACCAAGCAATTACTAGTGACTAATTCAAGCATCCCATCTTTCACTTTTTTGTATACTTCTAATTTAAGGTAGGGCAAAATTGGGACCTGTTAAAAAAAAAACACTTGATTCTCTGCTCTTCCTCCTGTGGTCCTATTACCCTATTTGGATTACCTTTGATAGTGATATCCCGTTGGTCGAGACTGCTTCTCCAAACATGAGTTAATGACATTATTTTAACATTGTTCAGCAAGTTCAGAGACTACAGTCTCTCAAGTGGCAGAGAAAGCACAATACAATGCAATATATTAAATAGGCTCTTGTTTAGGTCTCATCTAGAATGTGCATGCATTGTATCTTTGAGGCCACTCATTACTATTGGTTGGCTGTTTTTTTTTTGGGGGGGGGGGGGGGAGTTTTATATAGCGCAAACTAGACCCAAAGGTATCGGAGCATTTTACATTAGCACCAGTTATGTTACAGACGGGCACATTCATTTTTGTTAGGCACTGGGAAGATTAAACGATTTGCCCAGAATCACATGATGTTGAGCATCCCTGCCAAAACTCGAACCTAGTTCCCCAGCTTCGAGGTCGACCTCGTTAGGCTACAGCCTATTGTCACTCATTTTCTTGCTTCGTATTGTTCAGCTGCTGTAGCCTTTCTTCGTCATGTGTGTGTCCCTCCACTGGAGCTTGTCCCACTGCTCTATTTGCATACCCTACTTTTTTCTTTGGGTTTAAGCCCTCTACCATAGTGTGACTTTTTCACCTGCCCCTGTGTGTTCTTCCCATATGACCCTCCCTCGTTAATGTCCGTATTGCTTGCCCCCAACCACCCTCCCTTCTATTGATGTCTGTTTTGTTGTTTGCCGCAGCCCATTGCTAAGATCCCCTGTTGTCCTTCTGCTTGCCCTAGCCCCTAGCTCCCACCCTATGTTGACCTTGTTGCCCCCTGCTCCTCCTTCCCACCCTCTCTTGTCCTTGTTGGCTCCCGACTCATAGGTGGTGCCTGCCGACCTGCCATCACTCTTTAATAAACAGAAAAAAGCGCCATGGCCACAAAATATTACTTCTTTCTGCACACACTCTGTCATTGTTGTTCCCCTAAACACCCTCCCTCCATGTTGCCCTCCGACATACCTTCTGCCAGCAATAAAAAAAGTACTATGATCTCAGCCCTTCTCTTTCTTTTTTATTTCAGCCATGCTGCCGTACAACATGGCTAATAAAACATTGACACAGTCAATAGCTCTCTCGTAAGCAAGACCTTTGGCTTTGTCAGTGCTTGCTCTTTTAGCAAGTATTTAAACAAAAACAATGGCTCCTGTGGGTAAATACTCAACAAGTTATAATATTATAAATGCACAATGGCAATATGGGTGATAAACAAGAGACGAAAGGCAAGTAAGTGGTATATGCACAAGAAGAATATATTAAATACCAGAAAAAAGGGGAGTATACATGTAAACAAATCACACATTTATATACATTTGTACAATTTCAAAATGGTGTAATCGTGTCCCAAGTGAATAAATTCTAACAAAAAAACTAAACATATTACGACAATTAAGGAAAAAGTGACATGAGGTTTTTTAACGTGGATTCGTTTTTTGTTTTTTGCAGAGGAAAAGAAGCGACCTATATATTAATTTTCAAATAAATGCAAAAAGTTGCCCAATTGTGACAACTTATTTTCAAAACCGGTCTGCTTCTTCTAAGAGTTGTCGACAACATTTCGACCTTATAGGGATAGAAGGTCTCTTCAGGACTGAGTGGATATGGGGCACCTGCTCGATTCTAACTGCGGTGTGTGCATGGTGATAGTGACACCATGAGGAAGGTGAATAAAAACAACTTACGGAGATCCCGGCCGGGACCCCTGTAATGACTAGATATGACCTGAATAAGGAGCGCAGTCTCGCTGTCTGTTCCGGCGAGTACAGAGTTGCCTCCGAGCACTAATTGGTGCTGCAGATGGGGCGATTTTCTTAAATAACGATGCAGCCAACTTGTCTCAGGGCTCAGTTAATGTTGGCTCTTAAAATTGCCGTGTGGCTTCGGACAATCCCGATGTGTAATCGTTCGGCCATCTCTGCCATTGTGCAGACGCCGTTTGTATCCTCGGGATTGTCCGAATCCCGAGGATACAAAAAATACAATAAAAACGTATTTCAAATACATATTGGATCTTTACTTTTTGCAGGTGCACCTTTTTAAGTGCTATAATCTTTGATCTACTGGACAGTGGCACCGAACAGGGGCAGGTGCCCGATAAGTTGTGCACAGGACATTATATATTATGCAAATTATGACTAAGCTGCGGTCTTTCTCGTCCGCCGATGCATCTATTTGATTTTTCTTGCTGAAAATCTTATTGTCTGGAAAGCGCTTACTTTTCATATAGTTTCCTTAAGACATGATTATGTCCCACTGTTTCCTATCTTTCTTTTAAAGGCTTTATTCGGTTTACAAAAAAACATAAAAGAAAGAAAGGGAGAGACTGTTGCCTATCATCCGTTAATGTCAGCTTTCAATAATACTGGAAACAGATATTTATTGTATGGAAACTGAGTTTAATGTTGCAAATTAGGAAGGATAAATAGTGCATTTACTTCATCCAAGGTTACAAATATCGAACATGTGTTGCTTTTTGTAGACTGGGAGAATGGCACGCCCTTATTCACACTTTCCATGAACTCAGTATTGATTCTGTGGAAAGGCTCTTCCAACCCCCCACCCCTCCCCCCCATCCAGCCTCCACCTAGTCACCCTCACCACCCAACCCCGCCTCCCGGTACTTTGATTTATTGAGTGACATTAGCAATGCCTCCATGGAAATCTCGCTCCATATATTCCTGCATGAATACATTAATCTCTGCTCTGACACTCAACAGTGGGTAGTACAATTGCCAAAGAGCAGGAGAAAGTTCCCATTCTTGTGTGTCCGAGAAAAGGACATTGTTGGTTGGAAATATACATTTGTTTAGCTTCTAGGTGCCGCACAAAGTACATTGCTGGGATTCCCTTTCTGGATCACATACTTACTTGCCAACATTATGTGACCACAAAGAGGTAGAATTATTTAGATTTCAAAATGGCAATGAGCATAATGAAGACCTCACAAGAGTCTGGTGATCTGAGGCAATATTTATGAAAATTACATTTTATTGAAGACATCTGTGAAGTGGGAACAAGAAGGACTGTTCCCCATCCCTTATCCTGCACAGGACTGTGTTCCTGCTCTCTACCAGTGTTTCTCTTTTCCTGCAGGACGATGTCTTCTGGAGGAGACCCCTCACCTCACCCACCAGCTTGATTGCTGCAACTTTGAGTTTTAGTCCCTGGATGCATCCCACATCTCCTCAGTCACATGCCCAGGCCCGCCTCTAATTGGCTGATCACGCTGTGTAGTAGGTGTGGATTGGCTAATATAGATGCTCTCACTCATTCATTCTGCACTGGGGACTGATTTCAATTTGTAAGCAGTCCGGTTAGGAGCAATTTACTACAACATGCCCAGGCTTTAAAAGCTGGAGTCACCTGCCTAATTTAGTAGAGTTGTTCTTTGCTGTGCTTAACTGATCCTATTTCTGGGGCTATTAAAATTATTTTTAAGTGGACCAGAAGATCTAAGCTCCTGGTTCTTGGACATGCGTGTTGCCTCTGGAAGCAGTGCTCACAGAGCTGAACATAGGCATCCGCAGGTTATAACTGAGCTCCGTTCTTTAAGAGCTTGGTACTGCTGGTGCTCAGCACCGGCAGCTCTAAAAAGCAATTGGTGAGACGGGTCCCTATCGGGCTCTACATTTCTGCTCTCACCATCAGGGTGAAAAAAAAAAAGTCTTAACTCTGCAGCAGTCCCAGCCTTCATTGCCTTTGATGTAGCTACAAAGAGATTGGTTATAGTTCTTTCAGTCTCATAATTTCAGAATGGAAGCATTTTCAATATTCTGTAGAAAGAAGCTATAGCTGTTGCCTATTTATCTTATGCAACTAAAACCATTGGCAAAGCCATAAGTCCTGGCTTGTTGTAGGTGTAATGTTACTTGTATTATATATCTGGGTGCAGTGATAAAAGCAGCAAAATACCAGACCGGCAGAACACTATGCTAAGCCTAGATTTCTAGCTTGGGTGTTTTAAGCCACACCCTTAATTACATCGGCAGCGCCCCTTTGAAAGACCCCACAGTTTTTTTTATCCCATTTAAAGCCCTGACTGACCTGATTCCAGCCGGATACCTTCACAGAATTAGTTCACTCAGCCTACTCATTCAAGCAACATTGCAGTTGTATGAAATTACATGTTGGCCTGTAATATAAAATACGTGGGCCCAAAATATGACTGATGTCTTTACCCTGATTTTTGTTTTATATTCAGAATAGGCAAGAATGGCATTCTTAACATTCCATGAACATAAAGTGAGCATTCTGTGAGGCATCTCTGTCAATTCAATCTGCATATGGTGCTCCATAAACATTTATTCCTGCACTCGTTTAATTGAAATTAGTGAATCCATTTGTTTCCATAATGTGCAACCTCGAATGCATGGTTGGCCCAATAAAAACAATAGATGCCTCCGTTTTTTCTTTTTTCTGCACAGCAAGGTGTACCATATGCTTGACAGATTGCTGTATGTTAGTATGCGCACCATCAGTGTCAGCGGAACATAGCATCTCCGCTGTGTGGCACTTGGAATTATTTTTTAGACAAATGGTTCTTAGGTAGTCGAGGCTTCTTTTACAACAAGAAGGGCGATCAGCATTATCTGATATCAAATATTTACGTGTGTTTTTTTCTCTCCAGATTTTCAAGTGGTTTTAATTACAACACTTTTCTAGTGACTGTTTGAATGTATCCTTCTATACCCAAAGGAATGCACGAGGGACTCATTTACATCTGAAGATTATTCGCTGTCGTCACACACTCAATTCTTTAGCTCACACAAGCACTGTATACAGAAACAACCCTTGTTATAATAATTTTTTGAATTGTATTCAGCATTTTTATGTCTGGCATTGGTCAAGAACCTTTGAGTTTACTAAAATTATATCTATAACCAGCAGCCCGTCCTGACGTTGTCCGGGGATGAAATATAATGTGTGCAATGTTTCTAATAGGAAATGTGAATTTATTGTAAGATGTCACGGTATACAACATTTTTAGTTTCATTTGAATCTGAACTTATGCGTTCTTTAACATTGATCTTGCACGTCGTCTTTAACCTGTCTTGAGAAGTTGTTGATCTAGGCTAACGTTGGTTGTTAATTTGTGTGCAATTTGTTTGTCCGCTTGTGCATGCACTGTTGGGAAGAGCATTGGTGATATGTGCCTCCTTAGCTTTAACGTATTTCAAGAGACTTTTTGATCTTTGCGTCGTCAGCGGTAACCTTTGCAGCTTGTGGGTGGTGTGGAGTGGGTTGGTTATGTAATCCCCAAGAGCGTTGTGTCCGACGTTAATCCTTGTACGCTGGCAGTGCCCTGTGTGACAGCGTGCTTGCAAGGGCTGCGTGTGTGTGATACACGCTGGTAGGCTGACTGGCTGTATACCCCGCCTGAGCCCCGGAGTAAATTGCAATCATTAACTGTGTGATTTCGGCTGCTACGCTGCCTCGCTTTAGCCTCCGCCGGAGCCGTAGTGCAATATGTTAAGGCGTGAGCACACGCCCACAAGGGAGTCTTCTAAACCTTTCTTTTTCGGTGCACCATATAGCAGTAATTGCGCGTGAATGCCAAGACGTGAATGGCGCTTCCCGTGAATGCTGCGCCCCGTGAAAGCCGCGCCCATTTCTTTTTTTGTTTTTGGCCAGACCCCTCTGACAGCGCCAACGCCCACAAGTGTTGTTTGCCGCGCCCATTGCTGACAGCACAACGCCCACAAGGGACTACTTTCCCCCTAAGGTTCTTTTTCCTTTTTAATGTATATGGTGGGCAGCTGTATAGCCTATGTCCATCTGCTGCACCTGTCCTTTACATGCTGTATTGGGTGTTGTGATTAGTTCTGTACTTCTTGAGCTTACCCGCCTTAAAGGTTTCAGCTCTCTCTTTATAATACTAGTATGGATATATTTACTAATAGGGGTTTTCAGCTAGCCCCCTTCATTTACTGGACTGTTATTGTTTTGCCATTCATATTTGTCTTCTGCCCACTGCAGCATACAGCATGGGGCAGTGGGGCAGTTCACTTCAGCCATTGGCTAACTTGAGTTTGAGTTATGGCATTCTGCCCTCTCGCAAGGATCACATTCACACGCAAAGTAGTTTCCTTAAGTATTGGGGACCACAAACCATCATTTTTTTTGATTGATGAGGATCCGATAGCTTTCCTAAAATAAAGTTTTGCAAAAAACCATGACCAAACAAAACTTATCATTGTCAAAGGCTGGTGGTCAACGTCAGACCTATTGGCCTTGCCAAAACTTGTTTATTGATTTTGTCGGCACTCATGTGCGAACGCCAGACCTATTAGCTTAGCATGTGCTTGTAAACACAAGCTTCTTTCTCTATGTGAAAACACAAGAAAAAGATGTGCCTAGACACACTTCAATTATGATCTCTCTTTATGCTTGATGAGTAGCGCTGAGCAGAAGCCTGGAACACTTATAAACAAAGGAAGGGTATTTTTATATACAGTTTTTTAGGGGGACATCTGGTAAAGATACTTACATTTGACATTCCAAAAGAAAAATCTGATTTTTATAGCAAGAGCCCACAATTACCCTGGTGATGGTAATTCATGTAGTGTTCTAAGATGCACTGACATTAACCCAAAGGTCTTCAGGACATTATGGGAAAAAAACTATTGACTTCCTGATATACAGATGTTGTACAAGCAGTCCGCGGTGTCCAATTCATACATCGATTCCACTGGGCTTCAACAAAGCTATGAAGGCACGTCTTCTTATTTTTTAAGATAATCATTGATTTCTGAAGAATTGTAAGTCTAGTAATTGCGGCATTTTGTGGCCCAACGAAATACGTCATAAGCTGATATAAGGTAACTTGGCAGTTCTCAGTACCTTATACATGTTTTCACCTACTATTACATAGTCAAAAGAATCTCAGTGCTTTTTAATGGCATGTTTTTTAATGATGAGTGGTAAATACTTTACATTCAAAACATAAACATATTTTTGTAACATCAAAGTCTGCTTATTCCAAGCACCAGTAATATGTATGTTATGTTACTTTTCTTCTTGTGAAGTTTAATATTTGCCTTTGGTAAGGAGCACTCATTGAAAGTGTAGGGATTCCATGCTTTGTCTAAAATTGTATATTTAGTTAGTAAATTGTTTAGGCCTTTTCAACCCCCCCCCAAAAAAAGGAATACAACACAGAGCATTGGTGGTGTGTTGTTGTAAGCGGTGTTATTAAGTTCAGTTTATTATTCATTAAGCTCTCATCAGAGTTCCTTTAATGTATTTGTCCGACATTGTCCACCGGTATATCGATAGCACCATAAATCTGACATGAGATTAGTTTCAAGCTATACTAAAAGATCTACATGCATATTTATGGGACACATGTTGGTGTTTTTTCTTTGTGTTTAAAGGATTAGGTCTGGCTCGAGGAAATTGTTGAGTGAAATGCATGCTCGTTGTTTGATGCGCAACAACCACCTATTTGAAATTTTATGCCACAGGGTAGTAGTCATTGGTAGGAATATGTCTGTCAGTTCTATAGAAGTGCAGTGTTTCTTTACTGTCTTAGCTCTTAGTATTTGACAAAGAACACCACTTACCAACTATGTCACCATATACATTGTTGTTGTCTGTGTCATTCTTGGCTCGCACCTATATAGATACATACAAGAAAACAAAGGGAGTTGGATGCAGTGTGTGAAATTCCATTCTTTGTTGAGTGTGTTTGGAAGGCAGGGAACCATTGAGTTGGACTGGAGTCCATCACAAGAAATAAGTACACAAACTTGTCATGTAAACACAAAGTTTTAATCATTTAAACCTGGGTTCAATCCTTGGTTGCTATTGCACATAACAGTGGGGCTTAACTTGGGAAAAGTGTGCAAAGCATTTAGCAGTATGAAGAAATTAAAAAGTCACAACACCTGAAAAGTCCCACAACCAGTTTGTAAAAATCAAGAGCCATAACTACTAGCAGATACACCTACCTTGCAGATAAGCTTGCCATCTCTGGTTGCTCTCACAACCCCACAGCCGAGTCACCATCAGACTGCATACTAAGACATGTTAAAAGAAAAAACAAGGCAGATCGTGGGTCCATCTATGCACCCAGGATCTGCAACAACATCCTTGTAAACATCAGACCCTTCCCAACTCTTCCATTTAGAAAAGAGTTGAAAACTGACTTATTTAAAGTACACTACATCACAATGAATTAACCATCCATGCCCCATCTACCTCTCCCATCACTAGGTGAATTAATGATTATCTTTGACCATGTAAAGCACTTAGAAAAATGACACAAAATAATTAAAATCCTCTCAAGGGTACTGTAGATATTATTTTTCTAACATTGCGGGGTAAAAGGTGCCAAGGAATAGCTTAGCGTGAAGGATAAAGTAGCTTGAGACCTGGGCACAGGTAGTGGCAGACCGCAATGCACCCAAAGCTGGGTAAGCCTAGTATGAGGACCCGATCAGAGAAGTAACCATCTTACTTAGTCGTTTTTTCTGGAAGTCATATTCCTTCAGCGAGGAAAGGTTGAAGGCTTTATCTGACAACGTCCTCTTGAATTCAGATACCCATTGATTGAAGTTTCTTTAAGTCCACTGCAGGGGAAGGTCATAATGGAAAAATTCAAATTTTGCACCCAGCAAAGACCTTTCAGTCAGAAACTTTTCACGCCTTCACCCAGCCTAGATTTTTATGATGGGACTTGGGGTCATATTTAGTGTTTGGTGTGTGGGATATTCCGTCAAAACATGGATATCCTGTCTGCCCTATTACATTTACCGTTGACTGTTAATCCACTTGTAATACGGACCTCTGCCGCGTTTGCAAAGGATTATTCCCATCTCCCAAACATTAAATACGGTGTTCATTAATTGGCAGCCCTTTGGCAGGAAGGGAAAAGTTTCAGATGTCAGTTCAGCTGAGGCTCCACCTCTAGGTAAGATGAAGGAATTTCTTGCTTTTCACACCGAGCTGATTTGCACTGTAGCTTTCGCTCTGGCAATTTCTAACAAGGCCCTCATTTTTTTCTTTGTGTGCTTTTTTGCAGTCAATATTCTGTTAACCCCATCTATGTATCTCCATGTGTGCACCCACACCATCGATCCATGTAGTCCTTGTTGCTTCAAGACTTTTGCATTGGTCTAGGCTTCTACTGCGTTTTTTAAATGGGAGTGCTTTGCTTTCTACCCTAGGATGTTGTGATTAAAGAGTTTTCATATAGAGTGAAAAGGCTCTTATTGTTTATGATAGTTTGTATAAGTAGGTAAAATATTTGTTTTTTAATAGCTAAAAAATAATTTACACAAACCGATATATTTTCCCAATTAAAGCCCCTTTGCCAATAAAGCAGCTACCAACTGTGAGTGCCATGGCGCTACACGTGCCTGTGACGTACACCTGTCACTAGGGCAGTGTGGTGGAAGCTTGGATAGAATTCTCTGTATCTGGTGCTGCCTTTTTTTCTGTTAGGAATATGTGTATGATTGTAGAAAGTAAAAGTGCCTGGAACGCCACTTACCTCAAGAGCTCCATTCAACTACATCCATCCACCTTGCACGCATACATTTTTGTGTGCTTGTTCGCTGCGACTTTGCATGTGTTGTCTGCGTGTGGGCATTTTCTGTGCACATGGTTCCTTCTGTGTGGGTATTTATTGCCACGTGTACATTTCTACGTATAGGTCTTTGCAGTTGGATGAGTGTATCTTTATTGGTTTGTGTGCTTGTGTGTTTCTATGCGTGTTGTCCTGAATATGTATAGATTTATTTAGTGTCGATGCTGTGCATGCCCCATGCACAAATTTGTTTCATTGTAATCCTGGAAGTAAATTGCTTCAGTGTGCATGCAGTACACAAAAGTCAAACTTTTTGGCTCGGCTAGTGTTTGTTATTTTTATACGTGATTCGGAGCTTTCACCACAGCTCTGAAATCTAATCAGGCATTTATTTGATCTATGACTATTTTCTATACAATAATCCTATGCTTAAGTATGGAGGGTCTCGCATAAGATCTAACTATTGCTGTGCAGCTCAAACTGCTGTCTTCAACTCCATTCCTTACTGCCCCCAAGTGATATTGTGTTCCTTAAGAAGAAGAACCAAACACCTGTCCGGAAACAGAATTATTCTGCAGGGTAATGTAAAGCCTCCCCCCTTTCAGCTTCATATGTTTTCTGTTGCTTATTGAGTTATGTTGCACCATACTTCAGATGCGACAGACATTTAATAACGCTGAAGCCTTAGCTCTGCAGGGGCTAAGAAGATCCCAGCAGGCTTGTTAACATCTACTCCCGCACATTATGGGAAATAGTTTTTCTCCTCCCTGGAACTCCATTAATTTATTTTAGGGCTATAAAGATGCCGTAGCTCGCTGTGTGCTAAGCCCATTGAACTGCCTTTGTCTTAAAAAGTTTCCGCTTTTATTGTTTCACTATGTAAAAACAAAAAAACCAGTGTCTCTGGCGCGTGGCTGCAATCCCCAAGCCCGTGCAGCCCAGAGGGCCGTGTGTAAAGCCGAATGCAGTTTTTGAACTCTTCCTGCTTGTTGTATTTTCACAGAATGACCGGTTTAGTGTATCCCTACATTGCATGAGGGTTGACTGCAATCGGACAGTGGTGTATTTTCTCTCGAATACCACTCCTTTTGTAAGACAGTGGAAAGGGGAATAGCCGAACATGCAGACCACTTACCTGTATCAATGGCAAACATAGCCAGTTTGTGATGTAACCCCGCGATGGAGAAGCCATGACAATTGTATGTTTTTAAAAATGTTCTTAATAAAATATTTGAGAAAAAAAAAAAAAAATTGTACAAGTGGAGGAAGAAACATCATCAGGCGTTTGCTCTTTTCATTGACAGCACAGGAAGCTCGTCACCTGACATTTGACACAGGTGAAGGGTCATATGTTGGTTTTCCTAAATAATCTTCAATAAAACTTGGAGATTGTGATATTTTTATAAACAAGCATTGTCAGTCAGCATTCCTGAACTTGACAAGCCTGTATTTTTTAGAAGCATATGCCACTGAAGTTGTAAATGCAAAAGGAATAGAAAGAAAAACATCTAATTGAACTACCTGTTCTATACAAAAAATGGCAAAGAAAAAAATCAATAAATAAAGGAAATAAGAAACACAAGATTTTCTCACCACCCCATTACTTTTTAGGTGTATGTTCAAATGTGATCTTAGTAAAATGCTGTCAGTCACCGTGCAAGAGAGCCAATGGCTAAACTGGGCTGCCCCATTGCCCTATATATATGCTCTAATGGGGGGAGGCACAAAGGTGAACACCAATGTAACAGACCAATGGATGAAGGGGGCTGACCCCCTGCTCCTCTATGTATCTGTGTATGTTTTTTTTATTTATGAATGGTTTTGAATGCATGAGGCTGACAAGACAGCTAAGACCATCTTTAGGCCAGACCAAACACTGCTCAATCGCAGCTACAAACAACGTGCTACCTAAATTAGCAAAAACAAAATGAGTGTAACTTTTAAATTATTTCCACCACTGCACTAAAACAGTATATCTGCTATAATGACTTCATAACATTAATACATCTCTGTTGATTTTCTTTTTATTTTATGGTAGTAATAGCTCTCAGCTGTACTCTAATTTGTACAGAATTACACTTCAGAGTGTTGGTGTTAAAGTGTGCAATATTTTTTTGCACGGTTACCAGTGGCGTTTTAATAAATACAGTTTGGGGCAAAAAACAAAAAGTAACTTTGATAGCTTTTAACAGTAGGCAAATTAAAATACGACCAACACAGATTTGTGCATGTGTTCCTGTGATACCACTAGTACCCTGACAAATTGAAATTAAATACTGTCAACTTAAATTTGTTCGTATTATGTGGCCCCAGCAGTCTCATCAGTTAAATTGTATTCTTTGCAAGGCAGTCCACAAAAGCTGCAAGCAGTAATAGAGAGGGAGCAATTGCTATCACATAAACAACGCCCCTGCGTTTTAGGGATAGTAACTTAATAATAATGGCAGCTATGAATAGCCCCTGCAGGTTGGATCATGGAAGAGAATTCAAGAAGGACAATTATATTTACAGGTAAAGACATTTTGCTAAATGAAGCCACACAATATGTCTTCTGTCAGACCAGTTAATTGTGCTAATTGTTTTTGTGATGGGCGTACCACACTGGGTTTGTGTTGAATAGCACTCAATTTCGAGGCTATCCTTGCGGTAAATAGGAGTACAGATTCTAATAGGTAGGTAATGCTGTCATTTTAAAGCCACTGAATCAGTTTAAAGGTTTGGTCCAGCTGACCTTTGTGGAATTATGAGGAATGGAATTTTGTTACAAAAGATTATGGGGCAGGACTTCTTGCGCTTAGAGGGGATAAAAGTAGCCTCGAAGTTCACGTAAACATGCCTGAATTGTGTTACTTTTGGTGCCTGGGTGGTTCATGATGGCAATGTGAAATGGTGGCCAACATTTTCTGTGCTTTCAACATTCAAGAGGTGAAGCAGGTGCATGTTCTGGAGTACACTATTGCGCCCATGAAGTGTGCTTAAAGAATGTCTTACAGAGCTTCCAAATTAACAAAACGTTTTCAGTCGTAACTTTGGCCACGCGTTGTTAAAACCTCTCCTACATTGTTTGGAGCCATCTCTCACGAAAACTGCATCTAAGGAGTGTACCAGGCCATCACATCACACTGTCCATCTCTTTCTAATCACAAAGAACATTCCTCTTAATTCTCAATACAGTATTACTTTTCATTCCATTCTATTGGGGTTTTATTTATGTTATAAAAGCTTTTTCTTAGGATCCAGTATTCTTGTATTCAGAGTTACCATTGTATTTCCTACTAAAGTTTATTGTACAACGTTTTAATGTGCGTTTTTCGTTCTAATGTTTCTTACAAATTAGTACTGATTGTTCCTTTATACATGAGATGTGCAATGTAGTAGAATTATTATCAAAGCAAATAAAAAAAAATCGTAGCAGGAGGCCATGAAAAGGCAAAACATGACATTAACAAACAAATGTCATTATTACATGAAACAGAATGCAGTTGAGTTGACTGCAGTTCTCGCAATTGATTTTTCTCTTCAGACTTCTATCCATTGCGTCCTGTGTGATTAAATAGTCACCCTGCAGAAAATGAATATGACTTTCTAATTTTGACAAAAAGTGTAGTTATGAGTAGTGTGTGAAGATTTGATCCAACTTGTTCCAAGTCTATGTTTTTGATTGATTGTACGGCCTTTATACTAGCTCTATTACTCTAAAGCTATAGTTATAGAAAAGTTTGCATAAAAACAGTCATAGCTTTTTTGTATAATATAAATCTTTCTTTGATATTTAAACATGGTAAAATCAACTTTATCCGGACATCCTGAATGTTGGTTTGTAGTAAATAGGATAACAGAATGGTGCACTTCAACACACCCTGCCCAACTGTTTATTCCAGACGCGCCACCAACAATCATGTGCTAGTAAACAAGCAAAATTTGTTTTTGGGCTCTCCGATGAGCTCCATCTTTAATTTTTACAAGTTATTATACCATGGCCTACAATGGAATATTCAGTCTTCTGGAATCTCTATTAGAGGATTGGAAGACTTTTGCCAATACTTGATCAGAAATCATCCTTAATTAATATCAAAATGAAGCTGTTTAACAAAAGGCTTTGTGTTGTCCTAGATTGCATGTTTTTTCATTGGTTTCAGTCACAGTCTGTGTCGGGACAATTCTGGTAGCCTCGTATTTCCAATTAAGAGATACATTAGAATCTTTTGTCTTTCATTGTATTACAATGCAGTTTTGGATTGAATAGTCATTGTGAATTCACCAATGAGGGCCTCGGATCTATGCCCAAGTGCACTTCTGAATAACAACTTTACCGTAAACACTTAGCCAACATCTTTGAAAAATATTAGCAAATTCGGACGGACTACACCATAATCAAGAAATGCAATAAAGATCCCAATATTGCACAAATTTACATTCTTCAACCTTTTTTCACTTGCTGAAGCACATCTTTTGGAAATAACACATTTTATTACTTTCTTTTGAAACCGATTCTTGTTTAACTGGGTTTTGGACAAGCTGCAAGTTATGGACTGATCTGGTCTTCAGAATGCTTTTTAAACCACCAGGGCACAGCCAAGAACAGTCAAGGAACAGGATGCATTAAAAAAGATCTGTTGGCTAAGCTGTATTTATCATCACTCAATTTCCCCTACTAATCGGGATTTCTCCAACAAAGCCCAATGAAACCTTGTTCATCTTGTTGTGATGGATTTGCCTGTGGATTCACTACAAGGCCTGCTAGATCACATTTGTCGTTACATTTTCATTGTTAGCCACTGTATAATTGGCCACCATTAGCAACTGGTGTTATAACTCTGTGCCGAGGACCCACTGCAGTATTGTACAGCAGAGTTAGCTCTAGCACTATTAGTTCTGGAGGTGTAATTCACTGGAAAGTCTGCAGAGAACTAGAGACAGAAAACAGGACTATATTTAAGGGAGGCATGGTACTTTCAGTTGAAGAGCAACTGAGGGTTTTTAGTTAAAAAACAAACCTTTAATTATGCCAGTTTGGTAGTTTGTTGATTTAAATTTTCTAATGCGAGTTCAACGTCGGATGATTCATAGTAGACTTGCTTTGAAACTGAGCAAAATCTGATCTCTTGTGCTTGATGTCCACACGATCTCCCTTAATTTTGGTAAGATGGTTGTCTCCTAAAACACTTTCTGTGTTTTTGGCTATTATACTTTTTCACATTTCCAACAGTTTTGGACATGCTGAGCAGCCTGAATCTTCGCAAGGCTTCCCTAGTCTTATTGCAATGCTGCTATTAACATGTACTCCCAATTATTTTGCCATAGTATAACATCGGCTTTCCCAAACACTGTTTGTCACAGCTTACAAGTAGACCTGTTCCAGAGGTGTTGTGAACTGATTGCACCTTTTCGTGTTCTTCATGGGGTAGTTTGCAATATTTGCCAGTTTAAAGCATTGTTCTCGGGTGTTGCGTATAATGGTGATGCTAATAAAATGTTTCCAATAGCTTTTTTCACTTCCTAGCACTCTTAATCTCCTTTGTGGCTGAATTTCCAAAAGTCTCATATGCCAGGCATTACAATTACACTATCCTACTTCTGAATACGTAGGTAACTTCATCTAGAACCCTGACATCCCCTTATTTATTTCTTCTGATTTACCCTATTTATTGTGGCATTCTCTTTGCTCATATATTTTCTCTACTTTAAATTATGTTCTTAACATCCAATTTAAAATAATCAGATCTGATTTTTGTTCCAGTGTAATGAGCGAATGTATCTACACTTTACTCTGTTTACTTAAGTGTAAAGTACTTTTACAGTTTTTGCATGCTAGGATTGAATGGGGATGAGTTCCCCCCCCTTAGGAATACAAAAAAGTGCCACCTCTTTTAGGGTACTTGGCACTAGGCAAACTAAATGTATTTTTGTAACGAGAAAACATATGCGTTCGCCATACAGCTGTTTGCAGAATTGAAATAAATATCTTCCAACGTCTCCCAACCGTCACACCTACTACATTCAGTTTGACCCAGGGCAAAAGACCCACAACCATTTAGAATGTGCATTCTAAGGTGCAGTAGTGGCAAGACCAAAGCCGAGCCTTTAGTGATACCCTCTTTACAGAAGAAGATTAGAACTTTTTTGTAACATTTGTGTAAAAGCGCTTCCTGGTTTTGTTTTCTTAAACAAGCTGAAATCAACTGGGAATCTTTTTAATCATCAGTCATGTTGACCTCTGCCCTTGATTACCCATTCCCTCCTCCTAAACAAACGTACTGTGCCCTAGTATTTATTGGTATGGGTTATTAAATGTAATTTATTTAATGCGCAATAAAAAAGTAAATTCTGTCAGTTGTTTTACACAGTTGCATGCTGAAGAGATTTGATGGATGTGCACAAATTATAACACACTATGACCTCTTTTTGCTAGATCACATCGGGTGGGTTCTGAAACATTGTTTAGACCAACCACCCCCTAGTAAAGCATTTCACAGAAGCAGCAAAGTAATAAACTTGACCTTAAAACAATGGAGTGACAACAGTAACTAAAGAGGGCAGCCACACCTTCCCCCTCTGGGTGATCCAGGTGCCCATTGATTTGATATTTGAATTTTATATTTATTTATATAGATTGTAATATGGCTTTGACAATTAAGTTTGCAAGATGACAAAGAGGTGGTTGTGAGTTGTGGAACAAAGTGAAAGAAACGTGAGAGACAATAAAGACCCTCCCAGACTGATGAGGACCTGGGCTAGTGCAGTATGACACCACTGGAGGCTACCACTTGCTGGTCAAGTTTGGTGCTAATGAAAATGTAGTGGAGCAGTGCACGCAAACTGATTTCTCAACTCTTCCAAGTTTGTGCTAAGGAATGCTTCGTAGGTACACATGAAGCCTGCCCCAAATAATGATTGGTAGCCAGGTTGATTGTAGAGGGAACTATGTTCGCACCATCTAGCAAGCTGCACTTTAAAGGATAGTTCTGCCTAGATCTACATACTTAACTGAAAGGAAGTTCTGCATACTCCATGACTATTTTAGTCCATTGGCTAGTTAGATTTTGTATTTTCTTCTGTGTTTGTTCTTTTTTAACGCTGTGTATTGTGTAGATCTATTTTCCCATTTCCCAGATGCTTAAGTCATGAAGGTAATATTCGAAAGGGAGACAAAAGATATGAGCAAGCTACAGTTCTTAATCTGTGACATCAAATTAGAGTAAAGAGGGACACACGTAAGAGGTTACAAATGTGACCAGGGTTGCGTCTATTAAGTCTGTCACAAGGGCCTAATGTCTGACTTGTTTCCACCAGTGGTTGAAAATAATTTACAAGGGTACCCTAGAACCACATACAAGTGTCAAAGCAGTGGAGCCTATTTTCTGCAGTATCGCGTCATGCATGACCATTTTCTATATTATGCTTAGTCGTATAGATAGCATATGGGAAAGAGCTATTGATTACCTTCTGGTTGCGTTAATCTGCTTTTTAGACTCCCCACCGTCTTACAAATTTTTGTGCAATTTCTTGTTTTGGGGAAGGGGGTCTGTGTTTTGCTCGGTTTTGTAAAATAACAGCATCACGTATGTTGGGGGCTAGAGTTAACCTTGAACATTATGATACTCTGAAGGGCGATTCCCTAAATACAATGCATGATGCCATTTTAAATTGCGATTTCGCAATTAGGGATCGCAAATCACCATCAATTTAATGTTGATGGTAATTTGCGGAAACTTTGAAAAATGCACTAAAAAGCCTTTTCCAAAGTTCCATGTTATACACACTGTGTGCGCAACATGTGGTCGCCTGGCAATTTCAGGGGTGCATCAGGGTGTCCTTTGGCACCCTTCAAATTGCATACGCAATTTGCGAGTACCTATTTGGTACTCGCAAATTGCGCATGCAATTCCCATTCATTCCTATGGGCCTCTAGGCCCCTAGGAATGAATGGGAAGCTATTCCTTAATTGCGAATCGCAATTTGCAATTCGCAATTAAGAAATATGTAGGAATCACCATTTTTTTAGCGATTCCCACATGCATAAGGAATTGCGTTCCCTAAATAGCGGTTTCTAAAAAATCGCTATTAAGAAACCGCAATTCCTTATGTTGATGCGTGTGCCCCATAATGTATTGATATTGCTAAACATTAATTACCTATTTGCATTTAGTTTAATAAGCATTTACAGTGAATTTGTTAGTTTGTAATCTTGTACAGCTAAACTCCATATGGTATCTGGAGCATACTATTTAAGTGAATAAGTATATCATATTATTGGAGCATAGTTCCTAAAACTTTGTCCTGTAAGACCTAGCTGTCATTTATTGTTTCACTACAACTACTGTTTACAGTCACAAATAAACTCTTCACAGAAGGCCTACAGTTTTCTCAGTAGACTGTAAATGATTTATATTTCTAAATCATATATGGAGATCACTGAGATTTTTGAAAACTAGACTGAAGTTAATGCCTGTACATTATTTCTACCCATAACTGCAAACCCTGCAACAAGCCCAGATCTACTGAAATGACCATGGTACCTTGATTTTTATTGTCTGTTTATTTCTGTCAATTTCCCATATACTTGGGACATTAGTTCGGCCTTGACCCAAGGTTAATAACTAAGTTTTATTTAAATTTATAACCAGTTTATTCTATTGTTCAAACTTGTAAGCTGCAGTCACTTGACATTAGAGTTTTAGCAAGAAGCACAATCTATGTACAACTGGTGTCTGCCTAATGCAGGGTGAAAACATCTGGGCTGAACCAGGGTTTTGGGGAAGTCGACCATATAAAGCAAAAAGAGCTGAGTGGGAAAATGCACAACCCTGCTTATGGCCATTTTCCATAGTGTTTTTCTTTCCTCCATACTATGAAGACTCTCTCCAGGTGGGAATATGTACGAAAATAAGCGGTTTCAAAAAGGCTATGCGGACTACCCCCAGCTGACTATATGGCCCATAAGATGTTCATCAACTTGATCAAAAGCAGTAAATCGATAAAGCATGGCAATAATTTCTGCTTTTAGGTCGTACTACGCTCCACCATTAATTTTAATGGCAGTGCATTTGGAGTTGGGCTACAGTTTTCTGGAAGCACTCTTGATGGGTAGATGTTATCTGGTGTTCATCCAGCGATGCACGCAGAGGCTGAATTAAGGTCTTTACAGAACAAAATTCTCAGGTGTCTAACAGGGTTATTGAACAATAATGTCTAGACTGATTGCTTCAGTCAATCAATTAGTATGTATAATTGTAGAGCGCTTCTTGTCACCGATGAGGGTATCCAGGTACTGGCAGGGTCCAGTTGATTAGCGAATAGCCAGGTCGTGAGGGACTTTAGGAACTCTGGTGTCTGGAGGCTGATTGAACTTCAGGCAATGGTTAAGGTATGCGGGTCTGCAGTTGTGTAGGGCCTTTTAAGCGTGGGTCAGGAGCTTGAACCAGCATCTTTTCTGAACAGAGAGCCAGTGGAATTCCCTGAGGTAGGGGGTGATGTGGGTTTGTCTAGGAAGATCCAGGACGAGTCTGGCTGCCCGTTCTGTATGATCTGCAGTTGTCGGAGGAGGTGAGCTGCGATCCCTGCATAGAGAGTGTTGCTGTAGTCCAGTCGGCTGGAGATGAGGGCAGGGGTAAGGGTGTGTCTTGAGCTTTGGGGGAGCTATTTGAATATCTTACCAAGCTTGTGGAGGATGAAGAAGCAGGAGGAGGAGGCGGAGTTAACCTGAGTCATCATGTTTAGCTTGTTGTCAAGAATGATGCATAGGTTCATAGCATGGCCAGTGGGAGTAGGATAGATCCAAGTTCTGTGGGCCACAAGAATGCTTACCATGGGGTGCTTTTGTTCCCAACAACCAGTACCTCTATCTTGTCCAAGTTGAGCTTCAGGCAGTTGTCCTCCATTCAGTTGGTGATGTCTGTCATTTGGTTGTAGATGTTGGTGTTGGTGGTGTCTTCGGAGAGGTAGAGGATTTTTGTTGTGTCGTCGAGGTGATGTTGAGTCCGCTGATTTTGGCGATGCTGGCCATAGGTGTCATATATGTGTGGGGCTGAGCGAGGATCCTTGGGGTACTCCACAGATGATTTCCTTGAGTTCAACGGTGAAGGGGAGAAAGCTGACCTTTTGCATTCTCCTGGTGAGAAAGCATCTCCTTGGATGCTTGTGCAGCTATTTGATGAGTGTGTGGTGTGAGACCGTATTGAAGCCTGCTGAGAGGTCTAGGAGGATCAGAGACACAGTCTCCTTAGTCGAGTAGGGCTTGAATGTAGGCGATTGCCAGGATGATGGTGGTTTCGGTGCTGTGGTTGCTGCAGAATCCAGATCAGAAGGAGTCAAGTATGAGGTTCAGGTGCAGAAGAGAGGAGGGTTGTTAGTTGATAGCTTTCTCTAATTCTGAATTTAACAACAACAAGGGGCCCCAATTAGTCAGCAGGGACCTCGGGGAACATACTTTATACAAACAACAACGGTCCCATGCATACAAAAATGTGAAAAGACTAAAATATAGACAGAATCAATCTATATTAGAAGTGACATGTCCAGCCGGACAGTGGTCTTCAAATTTTACTCAATTTACAATTTATTACACAGCACGAGATACCTTCCACAAGTCAGCCAGTGTGGAGCACAAGCCTGTGCCCAGCACTTACAGAACGGGTACAGAGCGTGGGTGTAGAGAGCAAAGAAGGGCTTTTAAGGCAAAGCACGTTTTTCTGTCATCAATACAATTGTGCAGAATATTTAAGCAAAGCACCATACAAACACTTAGTAATCACGTTTTGGCATTAGGTGCTAGAAAGGTCGACGGCGTTTCGGACCCCCTAGTAAATCACATGGACCATCATCAGGACATTACAATCAAAGCCTTAACAAGAATTTAGCCTCTAATTGCCGGTGATCCCGCAACGGAATCGGCGGGGAGGAGTAAGAAGAAACGAGCGCCCACAATGAGGCGTGTCGGGCCGCGGTACACAGTGGTATCCGTCGGGGCCAGGGGGACCAGGTGGATCGGTGGAAAAGGTGCTCCCTGGCATGCTCTAATTCTTAGGCCGGGAACAGGAGCAGGGGAGATCGGTCAGTAGTTAAGTTCGGTCGAGCCTGCTGATGGTTTCTTTAGTAGGGCATTGACTTCTCGATATTTCCATTCCTTGGGGAAGGTGGCTGGGGCAATTGAGGTGTTAAACAAGGTGGTGAGTATGTGTCTAGTTCTAGCTTCTCCTAGGTTGAAGATGTGGGGAGGGGATGGGTGGGTTGGAGCCCCTAAGTGAACCGAGTTCATGATGGAGGCGATGTCCTCTGGGGCGAGGTGGCTCCATTCAGTTAGTTGGATGTCTGTGTGGTAGCTGGGTTGTGTTGCTTGAAGAAGTCAGTGACCTTGGTTTGGGGTTTGAAGTTTCTGTAGATGTTGTAAGCCTTGTCTGCAAGGTTGTCTCAGAGTTCCTGTGATGGGCCAATGTTGTTTGTTGCAATCGTGTTTTATAAATTAATATTATCAACCTTCCCCAACAGGAGTTGGGAATTGTGAGGCTGCTAAAAAAACTAAAAATTATCTTTATATCTTTACCCTTTGCTTAGTAGTGATTATTCAATAGATTGGTATGCCACCGGGACCTTGAACTCACAAAGCTTTCCATTTTAATATTGCATTATGTACATTTCAGTACGATGAAAGAAAAATGGTTTTATGCAAATATGTTGGCAGATCCTTCGGTAGTACTCTAGTTCGGTTAAAAACAGAGAAAGGAGAAACCCATTGCATCTTATTGACTGGAGCAGATTTCTTTAAGGAAGCTAAATCAGTTGCCAGCAGTTTCTGCCAAAATGTATGCATATTATTAGTAAGCAACACTTTTTTATAGTGTGCTAGTTGCGTGCTTCCAATGTATCTCAAATTCATTTCCTACTTGTGTGTGTTAATGTTCTTGATTGTTTAATACAAGAAGTAAAATTAGAATCACTGTGATTATACTCAGCAAAGCATGCAAATATTATTTGCAGGATTTAGTGTGTCAAGTGAATGATACTCATCCATAACTAGAGAAGGAGTGTCATTAGACATGTAAGATAAATAGTTAAATCTGTTTCCACTTTGTGATTCCAGAATACCGTGTTGTTCTTCTAATTAATCCCCAAAGGGCAATATAATGTAAGATGGCAAATATGCCATTTGGGTTCAAAGAAAATTCAAGAAACAGTGCCTCGTCACCTTTCGAGAAAATTCAACTTTTGCTGGCATTGGAAAACTACACCTGAAATTCTTAAACTGATATTTCCAAGTGTCAGCGGAAAAAGAACAATTCATTGAAACACCATAATCCAAATAATAGATCATTCTTCATAGACTAAAATTCTATAAATTTTTTGCAGCAATGAAATTCAAATGGAAGATGGGCTCTCTGTCTTTCCAAACTATTTCAGTTTTAGTTGTACTCACCACTTATTTTTTTCATGTGGCTAAGTATAGTATCAGTAATCATGTAGGATAAAGCGTAATATATGTTAATCACTTCTCTTTCACTTTTATTGAAGGTTATCGTAAAACTTGTTAGATTTTTCCCCTTTTCAGCATTTACTGTCTTTCTTTTGTCTGACTGGTTGTTGTAAAATGTTTTTAACCGTTCTCGAGCAACACCATTATTATTCCTTAAAAAAGGTGATACTTTATCGTAGTTGAATGAATCCATATACCTACACATCATTAAACTTTTGAGAACATTATCAATGGCTGACAAAACTGTACATTGGAGAAACACTTTAAGACCACAGTAATGAATGCAATAGCAAGGAAAAATAAGATAATGCCATATCAAATATATATGATGCAAAGATATGTAAATTAAGCAACATGATGATTGCGAAGTATCTCTCCCACATAATATATTTCTGTGTGAACAAGAAAAATGAAAACACAAAGCATGAGAAGTGCACCCTTGATAAAGCAAGAGAAAATAAGAAATATTGGTACAAAGAAATGAATAAAAGTGATTTTCTGCCTTGGCACATGCTCATTAGTATTCTGTTATGGCCAAATGGCATCAAATAAGGTGTGAGTGGAGTCCTTTGTTAGATAATCTATTTGGCACTGAAATTGGAGAGATGTGGCATTTTCATGTCCAATGTTTGGGCATTTTCAATATACAAACACTTGAATTAGAAGTTATAACATGAGGCATTTCATGGCACATGCTTTAAAGTAAAAGATATATTTGCTTGCAGAATTATTAGTGACTATATGTACAGGAACCTCAGCAAAGGTGTTGGAAGGAAAATGCATAATACTTCTATTTGTATAGTTACTCTTTTTGAACTTTGCGTGTCACCACATTCTAAATGACTTTATTTAATTTGGAATGCGGTGACCCGCAAAGTGTATCTTCACCTAAGAACCAAAATTAGATTAGATCGGACCGGGGAAGGAATAATTAATCCATGAAACCAATAGCCCTTTTGGCAATCATAACTGCATCATGATTGATTCACAGGGAGACCCTTGCGCCCTCGTGTTGCCTGAGATTTCTTTAGCCTCGTTTGAACCACTGACAGTTGCTCCTTATATGTTTTGTCCTGATGATGAACTGTTAAATGACTTTGGTCGAAACGCCGCAGACGCGTTCACTGGCAAAAAATCAGAGGAAGCATTTAGTGTTATTTGTTTTTGTGACTCTACAAACCTGTCACTGTATATATCTTTTTCCTTTTTTCTACCATTATTATTTATGTTTACACTAAAGTTTGTCTTTGTTATTGACATATGGTTGTGTAATTCTAGGAGCACTTTTTGTATTGTTGTATATGTATCTTTACAAAATATTTGTTACTAAATGAAAAATATTTTTTGACAAATTCTGAAGGGTACCGAATCATCATTTTTTGATTATTCATATGAATCATTTAAAGTCACAAATGTTTTCTTTTAATTAATAACCTGAACCACTGAAGCATTCATATTATTTCTTTGCAGAACTGCATTTAATACATTAATTCTAAAGATAATATAATTGTGCAAAGAATTTAGAACTGATCACATCAATTGTCATGATCAGCTAATTGGAATCTGAAATAGAAAAATCCGAAGCAACCTCAGAAAGGCTGCATCATCACTTGATTTGTATGATGTTGAGTAATGAGGTTTAAAGAATGGGCTTTAAGACTCTAGTTCTCTGTTGGCAGCTCCAGATTAAATTCTATTTATCATTTTTTTTGTTTTTTCTTATTCTTAGAAAAAATACAATGTTGCTTTACATGCATTTTCTTTTAATGCCCTATTAATAGTAATTGCAGTTACCATAAGTTTTCAAATACATTTCTTTCCACAATATTTTATTTTTATAGAAACCATTGGACCACTTCCTGCTCGAGAAAAAGTTTTTGCTACAATTCTGAAAGAGGAAGAGGTCCTTGGGGACCCTTTCCCATTTGCGGATGGGTTACCACCTACTTGAATAGGTGTTAAAATGTGAATGTTTTGCAACTGCATTACGGTTGCAAAGCATCGTTACATACCTCTATGGTTCGGTATTGGGAACAGATGCACTAAACAAGCACCTTCCTAATACTGAATCGGTATGTATTTGCAATTCAATGTTGAGATTCAATAACATGTTACTGAATAACAAATTTGAATTCATACATACTAAAATGCATTTTACCGGACACAAACTGCCCGATTCTGCAAATTGGGCTGTTTGGGACTGGTTAAATGCTTTACACATATGGTCCTTAATGTTTCTTATTTTACGGAGACACTACTTCTACATTTCCACAAAATATGAGGATGCGTCCATTATTTTCCCACTCTAGGAAGTGGCATAATCCACCTCTGCATAACAGTAACTTTGAGGGTTGGAAAGAACCAGCCGAATGTCTTTGGCTCCCAATAAGCTTAGAAGTTAATGAGTATTGTTCAATTTTTGATTTAACAACCTTCTGTCTTTCCTTCCATTCTACTCAGAAAGACAACTCACCACAGCTTTGTCTGCAAGTATATATCTTATTGGCAGTAGCACATTTCAATAAATCCTTATTCTGATCAGGGAATTCAGACACACACAATTATCAAATTTAAGTTACAGGCACAATAACACTGCTAAATTGGGCTGTGGAAGTTGGTACAGATGTGATTTCTTTGTAACAGAAATGTTATGTGTTTGTTTTTCGCGACTGGCATGTGTGTGGCTTCTTGGCTGTGACACTAATGGATACACACTATTAACATCTGAGTGTAAAATTAGAAAATACGAGCTGATAATATTGATTGCTGAAATGTGGGAAGTTCTGCACTGCTTAGGGTGTCTTGTTGGCATTAAATGATTTAGCTTTTTATTGTGAGGAAAAAATATATAGTCTGCATTTTATCTGCTTTCATAGGATACAATTGTGATTCTACTGACCTAGGCAACTATGTCTGCTGTGCAGTATAAGAGCAGAGAGCTAGCTGTAAGACTGGCTGAGGAGAGAATTGAATACGAAATTGACAATACATTTGTGTATGTGTTTGTGGTGTGTTAGTTTTTGCCAATAAATGTGTGCAATAAAACATGGTATTTACAAGAACTAAACCAACAAAAGTACATTCACACATTTATTGCTGCAATGCAAAGGTCACATCACATCTTAGTCCAACAGTACAGCTTAACTTACTAGTAAAAAGCACTGCCTATTGCCTCGCATATCCCACTCCAGAAGCAATTTATATAAGAAATCAACTGAGACCCTCCTCATAAGACCTGGTTATCTTGATTCGTCCTGACTGCACAAAGAATGAAGGTAGCCCCTTGTGCTCTGGCTATGATTAAATCTATTTCTTTTTAAATACAGCACATGCAAAGCAGACTGGCATTAACCATACATTCCGATCGGCTGACTGTTATAGATTAGGTATTGCCATTGTCGAGGGAGACACGGGGTGTCATGGCCGACTCTAGTCTTTGCTTCTTGTGAGTACTGACCCCTGCCCACCATCGGCATGATGCACTCAGGACATCTCCGTATATACTGCATATGTCATATCAGTGAATATGCATGCAGCCCAATAAAATATTATTTGAAATATATGTGCTAATAAATGCTCCTCCACTCATTTATTACTACAATTCCAAGGTAGCAGTGTACATGTTACTTTAGTACAACATAAATAACTTGAGTGGTTACTGCTTAATGCCTTACGGATTCCATGGTACAGTATTTTACCGTGAAGTAGAACTGTGGACATAATAAAAATACATATTTGACATGGTTTTATCTTATTGTGTGTCTGATATCCCTGGTACTCTGGTTAAATAGATTTCTTTATTACTATCTCATGCAAAAACCACAGGTAAACAGAGATTTATGAGGAATTTATAATCGTTGATGAAGGTAGGGAGGAATACTTACTTGTTATTTTGGTTCTTGTGAATCATGGTCTGCACTATCTTTTCTACCTTTATTTGATACCTTAACCATAGTATTCAGTATAGTGAAGTTCAGTTATCTTGTCTTGTTGAACAATGAAGAATCCTTAATAACTATACTTTGATTTAAAATGTGCATGTTGAGTAATGATTATAGATGTGTTTTGCCCATTTTAAGGCATTTGTCTGTGGAGGGAAATTGTCTCTCAAAGTTTTCATTATAAGGATGTTATGGGATGGCATGTTAAATATTCTTTCCAGAAAAATATGCAAGCATGGTGAATGGAAACATCTCTTACGCGTTACTTTTCTGAAATAGTTAATCATGTGCTGTTTGAAAACTAAGCAATATTCTGCGACAGAATGCTATTGTATCTCTGTATAGTATTGGAATTCAGTTTCATTTATTGAGCAGAGTATATGTGCTAAAAATCCCCCTCTCTTTTTTATAACACATACACTAAGGGCCTTATAACAGGGGGCCGCATCTCGGTTTAATTTCCGACCGCCGCATTACAATGCGGTGGCCAGGAACTAAACCAGCCACCTTTCCGCACCTTGGAATTACGATACTTGGTCTCCGGCAGGCTTTCCATGCCAGGCATTCGGACATGGAAAGCCTGTTGGAGAGCGAGTATGGGGGCCCATCGCAGGGTCACCTTTCCTTGGCGTCCTCCGGTTGGTGGCCAAGTTAATCCCTGCACCTGTGGCAGACACCTTGAGGTGCCTGCCACAGGGTGCAGGGATTAACACCACCTTCTATTTCCCTATGGGAGCATGTACTATGGCCAGTTTACAGCAGTAACTCATGCTCTCTTAGAGAAATGTCGGAATGAGACCGAACAGTGTTCAGTTGCATCTTAATCAAGTGGTCGGGACCACCAACTGAAGGTCGGTCAATCCCGTTTCCGAGACGGTAGACATTGTAATAGGCCCCCTATTAATGTATTTTCTTTACCACTTGTTTCCCTTATCCTTTGCCATAAACATGCATTTTAAACTGACGTTTTGGTATGTGGTTTCGAAACAATCCCTTATTAGACTATGCACCAAAGTCTGCACTACCTTCCTAAAGGGATTCCCTTAATTAAGATTCATTGATTCGTATAGCCGAATGTCAACCATTTTCAATAGTCCAATGGTGCTGTTGTGAGTTCAGTAGGCAGACAATGGTTTGCCAAAACTGGAAGATGCTCCCATAAGGGAATAAAGTCAAGCCTTACCTGTGTGGTTGTACCTCTAGTTTACTTGTGTGATTTGAACCTGAAAATATTTTACACTAACTGGCCTTTTTCGAATTTCCTTGCTTCCCTTGTTTGAACCCCTATAGGCATTTGTATTTTCTTGTGCTTATTCTCCATGTGCTCCCTGTTTACTTAATTGTTAAAATATGGTTGTGGGTTATCACCAGAGATAACACCATCTAGGGGCTAGTGCGGCACTTTGATGGATTGGCATACCGTCAACCTGGGTGAATATACAGCCTTAAAGGAATTATTTTGTGCCTTTGACTCTATCTGTGGGATGTGGTGTGGGTGAATGTGCCAATATTAAGATTTCTCAAAGCATCTTCACTTGTGAAGTGTTAATATTGGGGTGCAAATATCTTCTCTCTTAATCTCAAACTTGCCTCTCACTGTGTATCCCCCATTCCTGATATAGTCACAAACCTGGTCTGTCATGTTCATCTGTTGTCCAGGCATCAGGATTGTATATTACATGTTATTTTCATCACCATTTCCTCTACTGGACGACATTTATCAAACTAAAGTTGCTCAGATCCTGCATCATACAAGGGCATGTGCACTAAAGTAGATCCTGAGTGCCCAGAAAACCAGATACGCCTTAAAGATGAGATTGTACACTTTCAGCTGAAAGCATCCAAAAGGTAATTCACTAGCTTCACTGACAGTTAATCATTCCAGCTTTTCACCAAAACACAAGGTCTCTTGTATCAGTCTTCCCTCTCTTCTTTCTAGAATATGTGTCTAAGTGTACTCCTGAGCATAATGTGGTATGCTATGGACTGCTGTGAGCAGTACCGTAGGATGTGATATTGTGTACTGTAATATAGTACTGTAATTGGTGGTCTCAGTGTTCAAGTATGATGAGTTGTGGTCTTCTTTTGTGAGGTGCAGTGTACTGTGATGCACTATGATATGTGATATAGTATCATGAGATATGTTATAATGTGTGGCATGACATAGGTTGTACAGTTTAATGCTTAGAATGGCCAGGTGGTACATGCTATTGTTTTCTCGGGCATGTTAAGGTCCAAAATGGTGGATGTGAGCTAGGATGTTTTAAAGTTAGGTTTGGCACTGGATGGTAGGGCTGTTGTCATCAATTTTATACTAGCATGTTCATTTACGAGCTGATCATTGCTAAAATAAATCCTATTGTTAAACAATGCTGGCTGAACAATCACAGGGTATTTGTTTTTAAACATAGAGCCTAATTTACTAATATCCTCAGAAATTTGGTCTCGTAAGGGTGCTTGCACATTTATATCAAATTTCTGATTTTTTTGAGTTTACAAAAAATTCCTTTAAAATTAAGTGGAATCTGTGACTTTGGCTGCTCCCCAACAACATCCACATACTTAACATATTTTTTTTCACTCCTCATCTCGTAAACATACACCAATTTTGAAGGTGTTCTCTCTCATTTCCAACACCCCGATGACCTATTCATGTTTGGCGATGTGTGTTTCAGGCTATCAAATTGGGAACTATGTAAATGATAAAACTTGAGCTCATGTTTGTACCTGCACTCCCCATGTCCTGTTTTACCTCCTAAAAAATAAGAATTATTTTCGTTCATTTCTAAAAAGCAAGAATTGCAGCTATGTAGCTTGTTTTACCTTGTTGGCTACCATTTGATGGGCTTTGTTACGCCATACCTAAACAGACCTACTGCTAAGATATGCAATTTGAGTCAAACTGCCCTACAGGAGCATACACAGCTCTAGAATCACACCATCTCAATTGACCTGGACAAAAATGGATCCACAACACAAAAATGTACACTTTATGCTGTCAGATAATAGTTTACTTTTTACCGAGAAGTCAACCAAGGTAAGCTTTATTCTGTTCCCAAATTCCTATGGTGATTCTGGGTTGAAAAAACTTTATAATCAGATTAATTGTATCAGAAATTCCTCTAAGCCCTAGGTACCAATAAGCCAAACATCTCGAAGAAACTATGTAATCTTGCATTACAATTATTGTCTATGGGTGCCTGAACCGCATTTTAAGGCACACCCCCGGAGTCCACAATTGAAGTCTCTGCACTGTGACAAACTATTACCACTACTATAGCCACCATTCTGCCCCCCTAGTACAACACTGACAGTCTACCAATTTGAATTGTGGAGATGAGAAAAGCAAAACATAATCCCAAAAGCAGCCCAGGTACCTGCTGGTACTTTGCAGACATGGATTATCACACTACTGCAGATGTTAATCTGTCTTTACTCTCTGCAGGTTTGATTCAACTACATCCAATTGGAATCCATAAGAACTTGGTGAATATTCCCCAAAAGAGCGAATTAGAGGCCTGATATTTATTTTACCTCAGAAGAATTAATTCTATATTAAATCGCTTTTGGCAGACAAATGTATCTGCACTTCATAAATTGTAATCTGAGGAAAACTATTGAGCTTCTGCTTTTTTGCACACTAGCAGAATATACTTTTCTGATTTCTGAAATTAAATTGACATACACTAGCCAACTTCACAATAAAATGTAAGGAACCATGTTAAGAACCTGCAACAGAAAGTGCTTGATTATCATGGTTGGGTTCTAATTGCGCTTCTGATAAAAGGCCAAATTGTGTCTCATAATCAATTCCGACCTTCTCAAGTTTCTCCTACTTTTCAAAATCCTCCCTTCCTGTCTCAGTTGCTTCTTCTAACAGATCTACAAGCCCTTTGCTCCTGCCCTAGTTTTGATGCGAAATTACAACTTCCTTATCTCTGTAGAGTTTACTAAAGTTGGCATTTCTGCTGGATAAACCTCTTCCTGTTGACCTACATTCCGATGTGACCTTTGGATCTAGCCATATGTGATGCACAACTTTAGCCATCTCCCCACGCTGCTTTCTACAGTTTAGGGCAGTAATTACATGAAATTGCTTTTGTTTGTTGAAACATGCGACAAAATTAATTGAATTTTAGAAACCGTTATATTTTCTGTATTGTAATCCCCCTTTATCATAGGCTCCAGTTCTAGTAGAATTTGCAACTTTGAGTATTAAACTGCTTTCCTTTCCCATTCCCCCACGTCTAACTAAAATATATTAGAGGAATTCAGGCCAAGTTGACCTAGTGATTCCTGTTTAATTATAACTATTCCATGCAGTTTTTCTTACATCAGATGGTGCATTACATCTCCTGAGAACATGGAACAAGCTGACAAGAACCTTCAACAATTCAATACAATTTCAAAATAAATACAAGCATGTAGCATGGTCTTTGTTGATTGCGAGAGAGCCTGTGTCTTTCTGGTCGTGCACGTAGATGTCACTGGTTAACAGTGTGCGGTGGAGCGTCAACCAGATACACAGGCAAAACATCTAGGGAAGACGTTTGAACGCAAAATAAGTTTTCACCTTATTGTAAAGTTTGGTAAGATGTTTTTCCTGAATCGGGGCATTTGTAGAAGAAAAAAAAATAACGTGTTATCACGTTGTGAGATAGATTTAAGACTGTCCCCATGTCAATATATTATTCCTTAATCTTCATTTTCGAGCAATTCCAGAAAACACACACCTTCTCCCATATTATTAAAGTTATTTTCTTGTTGACATTTCTTAATACTGAGTAATTTTCTGAGCTCATTGTATTTCTTACTTGTGTGTTCTAGAGTCTAAATTTCTGATTGTATTTTCAGCCTATCAATGAAATATAATTTCACTGTTTGTATAAACAAGGAAATAGAAACAAAATGAAACTCAACCCACCTCATTGGAGAGTTACACGTGATTTCAAGTATGATATGATATGATAAATGGGACTTGTAAAGCGCACATACACCTACGGTTTCTTGGCGCTGGGGTGGGAAGGCTATCCAGTACAGATCAGGTAAGCTAATTATAGGCTAACGAGAAGAGCCAAGTTTTCAGAGATTTCCTGAAATGGGCGTAGGATGAGAGGAGGCGAAGTGCTGGAGGTAGAGAGTTCCAGAAAAGAGGGGCCTGAGTGGAGAATCGTAGACCACCGTGTTTTTTTTTTTTGCTGTCTGCAGATCAGTTTCAGTGCCTGTCTGCAGAACAACTCCCAAGAACTTCAATACCGCTTTCCAAAAACTTTGTATATTTATGTAACGATACAGGTTCTTAAGAAATACATCTTGTGAAGCATTAGACCTCCTTTACTGCTGCCATTTTATTTAAGTGTTAAGGAGACAAATACATTCTAAGTTAAGGTTTCAGGAACTTTCTTTGTAGGTGGGTGGATTCCAGGAATTTTGCACTTGTTAACATACAGAATGTCCTATATTTTCTACCTTAATGACAAATTTAAAAATGGTTCCTGCAGCCTGGTACCTGACCCAAGAAGATTGGAGATGAGCTTGAAGGTATTTGAAGTGCTGGGTGAGCTTCTTTGTTCACTAATCCGAGGGTAGTTATAAAGTCCCCCAATCTTAGCAGTATCCTCAGGGGCGTTTGAAGTCTGTAATTCTCCAGGGAGTTTTCAGGGATTAGGAAAAGCAAAAGAAGCACAGGGTAAATAAAGGTTAGAACTTCTGCTTCCAGCCCTCCATGGCCGTATGAACGTTGCTGCTTCCTCTCAGGGCATCCTTTTCTTAGGCAACTGTACACCTTGTATAACTGGCCAAAAGATTTTGAATTTCATGTCCCAGTGAAGTTTTTAAATCTCTCCAAACTATCTTCTAATTTTTTGGCCAATTATGAATTAAACATATGTTCATATAGTGCAGCTTTAAACACTTTTTGCAGATGGAAACGGTGGTGGATGATTAGAATAACATGTTTTGCTCAATTCCAATACCTCAACATTATTGCAAGCTAAAGTCAACAGAAGCATGTCTGTGTGAAAGAGTGACATGCTTGAACCTGCATCTTAATAAAATGTGTTCTGTAACACACAGAGACCAACATAGGGCTGGAATAACCAACAGCCTACTGAAGAAAGTACTGTCGTCTACAAACCAGCATTTAATAAATGACCGCCATGGTTTCAACTGTGCTAAAAACAAAAGGATTAGCCATAATGTATTTCTTCTTCCTTATCCTTTAAACTCGTTTAGTGATCTTAATATTTGTAGGTCTCCTTATCAGTGCAGCCACACCACCTGCACTGATCACTTGAAACCTATTCAGCCTCTTGCATCCAGCTGTGTGATTGAATGTGTTATCAGGTAATGGGGATGTGTGTTTTACTGAGCAAAGCATTCTTTGTGGCTTGGTCTCACATTAAAGTGAATTATGTTTTCTTTTCTCACATGATCCAATCAGTTGTTGCTTAGAAAGAATAATGTCATGCATATTACTCCTAAAGTGAATCTCTTCATAGGCTTCTTAATTCTACTAATTGTTAACTAATTATGTTCATCTGACCGGTCCCCTTATGCTGTGAAGACATTTGACTTTCTCCTAAGTAATTTCTCTTTGTCTATGGGCAACCACATGGCCTTCCCCACAGTTTCATCCCTCAGGCTCGAACCCATAGACTCTTTTTAGTCCTACAGGAGCTCTCACCCCTCTTTCTAGGTTATGCAGTGAGACACTTTTAAAGAAAATATGTAAAAAATAACACAAAAGAGTCACAAAATTTCTAAAGCACACTATGATGTGGACAGTCTGGAGATTAAGGGTTAAAGGAAATGTGCACAGTGGTTCATTTATTTTCTTCTCCACATGCAGTGCTTATTTCAATATGGAGAAATTCTTTCAACTCTCCCCCTAGACAAATGTGACCATTTCTGGCACTATGCTACCTTTAATGCATTCCTCCTCCTACCTTTTTTGGAGTAAGGGTGTGAAATGCCATTGGGAATGCAAATTCCCATTAAGCTCAGGCTTTATGGGTGTTGCCAGCTTCTCACTTACCAACACTTGCACTCCTCATGGGTCTTCCTTATTACCACCCTTTCTGAAACTACATCTTTGTCATTTGAGCTAACTAGAGTGTATTTGGAGTTGTATTTTGTATCTGCGGGTACAAATGTCAGCAGATTTCACTCTATGAATCTCATTTGTATTTTCATATAAAATTACTTGCATATGTAAGGAAGATTTCACAAAGGTTTTTATGCATGAGTCCCATCACTGTTTTTTATTAAGGCGAATCAATATCATAGACGTTTGATATGAATATTTCCGGTAGCTCAAAACACCTACATTGCTGTATCCTCTTTAGCTCATTGTTTCATTTTCATTTTCTTCTAGTTATTCTCTAGCATCTACTTTGGAAAATATGCAGCAGTGTCTTAAATGTTTCTCGCTGTATTACCATTGTTACAGGACCTTTAGTTTTCATTTCAGCATTCAACTCGTTCACTTCCCAAAATCTCTTAGGTATTTCTTAAATTGCATCAGGGAAGGTTTCAAAAGTAAAAGATATTCTCCAAATCAGATTATCGAAGTTTTCTGGCTTTTTGTTGGGAAATATTTCCTTTTTTTCCTTCAGTAGTCAACAAAATGGCAATATAACTGTGAGAAACACTCTTGGCAGCTTTGGCAAATAAAGGCTTCTTTAATTATTGTGCCCTACTAGTTCCTAATTGTTTTTGGCAATGGGCCAAGGAATAACAGATATATTCATTTTGCTTCCTGAATCAAGAAAGCCTTTATGAAGTAGACCTTATACAAATCAATGGGACCTAGCTAGTCGCTATCTAGGAAAATATTAGATTTCCTTATTTAATGTCTTGCCTTAGTGCACACCAGGGTTAAACTTTCCCTAAGGTATTCTCAAAAATATGTACTACAACATGAGATACGACTATTCATAAAATACCACATGCTTTAAGGGATTAACATTAACCAAGAATATTTTTTATCTCATAACACTTCAAGGGTTTAGAGAGGAATCCGATTATTTACCATTAGGAGATTCTTTTTGCTATAACAGCAAAACTAATAAACAACAAATAAAATAACGGAGGCATAGATAAAGGTAAATTGTTTTAAAACTGTCTAAACTAGAGAGTGGTTCTAAACTAGTGGCATGCAGTTTCGGGAATTAATTACCTATTAGAAAGGTTGTCCATCCTTTTAATTTTTTTTAGGAGATCTCGGTAGACAAAAACTCTTCGGAGGGCCATTTCACAGATGAGATCCAGAAATTCTGAGCATTCCAAAATCCATTCTGTTTTTCCAAACATGAAGCAAAAAACTGGTTGGCAAATTGACAATAAACACCGCAATGTTAAATGCAGGGAGATCCTTTTGATGCAGGCCCATGAATCTTAAACTCTCTGTAATTGGAGAACATGGATTCCCTCCTCCTGACTGAATTTCAAAATATGTCTGTGGCCCCCGTAAGTCATTCATCATATGGTTTGGCTGCACTGCCTTTTGATGCTGATGACACACACATAATGGACAGCAAAGAGAAAGGCACGACAATTCTGCATCACTGTACTATAGAGAATGGATCCTGGTAGCAAATAAGCTTGCTTAATGTAACCAGGGGCAAAACTGAAGAGATCATTCAAAAACATCAGATCACCCTCCACAGTTGGCATCTTTCACACATGTTTCAAACTTGTTAGTAAACACTGTTTCAAACTGACCCTTTCCTTCACACTCATCCCCACGCAATTCTGTGATAAGAACGTGCTTCTTTCATTCATGCACATATTGATAAATCCTCTATACACTTAAATTCCATACATGCTGACAACAGCAAATGTTAAACTCGATAAAGGCAACAGCCTCTGCTTTCACTATTCATTATTTATGCCACATATGATTCTGCCAGTGTTTAGCAGAGCAGGAAGAGCCTAATGCACACTATAGCATTCAACGAAAGAAAAAGATCTCAAAGTGGAAAAGGACAATCGTTCTAGAAGAAGAATTCCATCAGAAGAAGAAGACCCCTTGAAGAGATTGATTTTCCCTATTGTATATATCTTGTAAATCTGCTTGACCCAGTGCTAGAGATGGGTGAAAATGTGTAGACATTTGTGATAGCCATGTAAGTGTGTTTGAAAATTAAAAGTCTTCAATCCTGTTTGAAAACCATACATTTCATTTCTTCAGAACGAGGTGTAGCCTTAGCTGCACACAAAGAGCAACAATATGCAAGATGAACCAGGTACCAGTATAGCTTTTGACAAAGGTTTGCTTGTATTCTGTTTATGATAAAACATAGCTTTGTTCAACCAACCTAAGACCAGCATTTCTCTGTTAGGTCAAATGAAGACGGTATCCAGAGATTCTCTAAATAACCATGTTAGATAGTAACCATGAAAGGTGGCAGTATTGTTATTGGCCATAATCTAACTGATGATAGAAGAATTATGGAGACAATATGATTTTGGTCTCTCAAGGTTAATTCTAGTCCGGTTGCAGTCACTGGAGTTGCACGACAAAGGAAAAACAATGATCCAAAATTGCGATTTTTGCCATGAATAAGAGTCAGAATTGGTAACAGAGCTGATTTCCTCACCACAAAGAAAAGCCGGTTTACTACTTATTTTGTGTTTCTTCACTCTATGCCATTAGTTGAATGTCCTTTGTTTATGAGTTGCCATTCCCTTTTATATATGTTAATGTCATTTATTCCGGTATTTGAGGCAATACATTTTAAAATAATGGTTAATGTACAAAAGCATTTTCCACTTTCAAGACCCCAACATTCTTTCAATCACACCAGCATTTTTGAAACCATGCCAAATTCTGAAAGGTGAGGTTCTCCAAACACTGGAGCCAAACATTATATTGGCACCAAATCATTCAGAATGTCCTCCCACAGATAGAGACCCTGAGACAGTCAACAGTTGGTGGTGTGGCTAACAGTGCTAGCTGGGTGAAGAAAAGGGATGTAGGTCCATACAATACATGCCCTTACCATGCATAGTAAGTATTATAAGGTATGTGAAACATATATAGTATATATATACATATATACGAAATTTACTTATAACCACTCTTTACCACCCATACCAAACCTTAAAAATACTCTTACCATCGATAAACCCTAACATTACCCCTGACACTCTTAACCCCTACCCACCACAAACCCTACATTTACCCTTACCACTCTTTACCATTGCCTACCCTATAGACCTAAATTTACTCTTACTACACTTTACCACTACCCACCCTAAATCCTAAAATTACCCTTCCGACTTTTTAACCCTGTGTGCAGTACAGGCAACATTCTAATGGCTGTTTTCCTATGAAAAGGTGATCTATACCAAGAGTGACACCCATCATGTTTAATCTTGGAATTAGCTGGGAGAAAGATTTCTCAGAGGATGGCATCAGAATAGAGCTGTAGCTCAGATTATATTACCCCCACAAGATGGTGATTTAGGTAGAATCAAGCCTGAAAGTAGCAAGCCTTAAATGTATATGTGAAGCTCTCTGAAGCCTTAAAATTAAAGAATACTGAAGCCTCTTACAGTACATATTCCGGGGGTGCTTGTGTTCTCTTTCAAGTGTTAAATGTTAAAGTTGTGATCATAGCTCTTGACACCACTGGTGGATGATGTAGGGAATCATTCAAAGACCGTGTGCTGCATAACATTCCTGTGTGGGCACTTTTCATTAGATTTATAGAGTACTTTTTCCCTGGAGTCTCTGAACTGTCGCACTGAATATCACTGCACTTCTTCCTTAGAGTGGTGAGCAAGATGGAACTCCATATGAGGCAAAAGGTCCTTGATCCCCTTATTCTGGCATACAGCACATCCTTAAGATGGAAAATCTACCCCATGTAGGTCAATTGTCAGTTCACCTCCTGTATTGGCCAGTGCGCAGGTTCTTTTTTTGCTCTTGTGGGCTATTTCTCTGTCCCTCCTTGCAGCCCCACAATTAAGGCTCTATTTTTGCAAACTTGTTCTTAAATTAAAACTGAGGACCTGTTTTCTATCACAATATCCAATCAAAATTACAATAAATCAAGAGGAAGATGTTTTAAAGAATTTGGATAACGGGTTGTATCTAGGAAGGGTTGTATTTTGGAATTGTGACTAAACATTTAAAATGGCTTTAAACTACCAATATAAACTAACGTATTGCATGTGGTTAAGGTTGTGGACTACATCTGGCTAGTTGCCCTGTCTGATCTAAAAAAGAACTATAATTTTCTGTGAGGCCCCAAGCAATTAGAAGATAAATACAACCTAGAAGTATAAATATAAATTGGACAAACACACTCAGGGTGAGACAGCACTAACCTGATAGGGATGCAGACACACTGATACAGGTTCAAGGTGAGAGTTGTAAGACCCAGTCATCCCTAGAAGCACAGTCCAGTTTTGCCAGACCCAACTCAAGGCGTTAACCTTCGAACAGATCAAAGAGGTATTTCCAAGCAGTTAACATTGCACTGTATAATTACTCTGTAATGCGTCATAAAATAACATAAACCGTTATAGCCCACCACTCTCTTAAACTCCCTTTGGGAACAAAGTGACAAGTACAGATCCAATCCATTAACGTTCATCAAGGGCAGAGTAAGAATGATACTTCTCTGAATTTTGAAATGGCAGTTAACATCTGTTAATCTTCATCACCTATGATATAGTACGTCCTATTGGGGCAACAGAAAATGGTCCATTAGGAGCTGAGTCAAAGTACACACTAGTAAACACAAATAAGCAGATCCGACGCAAGGGCTGCATGCATGAATTGACATACAAGCTCTTAAAGACCAAAACGTATAGGTCGTAGAGAGGAAAGTCGAAACACAGGGGCCACTGTGCCGATTTTCTGTTCTTCGCATTAGACAAAGGAGATTGAAAAGCACTTGAGGCTATTTCTTCTGTTTTTTGTTCTCTCCATCAAAAAGTTGAGCACTATATTCACTAAAGACTGAATTCATTTAGTAATAAAGGGCTGCAGTACAGAGAAGAAAATACTAGTAGGGCCTGCTTCTTAAAAAAAGAAACATGAGATCCATGGTTCTGAAGTCATCAGCATAGAAACACGTCTTGCTGAAATCAGTATATTGAAAAGCATTAAGCTTTCTTTGAGTGTTTTCTGCAAGATAAATAGAGGCAAACGCCATTCTATATGAAAGAAAACTTGCAATCAGTCACATTTTAAGATTATCCAGTTATCTAGCAGACACTAGTTTAAGATAGGTTCCCATGACTCAATGTTCTTGCTGATTTTGATTTTCTCTGTGATAAGATTCATGCAAAAGCCGAATCTCGTAAATGTTTTTTTGGTGACAGTAAGTATGAAAATAAGCATATGGAATTATTGTAAGAATTACACTTCGGAACTCATCATTACCTTAGTATCTTCCAGAATCAAAGAGCTCAATGATACCCACAATTAAATTTCAATGTGTCTTCGAATACAAGGGGCCATTGGTTTAAGGTCAGTAGTCCAAGGTAATACTAATTATGTGCTTTCGTCATATTCTAAGAACATACCAGTAGGAAGTAGAGTGACATATTTCTTGGCACTTAGCAAAGAGTACAGGTCCTGGGGTTAATGCTAGATTGGACGACATTGTTAGACATACAAATAATAGAAATTGATGATGATCACTAAATTGTCAACTCTTCGATTCTATAAAGTGACAAAATCTCTAAGATTTGAGTTTGCAAATCATCAGATTCTTGCAAGACACAAAATATCTACAATTTGTCACTAGGATTGGGAATGTTCAGTTGTAAGTGATGACTTTTCCCTAAAGGTCCATCCTAAAAGTAGTCACAGCATTATTGGCTGCAGTTGCTGCTTTCCTGGAAGAGGCACTTTTCATCCCTGTCCTTTACTCAATGACGGGCAAAAAGGAGGACATTTTAAATAGTATTAATGCATTTTTTGAATGCTAACATCTGAAAAATGTATCAACTCATCTTTCATTCTCATTAGAGGATTATACCTTGCAACTGAGTTTTACTGACTACCACAACCTCATTCTTATCCATCTGTAGACAGGATAGATACTTGCATTTTTGTATATTCTTCACAGTAAATAGATAAAATTATACTGTGTGTTCTAATTCACTGTTGTTATACCACCTGTGTTATCTCAGAATGAGAACATGTTAGAAATGGCTTCACAACCAAAAGACGTTGTTGCCAGTGGACAATATGATGTGCTAATTGTCTCCACCCTTGCGATACATCTTTATAAGGGTGAATGTTGGATGTCAGTGTATTGAAATTATTTTCCCACAGAGCGTATGATAACATCGTGATAGGTTATACTATATTCAAAATAAGACCTGTGGGAAAAAAGAGATGAAACAATAAAGGGTATGCAGTTCCTCAATGGGTCACAATGGAGGTAAGTAGATAGGGGTACAATGTGAAACAAACTTGTTGGACAATGTAGTCCTGAAAGTAATTAGGTAGGAGGGGAATCCCTCCTTTCAGCACTAGGGCCCTCACACACCCAGCCAGCCAGGTGTCATGCTTCATCTTTGGGTCTGCTCCTCTTCGGGTTGGCACTGCAATACCCGATGGGCACCCAATAAGGGGCTCTTTAGCAGAGATCTTTAGTTCCTTGCCATATGGTGAGGGGCCTAGGCTAGTGTATATGTGGTGTGAGGCATGTGAAAATTAAAACAGGTTAGGTAGTCCAATGAGCTATTTATTGAAATGGCTCACACTTTATTAAAATAGAAAAAGAGTGACAGTTTATATCTGAAGTAATGGTTCAAGATCCTAGCGCTCTAATTTAAAAGGACCCTTATTGGTTGCCCGTCGGGTATTGCAGCGCCAACCCGACGAGGAGCAGACCCAATGATGAAGCATGACACCTAGCTGGCTGGGTGTGTGAGGGCCCTAATTCTGAAAGGAGGCATTCCCCTCCTACCTAATTACTTTTAGGACTACATTTTCCTACAAGTTTGTTTCACATTGTACTCCTCTCTACTTACTTCCATAGTGACCCACTAAGGAACGGCATACTCTTTCTTGTTTCATTACTTGGACATGCATGCTGAACCTGACCAAAAGTCCTATTTTGAATCCCTCCTTTTGATTAATGGAAAAAAAAGATTATCATACATTTAGGTGTATGTGAGACGGGGCTGATTGTGAAATCATTCATTCAGTTCCTGTGAGAGAGCAAGTTCAGGTTGTAGTGAACTAAAGATCCACGTTTAACATCACGGTATGGTAAAAGAAAGGTCCAGAAGCACATATTTGTATGGAATCAGTCCCTCTGACATCTCATCTGCTTCACTGTCTTTTATTTGCTTATGAAGGAGGCAGAGAAAGTCACAGTACCCACAATGGGAGATAAACCAGCATCTTCTAGAATGCACGTTTTCATAGGGCAACACCTTTGATGCATTTTTTGTTAAAGAATAAATGAAATGGCAATGTAGCTTGTCCATGTCTAGCTTCTCAGAAAATATGTCTTTTGACAGAGCTCTTTTTGATTAGCAACAGCCAGCAAATTCATTATGTGAGTCCGCCTCTTTGGACAATCCATTAAGCACACTATTCGAGATCTGCATTGATGCTCTAAACATTGACAAGACAGATTTGGTGAATTATCTTTTTATTCTTTGCAGTAACTCACATCAAGCTCAACAATAAGCCTTATAACATCTAGACAACAGATGGGTAATCTTTCCTACAGTTCAGCAATGTACGTTTTATACTTGGTCTCCTGAAACGCTCTAGTTAAGCAGCACAATTTTTAATGGTATAATAGACCATAATGCATAAGAGCTTTTCAATTCTCTCCCAGTATTTCTGGTGCTTGGTTAAGTTTGCTTGGTAAACTTTGGATTGCATCATTATCCCATTAGATGACATATTTCAAGATCCATACTACTAAAACATATTAATCAGATATGCTTTATTCCAAATAAGTTTGATGCTGTCTTATAAGATACTTTAAGTAAATCTTATTATTTGGTTAAACCCTCTCCCCTCTTTGAAGTTAAACACTGATGGGACTTCTACGAACCTTTTTGCATTGATAACTTGTGCTCTCTTTCTTGGAAAGTCAAATTCATTGTAGCCATTACATCAGCCAGAAAAATGTTTCAAAATCCTGTGTTGATGCTTCAAACGCTGTTTGTAGTTTTCTATTGAACTATAGCCTTTTTCGACCTTATCCAGTGTCTGGCATAAACCAAAGTGAGTCAATATGTTCTCTTCAGCTCATACTGTTCATAACAATTACACCAAGCAAGGTGCCAGGTGCTTCAGTGCAGAACTAATAATTATAAATATGTAAGACAGATAGACGGGGCTTGTCCATGTGCAAGTCATTGTTATGTAATTTAGAATGACTGGCCGATTTCAGAATTTGTTGAGCATCCATCACACGCAAAATGGCATTGTACATGATATAAGTTTCAAACATTGACACTTATGTACAGAAATAAGCATAGTGGCTACATGGAGACCCTTTCACTTTTTCCATGCTCTTTATTACCTTCGATACAAACTAGATTGTGAAGAAAGCTGAGTGGCCTTTTTACTTTATCTGCTTGTAATGGCTCACCGTTTGATAACTTTTTCTCCAAGCGTTTTCACACTAAAAAACAATAAATGGCATCTAAAAACCATTTAGTGACTTCGAAACCATTTTAAATACATTAAGAACACTTACTTTCAGTCCTTTGGCCTGTTTCTGTAACAGAAGCCCTTATAGGATAAGAACAGCCTGTCATCAAAAGAAAACGCAAAAGAAAAGTAAATATATGCTAATATTTCCTTTATGTCTTAAATACACTGCAAATAGACTTAAGGTCATGGTTTGGACAGGGTGTATGCGCTCTCAATCCCCATGAGGCATGGTATTTATGTTTACGGTGTTTTCTACCCTTCTTAAGTAAACATTACAATGAATTTGTATTCTTAACTATTATGCTGAATTTAGCTTTCCAAGTTCTCCTTGCCTCGTGGAACCCAGGCACAGTTGAAATTACCAATTTAACAAGCTTATTATAATTATTATTATTGTTATAATTCTTAGCTTTTACCTTAAAGAAAGACCAGTTTGACAGATTCTTGCTCACATATTGAAAATATTTGGGGATACTTTAAATTAGTGGGTAGAGGTAGCATATTTGTCCTTGATTTTAAGACTGATTCACTGACATAACAGGCAATTCTCGTCATTTGCAGCAGCTGCTTGCAAAAAACAAGGGGACATCTTTTTGTTCTGATTGTCCGTTATAGGTCAGATTTATTCAATTGATATTCATTTCCTTTTTAAAGTAAAAAATATTAAAATTGCAGACTTCAGAGAGACTTTATAACTTCCTTGCTTGTCTGTAAACACACCATAGCGATGTTGCTCTGTTCAACATTATGTTAAATTAGGTTGCCACCTCTTTTCAGATAGGACAACTGAGGTTCCATCTTCTTTACATTACAATAGTGAGTTAACTAAAAACTGCCCTCCCTATGACCTTTCTTTTGCACTCTTTTCATTCTTGAAGAGCAGTGTAAAACGACAGCATATCCATATGGTTATTTGTGGTGTGCAGGGCAGTGGGCATTTCAGTGACCGAATGACCTGCAGAGGTGCCACATGATTAGCCAACCAGGACTTAATTTGTAATAAAATAATTGCAGGGACCAGAGTTTTTCTTTGGAGGATACTAACAAATGCCTAGGTTGCCAGAGAACGATGCTGACTATTTTGTAATTCCACCGAGGTGTCTTTCTTTCGCAACCCTCCACTTCCTGTCGAATTAATTCACGCTTACATATTTTTTTCATCCTTGCTTTCTCCCTTTGTCACTGTTGCATATTTTTCTATTTCCTCTCCTTTCTTCATTTGCTGCCCTCTCTTTTGCTCTCAGCCAAAGACTGAATGGAAAATAAGTCCTGATCCCAATACCTGTAATCATCATCACAAATTAAGCAAACTCCAATGATATCACCCCCTCCCAAGCCCTCTGCGACTCCCTAGCCTCGTTCTTCCACAACAAAATCGCAGACATCCACAACAGCTTCGACCACCAACCCGGAGACCATCCCACCCAATCTTCTGCCGTACCTTCACCCCCCTCGAACATCCTTAACGACTGGAACCCAATCTCCACCGAGGACACCATCCGCCTGATGAACTCCATCCACTCAGGATCCCCCACAGACCCATGCCCTCACCACATCTTCAACAAAGCAGACTCCATCATAGCACCACACCTCCGAGACGTCATCAACTGCTCCCTCAACTCCGCCACCTTCCCGGAAAGCTGGAAACACGCTGAACTCAGCGCCCTTCTGAAAAAACCCACAGCGGACCCCACCGAACTCAAAAACTACCGCCCCATCTCGCTCCTTCCATTCCCGGCCAAAGTCATCGAGAAAGCTGTCAATAACCAGCTCGCCGCCTTCCTCGAAAACAACAAATCCCTCGACTCCTCACAGTCCGGCTTCCGAGCCAAACACAGCACGGAGACCACCCTCATCGCAGCAACAGACGACATTCGAACTCTACTGGACAATGGAGACACAGTCGCCCTCATCCTCCTAGACCTCTCCGCAGCCTTCGACACAGTCTGCCATAGCACTCTTCTACAGCGCCTTAAAAACATCGGGATCCAAGGAAAAGCACTGGAATGGATCACCTCATTCCTCACCGGAAGAACCCAGAGAGTCCGCCTCCCACCATTCAAGTCCGAGGCCACTGAAGTCATCTGCGACGTACCCCAAGGTTCCTCACTCAGCCCCACCCTCTTCAACGTATACATGAGCCCCCTCGCGACCATCGCTCGCCAACACAACCTCAACATCATCTCCTACGCAGATGACACCCAACTGATCCTATCACTCACCAAAGACCCCAACACCGCCAAAACCAACCTACATGAAGGTATGAAAGAAGTAGCAGAGTGGATGAAGCACAGCCGTCTGAAACTGAACTCAGACAAAACAGAAGTCCTTATCTTAGGCACCTCCCCCTCTGCTTGGGACGACTCTTGGTGGCCAGAGGCCCTTGGAAAAGCACCCATCCCGACGGACCACGCACGGAACCTGGGCATCATCCTGGACTCCTCACTCTCTATGAACAGACAAGTCAACGCAGTCTCATCTTCATGCTTCAACATCCTCCGCATGCTCAAAAAAACATTTCGCTGGATCCCCACCGAAACCAGAAAAACAGTCACCCATGCACTGGTTACAAGTCGCCTGGACTACAGAAACACCATATACGCCGGTATCGCCGAAAAACTCCAGAAAAAACTCCAACGCATCCAGTACGCATCAGCCAGACTCATACTAGACATCCCGCGTAAAGACCATATCTCTAGCCACCTGAAAAACCTCCACTGGCTTCCCGTCAATAAGAGGATTACTTTCCGCCTCCTAACCCACGCTCACAAAGCACTCTACGAACTTGGACCCGAATGCCTCAACACACGACTTTCCTTCTACACCCCCCCTCGCCAGCTACGATCTTCCAACCAAGCCCTTGCTACCATTCCTCGCATCAATAAAACCACCATGGGAGGTATATCCTTCTCCTACCTTGCAGCTAAAACCTGGAACTCACTCCCCACTCACCTACGTCTCACTCAGAACCACCTAGCATTCAGAAAGCAACTTAAAACCTGGATATTCGACAAATAATTCCCATCCCTTCCTCAAGCGCCTTGAGACCCTCTGGGTATGTAGCGCGCTATATAAATTTCTGACTTGACTTGACTTGACTATCCAACCAATCTCATAGATCTCCTTAAGGCATCACCGCTGGTGCACTCTTGTTGGAGATCAGTGCACTTTTAGTTCTAGCTGTGACTAGAGTCAAATTATCTTTCGAAGATCCCATTTTGGAACAGAAAAAAGTCAACACTTCCTTCTTGCAAGAAGGGTCCTGGTGAAGCGCAGGTGTTAAAAGTACAGATTGTCATGATAATTTACTCGTAATTTTCGCTCTTGTCTCGTGGAACCTATCCATTTTGTAACAGTTTCAGAATTCAAAACCAATTAAATCATAAAGGTGGAACGCGCAGTACAGCTTAGAAATAATTGTTTTCAAAATTACTCATGACTTTCTGTTTGAATAAAAATCGTTGACTTCATTTTCATGTATTATTCGCACATGGAAATTGTGATGTCCCACTGGGCGTGTCTTCTTTAAAAGAATTTGACTAAAGAATATAAAGCTTCATGTTTAAATGAATTATTTTATGATTATGTGCTTGGATAACTATTTGTTTCCATGAGCATTTTACACCCTTGTGCAGCTTTTTACCTTTCATAAACCCATGGACGCTTTTAAGTGTTCATAAAACAGATATGCTGAAAGACGAGCTCGTAATGGTCACATTTCCTTTCTTACATTGTATGATGTAATGCTGTCATTTTTTAAAATGTATTTGCCATTTTTTCATATCATATTTTTATGTTGGAGTTGTATTCCACTTCTGTTTATTTGAGAAATGTGACTTCAGTGTTTTCTTTTCTGATACCTTAGCACAGGATTGCTGCAATTAGTAGTAAATGCAAGAGAAATACTGACCCTGCATTGGCATGTACAAATTAAGCATTTTTATTTATAGCCCACCTTCCTTTAATCCAAGAAAAAAAGGCCTTCTTTTGAAAGTAATAAATATTTGATCAATTTTGAATCTTTGATGATTTTCATCCTTTGATTAAAAAAATGCACCTTTTTCAACCGAGTTGAAGGCACGTTAGAAGCCAGTTCGGTAAACTGAAAGGAGATTTCCGGTAATCTTTGTGCAGGAATAGAATTTACAGCGGCCATGCTTTATAGAGCAAACTGCTAAGCACTTTGGACTATCAGGCTGTGTGTGGTGATCTCATGCGAACAAAAGTGCCGTTTGCTAGGATTTCCACCTGCATAAGGAGAGAAGGCCGCTTCGAACAATGCTGATCATCTCGGATTCCATCCCTTGCTTCCATTGCCCCCCTCCCCTCACACACACACACTCACACACACACACACACTCTTCTCTAACTTCGCCCCCACCCCCTCCCCGTATCCAAGAGAATCTGCCGTTCATGTCACTCAGGATAATGATTCCCTGCAAGCGCAACAGAAATTCAGAAGCTCGCTGTAATCTCATCAAGAGTTTGATTCGCCAGCTGTGACTTCTGAATTTACAGCCCGAGAACGTGAATGGTCAGCACGCACAGGCTTACCTGTTCACGCTTCAAAGCGCCCGCCTGGCTGAATGGCACGTTTGGAGGCGCTCACCCTGAAATTCAGTCAGATTGAACTCTGTTCTGTGATAATTGCAATTAATGAAAATTGTAATATTTTCTTAATGTTAGTGTATTCATTTGGTAATTGCATAAACACATTATCAACTGTGTATAAATTACAAAATGGTACAAAAAGACTGTAAATGGATGAAAGATTACATAACACTAAGATGAAGGGGAGCTAAATATTTACGCAAAGGATCTGAGTGTGAGTGAGACACATTTGGTCAATTTGAAAGAACAGACAACTCATGAGCTAACCCCAGACCTAGCGAGTGTGGCTCCTACCACCAGCCTTGCTGTGAAGAAATGATTCTTGAGTTTAAAGCTGGCAGTCACATGATAGGCATTGAGCGAAGGAGTAGGCACAGTGCCATGAGACCAGTGAATCATCAATTTGGGGATTGCACAGAGGGGAATGGGAAATAGAACAGTACTGGGATATTTACGATTATAGAGACGTATGTCTCAATGAGATGGATGGGTATCATTGCACTGGATTAATGAAGGGTATGCAGTTCCTAAGGGCGAACAAGACATATAAGGTCAAAAGTGAAGTAGGTTCTCTATGCAGGATCACAGTGTGAGTCCTGTGAGAGGGAGAGACCCCTCTTCATGACTAGATCCCTCACACACCCAACAAGCTAGGTGTCATGCTTCATCATATGGGCTAGCTCCTAGTGGGGCCGGCGCTGTAATGCCCGATGGGCTCCCATAAATGGGGCTCTTTATCTGAGATCTTTTGTCCCTGCCGTTTAGTGCAGTGGAGTTAAGGGGCCTAGTCGTGTAGATTTAGTGTGAGTGAGTTAAAACAGGTCAGTTATTCCTTAAATTGTCTTTTATTCTGGAAGGTAAACTGCCTGATTAAAAAGAGAAATGGAGTGGTGTAAATCTAGGGGCTATGTGCTTAGATGTCTACGTCCTACTCTCACTAGGTCAACATGTTTCTTGGCTTTATTGTCAGTGGGATCATTGGAAATTCTTCAGGACCAGGGTATAGAATGCTATCAACACACAATGAGAGGGGAGGGGAATCCTACCTCCCACTTTGCAATGCAGTGGACAATGTCTCACCGTTGTCACGGGAGCTAGATACAAATGAAGTAACAGATATTATATTAACTGTATACATCCTTATATTTCATGATATACCTTATATGCCTTATGACAGATGCACGTAATATATTAGTGAGACGTGTGCATTTCAAAGTGATCTCACGCTGTTAAAGTGTCTAGGTGCAGTATAAAGTGAAAGACCAGGCACTTAGGGGGCTCATTAGGATGACGGGCGGACAAAGTCCATCCACCATTCTGTCGGAATTCGGGACCGCCCGCCATTAGGGCGTGGGCCCCGTAGTTGCTATTAGGATGTGCCCGCCACAGAGGCGGGCACATCCTGCATTTATGGCATTGTGGCAGACGGTGCTCTCAGCACCGCCCGCCACAATGCTATAAATTCATTTCAGCATTTGCATATACAAAGCGGCAGGTACCAGGCAGTGCCTGTCGCTATGTATATGCAAATGAAGGGGGGTACCACAGGTACCCCCGTGTGCACCCCCCACAACACCTTCACTCTGGGGGCCCGCAGGGGGCCCTCAGAGTGAAGTCCGCATGCCTTTCCGTGGCGGCATCGCCGCAGCGGAAAAGCATTTCAAAATGCCCATCATAATACGGCTGGCGGTGTCTATTAGACACCACCACCATATTAATCCTTTTCCGCCCCAGCCGCAATGTGACCGGGGCGGAAAAGCGGCGGACGGTCTTTCCGTCCGCCGTGGTCCCCCTGTCATCCTAATACGGCGGGGGGACTTCAGGTGAGGATGTCGGGCGGATTGCCCCCACCAGGCTGGCGGTGGCTACCGCCAGCCTGGAGGGGCAATCCGCCCGACAATGTAATGGGCCCCTTAGTGTTTAAAAACCAAGTAGAAACGTTTAAAACAATGGAAAAGCAGTAGTGGAGCATAGTGTTGTATAATGCTCACCTAAGGGCCTAACTAATAAATCCTCATCAGTATCCGGCGTGATAAAAATGGACACCAACAGTTAGTGTCTTGTCGAGAACAAAAAAAGAACAAAGGGACCGGTAAGATAATACATTACTATGGCAATGTAGCTGTAATACCAGTGCACTTCGGTGAGCCCGTATTCCCGTTTAAGGGGATCAGAGTAATACAACGACACACTAGCGGGCATGGAGAGCACAACTAACTGTCCAAAACTTCAGGACTCCCAAGGCCAATGTAAAACATCCACGAACGTTGTGAGCTGGCGCACAGGTTTAGGTATCACTTACCGGCACTCCAAAGGATGCGTGCAGGTTCACCTATCATCGCCGCCGGAACTAGGTGGTATTAGGCTGCCATGTTCGTCCTTACTTATACAATCCGATTGCTGCGTGGCGCGGGTGGGAGGGGCTCTGCAATGCGTGTAACTCATTGTTGTGATTCAAAGAGGGACTAAACATTCATGTATGGTGGCCATCTTAGCCTAGCCTTCGTCACTGTGGGGACTATTACAAGTGGACAGTGGCCATCTTGGACTACTGTCAGGTCAATAAAGTATTCAGTATAGCAAATCCCTTCCTCATGGCTATCATTGAAAGAGGGACTCATCATAGCGAGAGGGGCCGCCAAGATCGCCTAATCACACACACTGTACGGAAACCTGTAGAAGAACGGTGGCCATCTTAAACTGAAGTCAAGTAGAGTCAGCATTTCACCTCACCCCATGGTGCTAATTTCGTGGAATAGGCGTGTGGGAGTCAGTAGTACAGCAGAAGTGAATTAGGTATGCACACCTCAGGGATGGGGGACACTCAGTGTTGTGAAAAATACCCCTCACACACCAACAGGCCCCTTGGTGTCATGCTTCATCATCGGGGCCTTCGCATCCCGCTAGAGGGATGCGGCGTGCTACGACCAGCGACTACGCGGGAGCACTGTAGAGGTTGACTATGTGTGGTTGTGTTAAGTGCAAGTGATGGGGTATTTTAAAATGTGAGTGAAGGGTGTGGTGAGGAGCGGAGCAGCGTCGGGTGGTAGAAGGAGGCCGACTTAGGCGGATTTTATTAAGAATCCACCTACCTACCCTGGCGTTGTGGATATGCTCATGAGGCAAGACACAACAGTCACTATGAGACATGCAACTGCATGACCCCAAAGAAACCGATGTAGGCACATTGTAGCCTTTTTATCACTGTAAATAAATTCACTTTTTTCTAATTTAAGAGAAAAACGTTTTTTCTTAAAAACACGTGAGTAGGGTTGGGAAGTTGTGCCCCCGTCCTGAAGAAGGAACACCAAGTTCCGAAACATGTCGACGCACACCAGAGGTAGTGTCCATAATAAAGACAACTGACCTCACTTTGCACTTCTTTTTAATAGCACCAGCTAGGGGTCTCGAATAAAGTTTTTTCATAGAACCCACTAGCCAGGTACTTTTTAATCCTCACCACACCCACACCCTTCACTCACATTTTCAAATACCCCATCACTTGCACTTAACACACACCACACATAGTCAACCTCTACAGTGCTCCCGCGTAGTCGCTGGTCGTAGCACGCCGCATCCCTCTAGCGGGATGCGAAGACCCCGATGATGAAGCATGGCACCAAGGGGCCTGTTGGTGTGTGAGGGGTATTTTTCACAACACTGAGTGTCCCCCATCCCTGAGGTGTGCACTCTGAGTAGGATTCCCCTTGTTTAATTACCAGTGCCCGTGGAGTGAGAATCCTATCTCTATACTCTACCTCCCCCCCATTGTTATCTTTTGTGAATTAGGTATGTACATTCAAGGCTTCTAATGTTTCATGTGTACCATTACCACAGTGTAAATTATGAGTTGGCAAAGGTTGCCCAGGGGATATCATCATTTAGTCCCTTGCTGTCAGTAGACTGTCTGTGGACCCATCTCTGTTCAATCCTGCACAGCGCCCGTTGTTTGATCTGTGGATGTGCCTCATAAGATCAGCCATTTGATGGACTCTGGGGAGTGGTTGTGTTGCCTGAAGTGTGTGTACATTTTGGTCGTAACCCTCTGTTGGCGGATGTTGCTCCTGTGCTCTGTGATACGAATTTTGGACATGCGTAATGTCATGTCTATGTATTGGAGGCCGCACAGGCAGGTAATCATGTATACACAATGTGTGGTGTTGCAATTGGTGTGTCTAGTTAGTTTCCACTTAAACATTTCCGATAGGGCCACCTCCTTCACAGTCTTGATTAAACAGCATACAGTGCACGTACCGCAAGAGTAGAGGCCAATGACCAGAGGCAGATCCCAAAGTTGTCTTTGGTCTGAGGGGTGTGTTTGTTTAGGGCAGGTGTTAATGAAGATGTCTTTAAGATTTCTTATGCGTCTAAATGCAAACCTTGGAGCTGGGATCTGTAGGTGACGCGTATTTAGAATCCTCCAATGTTTTTTAACAATGTGTTTTATCCTTTTGGATTTAGGGGTGAATGATGTCACGCTAGTAAGGGTGTCAACAGAGGGCTTATTGTTAATCTCTAAAAGAGCCTCTCGTGGATTATTCCTAGCTCTTTTCATGGAAGTGTTGATCTGATGTTCTGGGTAGCCCCGCTCTCGCAAGTTGGTAGTCAAAGTGTGAGCTTCTGATTTGTAATCTGTAATGGAGCTGCAGTTCTGTCTAATCCGGAGGAATTGGCCCACAGGTAAGTTATCCCTAAATGATTTAGGGTGGTAGATGCTGTATAGTAATAAGCTATTACAGTCTGTGGTTTTTTTTATACAGTGTGGTGTTCAGTAAGCCTTCATTCAGTCTGATGATAAGGTCGAGGAAGGGTATGTCAGTGGCTGAGACAGTGTGTGTGAATCTCAGTTATTTATTTTGTTGTTCTCCCATAGCACAAAGTCCTCACAGGTAGACCGGTCACCTTTCCAAAAGATGTGTATATTGCACTGGCTCATTTTGCATTGCATAGCACACTTTGATGAATGTATATCTAATCAAAACTGTGAGGATGTAGGGTGGCACGTTGGAAGGCACGTAGGAAGCTCTGATTGTAAAGTTAAGAATTTTCTCTAGTAAAGTAGAGTGTTGAAAAATGCCAGCAAAGAGATCCATTTTGCTGTTTGGGAGAGGTGGGCAAGGGTGCTGGACGAGTATAATAACTGGTGGGGCAAAATCTCACACATATTGAGGAAGGGAAGCTACCAGTGGTGCCTCTTGACCTGGCAAAGGGTGGGGTAATTCAGTTATCGCATTGAATTCTGATCTTCCTGACAAATGGTAAGAGGAAAGAAGATGAGAGAGAGCAGTGTAATCTGCACTGGTGATACATTTATTACCTAATTTAAAGCACAGCAAATGCATTCCCTCAAAATATACTGGTACCGAAATTGTAAAATATCATGAAAGGGTTCCATAGAAAATGCATGCTATGGAAATGTAAGCGAGCACAGAATATTTTTGAACAAATTATAATCGTAGGTAGCTTTTGGTTTTGTACCAATGACCTGGTATGAATTCCTCTTCTATTACTTTATATTATAAATTGTTTAAAATGTGTATACTTGCTGAGAGTTGTTTCCAATAGGGATAGCCTTGGTGAAGGGAGGTTGGCTGTGAATTGAGGTGGCAGTGAGAGTGGGTGTTTGCATATTTTCAATCACTAGTAGTGCTTTTTGTTGAATTAGCTTTGGTGGGGGAGTGGGGAAACACAGGGAAGTTAGCTAAGAGGGTATATCTAGTGATCATTCCTACCTCCCCGGTAAATATATTTTCAATGTCTACAGTGTACAAATTGGAGACTTATGGTTGTTGCCCTGACAGGTTTCGTTTTTAGGCCTGGGTTTTGACAGCCCAGTTGTCAAAGAGACATATTGTTGACAATAGAATAGGACTTGTGTAAGCCCCTTTCAACCTTTGGTTTTTTTCTGCCGGATTTTCAAACTTGGCTTGAGCCTTTTTCAATCATGTCTTGGCTCAGCCCAGTGTATATCCCTCTTTCACCTACTGCTATTGGCTATTTTGGTGTGTCGTTCTGCCTCCACTCTACAGCTTGCATTACACCGAATGATGAACTATATTGCAACTGTACCCTTTCTGTCCACTCCTGATGTAGCTCCATATTTGTGTTTTGCTCCCATGTGCTAATGCAACAAATGTAGGCACCTATCTTCCAGACCTGTTGGCTTTGCCAATGCTTGTGCTAGTTATGTTTACATTCTAAAACAAAAATATATATTCTTATTGTTCATAGAAATATACTGACTTTATATCCAATCCATCTAAGAATTAAGGTCTCCTTTTCAGTGGTTTCACTCTTTAATGAAATTAGTATTTTCTATTAAATGTAACAAGAAACCTTCAGTTTTAGCTAGTCTATTTTTAATGCTGTAAATTAAATAATTTTTTTCTCAGAACATTAAATTGCATCAAATGCTATAGAACAGTCTTACCAGCGGACAAAAGGAAGTCAAAAATACCCATTTTGGAAGATTTGAACATAAAGGATCCCAAGGCCATAAATGGACACATTTTCCAATGCAAAATGGTCACAGAGAGATAGTCTTCCTCTTGGGTATCTCCAATTTCACTATGGCCGCCGTACTTGTCTTCTGCATGGATGGAATGCTGCTGGGGAGGGGGCACAAATCTGCTCTGCCAACAGTACAGGTATCAGTACACCACTGCTCATGAAAAACGTTAGAAGTAGAGTAGAGGAATACAATATCACCCTTCATTAAGACTTAGCAGTATGTTCTTATTTATTAGATACATGTGCGCTTGAAGGCCTGTATATGAAAATAGTAAAAAAACAGAAGCCTTCTGATATTAACAGAGCCCTTTACCTCCTCCATTGCGTTTTGTTGGAACCAATGCTTAAATGAGGAGCAAGTGTGCCCACACTTCTGTATTACACAATACTCCTGGCCATAAATGCAGTGCAAGAACTGCCCTTGTGTCCAGGACGGGCAACCCCAAACCTCCTGGCCATGAGGGTGAATCAGATCTGCAAACCTATAATTATATTTCGTCATGTGATGAGGGGGTGGGGTCTTAGAGGGGTGGTGCCTCATCATGAGAGCTGAGGCACACTGCCCACCACCAGTCACCACACCCCCTCCAAAAAGAAAAAACAATGATCGTTGTTTTGACATCCCTTGCTTACAGACGCCAAAAGACAAGTTGGCAAACCAACCTCTGCAGTGGTTTCCAACCATTCTTCCCTGATACCGTGCAATTTATGCAGCTCAGTCGGTGACCATGTGAAGGGAGCCAAAATCATGTGGCACGCGGTGGCACTGTGTGAGTTGGCACGTCTGGGTGTGTGGGACAGAAAATGTGACTTCAGCATTGCAAGTGGCACCTTGTCCCTCTCCAATGTGCATCATGTTACAGGGAACTCGTTATTTAAGTAATTTGAGCTTGCAAAGTATACATGAGTATGTGCATGTAGTGTCAACCATAAAAATTACTTAATATGTATTATTATGGGTGGTGTCGATTGCAGGTAGAGTATATAATTCTGTAATTGTAAGAGGAGATTTAGCTTTGAGATGCCAACCGTAGTAGTCAGTGGTCTTTATGATAAGTTACGATATCGATTAGTCCACTCTAAAAATCTTCAACTTAGTTTATTACCCAGTCCTAGTATTCATAAGCCATCCTACATTCCATTCCGTAGCCCATAACATTGTCCATTTTATATGGTTGCATGCTTAAACTACATATAATTGCTGATATTATCTAAATCTAATTTTCAACACACACAAATTACATTTTTGTTTTTATTTCAATGAAGTGCTAGATGTCCTCTCTCATGTTTTATAAATACAATATTTTAGACATTAAATGTGTAAGTGGGACCTTTCAATTGCCAAAAGAGAAAGCTTAACATGTTTTCTTGCTTTTTTTTGTAGCGGACACCGGTTCCCAACGCTGAAGCTTTCCGATGGTTCTTTTAAGCAGTAATAGACCTTATTTTCAAAGCAGTCTGCTGTGACTGGCAAGCTACAGTCTTTGAGTTAGAAACTGTTTAGCTGACTATGAAAGACATTATTTACACCAATGTACAGTGGTATCCTCAAAATTAATACTGATAAAATACAACATATCTAAAGGGATCTGGGAAATCCACTGATACCCTTCTGTTTGGGGCGTTGAACATTTCCTGTAATGTAAGTTAGCGATACTAGTGAAGTTGTTGTTTAACAAATGTCTGTAAAAAACAAAGTTTGGGTGAACCCCTTCTGTAAAAAAAAAAAATGTATCCTTGAACAATAGCATATCTACACTTTTGAGAATCTGTTTAATTAAGTACTGTAAACTGTACAGACAGCAGCTTGTATTTTATGTGTCGATACAAGGAGACAATCACATCTGAGCATCTGTGGCGATATACATGTGTATTGACCATGATGGTTCTGTGACCTAAATCAGGAGCAATACGTTTTCTGTAGATATTATAGTTTGCCGATTACTTGATAGTGGCAACAGTAGAAGATTGTCTACACCGTTTGCTATGGATCCTGCCATTGTACCTCATTTTAATGCTCCAGTATACAGCCTCACTCAGCAGCTACTGTGTAAGCCCCGACTCGCAGGCTGAGGTCATGTATCTTTCCTCTATTTTGTGCTTTCGCAGTTTGAAGCCTCCTGCTGCTGTGCTTGTTGGGCACTTTCGGATTTTTGTAATATTTGGTAGTAGTATTCCACCTCCAAACTGGTGCCTGTAACTGAATTAACCCAAACTGTGCAGTATATTTGCATAGCTAGATCCAGATTCTGTGCATACATTTTTTGTGAAGAGCACATTCAGAATTGGGCATTAAGAAGTGTGCACTTGGATACAAATGAGTGATCATGTGTTTGTGAGTGTATGTTTATGTTTGGTTTTATTAATGCACCTATAAGAAGGACCAGGTTTAGAAATACATTACAAAAGTAGCAGAAGGATATTTGTGCAGAGTTTTAAGGGTTTATAGTATGGTGGACGGAATGGATTTCATTGTGCCCATGCCTAACTTACTATTGACTAAGAACAATTAGCAAAAAGGGCATTTACAGCCACTTCACTGGTGTACTTGCCCTTGGCGACATATAGATGTCCTCTGGTTGCTTTTTATCACTATCTTTTGTGACCTGTCTGTTATTCCCATCTGATATCTCCTGCATGGCAAGTGATACCCAATTATTAGCACACCAGCTTCCATCAAGCTTGCTTGGCCCCTACCTTTGATGTAGAAGTGAAAATCAACGGTCTTGTTCAGATGAGTGTGGATGGATTAGAACTGTCTTATCCAAAATGCTCTTCAAATGTGCGTTATTAACATTGTTTTACAGACTGCTTTAATGTTTTCTTCCTTATCATGTCCATCTATTAAGGATTCTCCAATCTTGTAGGAAATACCCAATGTGTGGTTGTGGACACCTTGTTTAAATTCAAACAATTGTACATTATTTTGCAAGTAATCCTCAAGTGTCTAATATTCAAGGTAGAACTCATTTACATCAATCGCTCAGTTATAATTTCACTAAATGTTAGGTAGTGGGTCTCAGTTTGTTCCAACGGTACTAAGAGGATCATATCTGAATACCGCTGGCAGAGAATTATGTGGTCTGTGATGAAGGGGGATTCAATGATGTTGATTTAAAGGTTGCGATATTTAAATCCTACTGGGGCTGATAGCCATATATATTTGGTCACTTCCAGCAGAGGGTAGCATTGCATGCCAGCCAGAAGCCATTACCTCAGAGCCTGTTCTCTCAGTGTGCACACATTGAAGATAACTCCTCGGAGACCTGACCTTGTTGTCAGCTGTCTGTCTCGTGGAAGCTATAGGCATGTGAAACATAGCGAATTGCCTTCACTAGAGCTTCAACATGGCTTTACATGTCTGTGTCCTACTGCAATGTCTCAAACTGCTTTATAGCTCTTGCAGCATGTCAGTAACCTGTCATTAACTTTACATTCACCATTTTGGATACCTTTCCCTTTTTCCTCATTTGTACATGCACACTCCTGAAGGGATCTTTGGTGTATAAACCTCAGTCCTCATGGTACCATCATGCTCAATTCTGGTGCCATCATGTCCCAATGTCTCCTACCATCTCTATCATTAGACACATATTTATCATTTCTGAGATGTAAGTGATAACCATTTGTAAATTATGACATGTACGTCTTACACCTACTTACAGTCATAATTTCTGAGTGTTTTAGGAATGCATATACATTGCTTTCATACAAGTATAAATTCAGCATATTACAAAGTGCAAGTGGATGCATCCAATAGTCACACATATTACTGACTTGCATCTTGTTTTCTAACCATACATGTGTATATCATACATATGTTTTGGGGTAGCAAAACTGAGGAATGCTGCTATTTAGTAATTTGTAGTTTACTTTAAACATTTGCATTTTTAATGAATTCTCTGAAGAGAATTGTTCACTTTCACAAAATAATGTAGAAAAATTGACACTTTGGATAACATTTCAAGTTGTTCTGCATTACTTACATCCGTAGTGTCAGGGTGCAATTTAGATGAGCAGATAGTTGTGAGAAATGTGTTACAAGTTGTTGGTGAATACCTACAATATTAGAAGAAGGTGAGTGTTCGGCCTCATATGCATTGGGTTTTTAGATCACTTTTCAGATAGACACTTTGGAAGACCCACTGGTGCAATCAAAACTTTTTTTCATATGCCTGATTAATAACGCTGTTTCTGTGAATGGTTGAGTCTCACTCTTGTTTTTGGTGTGACCTACAGGAGTAAGACCTGTTTTTAGGGCTGTTTTACAAAGCTTTTTCTCCTTTTTCCGTGTATCTCACTCCGGAAAACGAAAAAGCAAGTAGCACCAGAGCCTTAAGTACAACATACCAAACTACAGAAAACGCTTTGTGAAGTGGGCCTGCAAATTCAGTTGAAATTTCCACATAGGGTAAGAACAAAATACCCCTACTCACAAAAAAGATCTCAAGTGTGTATCCTTTGCAGGATATTAGGTACATACAAGCATTGTTATCACACCTATGATAATTATTATGCTGTGTTAGCGTTATCCTTCTACCACCCTGCCACACTTTCTTTCAGCAACCTGCTCATTCTCTTGTGTGCAATGCCATTTTTAGAAGATTTGTGAAAGATAAAGAATGAAGAAGAAAATGCAGCTTTCATTTTTGAACTCTAACAAATTAGGATTTTTGAAAATATTTTAAACATTTTTTCCATTACATCCTAAAAGCATTGACAGGCAATATTAAGTAGTGGTTAGATTGAATGTATTTATAATTATTTTTGTAGGCTTGCTTTATGTTTCATGCTGAAACCTTATTTAAAACTAGTTTGCATTTCACACAGAGGTTACTCAGGATCTGATCAAGAAAAGCACTTTATTCTTTATATATCTTTGAAAGTTATAAAACTGTAGTAAAGCCCGCAAACAGCGCAGTTTAAAAGGTGCTTTAAACATGATAGATAACAATGTGAGCATGTGACTAAAAGAAAAAGAAAAAAGCCTGTGTTCGGCTGGCATAAAGGCTCTGTGTTCAACTTATGGTCCAGGCACGTACGATCAAAGATATTGAGATCTCAAAAGGTAATATCCAACAAAACAGTTAATAAACAACATGGTCATGCTTCGACTGATGTTGTACTAAATACAGAGGATTTTCTTCTGGATGGCCAACTTGTGTAGCAGCAGTAAATTCTATAAAAGTAAATTAGGGACGTCCTAAGCAGTTATGTTAACACCGATAGCTGTCACTAAATCAGTCAACTCTACCAGTATTTTGTGAGGTGGCTAATTCAAATAATTAATTATATCCTTCTTCTTAATCAAGGTCCTGATTAAATTTGTGTGAACTACAAACTAGCTTTGAATCACATATACAGTCTTTGGTTAACACAGCAATGCTATTCTGAAAAACTATGCATATATGCAAATGTAATTTGGCTGAACCAGTGTACAGAAATGTTCATAAACACCCAGGTTGCTCCAGAAAGCAGGCTAGTCCCGTCTCTTGTAGCACACAAAATAAAGGGATGTAGCCATTTGAAATGCTGATGCTCATTTAGTTTAGTGCTGAAATAGCTGTTTCTTTGTTCCTCTCAAGGCACTGCTGGCAATTTATTTATTTATTTTATTTATTTATTTTTGGCATTTATTGAGCGCGAACAATTGCCCGCAGGCGTCTCGGCGCTGTACTGAATTACTCTCCTATGTGATCTATATAGTTTTTCAGAGGTTAAATAGCCAAGTTTTCAATTTCTTTCTGAAGGACAATAAGTTTGGACTTGACCTTATGTTTTGTGGAAGCATGTTCCACAATCTTGGGGCGGTGACTAAAAAACGTCTATCTCCCCAGTTGACCAATCTGGTTCGAGGCACAATCAGGTCGTTCTGTCCTGCAGATCGTAGCATTCGAGTAGGAATGTACGGGACGAGATGGTCACATAGGAACTGAGGCGCTTGATGATGTCGTGCTTTATAGACGATACATAGCGTCTTGAACTTAATTCGGTTCCTAACAGGTAGCCAGTGGAGACTCCTCAAGGATTCAGAAATAGGTTTGAATTTAGGAATGTTGAGGAGAAGTCTGGCTGCTGCATTCTGGATTGTCTGCAGCTTCCTGATTGTTTTCGCTTGGGCGTTTGCGAACAAGCCATTGCAATAGTCCAGTGCTGACAGGACCATTGCGCTAACCAATGTCTTTCCTACATTGGTAGGGAGAAACGGAAGAATCTTCCTTACCAACCGTAGCTTGTAGAAGGCATTGGATGCTGTCTGGTTTGCGTGAGCCATAAAATTTAGGTTGTCATCAAAGATGACACCCAGGTTTCTCACTTTCGTAGCTGGTTCAGGTACAGCTCCGAAAGATGATGGCCACCAAGTGGGGGACCAGCTTGGGCTGAGGTGGCCAAAAATGACCACCTCGGTTTTGTCGGAATTTAATTTCAAGCAGTTTTCGGACATCCATTTTCCAATGGCCAGCATACCTGTCTTGAAATTTTCCGCCACTGTTTCCCCGTCATTTCTGACAGCGAGTATCAGCTGAGTATCATCCGCGTATGAGGTTAGGTTCATCCCATGCGCTTTGATGGTATTTGCGAGGTCCGACACATAGATGTTAAATAGTGTCGGACTAAGGGATGAACCTTGTGGAACCCCACACGGCAGTGATAGTTCAGCAGATTCATACTGACCTAGTATGACTGCCTGGGATCTTTCTGCTAGAAAAGACGCTATTAGGTCTTTCGCTGTGCCTTGCACGCCTATCCTTTCGGCACGGTTGATTAAGATCTTATGGTCAACCGTGTCGAAGGCAGCTGATAAGTCTAAGAGCACCAATAGTGCAGTTCCACCTTGGTCTCTAATTAATGCAATAGCCATTGGCCTTTGCAAAGCACTCCTGACAAGAACTATTGGCCACAGGAGCCACTGTGGCAGATGTGGCAAAAGGACATGCTTTAAGTTGAGCTTACACAATCGTTTACATTTTTCTTCTTTTTTTATTACATAGCATCTCTCACAAAGTTCTGAAAGTCCATTCAAATTAATAACTGTTTCAGAAAATAAAAATGTTTGACATAAGATACTTCACAATGGAAATCCTTCTAGCTTTTGAGATTCTAATCGATAGGGTACCTGTAAATGTATGGATGGGTTGTAGCAAGCAACCTTGGAGTTTCATGTTATCACAACAAAAATGACCTGTGGGCATGTCAGCTCTGATGACTCACAACTGTTTTGTAGTTGATACCACCAGATGCCATACAGTTATAGAGACGTTATCTTACATATATTTTCAATATTGATTACTTAATTACTTAAACCGTTGCCTGTTTACTGACCTTAAAGTGGCACTCTGTATTTCAATGAACCTATGGGTTAACCTTACCACTTCAATGCCTTCATTCGCATGTGATGTGAGCATTGGTCAAGAAAAGGAGTTATCTGTTCATGTAAATCTATCTAATGAAAACAATAATATACCTTGTTAATACTTAAGGGCCCAATTCATAAAGCCATTTGTGCTTGTAAGTTGAACTACACTTGCACATGGCCTTTTTTTAATGTGTCAAGCAGTGTTTGTGATTCACAAAATGTCTCTACTCTTGCAAAAAGTTTTTTTTCACATACTTTATTGTGTGAGTAAACATTTGCCCATGAGTGCTGAGCAGATGTTCTAAAACAGCATGAGACTTGTAAATTTGGGAAAACACAAATCTCCTTCTATGTTGTTAATCACAAATTTTTATATGGCGAATTCCCACCCTTTAATTGGTGAGAGAAATACTCCTGTCACAGATAGGATTGCATTTATTTCCAGTTAGGAAATCAGGTGGACCAACCATTAAGTTTGGTGGGTTTATGCAGAAATAGTTTCTCTGTAGTGCAAAATATTTTACCTCTGGATCATTTTTTCCTTATTTTTTTCAAAGTACCCTTGCATTCATGCAATACTTTTCTACTTACATAAATATACACGAAATATACTAAAATTGCAACACATTTTTGTCTATTGGAACTCGTAAAAGTTTTTGAGTAGTATTCCTGAGAACTTGCAACTTCTTAGGTGTACACTTGGAAATGTTTGTTGAATTCCAAAATTGGGAAAGTTACCTTAACATTAGAAGCAATCTGGAATTTGTGACTTGGGCCCCAAGTACTTATGTTAGAATTTGAGAGAGCCTTCCTGGAATGGTTGTAATTTTACACCGGGAATGTGAACATCGCATCTTTGTGCTTTTCAAAGATGAATAAGATGAATACCTCGATACATTATGAAGCATTGTGTAAGTGTATAGTATATTCTTGCTGCTTATAGAGCACGTGTGCTTGAGTGTTTGTGTGTTTTAAGACACCGTTCTGACGTGAGAATACTTAATAAATACATATATGCACATATTGTAAATTGATGTATTAAGAGCCATATTTTGTCTGCAATTAAATATTATGGCTCATTTTCCTCCAAACAATCCTGGACAGTTAGCTTGCAGAACTGCTGGAGTTCAGTGCATTCTGATAGTTTCGTTAGTTAGCACACTCATAACTTTTATTATACGAAGCAAAAAAAATTAAAGAATTATGAGTGCAACAATTTATGGTTGGCATGTGATGATATACATTATTTTCCTTTCAAAGCTGGGGACCATTATTTTACTTCTTAAATATTTCAAGTACATTTGCTGTGTAACGCTTATTTGTTTTTACATCTTAGCAATTCATTTTAAATTAAATATGTTCTATAAGTTATATCTGTAAATGAACTAAGTACTTATAAAAAGTTGATATTTTTAGCAAGGGCCATTAGCAGCCGTTCATGAGGGAGACATATATATGCCTCCCAGACAAGGAAATGTATGCCTTTCTTACCTTTTTTATACCTCTTCTCTGCACTATTAATTTACCTGCAATTTATCTGGACAGCAGAAGCCAATGCCCTCATCTTAATTTCTAATCAGTTGAGTGAATCTTAGCAGTCATTTCAGGGTGCCATTTAATCTGAATTATAGTTACAGATAATTACACTTTCGCCATAGTTTTTAGTTAAAAGAATATTACCCAGGATTTTGTTTAACCTTTAAACTAGTAGATCCTTGGATGGACAAGAAAATGAACCATGAACATTTACAAAGTATAATCTGAGTTAAGAGTCAATGTTCAGGGTTAAGAGTTCTCAAGACAATGTGCAGGATGATCATGAATTTCTCCTTGATACAATTTCAATCCAACCTTCTGTATATCTTTGGCTCCAGTGAACAAATCTAAAGATGGCTTTTCTACGCTTTTTGTAGGCATACAAGGTAAACTCCAGCCATGCAATATTGTAAATATTATGCTCTAAAGAGATATTTATTTCAAAAATACAAATCAGTAGCTTTCTGATACACTTTGTAGGCACACCTTTCTGGGAAGTAAATTTAGCCACCATACTCAGTTGTCATAATAAGTCCGCTGTTTTTTTTAAATGTTGAGGAGTTTGTCTAAAATAGGCAATCATTTCAAAGACCCTTGTTTTAGTATAGTATATTTGTATATTTATATAGTATGATCTAAAGTGTTAAAAAAAATTGTCAATGTTAGGCACTTTGTTTTGTGACAGATGACAGTTTGGTGATTGATGAATGATATATTCTATGCAGGACAAAATACAAAAATATAAAACAGATGTTCATTTATTACACTGTATTTTCTCTAAATTAACAGTTAATGTTCCATTTGGAAAACTCTTTACCATACAAGTAGTATCTGACACCAAATAGTCTGAAATTTTTATATATATTGGAAGGTAGAAGACAACCTGCTGTGCCTCGTGATTTGTGTACCCTGACGCATTGCACAATAGCTACTACACTCTCCAGGTCTATCTGTTTTACATAATATGTATGTTATGTAATTAATTTGCAAGCCATTATAACGCTAGTTTAAACACTGGTTTCTACACTTGTTTACACTAAATATATGCGATTTAGCCTAGAGTATATAACTATAATTCACTTAAATGTTTCTTTGACGGAAACTATTTGATTGGCTTATGTAGCAACACAACTCAGAAACTGAAATATAACTTTGTATTGTAATGCTGAAAATATGTTCTAGTACAGGAAAAACATACTATAATCAAAGTAAAAAATTTTAATTGTCTAGTTTGAAACATGTACAAAATGAAAGGACAGAAAAAAATTCTTGTTACATGCCCAGATCAAAGTTTAGAAATGCTTTCTCATAAAACGTTTGAAAATATATACACACATATTTCATATCTTAATCGAACATAACGGCACACTTTTCCAACAAATAGAGACAATTATATGTACATTAAAACATGGTTAGATTTATTTCATTACATTTTTACCTGTCGAATGTGTATGGTGTAGAGCCATAATTATTGGATACAAAAGTCTTTGTAAACTATTTTTATAATTTATCGTCATTTAATATGTCTACACAATAATCAGTTCTTAAATTACCCATATGGCTAATTGGTGAGATAAAATACGTACTCATAAAATATATTACTTTAGCAAAGTTTAGTCAATCATATATATAGTGAAGTAGAGTTGAGATTTCATTTTGATCAAAGACTAAATTAAAATATGAATTTGAGTTCTTTTAGAAGGTTTAGGTGTGTGTTAACTTATTAAAATATATTAAATCCTGCTCCTATCTGAGTTTCTTGCCTAGTTATGTTTTGGCAAGTGCATCATGGCTGTTTTCACAACTTAGGGCCTGATTACGATGTCAGACGGACCGTAGACCGTCCAACAACGTTTGGGAACTGGAACAGAACAACCGGTCGCAATCTTATACTTTACCGAATGGAATGCATGCTCTCATTATAAAGAGCAGAGGTGCAGTTCATCCCTTCACCCGGTGGAAGGTACCTGAAGGTGCCTGCCACAGGTGCAGGGATCAACAGGGGGAACCATAGTTGCCCCCTAGGCGCTTTGCACCCATGGGAGCATTGCTGGGGGCCCCCAAAGACAGATTCCCAAAGCCTTTCTGTGTCAGAAAGGCCGGCACAGAAAGGCTGTAAGAATCTGCCATCGTAATCCCTCGGCTAGAAAGAGCTGGCTGAAGGATTACTGCAGGCTTTCCAAATGGTGGACAGACTCTCCAAGCCCGTTGGAGGCCATTTGGAAATCCGATTCAGATTCCCTTCCGATCGACCCATCAAAATGGGTCGGTCGATAAGGAATCCGACCAGCCGATTACAATGCGGTCTGAAGGGCTCCAACTTGGTCCGAGCCGTTTCAGCCTACATCGTAATCGGGCCCCTAGGGTTATATATATTCCATATAATAATATTGGACCATGCATCATTAGGCATATCAGACAGAGGAACCTGCTGTAATGCTAACAATACATGGTTGCGTTAATAAGAAAATCCATATTTTCATGGATCGAAAGACAGTTAAACTGAGCACACCATTAGAATGAAAACAATAAAACTGACTTTGATCTCTGTTTAGGATTTTTGGACCAGATATGTGATCAATTCAGGCCTTGAGATCAGGGTTTCTGATAGCTACTGCTAGACTGAAGAGTGCTATGTAAAAGAGGCCTAGTTTTCCTAAAACCCATCAACATAAAAATGGAGTGAACTCAATTGCACAACTGTTCATCCAAACACATTTAGTTTCTTAGAACTTTTTTGTAGACTCTGAACCAAGACAGAATGCCGACTTCATCCCTGCCCGAAGGCATCTCATACTACGTATGCGTGGATAAACAATCATTCCCGCATATTGCATGTGAAAATATTTACAGGATTCTATAAAATTTATGTTAAGGTTAGCCTTGATACATAATAAAGCGTTGCAAATTATTCACATGACAAAAATGTACCCAGTATTATTTATAGGGAAACAAATGCATCAAAACTCTTTGTGCTCAAGTGTTTATACCTCTTTAGGGCACAGATTTAGAGTATGAGCCAAGGCAACTTTCAATCACAAATGTTCCTGTCCAGAGACTTCTTCTAGCTCGTGGACTGGATTGCAATAAGACAGCCGATTGCAAAAACATCATGATGCCTAACAATTGGGACCAGTACCTGTGCCCACACATGAAAAAAGTGATACAAGTTATTAAGATTAAAAAACCATAAATTGCAATGTTCAAAAACAACAAATAATACAATCAAGTGCTACTATAACAATAAATAATATAATTGAGTGGTACTACTCCACCACTCACTCACACGACCAAAATGTAACCCATTATTCTCTTTTAACCCCTTGCATGCGAAGCGAATTTTCGCATTGTTTGGGCAATTTTCATAATGAGAGGGAGTCAGACGGCCCCCGGCCGTCATCAGCACACACCCACTGTGAAGCATTACGGCCAGGTGTCGTCATGAGCATGCAAGGGGTGAAAATAAAATGTGAATACTTTGAACAACTATTTTCTGTTATACAATAATAATTAACATAAAAACTCAAAATATTTTTTAATTTCATTTTTTATTGTTTTATGATGACAGAGCCAGCTAATCAGTACCATACACATTTGCCATACATTTTGCTGGATCGTGAATTTAGTCTATTTAAGGACAAAGTAAGAGGGCCACATTTAATTCCTTCTAATTCCCCACCACCTCCCATTAGAGCAGGCTCTGTATCCAGGTAGTCTTTTCTCTGTGGGCTCAATCCCAGCGCCTCCCGCCAACATTCTAAAGATGACCAGTCCAGGATCCCCAAAACATTTGGTAAACAATATTCCACTAACAACAAATGACCACAAGACATCTCGATATCCTCATACAAAAATTGGGGCTGGTTGGATGGAAAAAGTAAACTTGTTGTGAGCAGTAGTGTCTGGATAGTGAGGTGCACAAGGAAGGAAGTTAGATTTAGGTGTAAGGTTTCATATCCGAGACCCCCACCATTCCCTAGCTAGTTGCCACACTATCAAAGACACATCCCATTTGCAGGGTTTGTGAGTTGGAAGTAGTTCTGGGGGGGGGGGGGGTTCATAGTGCTGAAAGACAGCCAGCACGGTGGAAGCGATCTCATCCAGTGTGCTCCAGGCCTTCCAGTAGCCCAACACCTTCCCCAGCGTACCTGAGGCAGTGCCTGGATGGGTGAGGCACGTCTGTACAGCAAACAGAAATGAACATGACTTTCAGTTCAGGCTATGTTAGACCTGTACCATTCTACTTAGAAATTCAAAATTCATTCCCTGTCAACTGCCCTAATGTTGTATGTGTTTCCCTAAGTGATTTGGTTTAATAACGTATGGGTCTGTGTACTGGAGTTGTGGCGTTTTACATGTCATTTTCACAATTGATAAACACCTGCATAGTCTGCAAATTATTCCTGCCCATATGTAGGTACTACATTTCCTTCATTTAAACCGTAACATTTTCAAAGTTCGAGAAAAATAAGAATGCATTGACTGTTGTGCTTACAATTGAGCACTTGAATTAAATGCTCCTACCAGATAATGCACTTTTATATACAAGATTGTCACCCAAAAAAGCGAGACTTTTGGACAGTTAACTGGAATGGTACTAATTATAACATTAATTTACAATCTCCCGCCCAAAATGGAGGGAGGCCTACTGAGGGAAAGGCCCGAATCATAGTCAGTACGTTTTTTTTTTACAGCCCGACCTCGACTTGAAAGCATTTGAGCTCCATGCACATTATGCAAGGACACATTCTGGGGATAAAATGATTTGCGCATAATCACAGGATTTTGAGTCGACGCCAAGACTCGGCTCTGGTTCCTCAGCTCCAAAGTCGGCAGCTCTGGTCGATACGCCACATCCTCTCCGGGTTATGAGGAGGAGCCCACAACCACATACTCATCCACATTATTCATTTCAGCCAATGCACATTATTCTAGGCCTAGCCCCCTGGTATGCAGGACTGTAGCAATTAATGTAAAACGTAGGAGGTCCTCAGACTGGCGTTAGCTAATAACGAAATAATAGGAACGAAACAAGTTAAATGAGCATACCATACGGGGTCGAGTATATTCAGGAAAAAGCAGTAGTGGGTCTTTGATCATGACTAGATGCATAGTGATATCAAACAGCCGGCTCTCATGTAGCAGCTAAATATTCTAGATTTTGTTTTTATTAAATTTGGCAGTTTCACACTGCGCCGCTCTCTGTTCTTAGTGAATAAAAGACAGCTCCCACTGTATGTTGGAAAGGATTACATTTCCACAGTTGCAGGAGGCGGAGGAATTTACAGAAACATTACATGGCCCAAAATGTACTCCTTTCTCGGCGTCCTCGTTTTTTTCAGATTTGTGCAGTTATCTATTATATTTTCTAATAGATATTTGTGTAAGGTGTATGTATGCTTGTATAATTATGAAAAAACAGTTTTGAAAAAAAATTGTATTTATGAAAATTTACGTACCAGGGCATGTGCAAAACTGTAAAAACACATTAAAACGTGCCCAGTAAAGTTGTTTTCGTGGCATTTCTGTGTTGTCAAATAAAGGATTTTAGTATTCAAAATATCTGTATGTTTCATATTAAATATTTTTAACAGATTTTTTTTAGGATGGAACATGAATGATACTTGCATTTGTTTCTTAAAGATTAAGATGTTGGACTCTGGAACAACAAAATAATTTGAAACAAATAAACGCGAAATTTTTAATTGAAAATATGTACCCTACAAAAACTCAGTGATGCAGTATTATATCAGTCTGACGTCATTCTCTGTGTAGCAGCAAATGACCCAAATGGAGTTTACAAGATGCAGTATGATACTGGGGATGAATATAGTGCAAAATTGTCACGTATATTATGGTATTTTGATGTAATTAGCATAAAGACTCATAACAAGAACCAATAATATCTATTGGATTAACCACCAACTTTGTGTGGAAGAGTACTAGTGAGCTACTCTCTCAAAGCTCTTAAACTCCTCTTCCGGGCGTTGTAAGCACTATATACTTGCAATCACCATACAATATAGTACAATTGAAATCTATCATTAGACTGATGTTTGCAAACTAAGGCCTTATTTCATCTGTTACGCTGTAGTCTGCAAATAGTGAGCGAGATTCCTGAATGTGTTTTTCCAATCTACGCACTTGCAGACAAGGAAAAAAATCGCATTTTGCACGTGCAATATGTTCTGTTTATGCACAGACTTAAGAAGTACACTAATGCACCCTTGTGAAAAATAAGCACTTGAGGGTGGGCCTGGGGGGTGGGGGGGGGGGGGGGGGGGGGAAACAGAAGCAGGACCAGGAACATGCCTCATTAAAGTAGGATGGCATCAATGCATCCTATGCCCTTGCAATTTTACCTGAAAACTGTAATTCATCAACATGCTTTAAAAACACATAACATCTGTTTATGGTCTTATGTGTTACTACTAATTTTGCACGTAGAGGTATGTAGTCCTGATTACATTTTCTAAAATGTCCATTGGTTGTGCTAAGTGTCACCGCACTGACATTGTCAGCATGTGCTTGTTGCCCCCATATTGCAGCTCCACCAGGTAGTGGTCTGCCCTCCTGAGTCCTTGGCTCGCAGTTCAAGACCTTCCTCCACCCGCAGGCCCCCGTCTGCACCTCATCCCTGGTGGTCTAGTGGTGAGCTCTTCTTCTGTATGCTGTTATTTTATTTTCTTTCTTTTTATTCTATTGCTGTTCTTTCATTTCCTTTATTTCATAGCCTTTTCTGTATTTCTCTACGCTGCCTCTTGCTTTTGTCATTTACTTTCACTCCGTTTCCCCCCTTCCCGCCCTCGCCGCTGTCGCTCCCCTTGGCCCACCCCCTTCCAAGAGCAGTTTTTCCCGCCGCTCAGCTGACCAGCCCTCCTGCCTCCCAACACTACTTAACTGCAGCTGTGCCGGCGGCACATCGTAGGCGCGCCACAGGCAAGCCCATCTGCACCCGTCTGCACCTGACCCGCACAGCACCATAGACCTTGGTTCCTGCACTCTCCACTGCAATGACCCCAGCACCCTACACTCTTTCAACCCCGGGCGTACAACTGCCTGCCACCTCACATCACTGAAAAATGCTCAATAACCATTCACCTGCGGCAACTGCGCCTTCTCCCTTCGCACACCAGACTCACCGACCACACGACCCTCAAGAACTGGACCCGACTACATCAGCTGCATACTACTCAACACCCTCTCCCTCAAAAGACACATTGTGGAGATCTGGGAACTTCTTGACTCCATGTTCCCCGATGTCGCCATCTTCACGGAAACCTGTCTGAACCCAACTGCAGCCCCGGACATCGAAACCACCATCCTCTACGGCTACAAAATCATCCATAAAGGTTGCATCAACCGACCGGGTGGAGGCATCGCCATCGTACACCAAAACACCTCACAACTAGCTCCGATGACCACTTACACGACATGGAACCAGATCCAGACTGACCCAAATGCCAATGTCTACAGGCCACCCGGAGCCCACCTCCTTCAGCAATGTCACCACGCTCTCGCCTCAACGGACGCCAACACCTCAGCACGCAACCTCCACCAATGGATCTCCAACTGCGCTAACACACTGGCACCCCTCAGGAAATCTCCAGGAAAGCAGCCCTCAAAGAAAGCCAGCTGGTTCTCCCCCACCCTCCCAGAGTCCAGGCGCACCTGCAGATGGTTTGAGAAAAGATGGAAAAACAGCAAGATCGTGGCAGACCACGCTGCCTTCAAAACCGCCGTCACCACACACCACCAACTCATCAGAACACCTAAAAAAACAGCCATATAGGAACGCATCAACGCCAACACACACAACAGCAAATAACTTTTCGCAGTGGTCCAAAAATTCACCAAACCGTGCACAGAGACAGCAGACATGTCCTCCTCTCAAGACCTCGGCGGTAACCTCGCCACTTTCTTTCACTGCAAGATCGAGGAGATCCATGACAGCTATGCAACCCAAGACCCACCCACCCAACCCACAACCACTGCACCGAATGGCTCCAGACCCCAGCAGACCTTGTCCAACTGGACCACCTTCACCTCTGACAACACCCTCAGGATGATGAAGAGCATCCATTCCGGAGCCCTCTCGGATCCCTTTCATTATCACATCATCAACATAGCCTGCACCTCCATCACACCCGAAGTCTGCTGCAACATCAACTGCTCCATCGAGCCTGCTATCTTCGCTGAAGCCTAGAAACATTCAGAGTTCAACCCCCTCCTGAAGAAACCCTCTGCTGACCCAACAGACGTCAAGAACTACAGACTGATCTCTCTATTCCCCTTCCCAGCCAAAGTCATCGAGAAAGCCATCCACAACCAACTCTCCAAGTTCATCGAAATGAACGACATCCTGAACCTTTCCCAATCGTGCTTCAGAAGCAACCGAGTACCGAGACTGCTTTCCTTGCCACTACAGACAACATCTGTATCCTTCTCGACTGAGGCAAGACTGCTGCCCTCATGCTCCTGGACCTCTCAGCAGGCACCTTCAACACTGTCTCCCACCACACCCTCTGTGCAAGACTCTATGACAGGATATCCGGGTGCGAAGTAGAACCAGGTTTACAGTTATGAATAATGTCTAAATGAGTGAGATGTGATCATGGATGTGCGCAAATCATGTTGGTAACCAGGTATTGTTAGTCGCCTTACCGGTTTCTTTTATAGTACACAGACTCAAGTTATCAGGTAGTTTGAGAAGATTGCATAGTATGGTTTTAATATTTTAGAAATAGGTGCACAGGTGATACAATACTTTAATTTGAGAGGAAGTACTGGAGATTCCGCCACACTAATTATGGTTTCTACAAAGCAATATGATGAGTTATTGGACAATATAAAGCATGTTAATCAATATAGAAAGGCAGTGTCCTACAACTTACCAGACAACGATGCATGGGTTTCCACTATATTTTTACATCTTACTATAATATTTTACTATAATATTTCAAAAGGACACAAAAAGTCACAGGTCTTTTGCAATATGTACAGGATTCTGTTATTTAATATGCATTACATTTGGGAATGTTCTTATGTTTTTTAGCCCTGAGGAAGTTGTGAGATACTCCCTCATACGACAAAACATGAGTTCAGACTCAAGTTTTCCACCCTGAAGAAGTCGTGAGGTACTCCCTCATATGACAAAACATGAGTTGGTCATCTAGAAAATGAATGAAGAGGCCAATAGGCCGAAAATAAAAAGAAATATATATATATAAAAAAAGACTAGCTAAAAAATGAATGAAGAGGCCAATGGGCCCAAAATAAAATTAAATATATTAAAATGTGAATTGTTAATCTTCATATAGGCACTGATTATTGTTGTACTTAAACAGAGACTAGTATTGCGTGTGCTAGAGCTTTGGATTGTGTTCTTCTGATCAATAGGATTACTTTAGGGGAACTAGGGTGAATCTTCCACCTGTTAAAGCACCACAGGTGAAATATTATTTAATTATAAGAGTGTGAGACAAGTTTGAGTGTGCCATATACCAAACAAAATCACCCATTTGAAGCTGTTTTAACATCCTTTCTTCCTTCAAATTAAAGCATTGAAGGTTCCCCCCTAACATTTGCAGCAGCTGATCCACTTAATTTGTATCTCTCCTTGGGGGGAAAACTCCTGTCGCGCATGCCAGCCTTTTGCTTGCTACCATCTATACAAGGTCCCTTTAGAACCACATGACGTATATGCTAACTAAAGGTGCACTGATACCAAGGGAGAAGTTATAGATTATCGTTAGAAAAAAGAGTCAGGCAGGAAGTACAGGGGGTGATCAGAGGGGTACACTGCACCCTTGCTGCCGATGACATAGGAAGCCTTTTCTCACCTCCAATCAGAATGCTGTCTAGCACACATGGTCCATCTTACCTGCCCGCCACAAGTACTGCAAGCCTTCAGGAAAGATGTCATATTATTAGTTTAAGCTGGATCCTATTTCGGAGTACAGGAAATTTTCCACAGCTGTGGTTCATTAGGTATCAAACCATTTACCATTCTGGAAACCCAATTACGACAGGGCCTCTTGAGATTATGTAGGTCTTGAGACACCACTATATTGGAAATGTGGCCAGTCCCTACTTCTGGCATGGTACAGGAGGCCCATATAGCTGAAACATCAAGCAAGTCTCTCTCTCTGGAAATAGGCAGTGTTGGGCACATCTCATGTTCCAATCACTTGCACTATTCAGTCAGTGAGTAGAGAGCCCTAGCTAAAATGAACGAGGTAGCCTTCAGGCACCTTAACAATTCCTCCAAAACAAAAGAGGTACAAAATGAAAACGGAGGCACCAAGAGTCTTCAGCTCCTCTGAACTTCAAAAGCCACCTGATCACAGCAATCTTGTTAGGAGTTCTCCAAACACTGGGGCCAACAGCATCCAGGAGTGTCTGACCCTATCATCCTTTAAATTGAGCCGGATCGAAAAAAAACAGTAGTTGACATCAGACACCCTCTCCACCCCCTGGGTACCTTCAGAGTTCTCAGCAGTCCCCTACAGTACCACCAGTCTGCCTCATCAGGTCTCTGTTTTCTCTGGAATGCCCTTGGCAATACCTTACAAACATAACAGACTCATGTGATCCATTGGCCCAGGAGATGATGAAATAAGGGTTGCAAATCTCTTCCAGCTCCCATCAGATCTATCTGTAGGGTTTGCATCAATACTGTCCTCAATCCTCACCTTAAGTATTTTTTCTTGAATGTTTGATTGCAAAACGTCTTAACCTTCAGCTCTGTGCCAGTCCTTACTCTTCCTGCTTACAATTATTCCCTTGTTCACTCAGTTCTCTTGAATTTTCATGTTTCTGTTGAATTTTAAACATTTCCATCCAAAAGTCCGGACCATGCACCAAAACATTGCTTAAGTTGTCAGACCGTAAGCTAGGGGCCATGGAGAAACAGTCAAAGGGAAATCCCTGGGTGCACACTCACGTATGGGCTTACTGTAGTTCCATACCTATCTATCTAAGCATTCAACAACCAACTTAGGAGACTAAATTAATATATTCTAATAATGAAAGTTTAATTTCCACACTAAAATTAGAACGTTCAGTCTTTTTAATAAAAGCATATGTATAAGAAGTTTTGCGCAATAAAACAAATTAAAATTTCAAAGAACAGTCTTTGAAAAGGTACAATAGAAACAATTAATCATAAAAATTCATTACAATTCATTACATGTAAAAAGAAATTAGAATTAGATCTTAAACATTAAAATCATAGAAAACAAATATCACCGGCAGATATAACATTAAGTCACAATAGAAAAACATCAACAACCCCCCTACACAATGTGGCTTACTGATATCTTTGCCACTACTAATTCTTGGATCCAAAAGTCCTAAGTTAATGTAGAATTGATGTCAATAGTACCACTTATATGTACGTATCTATTGCTCACTGGACCCTACTTGGATTTTATATAAGGTAAAAAGGGCGTAGACGCGTTTCGGTGCAGAGAACATAGGATACTGTAGCACCTTCCTCAGGACTGACGTTTCTTTGGGGTCACCGGCTTCAGAGATTAATGCTTAACACCCTTTCTGTGAATACATAGGGAAAAAAGCAGGGTATCACTATTTTTGTGCAGTTAATGACACAATAGCACGATTTAAGGGTCTTACTAAATAGGTGTACATCTTTCAACAGGAGTCCAGTTTATAACACTCTTGTTTGCTTATCAGTTTTGTTAATTTGTCTTGCTTTAGTCCTACTATTGAATCTTAAGGAACATCCATATGTTCCACATATTTAGCCTTTACTCAACATGGAAGTTCTACTTTCTCCTTCAAGACATATGATTTCAGTCTGTATAGATCATCCCTTATATTTCAAACGAACATTTTTACACATGATGTCCCTCCGTTTCCATTTTAGTGTGGAAATAGGTAGAGGTAGGAAGGAAAAGGACTTACTATATATCTTATCTGATCTTATCCCGTCATAGCTTTCATCCAAGATTTACTTGTCTCAATTAAACACAGTCTTACCATGTGGGTGTGTGGCAGGACACCTCTGTAGATGTGATACTTTAGTTCGGCTCCTGGCTCCTGATGTGGGTTATAGTTTTTCCTAGTGTGGGCACAAAGGGGCAATCTCAATACCTCTATTCCTTTTGTCCCACCCCTTTCATGCACTTCACAATTAAGGCCATTTACCTCTTTACTCTTGAAGGGCTGTGAGATTGGAAGCCTCTTCTCTTCCTTATGGATATATGGTGGCACTTTCACTCTTCTTTAGCCCGCTATGTAAATATGTGATTAAGATAGAAGAAATGGTGCTATTTAGGTCTATCTCCTCCTCTATTTATAACTTTACTACCTCAGAGGCTTTCTCCATTGTTAGTGTCCTCGCCTCTTAAGCAGGTTTATACATATGGATGATTTATATTTTCGTCAATATAGGGCAAGGAGCTGAGGGACCTCTCCACTTTCTTTAGGATGTATGAGGGTGCTTCCACTCTTCTTATTCCATCTGAATATTTATCTGTTTGGACAAAGGATGTCACATTATCGACAGTGCAGTGTAAGGGGCTAGATCCCCCTTGATTTCGTAGGTTTATTTAATCTACTAAAGGCCATTATTGAAGTATCGGTTTATCTTGCCTTACCTTCAAACTCTATAAAACCTTTCTTGAACGGGCATATATCTGCGTGATTTCGTCCGTGAACAGGATACGTTCTGTCAGGATAGACAAATATACAGATATGTGTCTGCATCTTACACATAGACCTACCTATTTTTATTTATATTAGGTCTGCCCCTCTACGTTTTTTAGGGTTGTTTAGATATCTCCCTTATTTATAAGTTACTTCCGGGTTTTGCTTTCTGCGATCGGTGTAGCTTTATTGTAATTCCCGAGTTCCCTTTTAGGTTAACATTAAAAGAACTGAGGGATTTTATCTTAGTGATGCAACTTTCCCCCCGATGCGTATTACCTTAGGGGTTTGTTGCCCGCATGTGTTATAAGCTTTCTTCTATCACCCCGCACTAACTATCAATTCCGTTATGGATGGGCGGACCCTCCTCGCTTTAGCTGTTTGATCATTATCCCTTAGCTTTCACGATCTTTTTTGGCTTCAGTTTATAAGCCAAAGTACTGAACTTCCCCTTTGATGAACTTGTTGGATCCCTGAATGGATCAGATCTTCCAGCAGTACCAGATGAGCACAGCTGTAGTTAGATTGCTGCAAGGCATCTGAATAGAACTGTCAAGACCACACGTTTTCCAGTCAGTAAAGTCCATTAGACATTGCAGAGCCCAAGAGTTCCCAGACTTCAATTTCATCTTTATTTTGTTCTTAGCCTGAAGCTGGTTTAGTTGTACTTTAAGTCTCAACTATTCACAATAAAGAAAAACATGGAATACCAGATGCATCATCAAATGTCTAGAAAAGGTAAGTTTTACCAGTACTGAATTAATCATTCCATTTCATCCATTGGATTTTATTATTTTTCAATTATAGATTGTATCCTTATCTTGGGTGCCTGGATAGTGGTTGATCATAACACTACAGTGATACCACAGAAATCATAGTACATCTTGATGCAATAATAATTCACTATGCTTTCGTAGTAAAACGTGAGAAACGTTATCAGCTTAGTTATTAGAAAGGTCAGTTTTAAACTTTAAAAGTGAACTTGAATATTGTGAAGAGCAATGGCCCAAAAAATGTATCTGTAATAAATAAACATGTCCCAATTGAAAAAACACTGTTGTTTTCAATAGGTAATTATGATAATACACTGCCATGTATAGTCCAAATATTGTTGCCAGGTAACAAAAGCATTCCAGATTGGAAAGCATTTGTAAAAACATATTTTATGGTATCAACAATGTTTTGGGACACTGAAGACAGTTTGTAAGGTATCCCTTTGTCAATAACTTTGTGAAAGCTTAAATACAGGAGGAGGAAACCTCCAAGAACCTTTTCTAGAAGTTGATAAAGCTAAGAAACTGTTGTAATTTTGTTATTGTCTTTGGCACTTTCCAAATCTAAGGGGTTCCATTTCAGTGCTATGAGGTGAACGCATATGCTGTACATACATTTCTGAGGAAAATCTAGTTTTGTGACCATGGCATTCAAATGAATTTGTCCTGCACAAGCAGCCATTTCACATGTTGAATCAGAAAGGGCAGTTCTGCAGTACTATGGTCTGCGAAGAAATCATCTATCGGCTTCCTTACAGTTACAGACTTCCAAAATAATCTAACTTTTGTCCCATCAAAGACTTAACCACAAGAATAGTTATTTCTTGCCTCAACATGTTTGAGCAGCAGTAGAGGACTACAAAGGGTGTGATCAAACGAACAACAAGATCAGAGGAAGCAACAAGAATTTTGAAAATATTGACAATAGAACTGTTTCACTTTCTCGTTCTGTCTCTGGGTTATGACATATCAGTCATGTAATTCCCAGAAATGTTGAGAATTAGGGAGTTCTAATACAAAAATAAAAGGATATAGCATTATGATGGTGACTAACAGATTATCTGAATTGGTCTTCTCTGGTGAGTATCGTGGACATAGGTTGAAATGTTTTCAAAAGATATACTCTTGTGGTGGCAAGCATTACAGATTATTTGCACTGGCTTTGGTGAGTAAGTGGGGGATAAAGTAGATTGGAGCTATCAACAGAGTAAATTGCTTCCATCTAATCATTCTTAAGCTGTGATGCTCCCTTTCTGCTGCAGAATTGGTTTCAATTTTGGCATCTATGAATTTTCCTGTTGCTAAACAGTTGTACAGAGACAACTGAAGCTCTGTTTCCTCTAAATTATTGTCTCACTGTACTAATTCAGATAAAGTTAAACAGAAAAGAGTGTGAGAGTTCTGTGGAGCCACTCTTGGTTCACCTAAAGGTAATACTAAATAAACAACAGAAGAGTGAGGCCAATGAAAGAAGAGCCAGCCAAGAGGTATCACTCTTGTTTAAAAGAACCCTCACTCACCAACCTAGTTGGTGACATGCTTCATCATAGGGTTCCCACCAGAGAGGCCCAGTGCCTCCCTGGTGTGCTAAAACGCCTGACTACAGCAGAACAGGCTTGTTTGTGATTCAGGAGTGTGAAATAGTGTAAGTGAGTGGAAAAAAGGGGGTTTAAAAATGCTTTGATTTTATCCAAGCAAACAATTCTTTATTGGTGGATAATCAGGTACAGGTTAAAAATGGTGTGGCGGATGTTCAGAACTGGGTAAATTGACCAGTTACATCCTAATGTAAATAGAGTGTGTGGTCAACATGTTTCTGCCTCCTGCCGCCTTTAGCAAGGCATTCATCAGGACCAAAACCACGGAACAATGCACACACTAAGACGCACTCTAACCTGTGGTAGATGAAAACAAGAACAAAGTAGTCTTACGGTTTTGGGAGTGCCTTAAGGATTACTGAAAGCCCAAAAAGGGATCTGTAAGAGAAAGGACATACAGAAAGACAAAACAGATCACATACCAAACAGGATAGGCATAGCATATGGAGAAAGCAAGGCTACCTTAGGGTGTAGGAGAACCTTACACCATGGGCCCGGGGGGGGGGGGGTGGCTTATAGTCACACGCTGTTAACAGAAAGCAAACAGAAAGGGCAACGCGTTACCTATGGTATGGTCAAGATATTACCTCTAATTGCTGGGAGCCCTCCTCTGTACTTACTACTCCAAGGCCAAGCACCCATGTGGCACCTAGCAACACCCTTCATCAGGACCACGTTGCTGTGGAAGTACCGGGTGCCGGAGCTTATGAAGTGAGTTTGAGCCATGTCCAGCTTGAGTCGTCACCATCACACGTCCGATGACATCAGAGCGTACGTACGTACCCATGTGCCCATCGGACGGTGCCATGGACTAGAATGCTAACTGATATGATAGCTTGTATTCGGGGGAAAGTTAAATTGAATGCACAACTATAATGCGTCTCAACAAAGACCATGAATTGTGGACACATTAAGGACCAAGAGTGGTAGATGTTGGTAAACTGACGGCATCATATGTTTTAAGCTCTAGTGGTAAAGACACGAGTGCCTCTGCAAAACTATATCACATCATGGCACTAGGTATGAAAAATCGGAATCTATCTTCATACAAGATGGGCTTACAGGTACATCGCATCCAATGCTATAGTGCGTGTAACTTGGCGTATATACTGCTCTGAAGTGTCGTGGACCCAAGCCATTCATCAACTCTCAGTCCCTAAATTAGAGAAAGGCTCAAAATGAAGTGGTAATTCTGCTTACAGTATGTGTATTTAGTATGTAACCCATGGGGACGTTACTAAAGGAAAAGTAAGTAACCTTGCCTGGGTTAAGAGGTGTCTAAATGGTCGGTGACTATGTGCCTGAGATGTGGAGGCATAGCTGGTGGCCCTAAATTAGACACCAGAAGTCTCTAAATAGCCCTATCAGTAGAGACATCCTGGTAATGGTATTATTGTTAAGGTACAAATATGGTGATGTCATTATTGTAGCAGGGACCTAAAGGTTATGTTAGTAGAACTCAGCATCTCAGCACCGAACCCCAAGTGATGTTGACATTAAGTCCCAGTATATACGTCGACAACCGGTAGACCCACTGCTGTTCTTTTTCAAACAATATTTTGGTCACATTGTTAACTGGTTTGATTTGTTCTAGGACTGTCCAGCGCAAGTCATTTGTGGTATGGTTGGGTTGTAAAAAATGTTCAGTCAACCTAGTGGTGCTGTTTTTGAACCAGATATTACTCCGATGCTCACACACACGCTGTTTGGCTCTGCATGTGGTCATGCCCACATATTTCAAGTCACAAGTGATCAGGTAAACATCATTGGTGGAAGTGCAATTTGTATGGGATCGTTGCATCAATGTTTTGCCCTGCTCAAGGGGTAAGGGTTTTGTTGGTGATGTTAAGTTGCACAGACAGCAATTCCCACAGGGGAAATGTCCGGTGACCTTCGGCAAGCCCAATGCATATGATGTAATCTAGTTGATAATATGGACAGGGTATAACTGGTACCGATACCACATTAGGTCAAGTGAGAAGACGCGCTTTGTTTCCTGCACGTCAACAAGAGCATTGTCAGGTGACCTTCGGCAAGCCTCATGCATTGAGTACAGATAGATTCTCTGTGGTTTCAGTTTTTTAGGACGGGTATGTACCAGAGCGTCCCTCAGACTTCTGCCCTTTCTGAAAGAGAAGAGGGGTTTTTCCCATCTTCTGTGGTTACTCTCCAGGATTTTCCATTTTTTAAAATTGATTTTGTAAGGGCATTAGAAGTTACGCTATACATGGTAACACAGGTCAGCGGAACGTCTTCAACCTGTTTGGAATTTTTTTCCAAAAGGGCTTCTCTAGGTTGGTTCGTGGCGTGTTTGTTACTTTTCTTGAGGATCCGTTCTGGGAACCCTCTGCTGCGTAGTTTGTTAGCTCAGCCGACTGTTTACGGTAATTTTCCACCTCACTGCAATTGCGCCTTATCCTGAGGTATTGCCCATAAGGCAGATTTTCCCGCAAAGGCCTTGGATGAAAGCTTGAGAATTCCAGTAAGTTGTTCTTAGCAGTAGGTTTGTAGCATGTCTTCGTAGACAGTCTACCTTCTCTTTTCCAGAGGACGACATCCAGGAAGACCATCTCATTCCTATCAAAGGTATGAGTGAACCTCAGGTTGGGATCGCACGTGCTAATCCATTCCAGGAACTCTATCAATGTGTGTTCAGGTCCTTGCCAGATGAGAATAACGTCATAAATGTACCTTTTCCAAAACAAAACACAGGAATTCTCTTCCAGGGGATCCTCATCAATAGTCATAAGCACTGAATGTTCCCGCCCATGTGCGGGGACCTCGGAAATAATAAAAATTATATATGAAAAACATATATATACAGATATAGATATATATCACAGGGGAAAAAGGCAGGTTCGCCGAAACGCGTCCTGTTTGTGCAATAAACTAACGGTTTACAACTCTCCACGCAAGTGCGGCCGCTTCCTTCCCTGCTGTGGCAGGGGGGTTTCTGGAGCAGATATATATATATCGGAATCCACAATCCTGCAGTACACGGATCCAAACGAACACCAGCACAAACAGGTACAGACCACAGCGATGGATGAAAAAAAGTGCTTTATTCCAGAATGGGCAGCAGCATGACGCGTTTCGTTCCTATAAGGCAGCCATGACCCCTACCTTCCCATCATGCCTCAGGGGTGACAGTTAGGTCAGTTGTTATTTCCGGCTCCTTCAGTCAGAACCCTGGATTCACAGCTCTTCCTTTTTTTGACTTTCTGTCAAAAAATATCTGATAATTTTGAAGATTTTTGCTTTCACTCGACGTCTTTTTACCTTAGAGTGAGAGTGAAACCTTTTTTGAGTACCAGAAAATGTTTTTATCTGTCAGAAATGCCTTCCTTATTTGATCCTTGCCCTGCCTGTGGCAGGAAGAAGGCTAGGTCTGACACACACCCTGTGTGCATCCTCTGCCTCCCTGATTCTCACTCTTCTACCAGCTGTCATCATTGCAAGAAGTTGTCGAGAAGGACCATCAAAGACAGGGAGAGAATTCGACTTTATGGCCTGAAAGAGGTAGGTCTCCAGTCAGGCAGCAGAAAATGAGAAATGAGTCGACATCGAGAGGCAAAATCCTGACCTGTTCTCCATCGGCGTCGGGATCGATGACGAACCTGTCGCTGACGAAGACATCGGTGTCTAAGTCTCCAGTGGTGCCAACGCATTATTCTAAGAAATCAACAACGCTCTCAAAGTCGACGAAGGTAAAAGGTCCTCCGTTATCATCAACCAGGCAACGATCAACATCGAGGAGCAAGTCTCCGTCGACGCTGACTAGGCGATCGACATCGAGACGCATCACTCTGTCGTCACCACGACAACGGCGGTCAAATCAGAAATCTCCGTCGACTGCAGCACATCACCGGTCACCGTCGAGATAAGCATGAGCAGATTTTGCGGATTGGCAATCCGCGAATTTTGCGGATTTGCGGATTCGCAATCCGCAAAATCCGCGAATTCCCGCGAATTTGCGGATTTTTTTTTTTTTGTGTTCGCCCGTGTTTCTGCCAGTTCGCGAGGGTTTTTACAATTTCGCAATTTGCGAACTTACCTGTCGGGTCGCAAGTTTTGCGAACTTGTTGTTTCTACGTGTCCAGCCTGTTTGGGACACTCTTCTTCATCACTGCCACTCTCTGTCACCACTGCCACTCTCTGACTACTCATGCCACCCTCTGGCCCACCCATGCCACCCTCTGTTTCATCACTACACCCTCTGGTTGTCCAGTGTACATTATTTTCGGCAAAGCAAAGCACACCTTCCCTGCCTCAAGTGACCTGAATTAATTTGGGGCTGATTAATGTGTCACAGAATATTTTTTTAGCTGGCACCTGCTTCCTTAGTGCGCCCTGATTAGTGATCTTTTGCACTTGCTAAGTGCTTTCATTGTTGCAAAATTAGTTACAACACCTGCCCTGCCCCAACTGACAATAATGAATTAGGGGCTGATTAATGGATTTTAACTTCCAGCCTGGCTCCTGCTTGTCTCCCTTAGCTGTAATTCAGGACCTTTGTGGCATATGTGTAACTATTCTGAGGTTCAGAGCAGGGTCACATAATAGTTTCAACTGGCAACTGAACTCTGGAGGGGCCCCTCAGGAAGCACTACAGGAAATGGCTACTAATGATGTGCCTGAACTTTTGAACCTGGTAAGTAGTTACTTTCAGTTTTGCCAAGATCGTATTTCTGCAATTTTGCACTTATTCGCGGGGCGCGAACTCACGCGAACAGTGCGAGCAGTGCGAGCAAAATCCGCTGCTCGCGGATTTGCGGATTTTGCGGGAAATTCGCAAATCTCGCGGATTGCGGATTTCCCGAAAATCCGCAAAATCCGCGAGCGGAACGGATTTTCCGCCCACGCCTACGTCGAGACACCGTTCTTCGGAACAGCGGCGACAGACATCGAAATACAGTACTCCGTTGGCGTCATTTAGACGTTCTACGTCAAGAGGCCGGTCGGCTGCAAGATTAAGTCCTCTATCCAAGAGGAGAAAGTCAACGTCGAGGCAGGCATCCCCGTCATCTATCCGGCGTTCGACGTCGAGGAGGCAGTCTGTTTAAAAGCGTTCCAGATCGACGTCGAGACACCAGTCCAAAGAAGGCTCACCTCCGTTAAGCCTGTCCGCGTCACCTTCACCGACGTCGAGAACAGGTTCTCCTAGCTCTCACAGAGGTTCAGCGTCAAGATCTCCGGAGGTTGTGATCTTGACGTCCAGAAGCTCAGTGTCCAGGGGACACCAAAATTCACCGAACAGGCCTGCACAAGAAAGAGTAAACTCTCCTCCTCGTCCACATTCTCCTGAGGGGCGGGAAGGGCACAGATCGCCTTCCATCCATCTTTCTCCAAGATGGTGTAGAAGCTTACATCACTGGGCCCCAACTCCAGCTACAAGGGCACAACATTACGTGAACCCCCTCACAGGTCTCTGTTAGCTGGACTAGTACTAGCAGTGGATACAGAGCGTACTCCTTCAAGAGTCAGAGGTCGTAGTCTCACTCCTGAGTGCTCTCACATAAAAGATCTAGATCCATAAGCAGGAGGAGAAGGCACAGATCTCCAACACCTTCTTCCTCTTAAAAAAACACGTCACACAGAGACTATTCACCTACTCTGACTGACAGTCCGCCTTCGAGGGTCTCTCCGGTGGATGATGTTAGCACTTTTCAAGACGTGCTTGGCAGAGTGGCGGTGAAATGCAACATCCCTATGCCGACTGGGCCGAGTTTGTCCTCTGTTATCTTTGAGACTTTACATCAAAGGGCAGCTTCTAGACCACATGCTACAATTGGTACCAGGCCTCATTGAACCGGTTATGGACATTTTGCTCACGCCGGCAAAACTTAAGACCGCCCCGGCTAGGATCTTGTAGAAATACTGCTCACCGGAAGACGACCCACTTTTCCTTAAATTTGACCCCCCTCCGGATTCCGTGATAATCGCTGCAGCAAAAAAGACTCATACTACTGCTTCCTCCTCTACTATTCCACCAGATAATGAGAGTAAGACACAGGATTTGTGGGCAAGAAAGGTATGTGGCACATCATCCTCTATGATGAAGGTGTCTAGTACATCGGCTCTCTTGGGCCAGTATGACAGGTCTCTGTGGGACTCCCTGCAAAGATTCACAGAAAAGCTAGTGCAAGAAGTTTGCAAGGACTTTGAATAGATCTTGCAGGAAGGCATCTTGGTGGCTAACCAAGTTATCAGTGCTGCAGCTGATAGAGCTACTCTTTCGGCTCATGCCTATGCGCATGGGATATGTGCAAGAAGAACATCCTGGCTCCGACTCACAGCACTCAAACCAGAGGCACAGTCTCAGATCCTTAATCTTCCATTCTCCGGTTCATCTTTGTTCGGGGCACACACGGATGAAGAAATGTCCTGGATGAAGACGGAGCTAGTCACACTAAAGGCCATAGGTCTAGAGAAGAAGAAAGAGTTCCGCAAACGATTCAGGCCTTACAATCGGCAATCCTCCCAACAGAGGGTTCAAACCCCTCATTGGCAGACAAACCAGGATCAGCAGGGTCAACATAGATCTCAATATCAAGACAGACGTTCCTGCAGAGGTAGAGGAAATCAGCATCAGGCTAACACCTCCGCCAAGACGCAGGCCAAACAATGAGTCCTCATTTCCCCCGTCGCCTTTCACCACTCCAGTGGGGGGAAGTATTGCACATCATATCGAAGAGTGTCGATCTATCGCAAAGGACCAGTGGGTGTTAGCTACACTGCAGAATTGGTACTCTCTGTTTTCGAAGCCATCCTTCCTCCATCCCTCCGGTTCCATCATCGTGTCGCCAGATGAAGATATTGTAGAGTGAAGTTGCCACCCTTCTTCAAAAATCAGCTATCGAGAAGGTGCCAATATCTCAAAGAGGGAGAGGGGTCTACTCAAGAAACTTCTTAATAAAGAAAAAGGGTCGAAAAGCAGAATAGAGACCCATTCTAGATCATCAAACACTCAACAAATCAATCAGGAAGGAGAAGTTTTGCATGTTGGCTCTCCATAAAATATATCCACATCTCAGGCAGGGAGATTGGATGTGTTTGCTGTATCTACAAGATACATACTTTCACGTTCCAGTCAGTCAACATCACAGACAGTACCTGCGATTCCCGGTGGGATCTTCTCACTACCAGTTCAAAGTACTACCCTTCGCGTTGAAGTCAGCTCCCCGAGTGTTCACGAAGTGCATGGCAGTGGTGGCGGCCGCACTACGGCGCAGAGGCATCTTCGTGTACCCGTATCTGGACGACTGGCTGTTGAAAGGTCCCTCCGCCCACAGCGTGAGGACTCATTTCCTGCAATGCCTAGAGCTTTGTCACCGGCTGGGCCTTCACATGAACTTCGATAAATTGACTCCACAACCCACATAGAGAATCCATTATCTAGGAGCTCCGGTAGACTCTGAGGTAGGAAAAGGTGTTTCCTTTGGAGGAGATACAGTTTTCCATCATGCTGAAATGCAAGCTTGTTTTGGACAACAGAATGCTGTAGGTTCGTTGGATTGCCTCCCCGTTAGGGCCGATGGCATCCTGCATCTTCCTGGTCCCCAATGCCAGACTGCGAATGCATCCTCTTCAGCAGGATCTGGAGGACAAGTGGGGCCAGCACACAGCTCGCTGGTAAGACAAAATAAGTCTATCAAATGCAGCAAGATCTTCCATTCCATGATGGATGAAGAAGGACAATATGCAAGTAGGGATACCTTTTCATCAAGCACCTCCCTCTCAAACTCTGATCACGGACGCTTCCCTCCAGAGCTGGGGAGCCCACATGGGGTCTCTCCAGACACAAGGGCAATGGTCATCAAAGGAAAGGTTGTATCACATAAACATGCTGGAGTTAAGGGCAGTTCTTCTGGCCCTCAAGGCGTTCCTCCCTTCGATCCAGACAAGTTAAATCTTAGTATAGACTGACAATACCACCACCATGTACTACCTGAACAAATGGGAAAATTTGCTTACGCACACTGTCTCTGGAAGCTCAATCTCTCTGGCATTGGCTCCTGGCACAGAACCTATCAATTGCAGAGGTACACCTGCTGGGAGACCAGAATGCGAGAGCGGATGCTCTCAGTCAACACTTCGAAGACAGACAAGACTGGGTTCTCAGCAACAAGGTTGTCAAATACATTTTCCAGGCTTGGGGTCGTCCCAGGATCGATCTCTTCACAGACGACCAAAATACAAAATGCCAAGACTTCGCCTCATGGTTCTACTGACCAGGGTCGAAAGGGAATGCCCTTTTGATAGACTGGTCAGGGGCATTTGTTTATGCCTTTCCACCCCTTCCTTTCATCCCAAAGGTGGTGACCAAGCTGTCTCATTGGCACACAAGAATGAACATGTTTGCCCTGGACTGGCCAAGACAATGGTGGTACCCGGACCATCTGCACCTGTCAGAATGCCCTCACAAGAGGCTGCTGTGCAGACCGGACCTACTGTCCAAGATGAACGGGATGATTTATCACCCCAACCTTCCCTCACTGAACTTGGCAGCATGGCTCCTGAGGTCCTCCAGTATGGCCATTTAGGACTACCACGAGACTGCATGTCCATTTTAAAAGAAGCAAGAAGGCCTTCCATTAGACACTCATATGCGTGCAAGTGGAAATGTTTTTATATGTGGTGCGCTCAAAACAATTATAACTCAACCAAAGGACAGGAGGAGGTCATTCTACCATACCTGCTTTATCTGGCAAAAGCAGGCTTGAAGTTTCCCTCCATTAAGGTGCACTTAGCAGCAATCACGGCATATAAACGCTCGCCTTCTCAGCCTTCTTTCTTTCAGTTACAAATTGTAAAAGACTTCTTACAGGGTCTGAAAAAGGTCTACCCTCCGGTCCGGCCTCCTTCACCAACCTGGGAGCTAAACCTGGTGCTATCGAAGTTGATGGGTCCACCTTTCGAACCTATCCACAAAACAACCTTGCAACACCTCACTTGGAAGGCGGCTTTCTTGGTAGCAATCAGGTCTGCTCGCAGAGTGAGCGAAATTCAGGCACTCTGCTCTAATGAACCCTATACTGTTGTCCATCTTAATAGGGTCCTACTGAAGAATTATCCTCTTTCCTCCCTAAGGTGGTGTCAGATTTCCATGTGAATCAGACCATCTCTCTGCCCACCTTTTTCCCTAATCCCTCCACTCCAGCTGAGAAGGCTTTACACTCTCTGGACCTAAAAAGAGTTTTAAAGTTCTATCTAGATAGGTCCAAGTCCACCAGAAAATCTGATCAACTATTTGTTAACTATGGGTCGATGAGAACGGGTTTTCTAGCTTCAAAGCGGCCCATTTCTAGATGGATAGTTTCATGCATCAATCTAGCTTATCAATTAGCTCAAAGGCCCCTTGGATTTATTCCCAAGGCGCATTCCACAAGAGGAAAAGCGGCTACGACTGCTTTGCTTCATAACGTGCCTATCTCTGAATTCTGTAAGGCGGCAACTTGGAGGTCCGTCCATCGATTTACGAGGCACTATTGTCTAGATTCAGACACCAGGGCAGACACCCAAGTAGAACAGGCCTCCTTGAGGAATCTGTTCAACAGCTTATACAGCTGTTGCATGTTGGGTCATTCTCTCTCATTTGCCTGCTGGTAGAAGATGGGCTTGCTATTCTATTCAGTGCTTATGACTATTGATGAGGATCCCCTGGAAGAGAAGGATAAGTTACTTAACTGTAAACCTAGTTCTTTTCCAGGGGTATCCTCATCAAAGTCATAAGCAACCCACCCGCCTCCCCAGGCAAATGATATTTTCTTTATTGTTAAAGGATATCTTTGTGCCCTGATCTTCAGGGTTACGCAAAGAACAACTGACCTATCAAAACCGCACTACTGTTGTCTGAGGCAATGATGGTGGAAATCCAACTCACCGAAAACCATTTTAAGACAACCCTGACAGGCTATAATAAGAAACTAGAGGAACTCAACAAAGAGTTCAACTAATATAAATATAGCCTAACACAATCTAAGGTACAACATTTTTAAAAAAGACCTCAAAAGGTTTTCATTCAATAAAATCTACCCTTATGCAGACCCAGACTACACACCTCCAGCAAGGACCACATATAACTCAGATACCTCCTAGGATGATGTATCCACGACAAGTGGTTCAGTTATAGACCCAGACAAAGAGGTACAGTCAAAAATAGACAACCTTACCCACAACAGTCCTGGCCAACTTTTCCCACACCAGGGGGTGGTGGTTTTCCTAACCAGTTCCAACATCCACAGTTCCCTATGATGGGCTGGAACCCAGCCTTCATGCATATCCCACCATTCCCACAAAACACATACCGCCCACCTTTTTTTAGAGAGGGGCAGAAGGGGAAGAGGGAAAAGAAGAGGGACAAATCGGGTCCATTGGGAACAGGAGGACACAGTGGAGAACAATACACGCAGCAAATCTTGCAAACAACAAGCCGGGACGAGCGTCCAGAGAGTTTAATTACCAATCTATCCAGTGTGGCCTTCACCTCAACGGAAATGAAGGTACTTGAGAGAGGTTTGGTTTTTGTAACAACAGCCAGATTTGACAAATTTTACTTACATTGTGAATTGTAGGAATTTGTTAGAAAGCTCAAACTAAGAACCTTTTTTGAGAAGCAAGGACCCACTGACACCTCTGACTCTTCTAGCGATACAGGTTTGCAGCCTAAGTCCACTATTACCCCTTCCCCACACACAGTTCGTGTGGAAATTTTGGCATTCGAGCAAACAGTATTCAATGATGTGGAAACTTTTGAGGAGGCTGGAAAATTTAAAAATCTGAGTGCTTCTGAATTACAGGCGATTGAATCACTACAGTCCAATACCACCATTATCATAAAGCCAGCAGGCAAGGGCGGTGGCGTGGTAATACAGGACATTGCTGATTACGATAGTGTAGACGCCTCTTGGGAGATCGGAAAAATTACACTCCACTGACTACTGATCCTTTGCCTCAGCTTAAAGCGATGATCCAAAATTTTATTAACTGTGCAGAGGCTATGGCCAAATTTCAAAGCATGAAGATGATTTTTTGACGACCGGTGACAGAGTCATTCCATACTTCTATATCCTGCCCAAGACACACAAGAACAAAACTCCTCCCCCGGGACGTCCCATCGCCTCGGGCATTGGCTCACTTTTGAAACCTTTATCACGTTTTTGTGATTTCTTTCTGAAGCCTCTGTTACAAGAAACTCCCATCAATCTTAAAGACACCAAGAGCATTTTGGCCCTCCTGCAAGACCTGACATTGGATGAAGACTCTACCATCTTAGTCTCCCTTGATATTGAGAGCCTTTACACCAACATCCCACTGGACAACACCATCAGGGTACTGGGTGAGGCTCTCAATGAAGCCACTTGGGATTACCGGACCCCTAAACAGTTTATCATTGAGTGTGCTACCCTTGACTCAAACAAAACTTCTTCGAGTACAAGGGTGAACTGTTCCTACAGAACACATGGACATCAATGGGCAGTACCTTCACCCCGAGCGGAGCTGGCCTGTATGTTCATGATTTTGAATGCAAACACATCCTAACAACGAACATACCATATAATTCCTGTGGTTTGTTTTGGAAAAGGTACATTGATGACGTTCTCGTCATCTGCCAAGGACCTGAACATACATTGAAAGAGTTCCTGAAATGGATTAACACTTGTGATCCCAACCTGAGGTTCACTCATACCTTTGATAGGAAGGAGATGGTCTTCCTGGATTTTGTCATCTGGAAAAGAGACAGTAGACTGCCTACGAAGACATACTACAAACCTACAGATAGGAACAACTTACTGGAATTCTCCAGCTTTTATCCGAGGCCTCTGCCGGAAAGTCTGCCTTATGGGCAATACCTCAGGATAAAGCGCAATTGCAGTGAGGTGGAAGATTACCATAAACAGTCAGCTGAGCTAACAAACTACGCAGGAGAGGGTACCCAGAACGGATCCTCAAGAAAAGTAACAAACGTGCCTGGAACCATCTGAGAAAAGCCCTTTTGAAAATCTTTTCCAAACAAGTTGAAGACATTCCCCTGACCTGTGTTACCACTTATAGCGTAGCTTCTAATGCCCTTACAAAATCAATTAAAAAACATTGGAAAATCCTGTAGAGTAATAACAGATAATGGAAAACACCCCTCTTCTCTTTCAGAAAGGCCAGAAGTCTGAGGGACTCTCTGGTAGATACCCGTCCTAAAAAAACTGAAACTACAGAGAATCCATCTGTACTCAATGCATGGGGCTTGCCGAAGGTCACCTGACAACGCTCTAGTTGGCGTGAAGGAAACAAAGCCCGCCTCCTCACTTGACCTAATGTGGTACCGGTACCAGTTATACCCTGTCCATATTATCAACTAGATTACATGATATTGCATTAACAGCTGGTGCTATTTTTTCCACTTATCACGTTCACCTATATCACTATAGTGTATTAGTGTAATGGTTACGGCATCACCTCGAAGAGCACCGAGATTTGCAGCATGAGCAGTGTCACTCACCAGAAAAAGTTAAGTATCTACGTAACAAGTCTACATCGGTCTTGTTGTCATCTACCACAGGTTAGGGTGCGCCTTAGCGTGCTTATACCGCTGTGGTTTTGGTCCTAGCGAATGCCTCGCTAAGGGTGGCAGGAGGCAGAAACATGTTGACCGCACACTCTATTTACATTAGGACGCAACTGGTCAATTTACCCAGTTCTGAACATCCGCCACACCATTTTTAACCTGTGCGTGACTATCCACCAATACATCATTTTTTGCTTGGATAAAATCAAGGCATTTTTAAACCCTCTTTTTTCACTCACTTATACTATTTCACACTCACAAATCACAAACAAACCTGCTCCACTGTAGTCAGGTGCTGTAGCAGACCAGGGAGGCACTCGGCCTCTCTGGTGGGAATCCAATGATGAAGCATGTCATCAACTAGGTTGGTGAGTGAGGCTTCTTTTAAACAAGAGTGATTCCTCTTGGCTGGCTCTACATTCATTGGCTTCACGCTTCTGTTGTTTATTTACTAATTCTGATAAAGTCAGACTGGGCAATACTAACATTGCAGAAAGAAGAATATAGTGTAATGCTGACCAAGTCCTCTCCTATCAGGCCTAACAATTTGCTGGCTTCTTACAGCCCCCACATTTAAAGTAATTTCTAATAGCACAAGGGCCATCCCCGCACAAAAAAGTATATTAAGTGTTCAAAATCTTCGCCATTCTGTCTATGTTTAGTAATCTTTATGTACTTTAAATAAAAAATTAGGTATATTGTCCATTTCCCCCCATTATACTCCTTGTCTTTGTCTAATACTGAGTGTTAAGTCAATTAAGCCTTCATTGTTGGGATCATAGAACATGTTGGATGCTGTGACACTGCTTACTTAATATCTCCTGAATCCTATACAATAAACGTGGCTTGAACATTGTCGTTCCTTTGAATCGCTGCAGAATAATAATACGAATTGCCTGTTAATAGTTTTGGTTTAATACAGCAGTCTTTACTGTTGGGAAACACAATAAATAAAATGTTCACAATTTAATGGATCTCAATTAGTTGAACTTAGAAGGATAAAAGATTTTGTTGGTGGTCTTGCTCAAACTCCCGGCATGCTGGTCACACTAGTTGTCAGAGGCAAGTGCTCACTGATGTATATTTTTAAACTAGCATACACAGTTTAATAGAATTTTAAGCTTGAGACAAATTCCCATTTATTTTTGAATGTCACTAACTTGATTGTTGGAGTTCTAGGATTTGAAGAACACTCTTGTCTCTTCCACCCTGATTCAGTGTTCTTATCTGACTCCGAGTAACAGCACAAAAACACAAGGGAAATGGGGAAAAATGGGAAGAAGACAGTAGTCAGACTTCTGAAAAATGATTCCTTCACAATCATTGGCAGTTTCTTAATAAGAAGGAAATAAGGAAAAATACCTTTAATGTATAAATTGTAGATTATTTTTTAGATTGTTTGTAGATTATGGTTTTATTTGGTTTCTAGCTCACCTTCTCTTAATGGATGTCCTACTCTACTGTGTGCCTTTGAATATCTTTGGCTAGTTGAAAATAAGGAAATGAGGGTCAAATGCAAGATAACTTTGGTTACTTTAACCTAATCCTTGTTTATCAACTTCACCATAATTAATTAAAACTTGAGCACAGTGCTAGTTAGCAGTTACTTGACACATGTAATAACTTTGTTCTTATAAAATTCCATCACATACCAATTTCCTAAATTGAACAATTTCTTTTTAGAAAACAACCCAATTCTGTGGCCTAGCCTTGGTTGAATATGGAAGTCATAGATGCTCTCACTTTACATTGCTGCAGAACACATCAAGCACAATCATTGTCCAACAAGAAGAAACCCCCAAAATAGCGCGCTTTCTCTACCAAGTAAAAGAACATGTTATATCCTATAATAATCCATGGAAAGAAAGTTTTGCAATAGCTGCAAACTCCAAGTGACTGTCAACAAGAAACAGGAGACTTTTCGGTGACATTGGTTTAACTAAAGTAAATTTACTTTGTCTTCTGCATGTCCAAATCCTGCTTCAAGCACTACACTATATTTGGCTCACATGCTTCCCTCAACAAAGATGGTGACTGCCAGTGATGCATTCCACTTCACACTGTCTCCATTTGGTCCTTCAAGACCTCAGCATGAATTTGTTGTGTTTGCTGCTTGTGCATGTTAAGGAAATCAAGTTTCTTGGAGACAAAAAGGAACAGTTTTTTTAGACTATGCTGATTTGCTTTCTAATTCCCATCGGGGCACCTTTTTCTGAATTCTGACATTGACACGCTAATTGCTTTGAAAAATATTTGACCTGAATTCAAATTTTGTCACCGCTTCCCAAAAGAAGGTCATTGTTATCAAATAGCATTCTGGAAGTAATGTTGGGAGTTGGCCTGCTAATCAGAATGCTTCCTTTGCAGGCTACAGCTATAAATAAAGAACCACAAAGGGATAATTCCCCGACTGCCAGCCCTCAGTCCCACCAGAGTGCTGATGTCCTGGGAAATGAGTGGGTGCATATCTCCACCACCACTAACTCCCTCCCGAATTAAGGGCTGACTCTGCAAAAAACAGGGAGCTCAGTGGGAGAAGGAACTGCGTGTTAGCTGAAGAATATGGGGAAATTGCTTCATTCTCCTGTGGCCTTCTGCTTTTTCTAAAGATATTGTGGCCTACCAGCTGCCATGTATGCCTAATGCGCACAAGAGAAGGAAGTAAAAATCCATGTGTCCATTCCTGACTTTTTGAGATTGTATTAAGGGAAACAAAACATCGAAGTTGATCATCCAATATGCATTTTCTTATAAATAATTTATTTGAGTTCAAATAATTACTCTTGGAGGAGTATGGAATTCTATTAAATGTAATGCATACAGTTCATTAAAACGTTGGATGCATTATGGAGATTGATTCGTCTCGGATATGCACCAGCAACTATTATGTGAATATTCACACAAATGAATTATTAGGACTCAAACAGAATGTTTATAGTAAATGTTCATAATAAATGTATTTTGGAAAATAAACTTTGAAGTTTATGCTTCGCTTAAGACAATCTCAAAAAGTCAGGAATGAACCCTTGTGGGTTTCCTTCCCTCTCTTGTGTACACAATGGACTTGAATACCTGCTGGTATGCAGCATTCTCTTTAGTTTTCTATTGTTGTTTCTCAGGGCAAAGAGCACACCACAGCAGCACAGTAACATGGTGTAATAAATATAATCTTTGAATTACTTGGAAAGTAATGTTTTGAAGAGCAACTTAGGAACCATTTTAAAACTTCTGCTTCTTCTGTCATTTGAAACATGGCTCTCATAGATCCTCCTCTTTCATTGCTATGGGGGACTGTCAACATTCCATATCAACATGTGAAACTTCACCACAATGATGTAACTGTGCATGTGAATATATCCATTTACGAGTGCAATTTAGCTTATTGTGACAACCAAATTTGCTACTATGGGCTCCCTTAATAGTTTCACTTGGGTGCTACAATCTCCTTGTAAATGGAGTCCAAACAGATTACCCATACATATAATTTTTTTAAAGCTTTTCCTTTTTGTAATTCACAGATATCCCCAGAGTTGTAAGCACATTTTTGATTTCTATATGGACTTTTAACCCTAAAGTAGTTAAATGTCCTCCCTAACTGCCCATTGAAATTAATTCTGTGATCTTAAACCTTTCTTTTCTCCACTCTGACCATGTCTTTTCCTATGAAGCAAAGCCTTCTTTGTCATACTCAATAAAGATGGGGGTGTTAACAGATTTTCTGACCCAATTTGCACACTTAATCCACACATTTTGATTACTGCAGAAAAAGTGCACATATTGAAGGAAGGTGATACATCCACTGAAAATATTTCTTAATGTATGACTTAGTGCGTGTCCACCACTTTTACAATGGTCTCCAACCTTCCTGGCATACTACTGGAAATTCTCTACTTCCAGGTGGCTTTCGACCTAGAAACAATTCACACATCATCGTGTAGAGAGCCCCTTCCTTTTATACCTATAGAAAAAATGGCATGATGATAATTGTTTGTTTCTAAGTGAAGAGTTTAGGCCTGCAATGGTTGAATGTATCACAAGGCAGGCTTCTCCCAGTCTGAGTTTTTCTATTGTGTTACTACATAAATGCCCGGAGAGAGCCAGCCTCACTTCGGTACTCAGTATCGTTAGTAACATTACCTGATTTTGGAATTTGGATGCTTGGAATCCAGCAGTACATTTCTTGGAGATTCAGACATGCATTGTGTAGGATGTACTGTTGGACTACACTGAGTGGCACTCTGATTAGGATATTAATTTTGCCGATTGTGTCTGTACACTAATGCTGAACTTAAGATATGATGTAAGGATGTATGTGATCACAGAAATTACCATAGTCAAGAAAAACATTTACGGAGAATAATCTCTGAAGAAATTGGAGTGATGACAATGTAACATAACACTGAATGTTGTGTGAACATGAACCCATTATGACAAATAGCTAAACAGTGAAATACTTTCCACCTGCCCTCACCCTTTTTCAAACCCTAACACATATGCTAAGTTTACTCCTACTTAATATGCTTACATTTCTTTCTTTTTTAGAGTGACAGTAACAAAAAGTACATCGCCACCCTAGTGTGGAGATTCCACTCTGCACCCGGACTGGAATCTCCACCCACACAGTATAATCTCCACACTGAGTGTATCTCTGCCCAAGTGTGGAGATTTCACTCTGGGTGCGGAGTGGAATCTCCACACTCAGGTGGAGATTCCGCTCGATAGCAGATACTATTCCTCTCCGAGGGTGGAGATTCCACTCCAGGTGCGGAGTGGAATCTCCGTACTCGAGCGGAGATTCTGCCCCGACTGTGGAGATTCCACCCCGAATGCGGACAGTCCGCCTTAGTGCGGACATTAGGATACTGCTCGTAACTTACCTTTTGAATACCGAAAGTCATAAACTTAGACTTTTAGTTTAAGTTTACCTTTGTGAATCGCCCCTTTGAGTTTTAAGGTTGTAAAAATTACACCTTATTTCTGTATCGTAATGTGATCTTTCCTGCAAGAGAACAACATTTAAGATAGACATTAAAGTCCTGTTCTATTTGATCTCAAGTCACGTCAGGTTCAGATTGATCTTGGGTGAATAAATAGTAACATCTGGTAGTTACAATGCCAGATACAATACGTCTATTCATAAGAGTAGAAATAACAAGGATACATGTGGTACAATTCAATATATTGAATAATAAAATGGGCTAAGATTGCAATAAATTGTAACTGTATTTGGAAATGTTATGTAATAACTGAACTGCTTGGGCCAGGCAAGGATGAGAAGCAAGGTGCAGGTTAACACTGTTTTAAACTCATAAAGTCAGTCTTAGCTTCCTGGTTTCACCATTGTCCTTGCTGCTTTTGCCTTCTTTGTACTTCTAACTTTCTCTTTGTTTTGTTTTGCTTATCCATCTTTTACAAGCGTTCCTATGTGGCCAAACACCAGCATGCATCACTATATAAAAATGCATAAGCGAAATGACGTAGTGAAGGATCACATCTGTTAAATAAGCTAACAGCCTAGCTTGTTTCTACTTAATCTCTCGAATAGCTTGATCCTACTCAAACTCTCCACTGTATTTGTCATGCTACTGTATTTGTCACTGCGGACCAATATGTCCTCTTTTAATAGCTCAAAAGTGTAATGGCATTTAAAATGGACGGTACCAAGATGGTGACCAATCGCAAACATAAAGTAAAGATGGAATCCTACCTCGTCAATCATCAGTAATTATTACAGAATCTCCGATGTGTTGAAGGATGATGTGGTGTAGATTTGTGAGGTGTGGTGTCACATGGTGTAAAGTGTTGTGGAATTCTTTGTTGTTGTTAAAGTATCTGTCACCAACAAGGACATCTATTTATTATTTATTTATTTATGTAAAGGTTTTATATAGCACTGGCTAGACCCGGAGGTATCAAAGCACTTTACATGAGTAACAGACAATAATTGCAGGTTACATCTTTACAAAGGTTACACAGTTATTACAGCATGGCAACATAGTGACAAGTAAGGTTGAGACAAACCTAAAGAAACATATAGGTAAGGGAAAAAGTAGGCAAGGAGAGAGATTCCGGGGAGAGGGGGTAAAAGCAGGGGAAGTAGACAGAGAATGGAGGAGTGAAAGAGTAGGGGAGGGTGAGAGACATGGCATGGCAAGAGGAGGGGGAAGGTGATAGGGACACAAACTGGTAGACGAGTCAAAGCTGCGCCCAAAGTCCAGTAAGCTGTGATCCCAGGGGGAGTGGTATAATTTCCCCATCTCTGTTGCGAGAGGCTCCCTAAGCGCAGTGGACTCTCTCAGAGGGGTCTCTGAGACTCCAAGGCCTACTTACTGGATCCTTCCCCAAAAAGGGTAGAGGGAGTGCTTTGGCAAGGGGTGCCATACCATACCTCAATTGTGAGTGGCTCCTTTGGCGCTGTGGACTCTCTCATCGGGTACGCTGAGACTCCAGTGAATATATCTTGGATCTTTCCCCAACAATGGGAGAAGGGGTGCTTAGTCAAAGGGCACAAAAGGACAGGGGCTAGGCAGTGTAGCGGGTAAGGGGAAAGATTCAGGTGAGAGGAGATAGTAGCAAAGGAAGTAGACAAAGAACGAAAAAGAATGCTGAATGGGAACAGATAAATAGATAGGAGACAAGGAAAAAGCAGAGTAACAGAAATACGATGGGGGTGGGGGGGCGAGACAGGGAGACGGGGAGAAAAACTGTGCCCAAAGTCCGGCTGGGTAGGTGACGGTCAGGGGATGAACCAAGGCCAATCTCCTCAATAGCTGAACAGAGCAGCCACACCGGGTGTCGGACATAGTGCTCAGACTCCGCTGTCAGGATGGAGATCCGGAGTATGCTCAGAGATTGTCATTGTGCGTTGATTAGACGGTGGTCGCTTCCATCCCTCATTCACCTCTGCTCCATTGCTGCCTCTTTGGTCTGTTTACTCTGCCCCAGGGTCCTCACAAACAGTTTGCACCTCATTCATCGAGCAATAAACTCTAACTCCCAACCACAACATGATCTGATGCAAAGAGCCTCTGTGGAAGGCCAAATATGAACGATCAGCCACTGCATAAGGTGGAATTGCTACTCTACCTGTGGCCCCTTGGTGCCTACTTTCATACCAGCATGTCTCTAATTGCTTTCCTTTCCTGTAAAACAGTTGTGTGCTCAAGCTGGCTGTGCGTGCATAACATTAATCTGATCACTATGATATCTCTATAATTTGGTCTTCCCTGTCAAGTGGCTAGGTTAAGTCACCTGTCCCAAATTTGTCCCTTACAGATATATTACGTCACCTAAATCTCCATTTTCGAAATAAGAATTCTCTCATTAGAGTACATAGCATTATCTATACGAAATTGTAGCACTGTTACTACATTTGTGTTCTTGTTCTGTATATATGTTTGCTATGTCTACCAACCTATCTAGAGTACTAGCTCTGCATGCTGTTACAGTTCTGTCTTGATAAAATATAGCCACTCTCATAGGAGGTTGAGCACTGGTCAATTAAATGGATAGATTAAATAAATATTCACTGAATGTCGGCAGTGTGCTAGGTGAATGTCACTTATTCCGAAGGATGTGGTAACTGTGCTGGCCTGAAGTCATTCCGTATATTGGTAAGTGTGTTTTATCCCAACTTAACCGCTGTTGGCCTGCAGTACTTATGCCTCCTGGTGCTCTATACACTCCAAATCATCTAAGATATTATTCATGCACAAGATGTCCAGATGGGAGCTCATGCTCTGTCAGTTGTGGAAGATAACAGCCATGGGTGATACTTTTACCTCCTGACCCATACTGGCTAGCCACAGAGTTCCCGTGAGGCATTGAATTAGCAAGACGGGGGAAGGAAGACGGTAACCACCTGCTTTGTTTTTGGCACTGGGACACTGCCTCACATTTTAGGTGTTTCATAAGGTTGAGATTTCCCAATGGGCAAAGAAGCTCCATAGGTCAAATTTATGAATCGGGATTTCTGCGCCAAGGGGCCCAATGGTGCCAATCTGTGTTGCATATTACCACCTCCCTATCCCTCACCATAACACACTATGAAAGTTGTAATTTGTTGTGTATCATGTGATATGGCATGCTGTTTTGTATTGTGTAGTATTTTGCTGATAGTGTGTATGTGCAGGGTATAGTATGGTGTTATTTTGTACAGTAATTTACAAGTCCCCTCTACCTTATCGATTGCCTGATGGCCCCCCTGTCTGGTGTTGTGATGTTTGATGGCCAGCATTCCCCTAAATCGATTTGAAGCTCGCATATTGTTTTGCTGGAAACTGGCCACAACTGTCCTTGTTCAAGCCGTATAGCACCTGGAGTCCTTCCAGCTGCACTGATGAAAAGTGCAAAGGAAGCAGTATCATCACTAGGTGAGTTGTGGTGGAAGCCAGGTTCAAACTGGCAGTCTAGCAGTAACGGTGGGCGGCCAGCTACGCTCCATCTGCGGAGTGTGCGTAGTGCCGCCTACTCCGCATTTTGCGGAGCTGGCAGAGCCAGGCGGCACTACGCACGCTCCGCAGACGGAGCGTAGCTGGCCGCCACCCGCCTCCCTCCCGCCCTCCCTAAATACTTTGAAATAAAAGAATCAAATAATTTAAAAAGCACTTACCTTGCCGCCGCTGCCCGCCGCGTCCCCGGGGCTCACTATCTTCCGTCTTCCGTCATCTATACTAATGCGCATGCGCGGGCGGCCGCGCATGCGCATTTTCACGAGAAAATGCGCATGCGCGGCCGCCCGCGCATGCGCATTAGTATAGATGACGGAAGATAGTGAGCCCCGGGGACGCGGCGGGCAGCGGCGGCAAGGTAAGTGCTTTTTAAATTATTTGATTCTTTTATTTCAAAGTATTTAGGGAGGGTGGGAGGGAGGCGGGTGGCGGGGCTGGCGGCCAGTGGTGTTTGCAGAGTGGGGCTACGCGGAGTGCGGAGGTGGGCGTAGTTTCTCGCCCACTTCGCGTAGCTCCGCGAAGCCCCACTCCGCGAACTCCTTCCAGGGTTATCTAGCAGGGCCTGATGGGCTGGTCTGACAGACAAGTGTGTGACTAGTTTTTTAGCAGTTTGTGGGCCTGCTTTATGGCCAGGTGGGATGGTCTTTACTGTTGATTTCCCTTACATTACCACAAACTGTCTGCAGCAAGCAAAAATGAGTGCAGTCGCTCATACCTTGCAAAATACCCAAATATCATGTCTTGATGCAAATGTTGTTCACTTTTCCTAGCTATCTGGTTCCTTAATTGGGACCAGCTTTTTTATTTTGCAGCATGGCCCTTTTTTTCTTTCCCCTTGGTGGAAGTGATAGAAGCCAAACAGAGGAATCATGCTTTTGATGAGTTCCAGAGACGTGCTGCACTTCCAGTTACATCTGGGCTTCAAGGAGGAGTAGGAGCAGTGTATTGAGCTGAAATGTGGTCCCAGTTGTCCTGCCAATTTCATAATTGTTGGAGGATACATGAACCAACACGATTTGTTTATTTGTTTATTTGAAGATTTTTATATAGCGCTGGCTAGACCTGGAGGTATCAGAGCGCTTTACATGAGGTTAGCATTGTTACATCAGTTACAAGAACAAATCATTGCATAGAGAAAAAAAACCTTGTAATTACATCCGTTATTAAAGCATTACAAAACTTAGAAAACAAGTTCTATGGTGCATCGAGTGTGGTGGGGGAGAAATATGGGGATAGGGATGCAGATCAGGACCCTCTAGTTGGCAGAGGTATTCACCCTGTCCAAGCAGGGACCACAATCATAGTCAGGGTAAGCTAGATACACATTACACATTAACCTGTGCTCAACCCCTGGCAGCTTGACAAACAGCAGTCAGGCCCATCTAAAGAGGCAATGTCCCAAACATTAGTTCAACACACACACACAGCAATGCAATGAACACACCACAAAAATACTCACATAGGTTTAGAAAAATGCATTATATTTTCAGGAGTAAAAGAGGACCAGAATGACAAAAATCAAATATGTATAGCCAAAGTTATGAATTTGTAAAGTTTGGTGCCAGAGATAGCCGATGCAAGACTTTTGCCTATACACTTGGAAATTTGTGCTGAGTGGTGGATTGCAACTCAGCACTGCAGTAGAAGTTTGTCTGAGCATAACAGCAACTTCTGCCCTCCGAGAAACTAAGTGAAGCTTATGGTTCAGGGGTAGGGAATTTTAGAAAATATCTACTTGTCCCCGGGATGGGATGGCATGCCTCACAAATCTATTTGTCCTGTAAAAAAAACACTTGTCCCCCTTGTAGCAGGGATTTCTGCTCCTATACAGAACTGTGCATATCACCCATTTTAAAATAAAAGGCATTAGCATTAGATTGATTGAAATCTGTAAAGTAAGTGAACCTCTTCAAAAGGTAGCAGAACTGCCTTGTACAGGAGCTGGACAGTGTTCCCACTGGGTGTAATTTACAGTGAGCCTCCTGGTATTAGCTTTATGCAGGTAGTGATTGCCAAAATGTTGATAACAATACAAATCACCATAATTAGCAGACTCCAAGTACAAATCTTCAGCATCAAAAGCAGCATAATATTTCAAATCAGAGAACAATGATTCAACTGCCTGAACATCCCAATCATCAGAACGTATATTTTGTTTAACCACATCCCCCATTGACACTCTAAGCACATTGGGGACATTTATAACTTCTGTGGGCCCATGAATTTGAAATCAAACCGCATCCCACACAATCCCATCTAGGACAGGCCAAGCTGTGGTGTTAACAAAAGCTAAGTCTCTTTGCACTCTGTGCGATGAGGAATGGGGAGCAAAAGTTCCATTGATATGTTGAATGTCAGTTCTCTCCTCGACATAGTGTCCATTGACGAGACGCAAAAAATAAAACACAAAACCAATTGCCATAAAAAGGTAAATCGAGAAAAGCACTATCCAAATATAACTCCAAGGGGGAATAAAAAAATGTTTTTTAAACAGCCTTGCCAAATTAGAAATTTTCGAGGGCTTATTAGATGTGTGTGATACAGTGTCAAATGGAAATCTGGATTCTGTAGCCAAGCGAGTTTGTAAATCAGGCATCGATAAGTCAGTAGGATAAGTATAGTCAGTATCATCATGTTGAGCACCAGGCAGTATGCTCAATAAAGGACAGGAAATTGCAGGCAACTCGAGAGCAACATCAGGCACAGGATTGGAAACCGGGGCCAAAACAGAATTTCTCAAAATCGAAGGACATGAGACTGCCGGTGTCATACTAAGTAGAATCGGCCACTCTGTGTATCTTGACATTGTCAATGGAGATATACCTGTTCTCCTTACGACCTGAAAGTGGTGGTAAAATGACTGTTCTTGTGCCTTTCACCCCAAGCACTGGAACCGGAGCTCAATAAGAGGGACCAAATAATTTTTTGTTATCGATCTTCTCACGAACCAGTTCACCAACGTGGGGTAGCCAGCCAACTACCGGGATCTGCAACGCATCATCCGAGGTGGAGGGTGAATGTTCCTTTGCAAGACTATCTCTTGTCTTTTGTAGACCCTGTAAAACATTGCAATGTTCATCTACGTCAAAGGAGGTGGCTTGAGCCACCGAGTCTAGACCGTCGAGGTCCGGTACATACATCTTGATACCAAAGAGCATTTCGTATGGGGTCCGTCCACTCAGGGACCTTCTAGGGAGATTATTAAGAGCACGCTGCACGCCATTGAGATGGGCCAACCAGTTCCTGCCAGAACCTATAACTCGGGCCGTCAAAGACTGCTTTAAATCTCGGTTCATTCGTTGCGCAACACAATTACCCTCAGGTCTGTATGGAGACGAAAACTTGACTTGGACCCCCAACGAAGTCATGGCATCCTTATACGCCTTAGAGGCGAAAGCAGGAACCTGATCCGAATGGAAGGTACCACAGGCAAAAATCCCGACAAAGATACGCAAGTCTCTTATGACAGTCCGTGAATCAGCGCTGCGGTGAGGCCAGACCCATACAAAGCGTGTGCATGAATCAACTGCTACTAAGATGTACTTATACGCAGTATCAGAAGAAAAGGGACCGCAGTGATCTAAATAAATACATCCAAGAGGTTTATTAGAAATGTACAACTGTGTCGGGGGCGGACGCGCAGCAGTTGAAGGCTTAATCTGCTGGCAAATGTCACATTGAAGGACATAATCATGCGTCTGTTTGTACAGTCCCCGCCACCAGAAACGTTGTTGTAACTGAGCTACAGTAGCCGAAGCGCCCGCATGCACAGACACAACACCTTCATGGGCTGCGGTAATCAGAGTAGGCCTGCGATCCGCGTTGGGAAGTAATCTGTCACCAACGTCAGGAATTTTCACATAAGGAAATTTATCAGCACTTAAGTGGTATGAATACTTCGAAGGGAATCCTTTTGGATATTTACCTCCCTTCTCAGTTGCAGCAACGGCTGCCAGGATATCATCATCAATCTTACTTTTGGAACGTGTAACTGCTGCAACCAAATATGTCGATACAGCTGATTTTGCTGCCTCATCGGCAAGCGAATTGCCAACAGCGTGGACTCCCACGCGCTGATGACCGAGAGTATGAATTACAAACACGAGTGGCAACTGCTCTTTAAGCTCAGCCACTCGGACCCAGATCATTTTAAGTTGTATTGTGCTACCCTTGGAATCACGAAAATCATTCTGAATCCAAAAGAAAAGGCTTTCATTGTAAGACTGGACACAGTAGTAAGAATCTCTCACAATAAGTGTTGACACACCAGGATCAGCGTACTCCAATGCAAGCATCAGAGCACGAAGCTCTGCCAATTGTACGGTGCAGTCCCCTAAAGTCTGCGTATCCACGACTCTGGACTTGAACTCATCATTCACCATGGCACCTACCACAATAGCGCAAGCAGAAACGTATGCGTGTTTAGACCCATGCGCAACCTGCGCAGAACCATCAGTGTATATGATGCAATGGAAGTCCTCCGAAGGCCGCATAGCCAAAGGCGCAGGATGAACAAATTCATACTGCAAAAACTCCTGCAACTGTAAGGAGGCATCAAAAATAAATGTGACATCCGGAGAGGTCAAAGATGCAAGCCATTGTATCCACCAAGGGTGCAAAGCTTTAGAATTTGGTACACTGGCTTTCGTCACTGCCTCTAATGCAGGAAACGGGGTTACAACCAACATGCGTTTTCCCTGCGACAGTGCACGTTCCTTGAGAATCGCCATTTGCACTGCTGTCAAAACTTTTTCCACAGAGGAAAACCGCATTTCAGCCGAAGTGTACAAGTGTGACTTGTAAGCAATAGGCACTGTGTCTCCTTCGTTAAAAGTAAGGTACGTGAAACCCACCGCCCCAGGAATGATTCTTATCACCAGGTTGGTGTGGTTATCACGGGTCAGTAAGAATTTAGATTCTAGAAGATCAGCTTGCAAAGATTGCAAAATCTCTAAATGTTCAGGCATCCAGCAAGATTTGGTAAAAGTAGGTTGTATCAGAGCATACAAAGGCTTGATACGCTGGGCAAATTTGGGAATATAAGTACGCCCGAAATTCAAAAATCCCAGCAAGGACTGTAATTTTTTCAGAGTTGTTGGAGCGTGCAGTTGTGCGCATTTCTCCAAGAAGTGAGGGGCAAATCCTCAACCTTCATTGTTGAGCTCATAGCCCAGGAACAACACTGTGTACTCTGCAATGTGGGACTTTGCAAAGTTAAATTTGTAACCGAAGTCCGCAAAGTTACAAACTATGTGGTCAACTCGACACAGATGGGCCCAAAGCTCGTAGTCTGTGAGATATATGTCATCCACATACGAACATGCATCAGTGTCTATCCTCTCAAAAAGAGAGACAATACGGGCAGCAAACACGCCTGGAATATTCTTATAGCCCATCGCTAAGCATTTAAATTGGCTCTGTTTGCCACCACAGGTAAAACTGGTCCACTGGGAACTCAGTCCGTCCAAATTGTGGGCAAAAAAACATTGGATATGTCAAGTGTAGTTTTAAAACGTTTACGCACAAGACTATCCACTAGAGCAGAGCCGTGAGTATTCTGTACTGCACAGGTACGGCAATGTGAGTTCAAATGCCGGTAATCCAATACCAAACGGTACGAACCGTCAGACTTGGTCACAGTAAAAACTGGGTTATTTATCAGTGACACACAAGTTTCAATCACACCTTGATATTCCAATTGTTCAAGGATTTCCGCGACGGAAGCCTTACCTTCACGTCGGATCGGATATTGAGGTTGAGGCTGTGGCATAGACCATAAAGGAATCTCGTGGTGTGGGGAAAATTTATCCCAACCACATTGTGTTCGGTACAAAGCCGGCGCAAGAGCCTTAGCCCACTCTTCTGCAAAATTCAGCGCATGCTCTTTCGAGACCGTGTGCGCGAAACTAGGGAGGATTACCTCTTCCCCTCTTGGAGCTGCGAGTACAAAAGGTGGGGGGATTTTGTCAGCCTCCGCTAACAAAATGTCATATGTAGTCGTAAGATTCTCCCAACACCCCCCTTTGATTGTACGTTGTATGTCACCTTCAATTAAAAGGACAATTTCATGAAGTCTATCAGGGGGAGCTACTCTAGTATCAGCTGTCTCCACAACAACATATCGATCAGTCGCTGTCACCTTCAGTAGTGGACGCAGGGCCTCTCGCACTATGGTAATCTCCGCTGCATTGTCCAGCAAGGTCAGAGCCCATGTCTGATTCCGAAGCTGCGTTCTCACTATCTGTGGCATATCTCACTGGTAAAGCAGCAACTTTCTTTTTCTGAAATTGGGGTCTCTTCGGTGTTGAATCATCCTGTTTGCCTTTACCGTTTTTCGGGCGGGGCTGGTCGCGTCCTTGCTGGCCACCCCGACCCCTGCCGCCTCCTCCACCACCGGTCGATGAGGCCGATGAGTCCTGAAAAGAACGAGGAGAGCGTTGTTCAGAAACCTGAAAACGATCAGGTGATTTTATCATAGCGTGATCGCGCAAGTCATAAACCTGTTCTGTAGGCGCAGGCGCTGGTGATGCAGGACGAGACTCCTGTTTCTTTTGTTGTTGTTTACCCTGTTTTTGTTTTTTCGGCCAATTTTGCTTTTTGGTCTTGGGCTGATCGTCATTCTCTGACTTCGGCCCTTGGGGTTGCTTTTTCTCCTTAGTGGAAAAAGACTTGAGACCCAAGCTATTGCGGCCCACGGTTTTATAAGCCGCCACAATAATCCTTGGTAACTGTCGGGGTTTGTCGGCATTGGGAACCGCCTGCAATGCATTGGACACCTGAAAGTTCACCGCATCCCCCTTGACATTCGCAAGTATGAGATCGGAGATTACTTCAAAGGAGCCGCATAGGCGCATACCCAATTCAACAGCTGCCTCAGGTCCATGCTCATCTTGAACACATTTAATGATCGTCGGAAGGACAGTCATGGACGGAGTGCCAAAGCACCTCGCATAAACTGCCGCAAAGATCTTCCCCCAAGACTCACAGTCACCAATTTCTGTGGTCAAGTCCTTAGGCATGCTAAGTGTCAGAATCCTGTGTTTTTCACCAGGAGTCGTGTTAGGAAATACTGCTTCCAGCTGGTCACATTTCTCGGCAAGCCAGAATGGAAATTCATCCTTATCCTGGGGGTGCTTGCCCATCACTGCGTTGAACATTACAGGGATAAGTTTCATTCCGCCCTGTCCAGCAGGAAGCGCCGCACCTCCTGGGGCCCCGCCCGGGAGATTACGGGTAATGTACTGCACCAACGACCTAATTACATTAATCGTGACAGTATTTAACTGCCGCAAATCAGCAACGGCAACCGCTCCATGCCGAGGATACAAGGTAAATCCAGCCAAAACAGGCCAAGTAGTGCCTGGAAAGGACAAAGGACCTAACCTCGGTGCCGTCAAGGAGTGGGGTAGGGCGCCATCAAACCAAACTCTGTGCTGCCAAGCATCAATCGGAACTTCCTGCGTCCTATATGGAGCATATACCAGCGGCACAGCGGTGAGAGTGTACGTGTCGAACACATTGGTATTAGCGTTCACAGCCAGGAAGGTCACCCACGTAAAAAAATATTTTGTATTGGTACGCCACCTCTGCACTCACCACCATAATCACGGCCATGCCATTCACGGGGACATTATAATTCTGCAAGTGATTTTGCACGCAATGTGACTATGTTGCGGAATGTCCACCGCGGCCATAGTGACACAGAAAGAGAAAGGTACAACAAAAAGTACGTAGCACAACTGGGTAGTAATTCAAGGAAACCATTTAGGAAGAATCAAGCTTGAAAGGACCTATATTAATATAGGTAGGTTTGTCCGAAACCACTGTTTTCCGGAAACAATAGCGAAGGGTGTTAAGGATCAATATAAGCACTACTCAAGTGTCATGTAATAAGACCACCAACGATCGGGCGCCATATAGCAGGGATTTCTGCTCCTATACAGAACTGTGCATAGAGATTTAGAACCTCAGTGAATTAGGGTGTGCCAAAACTCACCTTAGTATCCAAAATCCCCTACCAGACTAGCAATCAGTGTCTCATTGGTACTTACAAAACCCCAATGATTTAGACAACCCAGAACATGGACTTAGAACACCTTAGGTAACGTGGAACACATGAACACTCTTTTGTTATACTAACATATCAATCCAGAACGAGGAGTCAATGAGGACACATGCAAGTTTGAAATGTTCATTTCTAATGCAGTGTTCTCAAACGCAGTATCTTAGCTAATACAAGCAAACATATTATAAAGATCAAGGTTATAAGCATAGTTACTATTCCATAAAATACAAAGGGTGAAAGCATATTAAAATGCTAAAGGAAACAGGTCTAAATAGAACCTCAGTTTACCCTCCCTAGCTAGTATATTATATTATATCTACAGAAGGTCTCTTTGGGTTTAGAAGGGCGGGCCCATACCTTTAGGTTCAGTGGAAATGGATCACATCATCTCCTACACCAACACTCTGCATACGGGTATTCATCAAGTGTGTGTCTCCTGCTCTACGCAGTGTCATATCATTCGCGCCTAAAACCAAGGTTGGCCACAGCTGCATCCATATTATGTCTACTCTGTGCGCTGATCAATCCAAACAATAAGCGCTGTGTTGAGATAACCTTGAAGGCATCGGCACTCACTGTACAGACATAGCTTACCAAGCAAGACTGATATTTATAAGAAAACATGTTATTCTCATGTAAAGCAAAATACCTAACTAGGCGAAAAGCATTAATAACAAAATGTGTTGTGTGCAGAGACAACAGGAAAGGAAAAATGGTGTTCACCTTTCGGCAAATCTACATACTGGGGCTGGAATGCCCTTTGGTCTGTGAACACCTACAAAATGACCTGCTTAAGGGGTTTCACCAACTCTTCTCTAATTTATTCCTACAATAGGAAAGACTGGAAATGTACTCCGAAAGGGAAGTAGTAAAGGTTTTCCGATGGGAAAAAACGGTTTTATGAAAAGTGAACTTGCAAACACTCAGCAGATTTGTTTCGTGAGCAAATAAGTGTGCGCACATTAAGTCATATGCAAATGCTATTCACAAAAGTTTTCTTGGTTTATGATTTTCAGACACAATTCTGTAAACTCCCCAGAATTCATAAAAGTTGTAAATCTGCAAGAATGCATGACCTATACCAGGGATGCATTTCTGTTACTTTCTTACAGAACCAGGCGCCTATTTAGGTCTAGCTTTAGCCAAGCCCTTTTGGATTTTATTAAAATGATGCACTTATAAGAACTGTCAGCCAGCCCTCTCCAACCATTGTTCTGTTTTTATATCATTCACATGTTGCTTTCACCTATTCCAGCATGAGAGAATGGGTCAGCTTACTTCAGCCACTGGCAGTATTCACTGCGAATGACAGCATTCTGCTCTTTCACAAGCAGCACATCTGCACCCAAATTAGTTCCCTTCAGTGCCAGGTATGTCAATGTGTACATTTTGAGACCCTAATTGTTTTGCTTTTTGACAGTTTTTGTATATTGGCGAGTGCAGTACAGCTCCCACAACAATAATGTTTTACAAGAACCACATAAATGCACACGCTAACACAGGCTGTCACTGTATGCCAGACCTGCTGGGTTTGCCAATGCTTGTGTTGACTGTTTCTCCATCTTGCTGAAATTGGTTTTACACTGATTCGTCATTATTAATCTTTGCTGGAAATATTGGATTTTATCTAACAGGCTTCACTAGACGATGCTTCAAAGAAACGGTCCTGAGCAAATCCCGGCGACAGCTCCCTAACACTGGACAGATACATATCAAATTTATAAAGTCTTGAACTGATGCTCCGCATAGGTTACAATCTGTTGGGCCAGGGGTCCTCCAAATAGGTTGATCAGCATTCAATATTATGGGTACAAGCTCTGAGGCCTTGTATTGAGGACTGCCACAATATTGACTTTACTCAAGATTTAGAATTGTCAGTTACTGCCAGTGAAGAGGAGAATCAGGGGTTGTCATTAGCCTTGTCTTCTTGATATTGTACTTTACATTGGTGGCTGATTACGATTTAGTTCCTTCAGTTCAAAGTGTTTTATACCTGCTGTCTCCACTGAATGGGCAACCACAGGCTCTATAGAGTGTTATTTTCTTAGGAAACCTAGGATCGGGGGTTCAGAAGATTTGTGGAAGAAGTAGTAACGGAGAAGGGGCTCAGAAGAGTAGAGTAAAGACTGTATCCCTAGATAAGCAAGAAAAGAGAATAATTAAAGAATATGGTGGCAGTCTCACCAAGCAACAGGAAAGAATTTTGAGGGAGGATGTAGTCAATGAAAATCAGTCATGGAGACTTCCCAACTTTAGACCTGTTGCCCCATATGGGAGACTGTGCCCAGTATAATATAAGGAAAGCACAGACTGAGGCCCTGGGAGTTTTCAGGGGTTGGGGTATAGGTGGTAAAGATAGTAATATCCTAAAGCAGACAAGACAATACTTTACTAGGATCACCACGGTATTAAAGACTGTTACTTCCCCTGTATCCTCTGTTAATAAAAACATAGTCATCGCTTCCTCTAAGTCGAATGCTCCTTAGTAAGCTGCCCCTAAGTAAAGCGGTCACTTTGGCTGAAGCTCACACTTCTGCATTAGCCTTAAAGTTAATCCACCTATCTTGATGAAGATTCTATAATTGCAAGTATGACTGAAGACAATACAGCAACTTCGCAACACCCCATGTTTCAAGGTATTGAACACCATAACTGAGTTATGGAACACATACTGGCCAGACTTACTTCAACCTTAATTTCTGTTGTAGAATCCCATATGCAAATTAGTTGATGGCAGGTGGGAGCCAGAAAACGAATATTAAAGAATGAAGGTTTTGTGATGGAAAAGTCCTCTCCGTGTAAAAGACCTGTACCCCTGCCCTGAGTACCTAATTGTAATGTTGTCTGGATCCCTAATGCTGATTTTTTTTGTCATAGGAGAACACAGATCAAGCATGTGCGCAATGACATAGCTTGGCCTCATGGATTGAGGAAGTTGGACCGATAGAGGTGGCCAAAGCACTAGCCTCATAATGCTAGAAGGTTACCTCCTTCACCAGGAGCCACACAAGCGCAGTGGTGGCAGCATACTGTGTAGTGATCAATATTAGTAAACAGGACCATGTGTCACTGGAGGGAGGCCTACCGGTTCACTCACCTTTTTGAAAAGTTTCTGCTGCTGTGTGTTTAGCAAACTCATGGCCTACAGCAGGTATGATGTGGAAAGCGCACAGCAGAAGTAGGCATTCTGTGCTGGTTGTATATGTGCTTGGGAAGTGTACAGTACAAGGATGGGGCAGTACATGTGTGGTTAGTACATGTGCTGGGTGTCTGTATGCCTGAGAGAAATACATTTTATGAGAGATACAGTGCTGTGCAGTGTGTGCACAGGAAAAATGTGTTGTGTATGTCTGCTTACGTGAAGTACAATACATGAAGTGTTGTCCAGCATACATATAGTGAGTGTGTCTGCTGGCAGTGTGTGTGTTTGTAAATCATACCTTCTGGTTAAAGATTAAAAAAGCATCAGGGCTAAACAGTGTGTGCAGGTCGAGTGTGTGTACTGAATGCTTGTGTACAAATATGGGTACAATGCATAGAGGTAACAGTGCTGACCCAAAGTGGGCTATAAATGTACACTGAGTGAGTGGGCCTGCAATGGTACGTTGTATGGAGGACCCTGGGTTCTATTTTCCGAAACTCAGGCCTGCCTGGTGAAGACATGAACAGGAGAGGAATCCCCCAGACAGATTTGTGTATTGCTGCATTCCTGTGAGCCGGGTCGGGACACATTGGAGGGAAAAGAAGAGACTCCCTTTACATTTCCAAAGTCTGCTCTTTTAATCATTGATAGCTCACTACTCAGAGCAAAACTCTAGGTGTCAAATCATTATAGAGTTCTCACAAAAATACAAGAAGAGACAAAATTAATAGATCATTAAACTACTCAAGCAGCAATAGGTCAGCCTGTGATTCACAGGCTGAGGGTGTGGGGATGTCTATGGGTGAAATTTTCACATTACTTTGCAATATGATGATGGCCTAGTTTGAAGAATCAGAGTGCTACCAGAGGGCGAGCCAAGCTTCAAATATCAGTCTAGATAAAACATTAGATGATTTTACACACAGTACCAAGAATCTCAAAGAATGAGTACAGGGTTCAAGGAGAATTATTGAAAAAAATACCCAGGCCATCCTTAATATCTAACAAGAAAATTAAGGGTCATGGCTTGCCGTGCTGCGAAATGGCCGCTAGCTAGGCGAGCTCCACCGGCCAAATCATTATCCTTGCACAATCCTGGCATTTGGTGAGCATATTCTAAGCAAAAATACCCCTGCCCGATAGCGCGTGTCAGAGTAAATGGACTCCTCTCAGCACCATTTAGCATTTCACGCGGAACCAGGCAGGGGTGCCCGCTCTCCCCATTACTATTCACGATTGCGATGGAACCCTTAGCGGCGCGGATTAGGCAACACCATACAGCCAAGGGAATTGGATTTAGTACCCGTAGCCTGTTAATCTCACTCTATGCGATAACGTCACTCTGTATGTGTCCGATCCAGAGGCAAACCTAGATCCATTATTGAGAGAGTTTGTTAAATTTGGTTGTCTCCCCGGTATATCAATCGACTGGGCTAAGTCTGTTAGTGTCCCTTTGACTGACACTACTGTTCAATCGCCCTCTGAGTTCCCCGTTACATGGACAACGGACCCCGTGAAATATTTAGGCAACTGCGTTAGCAGAGAAATGCAGGTATTATGCAACATGAATTATGGCCGTGCCATACCCTGGTTGGAAGAGAGGGTCACTGCTTGGGCCGGGCTCCCACTCTCATTGGCCAGGAGGATAGCACTGGTTAAGATGGTGGTACTTCCCAAATTTCTTTATTTTTTTGTCAATATCCCAATGCCACTCACACAGGTCTTTTTTAACCCCTTCGATGCTGATGATGAGCTGAGCTCGTCATCAGCCACGGGTGGCGTGTGCGGATGACGAGCTGAGCTCGTCATGTAACGCGGTTTTGCGAAAACAGCCGCACAGCGCAAAAATGACCGCAGCAGCGATGCGGTTAAGACCCTACGGTCCCTGCTGATATCCCTGATTTGGGCAGGTAAGCAAGCTAGAGTTTCATGGGAACTTTAAACTCTTCCTTTAAGACAAGGTGATCCTGGAGCCCCAGAAATGCAATTAAATGTTTGGCATTACTAGGGATACCCCACACCTTTCCAACTGCATGTGGCAGTGGAAGCTGCTGTAGCGGCATCTCTTCCCCTACAAGCTGCCCTATATAAGGAATACAAACACCCTAGGGAAGACATAGACATGGTTGAGACTCTGCGATGGGCCTGGAATGGATTGAGGAAGAGAGCAGGCTATTCCATCCTATATGCCCCTGCAATACCTATAGCCAATAACCCAATGCTGTTCACCACCGGGGAGGGTCTTGGAAGAGATTTAGCACACACTATGAGATGGCATACTTTCGCTGACCTTTACCCAGAAGGTTCTTTCCGGCTGCCTCCGTCAACTACAGAAGATAGGCAGGTGCAGTTTTCTGAACTATTTGCATATCATAAACTCAAACTACATGTTGATCTTTACATGATACGTTTCCAGATGCCCCACCTACCCTTAGTGCCTTAGAAAATGTTCTTAAGTCAGCCTCCCCTCGTCGACTAGTCACCAGAATTATCAATCACATGCAGAACTTGAACCCCCTGACGACACCACGAGCAATAGGGGCTTGGAATGAGGACCTACAAATATCACTCACAGATGACCAGTGGCTTTATTACTGCAGTCAACTAACAGCACGTTCCCCAAACTACAAGCTTCGTTTAGTCCACTTCAAATTCCTGAGGCAATTGAAGGAGCAGACAGTAAAGTATTTACTGTTAAATTACTGAAGGCATGCTTGTTACAAGATGATGACTCTATCGTGCTGTATTTAACAGAAGGAAAAATCGTATGAGGGGAGTGTCTTAATAAGGTGAAGCCTGTCAACCACTAAAGTGGCAAGTTCAATGAATCTTCACCGTGGTTCCTGTGTGCCCACACTGTGGGATCCCCTTGGAGCTTATTAGAAGGAGAGTAGTATGCTTCCCTAGCACTGAGTTGACATCATTATCTGGAAAAGCTAAAGAGGGGAAGTGGAACAATTTGTAACTTGCTTAATCAAAGAGACTTGCAATTCAGGTTCACTCAAAACATAGACTGTAAAGCAATCCTTTTTCTAGTTTGCCTCATAAAAGCGGAGAATGCAAGACTTATCAGTGAGGTATACATAAATCCTATGAACAAATATTCCCTTTAGCAATTTGATAGTCATCATCCACAAGCCTTAAGGGAGACCCTTCCTTTTGGACTGTTCCTATGTATTCGCAGTAACTGCTCCAACTTAGAAATCTGTGATAACCAGTTTGATGATTTTTCAAAAATGAACTAACCAGACGCTATCCCAGGAAAATAATCCAGAAATCCAGCAAGAGGGTAAGGAACAATCATTGAGATGCTCTGTTTGAGACTCATCTCAAAGACAACCTGGAGAAATTGAATCACTGACAGAATTTCGACCACAGAAATATCGACCTACAAGAATATCGAGTCAACAATATCGAGGGTAAAAATATCGACATCCTATCTACAATATGGATGGTAAGTACAAAAATATCGGAAAAATAATATCGATGTAAAAAATATCGATGTTAAAAATATTAAATATATAAATGTAAAATTAAGTCTATAAGACTAATACATAAAATAAACATATTTAAAAGTATCTAATAATGTTTAAAAGTAATAAATAATACATATATATTAAGAATACATTAATTAAATATATACAGTAAATATGTAATATATATGCACTGAACAATAAGTATTAATAATTATTTTACTAATTTATAAATTAATGAAATATATTCTAATTTACTAACACATTTACAAACATAAAACAATAACATAAATAAAATGTAAGTAATATGAAAATTAAAATAAACATTTGATATTTTAACAATTAATTAAATAAAACGTTGGATAGCGTAAGGGTAAACATTTCTATTCCTACTCCAGAGAGTGCAACAGTAGGGAAAACTGACCCTGAACTCAAAAAACACCCCTTTACCCAAGAACTGAAACTGACCCTGAACCCTAAAAATACCCCTTTACCCAAAAACTGAAAACTGACCCTGAACCCAAAAAATACCCCTTTCCCCAAAAACTGAAAACTGACCCTGAACCCAAAAAATACCCCTTTACCCAAGAACTGAAAACTGACCCTGAACCCTAAAAATACCCCTTTACCCAAAAACTGAAAACTGACCCTGAACCCTAAAAATAACCCTTTACCCAAAAACTGAAAACTGACCCTAAACCCTAAAAATACCCCTTTACCCAAAAACTGAAAACTGACCCTGAACTCTAAAAATACCCCTTTACCCAAGAACTGAAAACTGACCCTGAACCCTAAAAATACCCCTTTACCCAAGAACTGAAAACTGACCCTGAACACTAAAAATACCCCTTTACCCAAAAACTGAAAATTGACCCTGAACACTAAAAATACCCCTTTACCCAAAAACTGAAAACTGACCCTGAACCCAAAAAATACCCTTTACCCAAGAACTGAAAACTGACCCTGAACCCAAAAAATACCCCTTTACCCAAGAACTGAAAACTGACCCTGAACCCTAAAAAAACCCCTTTACCCAAAAACTCAAAACTGACCCTGAACACTAAAAATACCCCTTTACCCAAAAACCCAAAACTGACCCTGAACCCTAAAAACTTTATTAATATTATTTAATTAGCAATTAATTATTAATTAACAATAACAAATAAAGTAAATATATTAGCACATTAGCTGCAATTAATATAATTTAATAATTATTATTATTTTTCCCCAATTAATTAATTAACAGTAACTAAAAATTATATATATAAATAAATTACTCTAATTAATGTAACTAATTAATATTATTTAATTACCAATTAATAAGGTAAAATATGTACAAAATTATAATAATTAATTAACTAATTAATATTAATTATTTCCCAATAAATTAAATATAAATTTTTAAAAACATATATTAATTAATTAATTATTATTAAATTACTCCCCACCCCATTCCCCTATAAACCCACATCCCGCTACAGAAAATATATATCAATTAATCAATTAATTTTTTCCCCAATTAATCAATATTAATTAGCAATTAATTATAATTAATTAATTAATCCTACCTATTATTAATCAACTTACCGTAATTAAATTACTTCCCACCCTATTCCCCTATAAACCCACAACCCGCTACAGAACATATATATCAATTAATAAATTAATTAAAATTATTTTCCTATTATTTTCACATAATTACCAATTAATTATAATTTATTAATAAATCCTACTAATTACTAATCAATTTACCATAATTAAATTACTTCCCACCCTATTCCCCTATAAACCCACAACCCGCTCCGGTACAAAAACATAAAATTTATTTATTATAATATAAAATTTATACACATATAATAGTAATTATTTTAAATACTTAAATTAAACATATAACACTTACATAATAAAAAACTATACTATAATACAAATATCGATATTAGTGTCATCGAAATTAGTAACATCGATATATATGCTATCGATATTACTAACTTCGATATTACTTACATCGATATTAAGTATTTCGATATTACTTACCTTGGGTCGATATTCTGTCCTACGATATTCTTGCCTTCGATATTATGCTCCTACGATATTTCAGACTCGATATTATGGTAGGTCGATATTTCCTACTCGATATTTTGACTGTGTACCGGAGAAATTAGCTTTAGAGCCAACTCCTCCTAATTCCAACTGCTTGTTACAAATCATTAACAAACATTGGAATATTCTGAAGGTGTGTGGGAAGATGCCCAATAAACAGTTTCCTTACAGAAGAGGGAAAACAACAAGAGATATCTTAATTCACTCTAGACTCAAACTAGTTAGTAATGCTGATAAACAATTAACCTTGTGGTTACTGCCCAAAGTGGTTGGACACAACCCTTGGAGTAACGGTGGAGTTTGCATGGTCACTATAGCTAGCACAGAATTAGAGTAAGATTGTGAAGTACCCATTGAAACAGAGTGTGCATCACAGTTGCAATACTAAGCGCCTGATTTAGATTTTGGCAGACGGTTATTCCATCACAATGGTGACAGATATCCTATCCACCAAAATATAAATCTCATTATATTCTCTGGGATTTATATTTCAGTGGACAGTATATCCGTTACTGTTGTGACAGAGTAACCCATCCACCAAGACTAAATCAGGCCCTAAATCTGTTGCTTGCATGATTTCTTGCCCATGCAATTAACGCTATATTGAAATGACAACATGGAAAGTAAAGACGTGAATCAGTCAGTCAAACAAGCTTTATTCGACGATTGTCATAAAAGCAATACAATTTAGAACAATTCATGTTATAAAAAATAAGGATAACATTTACAGGGAAATACTACAAAAGCTAAAATTCGTCAGAGGATAGGAAAATTTCATCAAAGCTAAGTACATCAAAAGTCATAAAATTGATCATAGAATTACTTATCCCTTTAGACATTTACTTCTAATGACCCATGCCCACCCTAAAAATTTGGCAACTGCTATATAAATTAAGGGACTGGGGTTTGTGCAAATGATTCTAAGGGCCAGTAGTCCACTCCGAGTGCCCAACATTTTAGCCATTGGCCGCAACCATGCTCTACGCGGAGAGGAGTATGCTTGACATTCGAAGAGCAGGTGGCTAATTGTTTCCTTGGAATTCGGGCAGAATGGACATGAGGCATTTCCACCACTAGACCACCTGGATATGAATGCTCTAACAGGAATACTGCAAGTCTCAATTGAAAATAAAGCTTTCTGTCCAGGGGTTTAGTTATGTCGTCCCAGAATGGCTCGAATAACGTTTCATCTTGTAGGTATCAAGGACCCCCTGATATGGATGCGACTCCTGGGTCAGGGACAACAATTTCTTGTAAGGGTAAATACCCAGGCAGGCTAGAAATACAAGAGCTGGCTGACTATAGAAACAATATTAAAATAGCACAATTTATGAAATAAAATGATTTAAGCAATGGACTGAAATGATATCAAAAAGATATACTTTAATATAAATATAAGATAGACGTATACATAAAAATAAATAAGTTACACAATAGACATATTATATCATGAAGTTCATTTGTTTGTTCTCAGAAAGACTTCACAAAGTTTTTTTAAAAAAGGAGTTATTTTTCTTTCATAATATTCTCTGGTTGTAGAGAATATGGCTGTGTGTCGTGTGTCAACGTGTTTCGACAAACCCAGTTGTCTTCGTCAGGACAAAAACGGATGTTCAGCCAATTTTTCTAGACAAAGAGATATACACAATGATGATATTTGAATGAATTTAAAATCACAGTGCATTGCTTTCTTGTAACCAATAAAATTATTATTAAACATTTTCAAATTTCTCAGCCAGACTAATGTAATAATACATAGCATATTTAGAAAAGTAGTTGGAAAGGAACATACATAATTCATTTTATCACGGTTATCAAAAACAAGACTCTATCTTCAGCAATTAAATTGCAGACATGTGCTGTAACTTCATAGAAGTCGGTGTGTCATTCATAAAGTCTAATATTCTAGGATGGTCACCCTAAACTTTATTAAGAACTATTTAGTTCAAGACCTAATTTGTTATTCCCTATTCAGTTTATCTACCAAGTTATTTCGGTTCATCTGTGTATAAAAACGACCTATATAAGATTATGTCTAGTTTTTATTACTTAACTAAGTTATGTTTAGACAAGTTTAGGATATAGGTAGTATAAGGCAGGTGTTTGTTGAGGGAGATGCATCTGTTGTTCCCAAGGGTTAAAAAACAAAGAAGTCAATGCCTCAAACTTGTTATGGCGCTAGTAACTCACTGAGTTTATAAAGAGTTAGGCTGATATTTAATCAGAGATGAGGCTAAGGCATGCTATTTGCACATTATTAGGCTATATCATCTTCAAAAAACTCTTCTTACCAAAAATGATTAAATACCAGAAGGATATAAAGTAGTTCTAGGGAGTAAGGCACCTTTCCTTCATAAAGTTCGGAATCGGTATGTGATAACTAAATGAAAAAAACATATTTCGATTACTGTTACAGTTCGTCTTGGATATACATGATTCACTCTTTTTGAATTTATTGATTATGTCAGGTACCAATCTCACCTGTTTAGTCAGTGTTCACTGCCTCCATCTTACTACTACCTATCGCTACTCTTCGTCATTCCTTTTTTAATATAAAGACAAGGGAGGGAAATCTCAAGCGTTCAGATCCATTTCAGTCGTCGTATAGCAATTTGTACACAAGGATGTTTATGGCTGAAAATAAAATCATGATTGTAAAATTAGCGTGCTTCGCGAATAACATTTTACCAGTTAGATTTAGGGTTTTTAGACTTTTGTCTCTTACATTTGTTATTTGTCACAGAAAGGCCCGATCCTCGACAGCTACTGATGGTGGTCTAAAGCGTGACACAGCAATGGAAGCCGTTGTGTGCTTTTAAAAAACGCTCGTGTTCCTTAGGCAGCACGCTTCTGTTGCTTGTTTTGGTCAGAATACGGCTTCTAAAGATAGAGAGATATATCAAAGAGGAAGGTGGAAACCAGGATTAGTAGGTTTCAGACGGACTTATAAGATAAAAGCGCACAGTTAAAAATGAACGTTCCGTAAAACGGGTCTTAGCCGAAAAACGGAGCGGGGCTCAACAAAAAAGCTCCAAACTAGCGAGTGCGGGTTGCAAAGTAATAATTCAGCTAGTCAGGGGTTTCCGCGTAGTGAGCCGAGGTCTTACCTTGGTTGTGGTTCTGTAGCGCATCGATCTCCCTCACCTCCTCGTTTCGGCAGGAATGGTTGGTTATAGTGCACTGACGGCACTCTTTTATTTCCTGAATAGGCTCCGCCTCACTGACAACGTCCTGGGTATGTTCCGCCCATTCTTAAAGCAATACTCTGTTTATGTATGCTTTGACTAAAGGCGCCAGTATTGGACGGCTTCATGCCTACGAATGAATGGGGCATTAGGGTCACTAATTTGAGTTATGGACGGCGGGAGACAACGAGGGTATTTTCTATTTGAAAAAACCATTCATGGGTGACATTTCAGCGTAAGGATATTAATCCATCTATCTAGATCCTACTTATTATTATTAAGGTTATAATGGTATTAAATTATCGCATTCTCCCACGGCAACTCATGATTTAATCCATGATTGAAGGTCCCGAGAGTAAAGATCCAAAAGACCTCTCTCTTTTTGCGAATTTTATCCCCAACTTGGTTTTTTTGCAGCTGTATCCTTTCTAGAATACGCCATTTCAGTTCTTCCGGTTTATGGTTGTATTCTAGAAAGTGGTTCACTAAAGGTGCGGTGGTTCTCCTAGTTTTGATGGCTGACCTATGCTCCGTTAATCTGGTGTTTATCGCACGGGATGTCTCGCCTACGTATCCGAGATTACAAGGGCAAACAAGTAGATACACAACGTTCTTTGTGTTGCAGTTCCAAAGTTCCTTAGCTCTAATTTCTGTTTTGTTAAACTCCATTATTTCGCCTGCAATGATGCTTTCGCAGGACTGACAGGAACCACAGCGAGACGTTCCTTTAATAGCATTTGTTCCATTGATTGATTTTTGAACAAAAGGGGTACTTCTGATGTTCCCCTTATGACGGGAATGAACTATTTGGTCTTTTAGGTTCTTGTTTCGCTTGTGGGCAAACATTGGTTTCTGTAATTTTTGTTCGTTGTCATCAACATTTAATAGGTGCCAATTCGAGTTGATTATCTGTCTTATAGTGGAGTCCATGGTTGAGTGTTTGGTGATGCATACTAATTTTGGATCTGTCTTTTGTTTCTGTGAGTGTAAAAGAGAGTCCCGATCGTAAAATCGGGCTCTCTTGTATGCTCCTCTGACTAGCCTATGTGGATATCCCCTATCAATGAACTTGCGCTTCATGATCTCAGCTTGGATGTCAAAATCCTGTATGCTGGTACAGTTCCGCCTTACTCTCAGGAACTGAGAGAAGGGGATGCTGTCTTTCTGACAACGTGGATGGTAGCTTTTGAAGTGCAAAAGGGTGTTACGAGCGGTAGGCTTTGTATACAGGGCCACTTCAAGAACCCCATCTCTGTTTTTGATGTTTATATCGAGAAACTCGATTTTTGATTCACTGGTATGTGCAGTGAATTTTAGATTATCATCCGTTAAATTCAGCCACAAAAGAAATTCATCTAAAGTCTGTCTCCCATTGGTCAACACAAAGAATATATCATCGATGTAGCGATACCAATGGGAGACAGACTCGAAGAATGGTGCGATCTCATTATAGATGAATTTACTTTCAAACAAGATCATGTAGATGTTAGCTATTGATGGGGCCATAGAGGCCCCCATGCTTACACCCTTGACTTGCAGAAACAGTTCTTCGCCAAATTCAAAGAAGTTTTCTTTTAACACCAAAGTCAAACAATCTTTGACGAATGGCTTGGAGCAAGGAATTTTGTGCTGATCAATAAACCACATTGTGGCCTCTATTGCTTCTGCCTGAGGTATAGTACTATATAATGATTCCACGTCAAGGGTTACGAGGATATCATTACCTTCATTAAAAGCTAAATTCTCGACTTTTACGATCATGTTGCCAGTGTCTTTTACATACGATTTTGATAGTGAGATATAGGGGCGCAATATTTGATCTAAATATTTTGACAGGGCTTCCAAAGGGGTACCAATTGTAGAGACAATTGGTCGATATGGTGGATTTCTCTGGTCCTTGTGGATCTTAGGTAGACCATAGATACAGGAAACCTTTTTCTCTGATTTGTTCAGGAATTCAAACTCTTTTTTGTTTATTATACCTTCACTTAATGCCTTTGTAGTTAGTCTATTTATTGTTTTCACTATTTTCTCGGTGGGGTTAGTCCTGATCTTTTTATAAAATGAAGGATCATTAAGCATTTTATTCATATTTTCTTCATATATATTACAGTCTACTAGGACTATACCTCCACCCTTGTCGCTGTTCTTGATTATAATGGTGTCATTGTTTTTTAGCCTTTCAAGAGATTCGTGTTCTTCTCTGGATATGTTATATCTAGGTTTTGGTATGAATTTTAAAGCTTGATCAAGTCGTTTCAAGACGACTTTTTCAAATATACCCACTTCGGGTCCTACCTGCTGTAGAGAGGGAGTGAAAGTTGATGGTAAGGCCACGATGTTGTTGCTTGTATTATCTAGATCCAAAGGATCATTTTGTAGGAAAAACTTCTTTAGTCTTCAAAGCCTACCGCTCGTAACACCCTTTTGCACTTCAAAAGCTACCATCCACGTTGTCAGAAAGACAGCATCCCCTTCTCTCAGTTCCTGAGAGTAAGGCGGAACTGTACCAGCATACAGGAATTTGACATCCAAGCTGAGATCATGAAGCACAAGTTCATTGATAGGTGATATCCACATAGGCTAGTCAGAGGAGCATACAAGAGAGCCCGATTTTACGATCGGGACTCTCTTTTACACTCACAGAAACAAAAGACAGATCCAAAATTAGTATGCATCACCAAACACTCAACCATGGACTCCACTATAAGACAGATAATCAACTCGAATTGGCACCTATTAAATGTTGATGACAACGAACAAAAATTACAGAAACCAATGTTTGCCCACAAGCGAAACAAGAACCTAAAAGACCAAATAGTTCATTCCCGTCATAAGGGGAACATCAGAAGTACCCCTTTTGTTCAAAAATCAATCAATGGAACAAATGCTATTAAAGGAACGTCTCGCTGTGGTTCCTGTCAGTCCTGCGAAAGCATCATTGCAGGCAAAATAATGGAGTTTAACAAAACAGAAATTAGAGCTAAGGAACTTTGGAACTGCAACACAAAGAACGTTGTGTATCTACTTGTTTGCCCTTGTAATCTCGGATACGTAGGCGAGACATCCCGTGCGATAAAAACCAGATTAACGGAGCATAGGTCAGCCTTCAAAACTAGGAGAACCACCGCACCTTTAGTGAACCACTTTCTAGAATACAACCATAAACCGGAAGAACTGAAATGGCGTATTCTAGAAAGGATACAGCTGCAAAAAAACCAAGGTGGGGATAAAATTCGCAAAAAGAGAGAGGTCTTTTGGATCTTTACTCTCGGGACCTTCAATCATGGATTAAATCATGAATTGCCGTGGGAGAATGCGATAATTTAATACCATTATAACCTTAATAATAATAAGTAGGATCTAGATAGATGGATTAATATCCTTACGCTGAAATGTCACCCATGAATGGTTTTTTCAAATAGAAAATACCCTCGTTGTCTCCCGCCGTCCATAACTCAAATTAGTGACCCTAATGCCCCATTCATTCGTAGGCATGAAGCCGTCCAATACTGGCGCCTTTAGTCAAAACATACATAAACAGAGTATTGCTTTAAGAATGGGCGGAACATACCCAGGACGTTGTCAGTGAGGGGGAGCCTATTCAGGAAATAAAAGAGTGCCGTCAGTGCACTATAACCAACCATTCCTGCCGAAACGAGGAGGTGAGGGAGATCGATGCGCTACAGAACCACAACCAAGGTAAGACCTCGGCTTACTACGCGGAAACCCCTGACTAGCTGAATTATTACTTTGCAACCCGCACTCGCTAGTTTGGAGCTTTTTTGTTGAGCCCCGCTCCGTTTTTCGGCTAAGACCCGTTTTACGGAACGTTCATTTTTAACTGTGCGCTTTTATCTTATAAGTCCGTCTGAAACCTACTAATCCTGGTTTCCACCTTCCTCTTTGATATATCTCTCTATCTTTAGAAGCCGTATTCTGACCAAAACAAGCAACAGAAGCGTGCTGCCTAAGGAACACGAGCGTTTTTTAAAAGCACACAACGGCTTCCATTGCTGTGTCACGCTTTAGACCACCATCAGTAGCTGTCGAGGATCGGGCCTTTCTGTGACAAATAACAAATGTAAGAGACAAAAGTCTAAAAACCCTAAATCTAACTGGTAAAATGTTATTCGCGAAGCACGCTAATTTTACAATCATGATTTTATTTTCAGCCATAAACATCCTTGTGTACAAATCGCTATACGACGACTGAAATGGATCTGAACGCTTGAGATTTCCCTCCCTTGTCTATATATTAAAAAAGGAATGACGAAGAGTAGCGATAGGTAGTAGTAAGATGGAGGCAGTGAACACTGACTAAACAGGTGAGATTGGTACCTGACATAATCAATAAATTTAAAAAGAGTGAATCATGTATATCCAAGACGAACTGTAACAGTAATCTAAATATGTTTTTTTCATTTAGTTATCACATACCGATTCCGAACTTTATGAAGGAAAGGTGCCTTACTCCCTAGAACTACTTTATATCCTTCTGGTATTTAATCATTTTTGGGAAGAAGAGTTTTTTGAAGATGATATAGCCTAATAATGTGCAAATAGCATGCCTTAGCCTCATCTCTGATTAAATATCAGCCTAACTCTTTATAAACTCAGTGAGTTACTAGCGCCATAACAAGTTTGAGGCATTGACTTCTTTGTTTTTTAACCCTTGGGAACAACAGATGCATCTCCCTCAACAAACACCTGCCTTATACTACCTATATCCTAAACTTGTCTAAACATAACTTAGTTAAGTAACAAAAACTAGACATAATCTTATATAGGTCGTTTTTATACACAGATGAACCGAAATAACTTGGTAGATAAACTGAATAGGGAATAACAAATTAGGTCTTGAACTAAATAGTTCTTAATAAAGTTTAGGGTGACCATCCTAGAATATTAGACTTTATGAATGACACACCGAATTCTATGAAGTTACAGCACATGTCTGCAATTTAATTGCTGAAGATAGAGTCTTGTTTTTGATAACCGTGATTAAATGAATTATGTATGTTCCTTTCCCACTACTTTTCTAAATATGCTATGTATTATTACATTAGTCTGGCTGAGAAATTTGAAAATGTTTAATAATAATTTTATTGGTTACAAGAAAGCAATGCACTGTGATTTTAAATTCATTCAAATATCATCATTGTGTATATCTTTTTGTCTAGAAAAATTGGCTGAACATCCGTTTTTGTCCTGACGAAGACAACTGGGTTTGTCGAAACGCGTTGACACACGACACACAGCCATATTCTCTACAACCAGAGAATATTATGAAAGAAAAAGAACTCCTTTTTTTAAAAAACTTTGTGAAGTCTTTCTGAGAACAAACAAATGAACTTCATGATATAATATGTCTTTTGTGTAACTTATTTATTTTTATGTATACGTCTATCTTATATTTATATTAAAGTATATCTTTTTGATATCATTTCAGTCCATTGCTTAAATCATTTTATTTCATAAATTGTGCTATTTTAATATTGTTTCTATAGTCAGCCAGCTCTTGTATTTCTAGCCTGCCTGGGTATTTACCCTTACAAGAAATCGAATAACGTTTCATCCTTGAACTCCATAAAAACCCCAGTTAATGAAAGTGGGGGAGTGGTCCTAAACAATTTGGAGAATATCATTCCCCAATACATGCCCTTTATAGCTTTTTTTGATGGAAATGTGGCATTCATCGGGTCCTCCCATGTCTCCACCAGACCCAGCTCTCTGAGAATCGCTCCAATTCCAGAGAGCCATTTTATCTGGTGGAAGACATCACTTTTGATGATATCAAGGAGGCCCCTTGCGAATATTTCCAGTTCCGGCGTGACCCATATTCGCCTCCAGTATAGTACTAGGCGAAGTTTTGCAATAATCTTGATTGGTCTCATGCCTAGGTCCTGAAAGATGGGCCCCATGGGGGTACTCTGTGGTAGCATGGTAAGCTTGCGCAGAAAACTATTTTCGGAACCTGTTAACTTACTTAGGTTCCCGTGCCCCCAGATTTCTACGCCATAGAGAGCTGCACTAATAGCCTTCGCTTTATAGACCATGATTGCGGAGTCACTGGTTTAGTCAAGGACTTGGCATGTTCACTGTTCAATACCCCTGCAAGTTGCCTATGTTTTGGGGCTGTAAGGTCTATCTGTTCGTTCCATTGCAGGTCGTGCTGGATGGTTACACCCAGATATAAGAATGATTTTACTTGTTCCAGGGGTAGTTTATTCATTAGTATTTTCCCTCTAAATTACTTATGCTGGTTAAAAGACATGAATTTTGATTTTAAAACATTAATTTCAAGCCCATGATTAATACAAAAGGCTTCAAAGATCCTAAGCGCTTTTTGCAAGCCACTCGGAGTCTTGGAAATAATAAGGCAATCGTCGGCGAACATTAAAATAGGTACTTTGGCGCCTGCTAAGACTGGAGCATCAACATTTGCTTTAATCAAGACCTTTGCCACATTGTTGATATAGAGAGAGAAGAGCGTTGGGGCTAGCACAGCCTTGGCACACTCCTCTCTCTACTGGGAACTGGTTAGTAACACTTCCAAGAGGACCCTATCTTATTTGGGCATAATTATGCTCATGTAGTTTCACAATCAGGGAAAGAAGGGTGGGAGGCATGCCCATATCATTCAGTACGAGCCAGAGGTCTGTGCACGGGACGAGATCAAAGGCGGCCCTCAGATTGATGAAGGCAGCTTATAAACTACCCCCCCTCCCCAATTGGACAACTTTCCAATAGAGCATGGCAAAGTGTAGGACTTGGTCTACTGTGCTTATGCAGGCCCTGAACCCTGCTTGAAGGTGAAACAAGATTCGCTTCTCACGCTCCCACTCAAGAACTTTGTTTAGTACCAATCTGCCATAGATCTTTTGGATGGTGCCGATTAAGCTGATAGGGCGATAATTGCCTGGGAGGGACTTATCGCCTTTTTTAAAAACAGGGATTATTTCTGCCCCGTTCCACGATCCAGGTATTGGTGAACCTTTAACTAAAGACGTGAATCATTGAACATCGAAGTAATAATCATTTGGGGAAGCTGACAGCCAAGTTCGTAAGACACTGTACAGAGACTCAACATAATGATTGTGACTTGAAGTAGTAAGTCATTGAGAATGTCCAATGTGAGGACACCAGAACTCCTGGAACCTGTATAAGCTTTCTGAATGATGATATTGAATAGATCCAGACATAGAATTGAGTCTACTATATTTGGTACTTTACAGCCTACAATCCCGAGATTCAACCTGTGTAAAGAAATAGGGGGCTACTCACAAAGCTAAATTACACTTATGAGTAATTTATATGTGTAATGTATTCTTGAACATTTGAGTAACGGTACTAATTTGGGCTATCTTAGTTTAAAGTTACTAAATTGTATAGAATACACATCTCCACCCCCTGAACAAGCCAAATTAACACGTGCAAATTAATATTTTGTTTTCCATTTTCTTTATAAGCATTTCAACTGACAAGAAAACAGTTATGATTATGTAATAATCATCATCAGATTTTCTTTATTTTGTATGAATAGAACCATAAAAGGTAGAATGTAAAACATTTGAAATAGAGATATAATAAACAACATACAAATCCATGTAAATAGAAAAATCCCAAAGCTGCAACATTTTGCAAAGAGGTCAAGTAAAATCCTCAATAGAAAGGGTTCAAAACCAATCACAAATACAATTGAGACAGAACATTAAGGGGCCTATTACAATGTCGTCAGGAAAGCATTTCCACTTAATCGGGTGAGGAATGATGTCCGAACGATTCATATTCGGGGAGTCCTACTGACCAATTAGGATGTGTCCAGATGGTTACGGACTCGGTTCGGTTTGACTCCCATCGACTTCAATCGGTGCCTGTGTTCCGAACGAGAACAAAGGTTCCCATTGAAAAAAGGGGTGGGGAAAACCTTACATCCTGTGGTGGGCCCCTATGGTGCCTGTCATACTGTGCATCTTTGGGAACGTGTTCCCTTGGGTATCCCCACAGGCCCCATCCAGAGGCCTACAGTGAAGCGGGTCTACAACGGGCCCCCAAAGTCCAATTCCCACAGCTGTTTAGTCTCGGCAACACTGATTCAGGACGGCTGTCCGAATCGGTCATCGTACTCGCTCGTTCGGAAACCGTCTCCATTGGGCTGTACGATCTGGCTCCGATTGACTCGGGCTGCCTGAATCCCATTTTGAACCAATACGTACTGCCCGGACGGCTTCCTTGCATCGTAATCGGTCGTCCGGAAAGGTGACCCATTAGGTCGGTAACATAGGTCGTGACTTGGGTTCGCAGAATCTGAATCCAATACAGAGCCTTTCCTGGCGACATTGTATTTGGCCCATAATTGCGCAAGAGATATGCTTACTATTTTAAAAGGCATTCGACCTAATATACCATATTGCCTACCGGTATCTAGCAAATTGAATACACAACACTGCATCTGGTGTTGGTTTTACATATTTTAAGAGCCGTGTGGCAGTCCCTAATCTCGAGAAGTTTAAAAGGGGAATAATCCAGCGTGATCTCTGTTAAGCATAGGCCTTCCAGAAGATTAACGAGTGTTCAATATTCTCTGGTACTGGACAACCCATAGAGCACAGATTCAATATGTCTCCCTTTGTCCAGGAATGGGTAAATGTAGCCAACAGTAAGATGTCCAATCTAAATTTTACATAAAGTGCACATGCAGCAGGATTAATAACCATATTCAGGTATTGCTCAAACTTAGGTACGCATTTGAACATCAAGAAGCAGTCAACCGGGGTACCAGGGGATGCAGCAGAAATGTATGCGCTTGTACCAAATTCCAGTAGGTTGATTTCAGCTTATCCGAAGCAACTTGAGGTAATGCAGAAGGCTAATTGAAAAGAAAGAGCAGTAATCCAGCACACCCTCCGACGTTCCTATGTCCCACAAACAATTCTTGGTTTGAAAAATTGGCTTCAGACCATAAACACAAATCTGTCCCTTAAACAATTTTGCCACTAAGTAAAGATCCTTCTGAGTTCCAAGTTAATACGAGATAAACAGAGTCCACTCTGTGCAGTTTCTTCAAATTGATGTCATTTTATTTCCTTGTAGTTGTTACATCCATCATAAATGACTGCCACCGTGCCAACACGTGTTTCGTCTCCACTGAGACTTTATCAAGGTGATTGGCAAGATGCTCTTTATCCTACTTTTCATCAATGAGCAGAACTGTCTTGTACTCCTGGTTATGTAAAATCAACAACCTCATCTGTATAAGTGAGTGATTAGGTGCCTAAGTGAATGGGTAAGTGACAAGGTTGTGTGAATGTCTGTATCTGTCTGTCAGTTAATGTCTAAGTGGTTGTGTGGGTTGGTGAGTAGATATGTGAGTGGTTGTATGGGTGAATGAATGGTTGTCTGAGTACTTGTTTGGATATATGAGTATCTGTGTGGGTGGGTGAGGGAGGGAGGGTGTGTGTGACTGCTTGCACGGATGTGTGAGTAGGTGAGTCAGTGGCTGTATGGGTTACTGAGTATATCTGTGAGGCAATGTATGGGTGTTTGAGTGTGTGTATGGCTGCATTGGTGAGTGAATGGATGTGTCAGTGCTATATGGATGAGTAACTGCATATGTGAAAGCAGTATAGGCGAGGTATGGTTTATATGAGTGACTGTATGTGTGAGTGAGTGATTGTGAGATTGGCTGTATGGGTGGGTGGGTGACTGTGTGCTTGTGCCATTATAGAGGCCGGTGATTATGTGTTAGTATATGTATGAATGAGTAAGTGGGTTTGTGTATAACTGTATAGGTAAGTAGGTGGCTGTGTGATTGACTCTATGGGTGAGTGAGTAGGTGTGTGAGTAGCTCTATGGGTGTATGACTGGATATGTCGGTGGCTGTATTAGTGAGTGAGTTGGTATATGAGTGGCTGTATGGGTGACTTAGTCGATTTGTGTGTAGACCTATGAATCAGTGATTGGGTGTATAAGTACTGCTATGGTTGTGTCATTGGTTTTGAGAATGGTAGTGTGGAAGTTGGAGTGGGTGTATGAAAGGTTATATTGGGATATGAGTGGGTGCGTCAGAGATTGTGTTGATGATGTCAACAGTGATGTCATTTGAGATGTCATCAGTGATGTCATCAGGGATGTCACTGGCCATTTAATGAGTAATATAATAAGTGAGATCATAAGCAGTGCGTTACAGGGGCATGATTTATAGTTAGCTCATGTCTCTGGTTTTGTACTAGTGAAACCAGAGCCTAACTTTAATTCTATTTCCTAACTATAATGTCCCTGTAACCTTTGCTTTTTACAGTGAATAACTAAGGTTTTTAAAATCTAATTCCTAGCTATAACCTCCCAGTAAACTTTGTGTGTTGTTCAGTGAATTTCTATGGTTTTTAGGTCTCGTCCTTTGTAACGCGCATGGGTTGCACAGGAGGGGACCTAATGCTATCGGCAGAGCTTTTTCAGCAAAGAAGTGCACGCGTTGCATTGCTTGCAATGCAAAGCATGCACATCTTGGTGATTTCCTTTTGGGGCGCGCAGCACCATATGGTGGCGCCATATGGTTGCACGCTCCCGAAAGTAAATCGCCCATGCCCCTTCCCTCTGCTGCCACTTTCACTGCCGCGCAGCTTTACTGCCGCACGGCCAATGCTTGTTGTTAGCATCTTCCTGGAGGAATGAATGGTCTGAATATAAAAGAGTCCATTGCCAACCCTGGAAACAGCTGGTTGGTTTTATTACAGGGCCGCTGAGGTGAGACATGGAATTGAAAAACTGGCAAACATTGATGCGGCTCGAGACAGAAGACATGGGCGGGAGGGGGCACAGGAAACTCCATGTCACAAGTAAACAGCAGGCACAAAGGCTGTGCTGCTGGAGCTGAGGGGGAGCCACAGCCCTGCTCAATAGGCCGCGGGACCCCCTCCCCTGCCTTGGAAGTGATATGAAAGGGAGAGGGGCAGTTTGCTTCTGGGGGCGATTCCAATAAACTATCTCAGGAAGTAGCTGTCCGCAGCAGGCTAATAGAGCTGTGATTTATAGGCTTCCCATCGGGGGACAGAGTGCATTCCTTGTGGTGAGGGGAGACAACGGGGTGGGCGGGGTCAATCTCACAGAAGTTTGGGGGGCCGGAGGTTGTATGAGCATCGAGAGGGCCTCGTGTGCGGGAGGGGCCGGAGTCACTGTCCTCCAGGTAAGCTCACCTCAGTGTAGCCCAGCCAGGGAGGGCTGTATCCGGGGGTGAAGAAATGACCCTACCGGGCCGCATTCTGCCTCACAAGCCCAGCTTGTCATGGAGACCCCCGTCCCTGCTTGTGTAATGCAGGGAGTGAGCGGGGAGGGCACTGTAAAGGCGTCAGAGGAGCTCTGCATTGATTCTGGATGCAGGTTGGTGTAGATCCCTGAAGAGAGGAGTTCTCGTTATTCACCGGCAACGTCAGTGGGAAGGGGAAACTTAAACCATTCTTTGATTGTTTATATTGCATTTCTTCTGTGCAACCCCATGTGCCTTATTAACGAGCCCTCTTAACTGAAACTGCCTTTCAAGTCCCATTCTTTGCATTGAGATGGGATGACACAAACCGGATGCACAGGTGACGTAATTATAAGTAATTCATCGGCCTACGGAATGATCGCACATTTAACATCGTAAAGCGGCATGCGCATGTAGCACAGGCTCTTTGCCATTCGTGTGGCATGGTACCCACAGGCCTTCTAGCGCCAGACGAGGTAGGCAGTCTCATCCTGTTATCATATTTGACTTGTTGGGAATTACATGCCAGGGAGGAGCCCTCCGCTGCGTGGGGCTTTTTTCTTAGAGTTACGTGCATGAAGCTAACTTTCATTACGCTGTGTGATATTGCTGGATGGTATTATTCAACTTGAGAAAATCAAAATGTTAGAAAAACATAAAATTTAGTGTTTTATCTTACAGTGAACATAACTGATCAGAAATTACAATATAAGGGCATCTTGACATAATTGCGAAGAATGTCTGCTGGTTTGCACCTAGGAGGCATTGATGCTTCACTAACTTGATATGTTAATGTTGACTGCTGGGGCTGAGACTCCAAAAACCCTAGGGGGATCCCTGAGCAAGTGGTCTGCACATTGCTGTTATTCTTTCCCTCCGAGTGCGGATTAGTGACATGTGACAAGCAGGCTGATTTCCCGCTGGCTGGCGATGCCCTTTTAGGTACCTAAGAGCAAAAAAAAGTCTCCTGTGGAGTCCCCGGTTAAAAAGGGAGAGGAGGATAAATGGATCACAGGAAGTCAAGAGCCGTCCAGGCCCAAGACTGTCCAGTGATCCAGTGTTTGAGATAAAAGGTAGTGCAGTCCACAGGAAATGCGTGCTCACTCTTATTTTTCTCATGGAGCTGCGGCCACTTTTCCCACTTCCTGTGTTAGAACTCTTCCTTAAACTGAACTCATTGGCATTTCGAGAAGTTCTGTAATCATCCCTTAGAAAATAAATACTTGATGTAAGTTTTTTTTACTTGACGAAGGACAGTTTTTAGGTTTTCATCAGCTTTCCCGTTTTAGATTTCGTGCCCCTAACAATGTTACTTATGATCATGTGAGAGTCCTTCCACCTCTTCTTCAAAGAGTGACACATATATGCATTACTCCTTAACAAACTAGAAATAAAAGTTAATTAAGATGTAAGTGGGTAGTGCTGTTCAAAAGTGTCTCATTCGTGGTACCGAAAGCATCTCAAATTCATGATGAAATGGGGTTGGGCCTCCGACCAGCTCTCAGGAATCCCGCTGTGTAGTACTTTCAGGAGGTACCAGAAAGGCTTCTTTGTCCCCCTCCCTGGACCCATTTGGGCACTGAGAACCCCATCCTCAGGGCCTGACCCTTTTCCCAAATAAAAAAGGGAGGGAGGGCTGCATGGCCACCCCGGTACTGATTTTGGCCCCTGGGATCCCATGTCCTGGGGCCAGGCCTTAAAATATTTTTTTTAAATGGGGAGGCGTCCAGCATGGCCTCCTTCCACAGGCCGATATCGGTCCTGGAAACCCCATTCTCTGGGGCTTGGCCACTTTTTACGGGGACGCGAGGGGAACCTGAATGCCCCATGGTCCCTGCTGGTTCCCTGCCTCCTGCGGAAGCCATCATTGCTTTTACACACAGAGAGCTACTGACATGCTGCCCAGGGAGCTGCTGACATGCAGTTCCCTGTGTGTAAAAGCGAGGTGCTTCGCTTTGAGCAAGCTTAGCAGCTTAGTGCTCCCGCTATGCCACAGAAAACTGAAATGTACGGGGTGTGCACCCCAGGACCTTGCTGGAGTTGGCCAATGTGGTGTGGCGGTCCCCGGAGTCATCTAGGGCTCCAGGATGCCCTCCTTCTTTATTAAGTAAGGGAGATGGTAGTCCGTGGGGCTGGGGGTCCGCAATGAACTACATTCATTATTGTATCTGTGCCCCAGGGAGATGGCGGTCCCCGTGCTGTATGGGGGGGGGCAGACCCACCACACATTATTATTTATCTTAGCCCCAGGGAGGTGGCAGTCCCTGTGCAGTGGGGGGCGAGCACCTCCCGCAATTGCATACAACAGTGCCTATGGCCTCCCTCATTATTTTTTCTTAATTAATTAATGTATGTACCAGGCGATGGTGGTCCCTGGGGCGGCAGGGGAGGCCTAGGGCCTCCCCACATATTGTTTTCTTAAATAATTAATGTATGTGCCTTGGGGAGGAGGTGGTCCTAAATACAACAGTGCCACAGGACGTGGCTGTCACTGGGGCTGAATGGTTTTCTTAATTAATTAATGCATGTGCCCTGGGTAGGTGGCGGTCCCCGGGGCTTAACAAAATCCTTGGAGGGTGGTCCCATGAGCCGCCCACCTTCATTAACTTCATGACCCCGGGATTTGACCCACCCGGGGACTCTAAAAAAAGACACTCTGGATCCTGCACATCTTTACTTTTAATATTTTGCCACAGATTCACAAATACAAAATGCTTTTTCCTCCCAGCAGGGTCCCTGAGGGACTCCTCCCCCATATCTGGGTGGTCAGGGTATTCCTACCCTGTCCCCTTTTCTTTATTTTTAACTTTTTTTCTGGAACTCAGCTTCAAGACGAGTCCCAAGATGGCTGCCAGCACTTCCTGGTTGAAGTGTTGGCAGCCAGTCAAATTTTAGTAGGATCCGCGAGTCCGCTACAAGGACTTTCGGCCCCAGATATCTTTTTTAAAAGTTAGATATCTTGAAAAATAATGTACTGATTTACACCAAATCACAACAAGCATGCTTTCTGTACCAGCATTTAGCTTTCTGCCAAATATGATGTAAATCCGGGCAAACGCATATTGGGACCCCCTTTTTAGGTCTCGCCTGTCGATGCGCATGCGCATCGAGCAAGGCGAGAGTATTGCGAGTTATCCACTCTTTATCTGCACTGCAAGGAATCGTGGCGATTCCTTGCAGTGCCCGTGACTTTTAAGGTCAATGCGCATGCGCATTAAGCTTATGCGCATGCGCATTGACCTTAAAAGTCACGGGCGCGTGCATGTCCGTCTTCCCGCCGTCTCGCATTTCCCCTGTCGCACTTCTCCTCCCCCCTCCCCTCTCTTCCCTCCAGCTTGTTTTTTGTTTATTTGACCCGCTCCGCCCCCTCCCCTTCCCGCCGTGTCGCATTTCTCCTCCCCCCTTCCCTCTCTTCCCTCCGGCTTTTTTTTTGTTTATTTTACCCGCGGTGTCGCCGTGTCTCCGATCCTTTCGCTCTCCTCCCCCCTCCCCTCTCTCAGCATAGTGTATTTTTCCCCTCCACATGCCCCCCATTCCAGTCTGCCATTAAAAAAAACTGCTATGATCCGGCCAGTCATGGCATTTCGCAAAATCACGTAATTGTAGAACTTTGTCAGTATCATGGCTCACCTTGTATCTTTTTACTCACACTACAGTCCTCGGGCATTTAAATTGGTTTAAAATGTAACCCAATGTCACAGAGTCAGGCCAAACGCTACAAATCACCCAAAATTATCCGTTAATGTGTCATACCTGCAGGGAAGTAGTTAACAGGTAAAGGACATAAGGGACCCATGTGACTTCCAAAAATGGCGTTTTATTTCTTTAAAAACAGGGGAAGGGGACATGGTATCCCTGCTGCGCCATCGAATAAAGTATACTGAAAGCCTGCAAAATAAACGCCTCTCCGTGGAAACTTCTGTCTGGAACAGTGTGTTAAAGCATCCTGGTCACTCATCTGGCTTTAAGGAACAAGAACAGACAGCAGCAGCTGGGGCTTTCATTCCCGTCCAGAACACGTGCTTTGAATTCGACTGTGAACTGCTGCAAATCCAATTAGCCCATTTTACGTACTCTTGCTTTCATGAGGCCAGTATCCAATTCGACCTTAAAGGTGGGAATGCGCCACCAGCCGGGGAGGTGAACGGCGGCTTGTCCGTCTCAGACCGGACTCTCCAGGGGCCGTACTTGGATGTCGTTTTCTGAGCTGCGCCTGCGCAGTTGCCTCTGCAGCGTTTTGAGTGCATACATCAACTGAAATCATCTCCAAGCAGAGCTCGGAAACAGTCAATACATACCCTGTTTTTCCGAGCTCTGATGTAAGCAAAACATGCATTACCTCAGACATTTCGAGTTAATGTATGTGTCCAAGACGCACAGACGTCTCTTGCGCTGACGCAGAAAGTGGCATCATAATATGGCTCCGAGTGTGCTGATTTAGTTGCTGCCAGTTTAGAATGAGGCGGTCAGCTCGCAGAGGCATGGACGGCCTTGCACGCGCAGTGACCCAATCAATGCATGGCCGCCGTTCTCCTTGCTTCTATGGCATTCTCGTGCGTGCGAGTGGAATTCGCTCTAGGGCATGAGGTAAACTTGAAAGCTTCCTGCTATTGTGAACTAATTCCTAGCTATTCCCCATGAAAATATTCAGGCCCCTATTACACACAGCTTTTTCAAACATAAAGGAAAAACACTAGCATGGACACCGTTGGACTGACCTGTCAGGTGCTCTGGTACAGACAAATAGCTGGAGGGCAGATTCGACCACACACTGTTCACAATCACAAGCAGGCTCTGTTCTGCAAGGTGCCGGGGGACCTTCCTGCAGCCCACGCGTTTCTAAAATGTCAGTTCCGTAGGTGTTTCCGACAGCCCTCCCCGCGGCTCACAGCACGTAACTTTCCTTAAGGGATGTTGTTTATCTCGTGTTTTGTTTTCTTTTTATAGGGATATGTTTTTATGCATTTATGACAAGGTCTCGTGGCGGTGTCACCTCGCATCCCAAAATACCTACCCCCTCACCCTCAACCCCTCACCCTCACTCACCCTCACCCTCACTCACCCTCAACCCCTCACCCACCCTCAACCCCTCACCCTCAATCCCTCACCCTCACTCACCCTCAACCCCTCACCCTCACTCACCCTCACCCACACTCACCCTCACCCACACTCACCCTCACCCACACTCACCCTCACCCTCACTCACCCTCAACCCCTCACTCACCCTCAACCCCTCACCTACCCTCACCCTCACTCACCCTCAACCCCTCATCCTCACCCTCACTCACCCTCACCCTCACTCACCCTCAACACCTCACCCTCACTCACCCTCAACACCTCACCCTCACTCACCCTCAACCCCTCACCCTCACTCACCCTCAACCCCTCACCCTCAACCCCTCACTCACCCTCACTCTCACTCATCCTCACTCACCCTCAACCCCTCACCCTCACTCACCCTCAACCCCTCACCCTCACTCACCCTCACTCACCCTCAACCCCTCACCCTCACTCACCCTCACCCTCACCTTCACTCACCCTCAACCCCTCACCCTCACTCACCCTCAACGCCTCACCCTCAATCACCCTCAACCCCTCACCCTCACCCACCTTCACTCACCCTCACCCTCACTCACCCTCACTCACCCTCACCCTCACTCACCCTCACTCACCCTCACCCTCACTCACCCTCACCCACCCTCAACCCCTCATCCTCACTCACCCTCAACCCCTCACCCTCAACCCCTCACCCTCAACCCCTCACCCTCACTCACCCTCAACGCCTCACCCTCAATCACCCTCAACCCCTCACCCTCACCCACCTTCACTCACCCTCACCCTCACTCACCCTCACTCACCCTCACCCTCACTCACCCTCACTCACCCTCACTCACCCTCACCCACCCTCAACCCCTCATCCTCACTCACCCTCAACCCCTCACCCTCAACCCCTCACCCTCAACCCCTCACCCTCACTCACCCTCACCCTCACTCACCCTCAACCCCTCACCCACCCTCAACCCCTCACCCACCCTCAACCCCTCACCCTCAACCCCTCACCCTCAATCCCTCACCCTCACTCACCCTCACTCACCCACACTCACCCACACTCACCCACACTCACCCACACTCACCTTCACCCTCACTCACCTTCAACCCCTCACCCTCACTCACCCTCAACCCCTCAACCCCTCACCCTCCCTCACCCTCCCTCACCCTCAACCCCTCACCCTCACTCACCCTCAACCCCTCACCCTCACTCACCCTCAACCCCTCACCCTCAATCCCTCACCCTCACCCACACTCACCCACACTCACCCACACTCACCCACACTCACCCACACTCACCCACACTCACCCCCACTCACACTCACCCCCACTCACCCTCACCCCCACTCACCCTCACCCCCACTCACACTCACCCCCACTCACCCTCACCCTCACTCACCCTCACCCACCCTCACTCACACTCACACTCACTCACCCTCACTCACCCTCACTCACCCTCACTCACCCTCACTCACCCTCACTCACCCTCACTCACCCTCACCCTCACCCTCACCCTCACTCACCCTCACTCACCCTCAACCTCATGCTAAAGATTTACAAAAAAACCCATTAACAATTCTAAAAGCACTAACTCTAATGCTGCGAGACCTATTGCATTTCTAATGCTTGTTTTCTCAGCTACCACTTGACGGATCACCTGGAAACTTTCCAAACAGCAGCTGAACCAAAAAGGGAAAGATTTGTGAAAAGTTTGTGGAGATTTGTCAAGAGGCCCCAAAGTTATTGCCAAAACAAAAAAAAACAATTTTTTTAAAAAATAGGTCTTTATTCGCATTTTCTTTAGTACATAAAAGACAGAATAAACAAAAATATAAGAATTACACTTTTAATTATCAGAGATTACAAAAACAGGATAAAGTATACATCTTAGCCTTGGCCCAAGACATTATAAATAAGCAAATTTTAACCCAACCTGAAATTCCTCACAATCAACATTCCTATTCATTATTCACATAGGGCCAGTTCATTAGGGGTGCCCAAATTGCTAATCCTTTAGCTTTCGCCTTGCAATGTTTTCTAGAGTAAACAGCCCTCTCCAACCTATATACCGCTAGAAATATTCGTAGTTATTGTTGACCAGATGGAGGAACAGGATCAAGCCAATGAGTGGCCAAACAGAGTCTAAAAACCGTCATACCAATATATAAAAAAGACTGAATCTGGCTTGAAGAAAGGGGGCATCCCACCACTAATACAATCTGTTGAGGTGATAGGACAATTTCTTTGCCCAACACGGTTGCCAAAATCCTGCTAACATCCTGTTTCAGAGTAACTAAAACGGGGCAGGCGGCGAACATATGAACACTCTCTGCAGCTTGGAAGCCGCACAGAGGGCATGTTGAACCTGCCCCCTGCCCCATTTAGCAATCTTAGCTGGTGTAATGTAAATATTAAACCATGTTTTAAAACACTGTTGAAAATTAGCCGCAATGAATGATGTCTGGGCCAGGTATAATGAGTCTTCAATCTCCCCCAATCTAACCTGTAAGAGCCCCTGCCATCGTGCTTAATCAAATCATCTGGTGTTAACTCGTTCAAAGTATTATATATCCTGTGTTTGAACCTTTAAGTAGCCCCTCCATCAGTCTCACCCTAGAAAAACCACAGGTACCCCCCGTTTTCCTAACTAGAAAACCTCTTATCTGGAGATATTGAAAAAACTGCCGGTTATCCAGATCAAACCAATCTCTAATGATATTAAACAGTAATACCTCTGTCCTGTTTGTGACATCTCCAACTATCCTCACTCCCTTATCATGGCAGTACCTCATATGTCCTTCATTAAATATATTAGGGACAGAGTTGTTCTTAAATATTGAGGTATAGGCGTTGATACGTCCAAGGCCTAGATTTTTCCAAACCGAAGTCCAAACCTTAAACGCACAGATTAGAGTTTTAAATGTTACCCTTTTATAGTGATTAAATTATAGGTGATGTAGAAGGCACCCTTTAGCCTCCTCACCCAATATCAACTCAAAAATAGAAGCTGAGGGAGGAGCTACGACACCAACCAAGATGGCTGCATAGTCTCCCGGCTCCGCTGACCTCTGTCCTACGCTCGCTTATCCTGTCGAATATCCTGATCTCCTGCCCCGGATTCGTGTGGGTGAACTAGTCGGCACCACGATGGTGTGACCACAGAATTTTTCTGATGTTCTGAGTTGAAGTGACATCGAAAATGTTTTGAGGCCTAACCCAGACTGGAAGCCGGGGTCTCGATTGCTGGTCTACCCGGGTCCAAAGTGAACAACAATGGACTGAGGAGAGTGGTTTGGTCCGGTCCTTGGAACTTTTGAAAATTTCTCTGGACTACTTTGCAACCATCTGCTGCCTGGTGTTGTACCTGAGGTGAGGTGACGGGGTTCGCGCGGTGCTGCGTCGCGGGGGGCCCCGGCCCGGAGGCACGGCACTAGCACCGCTGGTGCCGTGGTGCTTGGGTCCCGCCGCGCGTTGCTGCGTGCTGCTGGCCCGTCCCTCACGGCTTGATTCTGCTCCGGCGTATCCTGCCCCGGAGGGGTTCTTCCCCGTGGGGATCGTTATGCCTGCGGACGTACGGAACTTGGCGGAACGGACTCAATGTGGCCCTTCCTTGCGGATGGTAATGGCGGAACTTGCAGTGCTTCGCGCGACGATGAGGGCCCAGGAGAATCGTTTGCTGTCGGCAGCGGGTGGGATCATTGGACCGGGAGCAAGCCCTGACTTGATTTTTGAGACCCGGCAGCCGACTTGCCTCCTGTTGGGCGCCCTAGAGGCGCGTTTGGACCCGGTGCTGGAAGCTGTGCCTGCCCCCGAGGAAATGGAACTCATCGTGTGTGCTGAGATTGGTGACTCTCTTACATTCTCGGAAACATCGGTCCTACAGTCATCGGAACATTCTACTGCTTCCCCCATCCTGGACACTGATGGCCCACACTATAACTTGTATTGGAACGTGTCGCACCCCCTCCCCAATCGGTCTCCCAACATGGCGGATGTAAAGATGCTTGGCTTCGGAGACGAGGAGGGACATTGTATGTGCAAGCCGTGTGCTTTGGGATCTGCTATTCCTCTCCCATTTGCTGGCCCAATCTTCGGCTGCTACTGTGTGACTTTTGACTTTCCGGGGATGGGGCTTTACTTATCCGAGGGACTCGGCAACTTTGATAGACGGGGTCAAGGCTGAGATTGTGGGTTGAATTGTTCACGATGGATCTATTGGTAACGGGACTGCTTCATTAACAGACGGATTCCGGGGCGGGGGTTTGTGGTTCCCCCGGGGTATTTTTCTACAGTGGACAACTTTGTTCGTGCTGGCTTAGGGGGGCCCCCTTTGTTAGGGCGGGGGGGAGAGACCGGGAGCGCAGAGACTATCGCCCTCCTCCATTTCCCCATTGGGTGGGGTTTCCTTTCTTTCTCCTTTTTCTCTTTTCTTCTATATTTTGGGTTTGGTTCTCGGGTGACAGGCACACTGCTGGGGGGGGGGGGGCCGTAGTCATCTGCAGGGGTGACACTGCTGGTGGGAGGGGATTTTTCGTTTTTATTTTTGTTTCTATGGCCTTTGTTCTCTTCTCTTATCTTCCTTTGTCTTTTTCTTTCCCTGGGTCAGTGCAGTGGGTTTCCTTTGGTATCAATCACTGCTTTTTCATCTGTGCCTCAATTTTCGTGGTGATCTCTGGGTGTTAGGGCAGGTGACTAGCAGGCCCAAACTGATCTTAATGTTTCTTCATATCCTGAACCGCCTGTTTTAGCGCCATTGATTTGACCGATTACTGTTTACTGTTGACATGTTTACTATTCTGCCTGCCATTTTCGCTGCTGGGAAATTGTTCGGCACCTGATCCTTCCATCTTATACTACAAAATGAGAACCTTTTATATCCTGTTTTTCTAATTGTGCTATTCAGTGACTAAGATTATGATAGCATGGTGATTCTGCTCCCCGAGGCGCTGCACGTGATTCAAAATTTGCTTTCTGCTCATCTAACTGCTTAGCGGCCAGCCCCGGGGGTTGTAGGCCCATCCTTGTATTTGGTTGAAATGTCAATAAAGGTTTTAAAAAAATATAAAAAATAGAAGCTGAGGGACCTATAATCATTGTATCCTCCTTATCATTCAGCAATATTTCCATTATATGTAAAACTGAGGCCCAGTGATAAAGCTGAAGATTGGGTACTGCCCACCCACCTCTGTCTCTTGCCAATGTTAAAAGTTTAAGCGCTCTCCGAGGGCGGTAGTTAGCCCACTTAAACCTGGAGATTAGTTGATTCATGGCAATGAACCATGAACTGCAGACGGTCAAGGGAATAGCCCTAAAAAAAAAAAATCTTCGGTAAAAAGAGCATTTCGATAGCATTACATCTCCCCATCATCGTAAGCTTAAGGTTCTCTAGCCGGTTGAATTGGGTTTTAAATTTGGAAAGTAATGGGTTCAGATTGTTTTCTGTAATCTTGGAGACGTCTGCCATAACTTCCACTCCCAAATATTCTGCTTTCTGCACCACTTGAGAATCATTCATCTGGAGCCCTTTGCCGAGCAGAACCTGAGTTTTGTTTTGATTCAGGCGATAGCCGGAAAGCTTCCCAAAAGTGTCAGCTTCATTTTCAATCTCCCTTAATGCATTCATGGGATTCGAGGTAATAATCGCAAGATCATCTGAATATGCCAATATCTAAGTGCTCCCCATTGCTCTGCACTCCTGCAATCTTATTATTACATTCAATCCTTCTAACTAGCGGATCAATATATAGTGCAAACTATAAGGGGGAACACAGACATCCCTGGCGAGTCCCTCTACTGATCAATACAGGTTCCGACATCTCTCTTATTATTGAAATTCTTGCCATCGGATCCTTATATAATATTTCGATAGCCATAATGAAGCCTTCTCCCAGCCCTTTGTTCTTTGACGTTGCCCACAAAAAAGACCAGGAGACCATATCAAAGACTTTCTCTGCATCAAGCAGGATAAGCCCGATAGGGTCCCTGGTGATACCTGCAGCATCAAAGAGAGCAATAACCCTCTGAATATGGTCTATTGTACTGCGTCCAGGTACAAACCCATGCTGGGTTGGGAAAACAAATTTCTTAATAGTTGCCAATCGCTTAGCCAGAATCTTGGCATATTTTCTAACTTCACTATTTATTAAAGTGATAGGACTGTAAGACCCCATCTCTCTAACCGGTTTACCTTTCTTGGGAAATATAACCTTATTGGCTGTTCTCCAAGACCCAAGAGCTCTTTGCTCTGCCTGAGCTTCCAAAAACACATCATTCATTAGCTCTTGTATGGAGAGGGCAAATATTTTATAGAGCTCTCCGGGAATTGCGTCTGTTCCTACGGCCTTTCCTTTTACCAGCGAGCTATTAGTGCCTTGAATTTCAACTGCTCTTATAGGTGTTTCTAGCGCCTCCCTTTCTTCTGTTGACAATTTCTCATATGAAATCCCAACTAGGTAGGTATGAATTGCTTCCTCCTCATTACTGATGTCGTCGTTATAAAGTTTCTGATAACATTGAAAGGATGCTCGTATTTCTGGAGGCTCAGTAACTAACCCTACTCCGGGATCCTCTATTTCAAGTATCTCTCCTTGCGTTATCCTCTGTCAAGTCTGGAATGCTAACAGGGGACCCACTCTCTCATTACACTCATGCATTTTGGACCCCCAAGAACAATACTTCCCTGCTGCCTCGTTTGCTGACAGGTCCATAATTGTAGATTGAACTAAAGCCACCCTGGTTTGTGCCTGCTCTACCTCACACTTATTTGTGAGTTCCTATACCAATTGGGTTTCTGCTTCGCTTAATTTCTGATATTGTTCCTGGAGATAGCCCTTCTCCTTTGCCTGCGCAGCCCAGCCATACCTGAGTTTTTCCCCTTTTATCCCAGCTTTGGATGAATCCCATATTGTCCCTAACTGCGCGCTTCCCCTATTCTCTTCTATAAATCTTGGAATCCACTACATCATTGCTGAATATAATCTTCCTTATAAATAAGCTCTCTATTGAAAGTCCAACAAGATATGGAGGGCTTTAGTGTATGTAGTGAGATTTCGAATACTAGCTGATTGTGATCAGACATCACCCGGGGGAATTTTACTATGCTGGATCCGGTTAGTACCTCCTGAGACACAAAAAATAATCTAGCCTAGCATGAGTTTGGTGGCGGGCAGAGAAAAAAGTATATCCTGCATCCTGGAGTTGTAATGTATACCAAGCATCAGAAAGTTCATGCGTACTACATAAAGTAATTAACGCCTTGAAAACTTTAGGCTTACGGCCATGATAAGACCTTTCCCCTAACTTCATATTCTCAATATTTAGATTTACAATAAAGTTCCCACATATAATCAGGGGTAGTGGCCAGCCAACCAACTCCAAATTTAGCCAGTCAAAGAAGGTTGGATCATCAAACATTGAGCCGTATACAGAGCATAAAGTAAAAGAATAATTATCGGTACGGCATTGAGTAACAGCCCATCTACCAAGTTGGTCCGATTTAGAACGTGGGAACCTGAAACCTTTTTTACAAACCATAACAGCGACCCCTTTTGTATGTGTTCCCTGGGTTGTGGCAGAGATCAAATGATATCCTGCTAATTCAACTATGCTTTGTCTGCCAGCCTCGATATGAGTCTTTTGGAGACATACTATATCTGCCTTTAAATATTGAATATCCTCGTTAATCCTGCCTTTTTCAGGGGATTATTCAGGCCACATATGTTGACTGAGGCAATCCTCAATCTACCCAGCACCATTTCTAATACAGAAAAAGCCAGATCTGTTACTATTCCTACTTCTTACTAATGCTAACTCATCAAATTTAGTCAACTGGATCAGCATCCCTCCTTTCGTCCCTACACCCCAGTGCCCCCTAAACCCCACCATTCTTTCCTCTATCCCTAGGCAAAAAAGGTCCATAGACCCTTGTGATGCCTCCTGCATAAAGCTGTTCCCCCGTCACCACTCATCCAGCTCCACCCAAGAAAAAAAACAGCCCAAAAAAACAACCCATGTAAAAACAAATAGAGAAGATAACCCCCTTCATCATCCAGATTTATCACAGTTAACCTTCTGTCACCCCCAAATTACCCCTTAGGTCACTTCAGGTTTCTAGTCTCTAAGATTTCCCGTAAAAAGTCTTGAGCTTGTATCTCAGTAGGGAATACTCTAGTGGTTCCCTTGTAAATGATTTTAAGTCGAGCCGGGCTGAGAAAATAGGCCTCCCCCTATCTTTTGAAAGGGCAAAATGAGCTGGCGCAGCTTCCAATCTCATTCCACCCTATTGTGGCAGAAATCTAGCCTGACAAAGAAAGTGTGGCCCTCAGCCGAGTGCTGTGATTCTAGTCGGGCCTTGTCAGACACTGCTTGCCGCAGAAGGAAATTACCCCCAAAAATTTGTATGGCTCTGGGCTTTTCATTCACATCATTCTTCCCCTGCTTTTTCCTAAGCATAAGAGGACAACGGTGTACGCTTTGCACCTCGGTATCCCAATCCCACGGTGCAAGTTCGGGGAAACCACCCTTCAGCAAGGGCAACACAAATACTCTAAAATCCCCTCTCTCTGCATTTTCAGGGATACCAAGAAGTCTTAGATTATTGCGCCGTTGGCGGTTTTCAAAGTCTTCTAGCTTCCACATAGTGTCCATCATCCATGATTCATTTGCTGTAGCTTGCCGAGCTGAGTTCTCCTTTCCGGCTTATAATGCTACCACCCATTCTTCAAGAGCCATAGTTCTCTCTGCGATCTCAGAACAAGATTTATTCACTTTAGGAATAGCACCTTGAAGCTTTCTTGTTGCAAGATGAGCCTGCTTATGCTCCTGTCTAGCTTCCCCCTCACCTGTTTGCATATATTAAATTCATCGAGGGGGAGGATTCTGCCTCAGTCTCAGGCTTGTCAGGCTGATTCTTTAGCCCTTCTGTGAGGTCCACTTCATGGTACCCACCATCTTCAGTTAAGAACTGAGTAGTTGAATAGTCCCATTTTAATTGGCTAGATCGGCTATGATCTGATCCTGATTGCCCAGCCTCTCGCATTTTTCCTCTTTTAATTCTCTTTTTTCTTTTTACTACGGAGGACCAACGCTTTTGAGTACTGGGGTTAGGGAGCTATCTGAATACCTGAGTTATCAAGATCTGATAATTCTCCTTCACTGCGTTTGGATAACTCAGAATCTTCATTAAGGGAAAATGATTTTTCTCGACATTCTGGTGTTCCCCCAACCTTGCCCAGAATACCAATGGTCTTGGGGTCTTTTATTAAGTTGCCATCTACCGCCTTCTCCATGCTACAGTAATTGTCTGTCATTATGGCTTCAAGTCTCTCTGCACTACCCTGTACAGGATCACAGACTCCTATAGCAGCCAAACTAGTACTCACATTTTCCACCGGAGGGCCGATGTTTACCTCCACCAGCACTGTCAATATCCCTCCATCCGTGATTGGAGTAACCTCTTCCTCCACTAACTTCCTTTTCTCCTCCAGTTTCCCTCAGCCGGAAAACACCCCAGGAATCACCCATAGTTGTCTGTCAGGGCCCACCTCTTCCACGAGATGCTGCTCCTTGCATTTGGCGTTCCCTGCCTCCGCCTCCATACTTCCTGCCATGGGAGTAGCATCTCCAGCTTTCCTCTTGATCTAAGTTTTCAGCAGAGCCAGAGGGCCCCTGAGGCTCACTGCAGTGCCACCTCCCTTCGTGCCATTCTCTGCACGGTTCTGCAGAGGCTTCAGCTGCTTTGGAGGCATGCTGCAACGAAAAGACCAAGACTGGCGTCCCCTGCTGCACCAGCCGAGAAGCTCGTTAGAGCAACGCGAACCAGCAAGTCAGTGAATCTGGGAGTTGATCCGGGAAGCCTCCTTCCTTTTAGCCGCCTTCTGCCATCAGCCGGGTGACCATTTAGAGATTTTAACCAAGGGGTTTAGACATTTAGCCATGGAGCGAAAGATGAGTGGCTTCCAGCATCGTTCACACAGCCGCCATCTTGCCTTCACATTAGATAATAACAATCAAAAAAACGCTTTTTCTATAGAAACTTTGGTACTAACTATAACTACCTACTGGCTATCACAAGTAGGATCTATATATCTACTTATATATATTATCTACTGGCGGTCGCCAGTCGGTAGTTATAGTTACAACCTAGTTTCCATAGGAAAACAATTTTTTGATTTGCTAATAACTTTGGCGTCGTTTAACAAATCTTTATGAAATTTTCCAAAAAGTTGCACTTTTTAGGTCAACTCCTATGTTAAAAATTTAGGGGTGATTCGTCAAGCGGGGGCTGTAAAAAAAGGGGCGTCCCAAATCACGTTTTCCCCATGTTAATTTCCATAGGAAATTTTGCGACGAGCTACAGCTCGAACTGCTCAACAAAATTACCCCAAATTTGGCAGAAAGGTAGAGCTTGGTTCAGAAAGCGACCTTTTTTTAAATGGTGTAAATCCGTTCAGTAGCTTTTGAGAAATTCAAAAAATAAGAGTAAAAAAAATCAATTTCCCATAGGGAACTTTGTGCAAGGCAACAGCCGAAACTACTGAACGGAATTACCCCAAATTTGGCACAAAGGTAGTGCGTGGATCAGAAAGCGACCTTTTTGTTAAATGGTGTAAATCCGTTCAGTAGTTGCTGAGTAATTAGAAAAATAAAAGTTTCAATATCTGGGCGGAGCCTAAGTCCCGTGCACGAGCTTCACTGTGATTGGCTGCCAACACTCCAAACCAGGAAGTGTTGGCAGCCATCTTGTGGCTTGGTAGAAGCGAGTCGCTAGAAAACAGAGAAACAAAGGTAGAAAACAAGAGAAGGGGCAGAGTAGAAACCCCTTGACCCCCTAGGACTGGTCAGGGAATCCCAGAAGAATTTTTTTCTTAAATCAGCATAATTCGTGCTGCGGTCGCGGGTTCTCGTGTTTTATTTTAATGAGACCCCGGGGTGGGTAGGTCTAGGGGCATTTCTTAAAAAATAATAGCAGGGGCTCGCTGGGTCTGTGGGTGCCCGCTGGGGTCCCCGCAGTCCCGGGGCTTCACTCATGTTAGTGGGAGGGGTGTTGCGCGGCCCCTTTGCTCGTTTGACGAATCTTTGCAAAATTTTCCAAAAAGTTTCTCTTTTTTGATCAGCTCCTATCTTGAAAGTTTAGGGGTGATTGGTCAGGGGGGGGCTGAGAAAAAGGGGGGTGTCAAAACGTTTTTTCATGATGCATTTTCCATATGAAACTTTAGACAAGGCTACAGGTCAAACTGATGAACGGATTACGCCAAATTTGGCAGGGACAAAGGTCTTGGTCTAGGAAGCGGGTTTTGTAGGTGTAAATCCATTCAGTAGTTTTTGAGATATTAAAGGAACAAAAATATATATATATCTGGTCGGTGTCCAACTCCTGATCACAAGCATGCCTCTGATTGGCTGCTAACATTTCAAAGCAGGAACTGTTAGCAGCCAACTTGTGCCTCTCATCGAGTGAAAATATGAAAGAAAGGTCCCAGGGGAAATTTAATATACCAGAGCTCTGTGTAATGATGATGTGGACGCAGTGAAGGTTTAAGATTTATTAACAATAAAGGAGAAACAGGTGAGTGCCAGGCAGCACGACTTCCACTCCAGTACACCAGGAAGATAACCCTTTCACACTCCCGCTGCCCAACATCACCACTTCGCAGCTATGCCTTTAGAAGCCAGTCCGTCAGCATGCAGCTCTCTACCTTTGCTAGTATGCTGTTGTGCCTCTGCGTCTGTTAGCTACTACGCTGCTGTTCCTTTGGGAGTGGACGGCCCATAGTTCTGCCTCTGTGAGTCGAGCCCACGGGCCGCATGTTGTCCCTCTGCGAGCCTGGGTGCGAACTGTTCATAAGTCACACTACTTGAGCATTGAAAAGCCAGTTTGAGATTCAGTCTGTCAGCTGGCATCTGTCCGAGGCATTTCTAAAAACATACCAGAGCTCTGTCTGTGAGACATACTCCTTTCACGCTGCGTCTCCCCACATTAGCAGGTAACGTACCCTCTTCCCACATCACCAGCATACCCCCAACAGCCTTCTTGGGTCTGGAAGTGTCCCTCTGCGAATCATTGATAAGAAGATGCTTGTGAGGTTGGACAAATAAGAATCTTGGTCATTCATGGATTTACATTTAAAACATTTTATTAAAACAAAACAACAACAAATAAAACTATTTACAGCCATGGCGTGTCATCGCTGGACCATTTGTGAATCACAGCCTGCAAGACAAAAAGACAGATGAGATCGTGCATCATGCGTCCAACAAAGGAGAACGAGAAAGAAAGAGTGAGAGAGGGAGAAAGAAGGAAAGAGTGAGAGAGAGGAAGACAGAGAAAGAGAGAAAGAGTGAGATACAAGGAAGAGCGAAAGAGAGAAATAGTGTGAGAGAGAGGAATAGAGAGAGAGTGAGAGCGAGAGAAAGAGTGGGAGAGGAAGAGAGAAAGAGTGAGAGAGAGGAAGACAAAGAGAGAAAGAGTAAGATACAAGGAAGAGAGAAGGAGAGAAACAGTGTGAGAAAGAGGAAGAGAGAGATAAAGAGAGAGGGAGATAAAGATTGCGAGAGAGAGATAAAGAGTGAGAGAGAGGAAGAGAGAAAGAAAGAATGACATAGAGAGGAAGAGACAGAGAAAGAGAAAAAGTGTGAGAGAGAGAAAGGAAGAGATGGAGAGTGAGTGTTGACACTGGAGAAAATCTTCGCAGCTCACCTTTTTGCCACTGGTGTGTCTCCAACCACGTGCCTGGAACTTGTGGAACTCTCAAGTTTAGTGATCTGAAAGATAGTATAGAATTAGTAATTGCAGAGTACATACAACTGCACCTGCGTAATTCTCTTTTTCGCCAATTCACAATCAGGCTGCTGCACCCTATCTACTCCCACTACTCAGAGGTATCTGTGCACTCTTGTGCGCCCAGGCTGCTGCACACTTTCCTTTCCCACAGCCCAGAGGTGACTGCCCGCTGCTGTGGAAAGAAGTCTCTCTGCTCACCTTCTGCCACCGGTGTGTGTATAAGAGGGTCTACCACATGCCGAACCAACTGTTTCACGCATTGAGGATGGCCACGCATCATCGCAGATTGTACGCACATTCAAGTCTGGTGGTGTTGGGGGGGGACGTTGATTCGTGAATCACAGCCTGTTAGATAAAAAGCAAGATAACATTGTGCCTCATGCGTCCATCGAAGGAGAGAGGAAGAGAGAGAGAGAAAGAAAGAGTGAGCAGAAGACAGAGAGAAAGAGAGAAACAGTGAGAGTGAGAGGAAGAGAGAGAGAAAAAGAAAGAAAGTGAAAGGAAGACAAAGAGATAGAGTGAGAAAGACGAAGAGATAGAAACAGTGAAACAGAGGAAGAGAGAGACAGAGGGAAAGAGTGTGAGACAGAGGAACAGAGAAACAGATGAAGAGTGAGAAAGAGAGATAACAAGAGAGAGAGGAAAAGAGAAAGAGACAAACAGTGTAAGAGGAAGAGGGAGAGAGAAAGAATGTGAGGGAGAGAAAGAAAGAGATGAGGAGGGACACTGAGTTCCCACACTGTGGACAAAACCGTCACAGCTCACCTAACGCCACCACTCTGTCTCCAACCATGTGCCGGGACTTTGTGGAACTCTCAAGCTCCCACATCTGAAAGATAGTACTGAATTAGTAATGGCAGAGTATATACGACTGCCTACGCCTAAATCGCTGTGCCATCTTTCTGCATGCAGGCTGCTGTACCCCATCCATTCCCACCCCCCAGAGGTATCTGGACAACGCTGCGCACCCAGGCCTCACTGCTCACCTTTTTGCGGACTGGGCACCCTCCACATCATGCAGCTCCACTCTGCAAGCAAACAGGTCTCACATTTGGTACTGAGTCTTGATATCACCATAGCAGAGGACATACTGGGGCACCTATCATCATCACAGGTTGTACACTCGCTCAGTGCTTACGGTGCTACTAACTCAGTGATAAGTGAGGCCACCCTTGCTGTTGGGCTCAGGCCTACACTGTGGTGCAGCTGAGCACACAAAACATGAAGTGTCCATACCACCGGGACGGGCCATCACTGTGGTGCTGTAACTGTGCCGTCCGCAGTGCGAGCAACTCTAAAATGGTGTAGAACACGTGCACCCAGTGTTTTTTTAATAGGGTCACGTGTCCTGTGACGCCTGTGCTGGATGGATGTGGTGTGGGTGTATATCAGCCGTGAGGGAGTGGCTATGGCATCCGTCTTGCCAGATTGGGCTAGATCACGCACAATTGGGCTTATTTTTTCCGGTTGTGCAGTAACATTTTGGTTTGTGCTAGTTGCCAGTAAATATATATACAGTGCTCCAGCAAAGTAGTATGTTAAAGCACTTTACTAGAAGAAGATTTACTTGGCAGCCTGCTGCAACATCAATTCCAATGCATTCACCGCCTGCTTGACGCTGTCCCTGGGCTACATTTTGGTTGGCTTTGGGCTAGGGAATGCTTAAATAATCTGACAACACTGTGTGGCATACTAACAACTAGACCTGTAACCTGCAGATCACTACAATGAAAATGTGGGCCATGTAGCGTTGTTGTGCTTCTTTGTAAGCATAAGTGGAGTTGGCTGACCTGGCGTATGCCAGTCCAGGGTGAGGCTGTAGAAAATGACTGCGGATCTAGGGGCGTGGCTCCATCGTGAGGTCTATGCGGAATCAACTGATACGGGCAGTGTTGCCAGATTGGGCAAGATCACGCACAATTGGGCTACATTTTTCCCGGTGTCGCGATTAGTGTCTGGGCGCGAGGGTGCAGTGCATACAGGGCGATTCCCCCTTCTTACTCCCAAGAAACCAATAGCTTGATGGAATTTGTGGCACGTAAGGGATAACCAGGGGGTGCCAGGAGCACAAGGCACTACATATCCCAGAAATCCTATGGCTGCCAAACCGGATGTCGAATCCGGCATGCCCCTCCCTTTCTCGGGATCGGGGCTTGACAATCCTTCCTGTTTTCGGAATCGTAATCGAGCGCGGATGGTATTCCCCGCTGGATAGACAGAACACCCGTTCCTGTTCCCGGTGGACTCCTGAGGATTCAAAGTCCGTCGTGGTGAGCTTGGAACCGAGCGGTTTGCAGGCTAACTCACGTCGGCTTGGGTATACGAACGCTTTCGCAGCGAGGGCTCTGCACGGCTGGAAAACTCCTGCGGACATCAATACCTCCAGGCGCCTGGCAACACTTGGTCCAGCAAAGACCTTTTCCTGGCTAGTAACTAGGGTCACGTAGGAGCGCTCTTCCAGGTACCCTGTTTTATGTTGGAATTCTTTTTGCTTTCTATTACGTGCTCGCTCACGGAGGGCTCTGTTGCTGTGAAGCAACAGCTATTGGGGCTTCCATCTACAGTAGTTCTTCGCCTTTGGGATCAGTGCAGGACATTCTGAATCCAGAGGAAAAACATTACCAAAGCCTGACGACCAAAAGTGGGCAGGCTCAAGCCTCCGTCCCTATCCTGTGCATACTGCTAAATTATTATGTGAGTAGAAGGTCGCTGTCTTCTAATGAATGCTTAGCATGCATGGTCTGGTCAGGGTCAGCACTTAACTCATGGCTTTTTGTTTGTTGTTTCTTATGCATGGTTCAATGCCCAGGGAGCTCCTTCTGCATCTGTGCTGAAAACCGAAAACAGAAGCAGGACTAGGAGACACCAGGTTGGCCAGCAGTGTTTTCTTTTTTTCTCCACTTCCCTTTTCCCCGAGGTGCTTTCTCGTATAGTAGTGTTTTCTTCACTCTGTGTGGGGTTGCGTCTCAGGGAATAAGGGTGGTATTCTGCACCTCATCGTTCCTGCTGGTGATCTCCCAAGGTTAGTGGCAGTTCAAGTACCTAGTGCTACTGACATCGCGACACCCGGTTGTGTGGTAACATTTTGGTTTGTGCTAGTTGCCAGATTATAAATATAGTTCTGTAGTAGGGGATCTCTGTGTAAAGTCATAATCTAGTGAATAGTCCCGCCCATGTGCGTGGACCCCAGAGCAATCAAAAATAATCTCTTACAGTGTCAAAAAATGCAGAAATGCATAGACACTTAAGAGAGAATTTAAAGACAGATAATGCAGCCTAAAAAGGCTACACTGTCCAGTGGTTCAACTAGAAATTCCACCATAAAATCCACAAAACAGCAAAGCCTGTACAGATTTCCCTTGCTTTACCAGCAAAATCCCTCAAGAATAATAGAGAGAAGAATCTGGACAGACAAACCCCATAGGCTGCCATTATGTGGCTCAAAACAGGATACTGTGCCTTTAAGAGAACTTTCCAGAACTTCACAGTATCCCAGAATGCCCTGCAGGTCCCAGTTACTTTCAGTTCTTTTTTCCGGCTCCTGCAAGCAGGACCCTGGAGCATTGAGCTCTCCCTTTTCAAGGGTTTTGTTGGTGTTTTTTCACTAAATTCGATTTTGTGTACTTTTAAAGTACTTTGGTGACTTTCTTCTTGGTTTTTTGCACCCTTTTGTTGTCCATAATGCCTGCATTATTTGACAAATGCCCGGAGTGCTCCAGGAAGAAGGCCAAGTCAGACCCCCATGAGGTCTGTATCCTCTGCCTTCCCTCTTCCCACATCCCTGAGGAGTGTGAGATCTGCCAAGGCTTCTCTGGCAGGACCCTGAAGGACAGACTGAAGATCAGGCTTCAGGGACTCGAAGAAAGAAGACTGAAGGCGCAAGGTGGGTCTGGAGGGGCTTCATCTGCCCATGCTGAGGCCTCTGGGGGGCTCCCCAGGGGCAGGAAGTCCAGCACACGTCCCCATTCTCCGTCTGGGTCGGTGACACCCACCACGACGTCGAGAGGGAGGTCCAAGGCCGGATCCCCGTCTCCCCAGGGCTCTGGGTCGAGAAAACGTCGCCTGTCGACGTCGAGGGACTTGCATAGGCCTCCGTCGCAGGGACGTTGTCTTCGTCGTTGTCTTTGACGTCGACGTCGAGCCTTCGGCGTCGGCGGGTCCGGCGTTGGCGCTCGCCATCGAGGTGACACCGTCGATCGCCGCCGAGAGACAAGACATCATCGTCGTCGAGGGGATCCATGTCGTCGAGACCGCCGTCGAAGCGGAAGCGGTCGCCGGCGAGACAGAAGCGTTCACCGTCAAGGCGGAAGAGGTCGCCGTCAAGGCGGAAGAGGTCGGGGCGGTCGCGGTCGACGTCGAGGCAGACAAAGTCGACGTTGAGACATTCGAAGGCGACGTCGAGGCGGTCGCAGTCGCCGTCGAGGCGCAAGAGATCACCGTCGAGACACAGAGGATCATCGTCAAGATGGTCCGGGTCGACGTCCAGACATGGCAGGCGTTCGACGCCGAAGCAGAGGAGACGGTCGACACCGAAGGGATGCTCGACGTCGAGGGACCGACGTTCGACGTCTGGTCACCGTTCGTCGGTGTCGAGGGGTTGTACTGAACGGCCTAGGGCTGTGGGGGGCTCCCCTCAGTCCGGGAAGGATGGTGGGTCACCGGGATTGGTGCACTCGGAGGTGTATACTCCGAAGAAGTCTGTTATACCTCCTCCTCCGTTACCAAGAGGTCCGCATCCGAGGGCTCCTACCCCTCCTCCGTTGCCTCCGCTGCCTGCACTTCCAACCGGACCACGGGCCCCTGCGCCTGGAAAGCCTCCGCCGATTCCGCCGAGGTCGGTCTCGTTGCCCAGGCTCCCGACCCCTCCCAAGAAGACTCCTAAATCTAAGGAACCGCATAATCCCAAGTCGGCTGTCCCGGAGACTCCGGCTGACCGTCCGAGGCCCAGGAGATCGAGATCGCGCTCCAGACGGAGAGAACGATCGAGGAGCAGACACAGGTCCTCCACCCGTTCGAGACGGTGCCATAGGAGGCATAGGTCCAGGTCCAGTACGATTTCTAGGACCCGCTCCTATTCACCTACTTTGTCCGATTCCCCCGGAGACTAGGGTGTCTCCGATTGACGACATCGGTACATTCCAGGAGGTTCTCCTGAGGGGGGCTGCGAAGTTGGGTATCACGGTGACGGCTCCTACACCTACGACGTCCGTGATATTCGAGACTTTGCACAAGAAGCACCTGTCTCACCCTCTGTTGCCTTTGGTGCCAGGACTGGTTGAACCAGCGCAAGAGCTGTTTCTTACACCTGCGGCGGTGAAGGCTGCCCCGTCCAGACTTTTGAAGAAATACAGGGCACCGGACTCGGACCCTGCCTTCTTGAGGATGGACCCAGTGCCCGACTCAGTGATAGTGACGGCGGCCAGGAAGCAACATTGTACCTCCCCGTCCTCCACCGTGCCTCCGGATAAGGAGAGCCGCTGGATTGATTCGGCGGGAAGGAAGGCATGTGGGACTTCTTCCACCACGATGAAGGCTTCCAGCGACTCGGCATTACTGGGACGATATGACCGTGTGCTTTGGGATTCCATGGAGCAGTTCGCGGACCTTGTGCCGCGTGACAGGAAGGAGGACTTCATGGAAATCGTCAAGGAGGGGATGCTGGTCTCTAACCAGGCCATCAGTGCCACAGCGGATATCTCCTTGTTGGCTGCACATGGCTACTGCCAGGGTATCAACCAACACCGCCATGCGTGGCTCAGGCTTACGTCGCTCAAGCCTGAGGCGCAACAGCGAGTGGCCAATCTGCCGTTTTCCGGGGACACGCTCTTCGGTAAACACGCAGATGACGAAATGGCCCGGGTGAAGGCCGAGGCGGAAACCCTGGCGGCTGTGGGCTTGGAGAAGCCCAAAGACAAGAAACCCTACCGCCAGTTCCAACGGCGGTTCGGCTCGCAAGGGAAAGGAAGAGGACAGTCTTCGGGACAACAGCAGCAGCAACAACAGCAGCAGTTCCGAAGACCTTTCCAGAAATGCCAGAGGGGTAGAGGTGGACAGCAGTCCTCTACCACGAACAAGGGCCCGGCCGGGTCTCAACCCTGAGCGGTTACTTCCCCTTCATCCGTTACCCGCTCCGGTGGGGGGAAGTGTTCCATTTTTTCTCGCAGAGTGGAGAAAAAATACTCAGGACAAGTGGGTGCTGAATATTGTTTGCAATGGATACAGTCTTTGGTTCGTCAGCCCTCCTCCATCGATTCCGCCGGTCACCTCGCAGTACCAGCTGCGCGAGCTGCAGGCGGAGGCCGATATCCTGTTACGGAAAAGGGCGATAGAAGACGTGCCTCTGTCTCAAAGAGGAAGAGGTCTGTACTCCCGATTCTTCCTGGTCCGCAAGAAGGACAAGAACGAGTTCAGGCCCATTCTGGACTTGCGGCAGGCAAACAAGTGGATTCGCAGAGAAAAGTTTCGTATGCTGTTGTTGCATCAGATTTATCCTCAGTTGCAACAGGGGGACTGGCTTTGTGCCATAGACCTACAGGATGCTTACTTCCACGTGCCCATCACGTACAAACACAGGAAGTTTCTGCAATTTCAAGTCGGCACCAACCACTATCAATACACAGTACTGCCCATCGGGCTGAAATCTGCGCCCAGGACTTTCTCAAAGTGCATGGCAGTGGTGGCGGCACACCTCAGGAAGAACAGGGTGTTTGTCTACCCGTACCTGGACGATTGGTTGATCAAGGCCTCCTCCTTCTCGGAAGCTCGAGCAGACTTCCGGAAGACATGCGTTCTCTTGAACAAGTTGGGGTTGCACATCAACATGTCCAAGTCTGTCCCGATCCCGGTCCAGTGCATTCAATACTTGGGAGCCACCATCGATGCGCTGTCAGCAAGCGTGTCTCCTTCGGAGGAGCAACGGCGATCGATCCTTCGGAAGGCTCAGGCTCTCATGACTGCTCCATCTACAACAGTGAGGACGGTGTCTTCTCTACTGGGATCGATGGCCTCTTGTATCTTCCTCACTCCTCACGTGAGGCTGCACATGAGACCTCTGCAGGAGTGCCTGGAGCACCAATGGGACCAGAGGAAAGGATCTTGGGACGACAAGATACGACTGTCTCTGCCCGCTCTTCAGTCTCTGAAGTGGTGGTGTTCAGCGGAGAATCTCCTCAGAGGGGTTCCCTTCCACAAGGACATTCCAACTCAAACTATCGTGACGGATGCTTCTCTCCTCGGCTGGGGAGCGCACTCCGGAGACCTGCAAATTCAAGGGGCGTGGTCCCGGACGGAGTCCACGTACCACATCAATTTCCTGGAAGAGCGGTTCACTTGGCACTGAAGGCCTTTCATCCGTCTTTTCAGACCAACTCTCTGCTTGTTCAGACGGACAACACGACAACGATGTATTACCTCAACAAGCAGGGGGGCTCGAGATCATGCACTCTGTCGCAGGAGGCGCAGGCGATCTGGCACTGGCTTCTGGCTCGAGGACTGTCGATAATGGCCACGCATCTGCCAGGTGTGCAGAATGCTCAGGCAGACGAACTGAGCAGACTGATTCAGGAAAACCACGAATGGGTCATAAACGACGAAGTACTAGGAGAAGTCTTCGCAAGGTGGGGAAAGCCAGACGTAGATCTGTTTGCCACCGCCGAAAACAGCAAATGCCGAGGCTTCGCCTCCAGGTACTACCAGCCAGGGACGCTGGGGAACGCGTTGTGTATTAACTGGTCGAACAGCTTTCTGTACGCTTTTCCACCCATTCCCCTGATTCCGATGGTTCCCATCAAGCTGTCCCAGTCCAGGGCGCGGATGATTCTGATTGCCCCGGAATGGCCCAGACAGTGGTGGTTCACGGACCTGCTTCACCGGTCTCTCCTTCCTCACATGAAGCTGCCGTGCAGGCCGGACCTTCTCACGAAGTTCGGGGGCGGATGGTGCACTCTAACTTCTCGTCTTTGAGTTTGGCGGCATGGCTCCTGAAATAGTGCAATATGGCCATCTGAATCTCCCTGAGGATTGTATGGACATACTGAAGGAGGCTAAGCGACCTTCCACTAGGACTTCTTATGCTTACAAGTGGAAAAGGTTTTGCGTCTGGTGCAAGTCTAGGAACTATGATCCTACGACATGCAAAGAGGATGTCATCCTTCCATATCTGCTGCATCTAGCGCAGTCTGGCCTTAATGTTCATTCCATTAAGGTTCATCTGGCTGCTTTGACTGCCTACAGGAAATGCCCTTCACAGACTTCCTTCTTCCAGATCCCTGTGATCAAAGACTTTTTGGAAGGCTTGAAGAAAGTGTTCCCTCCTGTCAGGCTTCCTTCGCCTTCGTGGGACTTGAATGTGGTGCTGTCCAGATTGAGGAAGGAGCCTTTTGAACCTATTCATAAGGCTTCGTTGCAGCAACTGTCCTGGAAGGCGGCGTTCCTCGCGGCCATTACATCGGCCCGCAGGGTGAGTGAAATTCAGGCTTTGTGTTGCCAAGAACCTTATACTGTATTTCATGCTGCTAAGGTTGTTATGCGTACTCACCCTAAGTTTCTTCCCAAGGTTGTTTCTGATTTTCATATCAACCAGACTATAACTACGTTCTTTCAGAATCCTTCATCTCCAGCGGAAAGGTCTTTGCATTCCCTGGATGTTAGGAGGGTGCTGAAATTTTATCTGGATAAAACCAAAGAGATTCGTAGGTCAGACCAATTGTTCATCAATTATGGATCGGTCAGGACAGGTCTTGCTACCTCTAAACAGTCCATCTCTAGGTGGATTGTGTCCTGCATACAATTGTGTTACTACAAAGCTAATAAGACCTTAGGGGGCAAACTTAAGGCTCATTCCACCAGGGGCAAAGCTGCCACGACAGCGTTGCTCCGTAATGTTCCCATTGCAGAGATCTGCAAGGCGGCCACTTGGAAGTCAGTCCATACTTTTGCTAAGCATTACTGCCTGGACACTGATGCCAGGGCAGACGCGCAGGTTGGGCAGGCTTCGCTGCGGAATCTGTTCGCACAATAGTGGTGTAATTTTTGTTCTCCACCGCCGCTTGGTGTGGGGATGGGCTTGCCATTCTATTTACTAGATTATGACTATACACAGAGATCCCCTACTACAGAAGGAGTAGTTTCTGTCCTGTAACTCCAGTTCTGTAGTAGGGGTATCTCTGTTATAGTCATAAGCGCCCGCCCTCCTCCCCGGTGGAGAGAGGTATTCAGGTAAGGAATGCTACAGGTCTGGCGTGTTCCGCCTTCAAAAAGAACTGAAAGTAACTGGGACCTGTAGGGCATTCTGGGATACTGTGAAGTTCTGGAAAGTTCTCTTAAAGGCACAGTATCCTGTTTTGCGCCACATAATGGCAGCCTATGGGGCTTGTCTGTCCATATTCTTCTCTCTATCATTCCTGAGGGATTTTGCTGGTAAAGCAAGGGAAATCTGTACAGGCTTTGCTGTTTTGTGGATTTTATGGTGGAATTTCTAGTTGAAGTACTGGACAGTGTAGCCTTTTTAGGCTGCATTATCTGTCTTTAAATTCTCTCTTAAGTGTCTATGCATTTCTGCATTTTTTGACACTGTAAGAGATTATTTTTGATTGCTCCGGTGTCCACGCACATGGGCAGGACTATTCACTAGATTATGACTATAACAGAGATACCCCTACTACAGAACTGGAGTTACAGGACAGAAACTACTCCATACAGCGCTCCAGCAAAGTAGTATGTTAAAGCACTTTATTAGACAAATATTTACTTCTGCAACATCAATTCCAATGCATTCACCGCCTGCTTGATGCTGTCCCTCCTTCCATAAAGTAGCAATATTGGGCTACTTTTTGGTTGGCTTTGGGCTATAGAAAGCTTAACAAATCTGACAACACTGGATGCAGTTGTCCCTGTTGGAGTTGTGCCGTCACCCGGGTTGGAAAAGCCAATGTGTCACTCTATGAGCCAAGTCCCACAACATGGCGAACATGGAAGGTACGGGGAATCACTGACCCTACATTCATCCATAGTTCCACACAAGAAAGATGGTGGACATGAGACATCTGTGTGGATATAAATGTTTATTGCACATTCAGTGGAGTGTTGCAGCTGTAGCAATACAGAGATATGGAAAGTTGAAGTTTCAGTTTTTGGCACATGGAGGGCAGCCAATTAGAGACAAGCTCGATGTTGGAGTTAGGCTGCGCCAATATACGCACTTATAAAATCACTCTGCCAATCCCCACACACTTATAAATTCACTATACACTTTCCTTGTAATACTCTAATGATCCAGTCTCTATGTACGTACTTGTACAATGACCGAGACAAAGTTACATACCTAAAGTTTTCCCCCACTGTCAAAGGTAAGATGGTTGTATACGCTGTCCAGAGCACTATGTAATGTGCTAGGGCCCAGGGGCAGCATGTTGCATACATAATGAACACACAAGCACAGATAGATAGTGGAACTGGGTACAGGCACGTGCGCTCAACTCATTTTTATTACCAGGGTCACATGTCCAGTGACGTCTGTGGTGGATGCGTGCAGGGTATTTGTAAGCCAACCCTCCGGGAATTGTTGGTGCTGGCAACAAGTACAACAGTAATCATTGGATCAGACAGAGATTATAAAGGGTCAATGATTTGTGCTGCACTAAGGTATGGGCACCAGATTCCATTGTAAAGGGTTCATTTTTTTTTTATTTACATGACTTGTGGTACACTCAGGTAGGACAGCAGATGTGAAATTATACACAAACTATTGTATCATAAAGGGTCCATGAGTTGTGCTGCACTGAAATAGGGGCACCAGAAGCATTTAGCATCTGCGCAGCCAGCGATGATGCGTGGTGCGGGTGAGACACACTGGAAGCAACGCCTGTTGCCTACTGGACTGCGTTATCTGCATTCGCACCTAGATGTGAATTGTGAGCCTTGCTGTCGGTAGTGTACATCGAAGGCAGTAGTCAGCACAGACATGAAGGAATGTTTTTAGTCACTTACTTTTTACAAAGTTCAAGGACATAGACTACAATTCTCTCTGTAATAAACAAATCATGTCTGAATGTAAATTGTGAGCTCTGCTGACCGCAGTGTAGGTGTATGGAACAAAAGATGAAACATTTATGGAATACACTGAGGAAATCTTGGTTCTTCTGAGTACAGTTGAAAAGTATGGTATTCTGAAGCTAGAATCTGAACTTGTTGTTCATCATATCGTCCACCTTACCCTGTAAGGAATAGCTGTGGAAAACAACGAGCTTCCAAACTGTTTCAAACACACTCATGGGAGTTCCTTTTGCTTTTTTCATCTGGAACAATTCAATAGTATTTCCAATCAGTTCTTTTGAATGTAGAGGGCGTATAGTATAATGTTCATAAATTTCTTCTTTTCTTGAATTGTCCACTATCTCTATTTGTCCACTTGAAATATGTGTTTCATCTTCTAAAGTGATTTCCTTTTCTTCTTCATTTACAATTTTATAGTAAATATTGTTTTGCACCAGATATAATGTAACATTTTGGACTTTGTGACATATTCTAACTCTTGCCATATTTCCAACTCTTTGTGGGTACACCATTAACAAGAATGACTGCAGGTTCAGTATCCTCTCTTTCTACACCAACAGTTTCAGCATTTTTCTTAAAATCTAAAGGTAAATACACAACTCTTCCTTTTAAACCTCTTTATAGATCTGTTGGAGGCAGCTTACCTGTTTTAGGCTGCATACACGAATTATAGCCTGAAAAGGGTGCACCGATTGTATAAGGATGGCCTAATTTTTAAGGTAAAGCACAGTTTCCCACATAAAACCAAAAAACTCACCCACATACTTATATAAATTATGGAGTTAGAAGACAGGTTATTGCTTAACAGTAATTGCCATGCAAGAATCTGGAACACCATATACCACCCACAGGAGCAGTGACAGCTACAGTGGGTACTGCTAAAGAACGACCTGCACAAGCAATAACATCATAAAAAAATATCCAAAAACAGATCCACACTCAGTATGGGTCATAGGGTGCACATAGCTCTAGTGCACACTGACACACACAACAAGAATTATAGCTAGTTGAAGCGTTGGAAAGAGCTATGGTGGTATGCAATTACTAAAATGTGCTATACACATGCCAGTAACTTTAAAAATCTTCTGGACCAGAAGCAAACCTGTGATACTCACATGTTGACGGGCACTCACAGCTCAACTACGCTCAGAAAGGGTATTTAATTTAACCCACAAAGCAGACATAAATAAACTCTGTAAACTGCCACCCATAACAAATATTTCATGAGAATAAGAAAGCTTTAAGGGGGGGTGGTGAGTAGGATGCCCGTATGCAAACTTGCCAAAGAGGGTACAATTAAATTCTACTAGCATAAGATGCCAGGATCGAAGCAAACACAAGGTGGAGAGTGGCGACGAGAGCTTGCGGGGGTAAAAAGAAACCTAAATATGAAATAAGACATTGGATGTCTCTCTTATGAAGTTGACTATCTACAGTGCCACATGCCAATAATAGCAAAAACTCTCACCTCTCTAATCCCTTAAAAATCCAGACCACTCGTCAACAACATGAATGAAGAAAGTTTCCCTTAGGTAAATTTTTTCAACAGAGAACCTGGCTTGAAAAAACAATCACCCTGATACACTCTTATTTTCATTCATCACTACCCACACATTTCAAGATTCAGCCACATATAATAGGGACGTCACTCTACCACTTAGTAAACAAATTATTTGGCATATATTTATTATTCGCAAAACAAAATCGGTCAAGTTAAAAACACAGGAATGTCCCGTCAATCAATACAATTAGTATCACAAAAGTTCATAAAATCACAAAACAATAAATTGTAAATCACAGTGTGCATGAAGGTATAAAAAGAGTGAAAAAACAAGAGTTAGACAAAATAACTCAGTCTTAACAGTTTGTACATCCGTTATCTTACCATATTAAGGTAATGGAGTTAAGCAATCTGTAATTACCTTTTTTGGAACCCCTGCCCCTGGACGGATTGTGCATAAAGATCTAGCGTAGACGCGTTTCGATGGAGAAATCCATCTTTTTCAAGACTCTGGTATAAATACTCTGTATATTGTAAATCATTTTCATGCAGACACCTACAATAAAATACAGTCATTATTCTCATGTAATTTGAGATTATCTATCAAGACATCTATAGGAACATATTCAATGCCAGTAGTAAGATATTGTAGAACATTTCTTTCTCCACACCCTAAACTAGAAAACATTGTATATAGTACAGTCCATAATTTGCTCCTGGTCCCTTCCGATCCCCTTCTTTCATATTATCTGTTGAGTTATTTAAAATTACAATATAGAAACAACTTAAAACCACTTGTAAACTCTAGCTATTGATCAACTTCCCTTTAAATGTGGCACAATCTTAGAACCTTCTGTTTACCTCTTCACATCTCATTATATCTCACATACATCCACTCCTCCGGCATTCAACGTATTCACACCTCTACATATTCTTTAATGTCTCACCTGCTTATAATGAAAGGGGGATACTCCCTTAGTTGTACTATTTCATAGTCTTTTACAGTGGAAGTAGGAATAAAATTCCCAACTTGACGAAGACCTTCAAACAGTTGTGGACAGAAGGCCATATGCAGAGATTAATTCTGATCTTATATTTATGCTATCTTCCTTCTCAATGATTTAGGCTAGGGATGGTAACCTCACCTTTCTGCTACATATAGCGGGAGTCGTAGTATGAACAGTGTTTTTTCTGTACAGAGACTTCCCTATGGTTATACCTGTATATGTAAACATAGGCGTATTATTTAGATTGCATTCTAGTGCTTTTTATATTCCCAAGGTTCTAAATATATGTATGCATTACCTTGAATAAGAAACTCGGGGCAAAGTAGAATACCCTCTTACTTCTACAACCAGTACTATCTCAGTGTGCCTTATGTCGTATTCGGAGAAGTTGATATAGACAGTCCCTTTAATCATTAGGGATCCTGTAAAAACAACACTCTTTTGTGATTCAACACGGTATTCAATATTTAAAAATCACACATTTGTTAGTTCCGGTATTTAGCCGTGAGTTATAGCTCTATATGCCTTTGTTACATGGTATGACCAAGGGTTTATCTTCATCTATCTGCTACCGTCCTCTAGCATTTTTAAACAAAGCATTTATCAACACTTTTTTATAATTCAAAGCGGTGTTCAATATTTAAAAACCACACATTTATTAGTTTTGGTATTAATAATAAGGTATAGCTCCATATGCCCTCATTGCATGATATGGCCATAAGTTTATCTACGTCTATTTGCTAACATCCTCTAGCATTATTAAAGCATTTTGACTTGGGACGGGCTAATACCTCGTGATTACGCAGGTTTTATGGCCCAACTACTTATCAAGCAAGTCTGCTGTAACATAGCCTATACAATGGCTTTTTACCCAGCCCAATCTCGCCCCCGTTTCAGTAATTCTGTTGGTGCTAGGTCTGTTCTCTCTGCCTTCAAAAAAGTCTTTTAATCTAATTTTCCTAAAAAAAGATTTTAAGTCTCTGTCAAAGTCAAACTTATTTGAGGCCACTGCAGGGGCAAAACTAAAACCTTTCTCTAGAACTTTAGAGTCCATAACTGTAAGAACTCTATTTGAAAGATTGATAATGACAGTGCGCTCAACAAATGCCCATTAACATAATTGGAATTTTTTCTACCTCCAATAACTACGATTTCTTGTTTTCAAATATTCTTGGGGGGGATAATTCCTTGTTTGTTCTGCTCGATTGGGGTTCATGAAATTCTCTTGGTCTCTCATTTCTCGCTTCTGGAGTACCCCTTAAAATTTTTCTGAATCTTGGTTAAAACTCTTGTGGTTTCTATTTTCGGTGGGATGTTCTTCTTCTTCACTGCTTGAGCAGGAGGTATCAGAAAAAGTAATTCTCTTGTTGCTTCCTCTCGAATATTGGGGTTTTTGATATCTAGGTTTATCCCATCCTTGGTCCACTTTAGCATTGTAATAATCTTTGCCTAGATATGGGTATACTCTCTCAGCACTAACTTTTTCCAGGTCTTTCCTCAACTTAATGGTTTTCTTGTTGGTAAGGTATTCCCTATAGCTTTCTGTATCTTGTGCCAACTCATCTAGTCTCTTTTTAATTTCTTCTACCAGGGTTGTATCTTTTATCATCACTTCTAGTTGGTCTATCGCTTTTTTCTCAATTATTAATACCACTTGGGCGGTTTCGATGATTAAAATGAGCCAATCCCGACTACATCGGTTGGCAATATGGGAACACGTTTCTGTGAATTTTTGTGTTCTACAAATAGGCAAGGCTTGTTTCTGATCTGGAGGCCGATGGGTATCACTCCTGCTCTCAAATAGCCTATAAGGAACTCCGCATGAGGTCTGTTCGAATAAGTTTTTTCTTTAAATTATATAGTTTTGACAATTGTTCTTGGTTCGTATGGTCTTTGAGATTAACCGGTCCAGTTTTAGGTCCCTGGTTGATGATCTTGTTTAATTGCTTCTCAGAGAAACTAAGGCCCCCATTAGGATAGCGGGCAGGAAATCACCCCGACCGCCATGGAGGCGGGAAACAACCGCCCGCCAGGACTGCAGAAAAAACGGCGGTGACGGCAAAAAACCTACAGCGGCAGTCGGAAAAGCAGCGGAAAAGCAACAACCTGCCGCAAGGATAGCGGATACACTGCACGGGAAATTAGGATATCCCCGAGGGTCCCGCGGTCAAGACCGCTAATTCCGACCGATGCGGTCGCACACGGGAGTGAATGGGAGAGATAGCGGAAGAGCTGCAGCATAGCCACCGCAGTGGAAGGTACATGAAAAAAATGGCGGATGATGCAAAAACACTGCAGTGATGCCAAACATTGCACAAATCAAAGTAGCCATGCCCCCCAAATACATTATAAAAATACAAATATAATAAATAAATACAAAAAAACAAAAAAAGCACAGGACAACTCCCACAACCCACCTGACAGCCAAATTCCACTTGGACACACCCACATAGCTGAGTATAAAACCAGCCCCTTCACTGACCACAATCCTTTGCAACACTCCAGAAGAGAAGGCCATACACCACATCTGACAGGAAAGGCAAAAGAGCACAGCACACACACACAACCACCACCACCATCACTACCACCATTATACCAGCACAAACAATCCCCCAGCACACAACACACCTCACACACCAAAACCACACCGCCACCCACACACCTGCACCCACAAACACTTCAACCACCACACACCATGACCTCACAGAAGATGCCCAAATTCACAGAGGGTGAGTTGACAGTCATGGTCAATGAGATTGTCAGAGTAGAGCCACAACTGTTTGGTAGCCTGATCCAAAAGACCCCATTAGCCACAAGGACACAAATGTGGGAAATGATAGTACAAAGGGCCAATGCAGTAGGGACCAGCCCAAGATCCAAGAAGGAGATCATGAAGCGGTGGCATGATCTCAAGAGGGTTGTCAAGGAGAAGAGGAGCAAGAACTGGGAGCTGGTGAACGTGACTGGCAGTGGCCCTCCCATCCCACCGAAAACATTCACACCATGGGAGGAGAAGGTGCTTGCCATACTGCATCCTGAGAGTCTCACAAGAGTACCCAGGGGAATGGAGGCTGGTAAGTACAAACAACTGCCAAACAACACACTGATAAGTACTTCCTATCACAACCCAAACAACATTGCACTGTTCACCCTCACCTAACAGGTAGCCAGCCATCTTCACTGTGAGGCCTGTTTGGGGGAGGGAGGCCTGTATCACTACTCCCAGCACGCCCCCTGTCCCACCCTCCAGCAGCATGGAGGCCTCACCCACCCAGGGGCATGTGTCAGCCATTGCACTGTCCACCCTCACCTAACAGGTAGGTAGCCATCTTGCTTGTGATGTTTGTCCAACTTGCTTGGGAGGCCTGTTCAGGGAAGGGAGGCCTGTATCACTACTCCCAGCATGCCCCCTGTCCCACCCTCCAGCAGCATGGAGGCCTCACACACCCAGGAGCATGTGTCAGCCATTGCACTGTTCTACCTCACCTAACAGGTAGGTACCCATCTTGCTTGTGATGTTTCTCCAACTTGCTTGGGAGGCCTGTTTGGGGGAGGGAGGCCTGTATCACTACTCCCAGCATGCCCCCTGTACCACCCTCCAGCAGCATGGAGGCCTCACCCACCCGGGAGCATGTGTCAGCTATTGCACTGTTCTCCCTCACCTAACAGGTAGGTAGCCATCTTGCTTGTGATGTTTGTTCAACTTGCTTGGGAGGCCTGTTTGGGGGAGGGAGGCCTGTATCACTACTCCCAGCATGCCCCCTGTCCCACCCTCCAGCAGCATGGAGGCCTCACCCACCCAGGAGCATGTGTCAGCCATTGCACGTCCACCCTCACCTAACAGGTAGGTAGCCATCTTCACTCTTCCTGATGTGTGTGTGTGGGACCTGTATCCCTACACACAGCAAAAATTGCATGCAATGCATTGACACCTGACATGTATGAGCAAATGATGTTGCTCTGCACCATCAAATTACAGTGTTGCAATGAAAAATACTAGTGTTGACTTCACAATTGTGTAGTGTACAGAAAGTTGATGACATGCAGTTGACTCAATACTTGTACTGTGCCCAACACTGACCATTACCCATCTAATCCACAGGTGATGAAGAATTCACTGCTGAGGACCACAACATCGACCAGCAGAGCCAGTCTCCACCCCCGGTACATGGACTCTTGGATGTTGACTCCCAGGACAGTTTGGACGATGAGCTCCAGCCCGGCCCATCTGGTGTGCCACAGACCCAGAGGTCCCAAGACCCCATCTTCCCCACCACCACGTCTGCTGCAACAACAACAGCACAGCTGACCCCTGCAGTCACGACCTCTGCCTCCACCGCTACCACCACCGCCACCACCACCACCAGTACCACCAGTACCACCTGCTGTACCCTCCCTGTCCCAGGGGATGACCAGGCCACACCAACAACTGTGGAGGGCAGGGAGAGTGCGCGTGGACCCAGAGGGGCAAGGTAACAGGTTTGTGGCAGCAGGGCAGGTGGGAGGGCCAGGGTCACCACCAGACCTCAGCAGGAGTGGACACCATCCCTGGATCACTTCACCAGTGTGGTGGAGGCATACCAACAGGTCCAGGGACAAAGTGGCTGGTCTGATGAACTATTACGGGAGCTCATCCTGCTGATGAGGTCCATCGACAACCGCCTAGGCCAGATGGTGGACCTCATGGGCCAGCAAGTGGCATTACAGAGGGGCAGGCCAATGTCCCAAACAACACCTTCCCCCAACTCTGTTGTACCATAGAATGACAGTGCACCATCCTCCCCTGCGGCCACAGAGAGGGGTGAGTCCTTAGACGCTGCTGGCCAAGCAGCTGCCCCCCCCAAGCGATCAAGGGGGCGTCCAAAGAAGAGCCTGGGAGTCTCTGGAGGCAAAGCACCAGCCACACGCCAGCCATGGAGCCAGCAATGATGGCAACCCTCTTCCCCACTGCATTGACTCCTTGAACTGTCCTTCCCCGCACTGCCTTTTGAATGGAACATGTCTGTTGGACTGGGTCACCACATCCATGTGGTCTCTACTCTTGCATCTCATCCACATCACTGTCAACTCACTGCTCCATCACTACCTACATGTGAAAATGCCCGCACCCCTCACATGTCAACTTTGTAAATAAAACACCTTACACACTACAATTTGTGCAGTCTTGTCTTTGGTGCTATTTTGACTGTCTCCAAAATGTCCTTGATGTATACAAAAGATGTACATTATGTAGGCCAAGATGACTCTATAGCAAACACAAAACATCAACATAACTGTACAGGTAGAAAACACAATGTGCATCAAGTGTCAACAAACAGAGTCTGGCATCTGGTCACATGTGAAATGTAACTGACACATTTCCGCATACAGGTCACTCCACATGTGCCTGTCTGTTACATCCGCGCATAGCCCTTCACAACAACACCAACGACACCAGTCAATGTACAAGTTGCACCTCATCACCCGACCTTCAAGTGAATTAGCGGTCGATGAGCTGTTGGCGCAGGTCAACTCCTTCCTCCTCTCCACTGTCCTCATCACTGGACTCAGGTCCTTGAGCAGGCGGCGGCCTTGGTTCCTCACCATCGTCCATGAGCAGGGGGATCCCCTTGTGGATTGCCAGGTTGTGCAGCACACAGCATGCCACAACGATCTTGCAGACCTTCCCAGGTGAGTATGCCAGTGCACCTCCTGTCCTGTCAAGGCAGCGGAATCTTGACTTCAGCAGGCCAAAAGTCTGCCCAATTACACGTCGGGTCCCCCCATGAGCCTCATTGTAATGGACGTCACCCGGGGTCCTGGGCTTCCTTAGCAGGCTCAACAGCCATGGCCGACTGGGATATGCTGAGTCACCTGTGAATCACAAACACCCATTGCAATGTTGCACAGCCAGAGTGCAGCAGGTTACACACAGCACACCATATCAGTAGGCATACTCACCCACAATCCAAGCACGCTCAGGATGCAGATTCTCCATCATCCGGGGAACCATGCTGTTCCTCATGATGTACGAATCATGTGCAGAGCCAGGAAATCTTGCACACTCATGGGAAATGGTCATGTCCGCAAGGCACACCACCTGCATATTGATAGAATGATAATGTTTACGGTTTCGAAAAATGTGCTCAGTTGCCTGTGGTGGCACCAGGCCTACATGGGTGCAATCGATGGCACCAACAACATGGGGGATGCGCCTAAGGGGATAGAAGTCACCGTTCACACCGGCCAATTCTGCTCCCCTAGGGAAATGAATGTAGCGATTCTTATATCGCATCATGGCTGAAGAACATCCCTCAGCACCTGGCTGAACATGGGCTGCGACATCCCTCCAGCGCTGGCCACGGTCTCCTGGAAGGAACCAGTTGCAAAAAAGTGGAAGGCTGCCATCACCTTGTATGTTGGTGGGAATGCTGTTGGATAGTGGCGGCGAGACTGCAGGTGGGGATCCAAAAGATCACACGGGGTCTTCAGTGTTAGTCTGTCGAGGCGGAATTTCCGAATGCAACATTCTCCATGTCCTCCAGCACTGTCAGGTGACGTAGGAGATTTTGCCTCCTCCTAGTTGAGATGTAAATGTGCAAATGTCAGTGACAACCATCATGAGATGGCCACAGCACTCACCATCAACGATGTCATGGCAAAACAAACACTGCCCTGAGAGATGCATGGCACACCAGGTTACATGGGTGGCCAGTTGAGAGACACAGAGGGCACACCTCTCCACTAACAATACACAAGTGCTGCAAAAAACACATAGGTCAATGTGAATGCAAACAAACTGAACCAAACATTTCACATGTGCTCGCTTGGTGCCCAATGTGTTCAAAATGACCATGACTGTATCATACCCATCTGCTGTACCTGTCACACCTCAATGCATCATGTAAACTCTGCACACATCCACAACACAATAATCACAGTAGACGGAAACATTTCAGTTTGTGCATGAGCTTATGTGAAAGCACCAGTCTGGTACGATACCATACAGTGAGACAAGCCTTGACAGGCTCAGCACTGACCCACAACACATTGATTTCTTCAACATCATTGACACCAACTTAAGAGTGTCAAGCATCATCAACCATGAAATGCATAAGTGACATGGCAAGGATCACAGACCAAAGTGCGTCACACAGATCGTGCGTCCGCATGTGGATGATATGGAAGAATGGCATTGTGTGTACAAGGATGTGCTCTTCACCATGTTGCTGCAGTGTACTGATGCAGTGTTCACGATGTACATAGCCAGTAAATGTTACTAAAATGGGGGTAGCTACCGCCTGGACTCGGCGGTGCGACACCAGCGCCACCCCCTTCACAAGTGCGGTAGCCATTGGCATGGAGACATTGTAGATGGCTGTGGGCATAATATGCCACCCAAATGGCAGTAGCTACAGCCAGGACCCGGCGGTGCGACACCACCACCACCCCATTCACAAGACTGGTAGCCATTGGCATGGAGACATGTGTAGATGGCTGTGGGTATGATCCGCCACCCAAATGGCGGTAGCTACAGCCTGGATCTGGCAGTGCGACACCAGCACCACCCCCTTCACAAGTGCGGTAGCCATTGGCATGGAGACATATGTAGATGGCTGTGGGCATGATCCGCCACCCAAATGGGGTTAGCTAACGCCTTTACCCTGCGGTGCATCACCTCCATGGAGCATTTCCTACAGCCAATTGCAGCGATGTTCGCGGTGGCATGATGCAGATTTGAAAATCGTGGAAGGTGTGCACCGTCACCGCGGAGGCGGTCATTGGATGCTTTCAAAAGATGCACCATTGCGGTAGCTCACCCCTGGCCCCCGCGGTGCATCACCGCCATGGAGCATTGCCTACAGCCAATGGCAGCGATGGTCGCGGTGGCATGATGCAGATTTGAAAATTGCAGGTGTGCACCGCCACTGCGGAGGCGGTCATTGGATGCCTTCGAAAGAGGCAGACCTAGACAACCAATTGTAGCAGCTTTTCAGCTTACAAACGAGCCCAGGGGGCTATAAATCTGTTGGAGTGTGCCTCACATTTCCACTGCTCACAGAGCCTGCTGCCTGGGACCCTCTCCTGTTGCTGCCTGAAGAGCCTGCTGCCTGGGACCCTCTTCTGCTGCTGCCTGAAGAGCCTGCTGCCTGGGACCCTCTCCTGCTGCTGACTGAAGAGCCTGCTGCCTGGGACCCCTCACCACTCACTTCCACCACAGGTGTTCCATGTCCACAGGGATGGCAAGGACAGAGAAGATCCGTGCCAGTCCATTCACAAGTGAGGAGCTGGAGGTCCTTGTGGACGAGGTGCTGGCACAGTACCCAAGGCTGTTTGGTGGTCCCAATGTAGTGGTAAGTCACCATGAAGGTAGCTGTAGGGTAGGAGGGTATCAGACGTGTAGTTGTGCAGCTGCAGTATATGCCTGGGGGTGTGGGGTTGCGTCAAACACTGACAGGCAAGCTGTCTCCAGGGCGAGGGAGTGTGTCTTTCCCAAAGTCACTCTTTTCCATGCCTGTACTTGTATGTGTGAGTGGGGTGTGTTACATTATCAGCCATTCAGAGCCACTGGATGTTAGCCATGGAGGTGCCAGGTAAGTAATTGATTGTGTGAAAATTTCAGTCTGCCCCTGTTGTCTGACTCAGTGTGACCCAGGGAGTAGGTCCAGTGCTTCCCCACCCAAACGAAAAACATCACCAGACAAACATGCGCCTTGCTCCAGTTCCTTCACAGTGATTAGTAGGTATGGCCCATCTGTGTCCTATATAATTGCATGCTTACACACTTCTGTCGATGTATATTGTGTTGATGCATCCTGCATTTGTGAGATTGTCATGGACCCTCAACGCCCCAATGTGTGCATGCAATCACATCTGTTTGGGCCATGCAGAGTGCCCTTGTGAGGGGTGCCCCAGTTTTGGGCTGAGGGAGGTTACAATTGGTCCTGAGTCTGTGTCTTGCTACTGTACTGATAGATGTTGGTACCTGACACTGTGTAACCAGTCATTTACCCTTCTTTTCTCTCATACCTGCAGCTCAAGGTACACCAGCGTAAGGCCGTGTGGAGGGCCATTGCAGCAAAGTGCGAGCCCTGGGAGTATCGAACAGACGACGCACCCACTGTCACAAGAGGGGGGACGACATCAGCCGGCTGGCAAAGCAAGTGGCAGAGATGACCTTGGGAATGCTACCAAGCACAGGTCGTTTGGCACGGCGCAGCATGACTCCACTGATGGGCCGCTTCCTGGCAGTGACTCATCCAGACCTGGATGCACGTTTGAAGGAGCATCGCCAGCAAGGCAGGGGTGGTGAGAATATGGGGAGGGTGCCTTTTGCTGGGAGTGGATGCATGTGTACTGTGCCTGTGGCAGCGGGGACCCATGTGATGTGCGTGTGTTGCTGTGCTGTGCTGTGTCATGTGAGTGGCTGCTGGGATGTGTGCTTGTATGAGGCATTGGGCCACCCTGGCCCTAATGAGCTGATCCTCCCTGCTGTACTTTCGCATTGCCAGATGTGTTAGGCTCCACATGGTCATTCATCATTGGGATAGTGTGGGGAATCTATTATGGGGTGAACAGTAGTGTCGACTTTCTGAGTGTGACTTCATTAATGCCTACTTTGCATGCACCATCATCGTTGAGGCCCACACAACTGTAAACAATGTGCCCCAGATTACCACATGGTGCTTGCTATGGCCTACTTGGCATTGTGGACTGTGATGTCATTATAGGTGTGTGTGTTGTCCTCTCCGGTTCCCTGAAGGTCTGTGAATGGTAATAAGTGTTTTACCCACATCAAGTCCATAGGTGAGGGCAGGGCAAGTTCTGTGTGTGGTGCACTCCATCTATGGGCATGTTGTAGAGCTGTGTGGCATCAACATGGCTCACTCATGGCATATATTCTGCGTTACAGGCACTGTTGTGGTCTATGTTGTGTGTTGCTGCACAGTGATTGCATGGTGTGGTGGTTACCATGCAGATTTGGGCCTCTCCTGTACTGCATTGATTTTACTTTGTGTGACCAGATGATGACACTTACACAACCCTGTATCTCTCTCTCATGCAGATTGGCAAGAGACCACAGAGGAACATGAGCCAGAAACCAGTGGTGGCGAGAGTGGCACAACAGCTGCAGCTGAGGCCCGTGACACAGAGCCCACCAGTGCATCTGAGGGGGACCGAAGTATGCAGGAGGAATCCGTGGCTGAGACACAGAGTAGCACATTATCTGATGCCAGCTGGGATGCATCCATGTTGGCAGGCACAGGGGATGGGGAGTCTGCATCATCATCTACCACCCAGTGCCCAGTGCCCAGCCTCCCATCCACTTCCTCTGGTGCTGCCCGTATCCGTGTCACTAAGAGGGGACGAGTCACATTCACACCTGGCACTGCTGCCCCTACACATGTCCCCCCTGCTGCCCTCAGTGCAGAGTGTGTAGAGCTCCTGCGCCGGCTTTGTGTGGGCGAGACCACCCTGCTCAATGCCTTCAGTGACCATGACAAGAAATTAAGCCAGGTGGTTGCATACATGGATGGCATACACTCTGACGTGGGTGGGCTACACCGTAGAGTCCAGGCGTTGTCATCCACAGTGACGTCTGCCCTTCAACAGGCACATGCTTCCATTGCAGCTCAGGTGCCTTTGCCCACCCCCCAGTCAGTGGCCACGGTTCACCAGCGTCACCAAAACGATACAGCACAAGGAGCACATAACAGACACAACCCAAGCACACCCGCCCACAGACACCATCCCCACTGAAGAGCAGGGCCAGCCCTGAATCCACAGACAAGAGCCAGTCAGGGAAGAGCAAGGCTAAAAGAGCAATGAGGCAGACATCAGGCTCAGATGCCGCAGAGGCATCACCAGCAAAAGACTCTCCTGTGACTGAAAAAACACACAGACCTACCCATACAGTGTCTGTGCCCACTGAGGAGGTGTGGCATATCAGAGGTACACCTAGGAAGAGCACAGGGACACATCCACCCACCACATCAACCCCAATATCAAGTCCATTGAAGCAGGTGGAGGAGGGCACTGTAGAGACCGCCCCTGGCAAAAAGGCAAAGGAGGGCACTGTAGAGACCACCCCTGGCAAAAAGGCAAAGGAGGGCATTGTAGAGACCACCCCTGGCAAAAGGCAAAGGATGGCACTGTAGAGACCACCCCTAGCAAAAAGGCAAAGGAGGGTACTGTAAAGACCACCCCTGGCAAAAAGGGGAAGGAGGGCACTGTAGGGGGTACACCTGGCATAATGGGAAAGATGGTCTGGAGGCGTAGTCAGACCAAGCGTTCTGCAGGATCCAGCACATCACCAGAGGTAGGGCCAGTGTCTGCACCTGATGTGGGACAGTTGGTGTGTGTGCCTGTTGTGTCATCACCACTTCCCATCAACCCCAAGACTGGGAAGCCATTTCATATTCCCAAGAAGTGGAAGAGCACCCCTCAAACCTCACCCACCCACACTGTGTCAGAGGTCTGCATGACTCCACCTCCACGTGCCACTATGCCACCTGGTCCACACAGCCCTCCAGCTTGCCATGCCACTGTTAGCCCCACATCCCATGGGGCTCTGTCACCTCAGTCAAGTGGGCCTGCTGTCCCCGACACACAGCCAGGTTCAATTCCACATGACAGCCAGGAGTGAGTTGACATCCCCCTCATACGCCTGTGCCTCATACAGGTGTGCTACTCCTGACCATTGTTTACAACCTGGGTGTGTTGCTGGCCCTGTTGCTCTGCTGTGCTGTACTCTCCCCCGTGCAGCCTCTCATGTACTTGCCGCCTCACCTGTGCCATGGACACTGGCCCTGTTGCTCTGCTGTACTCTCCCCCGTGCAGCCTCTCATGTACTTGCTGTCCCACCTGTGCCATGGACACTGACCCTGTTGCTCTGCTGTGCTGTACTCTCCCCAGTGCTGCCTTTCATGTACTTGCTGTCTCACCTGTGCCATGGACACTGGCCCTGTTGCTCTGCTGTGCTGTACTCTCCCCCGTGCAGCCTCTCATGTACTTGCTGTCTCACCTGTGCCATGGACACTGGCCCTGTTGCTCTGCTGTGTTGGGCTCTCCACATGTGCTATGGACACTGGCCCTGTTGCTCTGCTGTACTGTACTCTCCCCCATGCAGCCTCTCATGTACTTGCTGTCTCACCTGTGCTATGGACACTGGCCCTGTTGCTCTGCTGTGCTGTACTCTCCCCGTGCAGCCTCGCATGTACTTGCTGTCTCACCTGTGCCATGGACACTGGGCCAGTTGCTCTGCTGTGTTGGGCTCTCCACTTGTACTATGGACACTGGCCTTCCTGTTTGTATTTAACCTGTGCATGGTATCTTGCACATGATCATCATTTTGTGCCTTGCTGTTGTCTACTATTGTTCTACTGCTACAGCTGTGCAATATGTGAATAAATACAGTTACTCCTGTTGTGTGTTTTGTCAGTGTCCTTGCTGATTAAAGTTCTTTTTATGTTTGCATTTGATTGGCTGTGCGCCATGCTCTATGTATCACTTCAACATTGCAATGCTCTTTGCACACATCAGATTTTTTGACAGGGGTGACAGGGTCTTCTGTCCATTCAGAACCTGATAATAGTGTTATCTGTGATGGCTATTTTACCTGCCATGCACTTTTCTTCTTGGTGATTTGCTATTGTTGGCTACACTGTTCACATGGAAGGTTGGGAGACAGTGCCAGCACAGGGTGTGATGCTGTGCAAAGGTTTGAAAGCAGGCTGGGATATTTAATGAGGTATGTGTGTAGATTCCTTCATGTGTGCCCAGCCGTGTATGTGTAAGGTCATCTTGTGTTGGCCCTTAGTCCTGGTACCATGACCTACATGAGATGCGTGGTCTTGGGTGTAGCAGAGGTGTGCAGTGTGAAGGTTGTAAGTTTGTAGTGGATGTGTGTGTGCCCCTGGATTGTGAGAGACACACATGTGTCACCCAGGAGTTGTGTGCCTGTTGTTTGTTTTGTCTTGCCCTGTGTATGAGATACTATGCACTTGTGTGAGCTGTTTGTTGTGCACTGTGCTGTGTGTTGGTGTCTCCATGCTGTTGTGTGTGACTCCTCCTTGTTGTGTTGGTGAGTTAGAAGTGTGCAACGTGTGTGAGTTGCACATCTTCTTGGGTTTGTTTGTGTAGACTGTGTGGCCCTGCTGCTCCACACTGGCATTGTGTTTGTGTTTGGCATGCATTGCAGGCACATGGTGGCTTTTCTACTCCTGTATCACCTGGTATGTGTGTTGTTCGTCCATCCCCTAAGTGTGCCACTTGTGCCTGGCCATTGTGGGTCTTCCCTCCCTCTATTTGTGTGTGGTACACCCCTTACACGTCTGCTACTGACATGCAGGGTATTTCACTTTGATGTCAGCTGTCCCCTTGGTTTCCATGTGTGTGTGCTTCCCCATCACTTCATTGGTGAGCTTGTGCTTTGTGGTGCAGTTCTTGGGCCAAGAGTGGTGTTCCCCTCTGGACATTGCCACAATGGTGTATGTGTGCTGTCCTTGTGCTATTGGTCATTCTGTGGTGGTCATGTGCACTTCAGCTGTGTGTGCTGCCCAGTGCTCTGGGGTGATGGCTTGGCTCTTGTATTCCAGAGTGGTGCATGTGTAGTTGTTGTGTTGGATGTGTGTGTGTTGGCTGTGGTATTGCTTCACTTCCTGAGTGTGCTGTTGCATTTGTGCTGTGCTGGTTTGTGGTGTGTCTGATGAGGTTGTGTCAATAATGTCTGTGTGTGGCTGTTGTGCTTGTTATGCACACACTGCTTGTTGTGCATGCAGTGCTGTGTGTATGTGGTCTTGGCATTGCCTGATGTGCATCCCTTGATGTCATGTGGTGTTTGTTGATTAGTGTTTCATGTGCATCTGTGGTTGGTTTGATGTGGCAGTGTGGGTTTGTCCCGATGCACTTCTTGTGTGATATGTGTTATGGTGTGTGTGTTTTGTTCCTGAGTGATGATGTTGTGAACTTCTGTTATGTCTGTATTCCCATTGCCTTTCCCCAGTTTGGCTGACAGGGTATGTCTGTTTCTGTTGGGGTTCAATATGTGTTCCTGTAGTGTTTGTGTGTTGTTCTTGTGCAGGCATCTGTTGAGGCATCCCTGTGTGTGTGTTGTGTTTGTGGCTACACCCAGGCTGTGTTTTTGTTTGTGTGTGTGCTGGCAAGGATTGTGGGCCTTCAGTGTGTGTGGCACTGGTGTTGTTTGTTCCTTGTCAGCCACTCCTGCAATGGCTGTCTCCCTGGTTGTGTGTTGTGTGGTGCAGGGTGTGTATTGTGCTTGCTTGCTGCAGTGCTTGTTGGTGTACATGGGGGTGCACAAGATGAGCACCTGGCCTGTGACTTGATGGGGTGTGTTGCTTTGTGGTTTGGGGTGGTGTGTCCCTGTGGTCTCTGTGCCCTGCCCATGCCTTGGAGTGGCCCTGCCTATGCATATTGCGCATGTGCTGATCGCTGCGGTGACGTGACCAGGATGTTGCTGCTGGTTGGCGGTCGATGTGTGTTCGGGATACTGAGGGGTGCCTTGTTTTCAGGTGGGTCATGTGTGGGTGCCCTTGTGGATGTGTTGTGACCCCCAGCAAGGTGTCTGTGTGGTGCTTGGACCCTGTGTCGGCCTGTGTGTTGTATTTGTGTAGTTGCATACCTGCGGCGGCGTCCGCGGTGAACCATCTGAAGGTAGTGTTGTAGGAGGTACATCGCCGGATGCATATGGAGGACTGGGTCCATGGCGTTCATGACCGGGTCTCGGCTATCTTGCTCCGCTGTCGAGTTTCCGCTTGCTCAGGTTGGGCGGTGTTTGGGCCAACCTAATTTGTTGAGCGGGCGGACGTCATTCCGCACTGCGGAGAGTCTCGATTGGCTCACACCGCCGCGGTTGCGGGCGCACTTTGATGGCGGTGCGCGGCGCTCCGCGGCGGACGGGAAATGACCTATGTTTTGCTATCCTAATGTGGTGGACGTGAGTACCGCTGCTCACGGGTGGAAAAAGCTGTTTTTCCGCCCCGCCACCACCGCGGTGGTGCCACCGCCCGACATCCTAATGGGCCCCTAAATGTTTTAACGTTATATATGGTAGTTAAGGCAACTATGCTGTGGGCTCTGCCCTACAGAGAGAAACTACACCTCTTCAGCCCACTAGGCTGTGCTACATGTATTAGGAGAAAGAGAGGGGCCCCTTCAAACCAAAGGGAATAGGGCACTTACAAAGTGAATGAAGAAAGTTTCCCTTAGGTAAATTTCTTTCACAGAGACCTTGGCTTGAAAAAACAATCACCCTGATACACTCTTATTTTTATTCATCACTACCCACACATTTCGAAATTCAGCCACATATAATCGGGAAGTAAATATACCACTTAGTAAAAAAATTATATGGCATATATTTATTATTCGCCAAACAAAATTGGTCAAGTTAAAAACACGGGAATGTCCCATCAATCAATACAATTAGTATCACAAAAGTTCATAAAATCACAAAACAATAAATTGTAAATTACAGTGTGCATGAAAGTATAAAAAGAGTGAAAAAACAAGAGTTAGACAAAACTACTCAGTCTTAACAGTTTGTACATCCGTTATCATATCATATTAAGGGCATGGAGTTAAGCAATCTGTAATTAGCTTTTTTGGCACCACTGCCCCCTGGACGGATTGTGCATAAAGATCTAGCGTCAACGCGTTTCGATGGAGAAAACCTTATAGATCCATCTTTTTCAAGACTCTGGTATAAACACTCTGTATCTTGTGAAAGATTTTCATGCAGACACCTACAATAAAATACAGTCATTATTCTCAGGTAATTTGAGATTAACAAGACATCTATAGGAACATATTCAAAACCAGTAGTAACACAGACAAATCAGGCTTTACTGGAGAGGGCAAAGGTGTGCCATGTGCACTGGACAAAAGCCAAGGAGGGCTTGGGAATGCCCGCACACTGACCTTCACCAAACTGAAAACATCCCAGGGGAAGTGTTCAGTTGATATGAATGGGCAGAGTGAAACTGCACGCACTGCCAAGACATAACCACAGCTGAAGTGGACATTACTGTAACTGCAGCACAGTGGTGAGTGGCAGAGAAGATGCTGTTATAGCTCTCAGAAATGACTAGTAAAGGAGCATGTGTTAGAGCACCCAGCAGTGACTAGCAGAGTGTTATAACTCCCACGTAGTGTCAGAAAAACCGGAACTTTAGCACTCAGAGGTGACTAGCAGAGGAGCTGGTGGTATGGCTCCCATATGTAACTGGAGTTACAGGGCCCATGGGTCACTACGAACAGAGCTGACATGACTACCAATAGCGCCCTGGCATTAGTGACACAGCGAGGAACTGGAGAGATAGAGAAGAAAGGAGGTGACAGAATGAGAAAGTAGAACAATCGTAAAATAGCGCACACAGACATGGGTGAGAGAGGAGCTCATGTTGCAGCACATGGGTATAAGTGGCAGGTGAGCTGCTGTCAGAGCATATACATTTGAAAGGCTGCAGAGCTGGTTGGTGTTATAGATCAGAGGAATCAGTGACAGGGAAACTGATTCTACAGAGCCCAGAGTTCTGGCACAACGTGAGGAGCTCGAAGTGTAGCGCACACAGGAGTGAATGCAGAGAAGCAGGAGGTAAAGCTCATAGAATTGAGTTGCAGGTTAGCTGATGTTAGAAGACACAGAGGTGAGTGGTACCACAAAAAGCTAGCGATACAGCACCAAGAGGTGATGGTGAGGAACGAGGAACTAGAAATGAAAACACGGAGAGGAGGATGTTAGAAGAGCGGAAGCACAGAATCCAGGAGTGAGTGCCGCAGTGAGGTAAATCACGTGGATAGATCATGACAGAGTGAGGAAGAAGTGGGGTAGCAAACATGGGCAGTTTAGAGAGCGACGAGCTAGTGGTATAGAAAATGGAGGAAGGTGATCTGATGAGGACGTGGAGGCAAAACGTAAAGCGAGGAATCGAGGAAGAGCCCCTAGAATCGATGTAAATGGTAGAGTTAGGTGCTAGAGGGATTGAGAGGCAGAGACAAATCCTAATCTGAGGAGCTGGACATATAGCACACAGTGGTGCGTGCAGAATGAGGAGATGCTGGTTTAGCATACATATCTCAATGGCACAGTGAGGGCCTGGATGTATGGTGCCCAAAGGTGAATGGCAAAGTGGGGACATGTAATCTAGTGTGATTGTATACATACATGAATTATGTTGCACTGAGGAGTTGGCAGTAAAGCACTCAGGTGTCATGTGCATGCCACAGATAGGAGCTGGACATATAACAGAAATACATGTGATGGTGAAGAGTTGCTGTGTAGCACACATTGGTGTGAGTGATGGCAATGAGACCCGAGAATCACAAACTTTAATATTGCATGAGGTGTCACTTCCGCTGTCCCTAGGTGACTCCTGAGCTTGGCATAGGTGACAGATTGTACGAGGGAGAGAGACATTCCTCACTTCATTTTCAGACGTGCAGGACCAGAATATCGCTATATATCGTGACAGTGTTAGATTTCCACAAACATTCCAGAATGTCAGAATATCTGTTACTGCACCCAGGAGACCTTACTAGTGATACACTTTTCTGCAGCACCATACTTGCTTCATAGCAGCAATGCACCAGGGACAAGATGTTCACTTCACAACGTCAACCAGAAATCATCCACAATAACCCATGATTCTCAACATTTACTTCTCAGGTTGGTTATGTTTTATGTGCTCATAATATGAATCACTTTTCAGGGTTAAATAGCTTTTGACCTCCAGTGAGAAATTTTAAACATTGTACACATGCACCTTCACACCGTGCACCGTTGTGCGTAAATTACCTGAATAGGTTCTTTCACCTGCTTCACATACCCCACTGCCACTTGCCAAATGTGTTATATCCTATGTTTTCCTATCCTATGTTTTCTTAGTTCTTTTATGTGTTCTCCATTAGACTGCTTTGTCCTAGTGCTTAGGTTGCTAGGTGATCATAGAATGTTAGGCTTCTAATCTTCAGTTGAAGACTGAAGCTTGATGGAAGAACACTCTGACTGATCTAGTGCTTTACTTGTCTTTCAAGAATAAACTTAATTCATAAGTTTACTCCTTTCATCTGTGATTCTTGGATACAACATAATTTGGCGACAAGGTGGTCAAGTCAGCACTTCTCTGAACCCACGCTCAGATGTGAGATTATTTCAAGAAGATCTTGTCAGACGCCAGTGTTCATGAACTTGAATGGTCTTTCTTTGAATACTATTGATAGACCTTGAACACTTGAATTTATCTCTACTGAACTTCTTTGAACATTGAATGCCATCTTCTACTGCTACTTTATAGATAAATCTTATTATTTAATATTGTAAGATTTCTAAAAATCTATTGGGAGCTTCGCTGCATGTACCTTTATTATTCTGGTATACCTCGATGCAGGCTCATAGATTCTCCTTTACTTTTTGTTAATTGACTTTGGAACCACTCTCTTTAAAGAGAAAATATAACTGTCACAGTTTTATGCGCATCTCTATGTTTGTTTTTCCTCATTGCCGATATTTTGACTGTTTTCATTTTTTCATTGCCTTATTTTTGCTCATTCCTTTCGATACAAATTCAAATATATTTATTATTTATCAATTTTTAAAAGTTCCTCTTGACTGCGCCATTCAAACTAGGGAAGTGAGAGTTACCTCCTTGTTTCGAATTTTTGCCCTTCGAGAATCCTTCCCTGCGCCTCAGTGACGCTCCTTCCAATCTGCCATCTTCAGTCCGGATCTCCAAGTGCCGGAAATCATCGCTACGTCACACGTCAACACGCAGGTCATCACGTGATGTTGTCATTTTCGTATCTTAGCAACACATAAGCATCGCGCCTTAACGATTTCCAGCGTTTACTTTCAACTACGCACTTCGATGTTTTGAAGGGAGACACTTCACAAACATTGCGTCTTATCGATTTCATGAATTAATTAGCGCTCACTCACAACTAGGGACTTCAATGTTTTAAAGGGAGGTATTTCTTTATTTTAAACTTTGGAACTAAACTTATTCTCTTTGCTGATGTATACAAACTTGTTTTAAAATACGTGTATCATTTACGCTGATACACACAGCTTGCAACAAACTTAAGAGTTTTTGTGCATCATTCACGCTGATGCACATAGCTTTATATTTTTCTGATATTATATTTACTGGTGTGTCATCTACGCTGACACACATCTTTCTACAATTTGATTAATTTTGTGTTTCATTTACGCTGATGCACACAACTTTTCTTCTTCTTGAGATTACATTTATTATTTAATTTTAAAGCATTTCTATTACCTATGCTTTCCACATTGTAGAACCCTCTAAGATTTTATTATGGCTCAACAAACTGCAGTCCTTCCATCTCCATTTCTTCCTGAACCAGGCATTCCAAAAATTAAGTGGACTCAGTGGTTTAAATAGTTTAATAGTTATATTATTGCCATTGATGCTGTAAAATGTTCTCCTGTTAGGAAAAATGCAATGTTATATAGTGCTTTGGGTGCCGAAGGTCAGAGAATTTTTGACCATCAACCTCCTATAGTTAGACCACCTTCAGATGATTGGAATGAATATACTGAAGCTATTGCACGTTTGGAAAAGTATTTTAAAGATGAACCGAGTATAATTGTTGAGAGACACAATTTTTATACTCGTAAGCAAAGAGAGTATGAAAAAATTGATACGTTCTTAGCTGAATTGAGGGTTCTAGCTGCAACTTGTGAATTTGAGGGTTCTATTGACCAGTATCTTAGGGACCAAATTGTAGTAAATTGCTTTACTAACAAAGTTCAAGAGAGAATTTTATGTTGTCGGAATCCCTCTCTTTTGGAAACATTAGAATTAGCAAGAGGAATTGAAAGATCTGTTTCTGCTTCTAAAGAATTGAGTAATAGTAAACCTACAAATGTTGATTTAGTAAACAAAGTTTCATCTCAAAGTGTGAACCAACGTGATAAATCTTTTAAAATTGAATGGAAGAAAACGGACAAACCTCCTTCTTGCTTTAGATGTGGTTCAAAGTCGCATCTGGCAAATTCGACATCGTGTCCTGCATTAAAAAAACAATGTTCTAATTGTAAAAAAATTGGACACTTTGCTGCAGTGTGTAAATTTAAAAAAAACCAATGTATTTGGAAGTCACAAATTCTGAGGAGGTGTCTCATGTAAGTGAGGAACAGATTGTTAGTAAAATTCTGTTGTCAGTTGATTTGGTAGATGATCAAGAGGATTCTTCTACTTCTGACCCTGTGTGTGATTTAAAAATTGGTGAGGTTGTTGTGAAAGTTACAGTGGACTCAGGATCTCCCATCACCATTATTGCTGATTTTATTTTCTTGGAACAGTGGAAGGGAGTTCATCTTTTACCTCCTGATATACGCACTGTGGCGTTTAATGAAAAGGTTATAGATTTAATAGGTTATTTCATTGATAATCTCACTTTTGAAGATCGTACTGTGCAAGCTAAAATTTATGTAGCTAAGAATGGCTATAACGTTCTTGGATGGAGAGATCAAGTGAAATTCCCTTTAGTTTTGAAACCAGGTACCAACAATCCTATTTCTTTAGATCGCTCTAGTGCATTTAGTGCTCTAGTTACTGAAGAGTTGTCCTTAGAGAAAATCATGGGGAAATACAAAGTTGTGTTTTCTGACAGTCTTGGCTCAGTCAAGGGTTTTGAACACAAAATCATTTTGAATCCTGACTCTGTGCCGGTGATCCACAAGGTCAGGCATGTTCCTCTAAGCATTAGGGAGAAACTGAAAATTCATCTGCATCAGCTGTGTAAGGATGGTGTTATTGAACACATTAATTCTTCATTATGGGTTTCGCCAATTGTGGTCGCACTTAAAAAGAACTGTAATGAGCTTAGGCTGTGTGTAGACCTTAGAGCTTTGAATAAGAACATACAAGTGGGTTGTTTTCCCCAACCACGTATCCAAGAGATGTTAGTTCAATTGAGAGGTACTAAAGTTTTTTCTACCATAGATTTGAGGGCAGCATATCATCAGATCGAGTTATGTGAGGAATCTAGGGACCTAACAGCCTTTAACACTCCTTTTGGCCCTTACAGATACTTGAGGTTACCTTTTGGTCTAGCTTCGGCGGCCTCAGTCTTTCAGAAACTGATGTTTCAATTGTTTGGAGAGATTTGTGATGTTTTAGCATATCAAGATGATATTTTGATATCTACTAATACTGTTGAGGAACATCTTATCAAGTTGGATCAAGTACTAGGTATCTTAAATGATCATGGTATGACTGTAAAAAAACAAAAATGTAAGTTTCTTCTAGATGAGGTTGAGTATCTTGGTCATACTATTTCTCATAAGGGCATTACTCCCAAACGTGACCTGTTGCAAGGAATTCGGGATTGTGCTCAACCCAGTAATAAAGACCAGTTGAGGTCATTTTTAGGGTTAAGCGAGTTTTACTCAAGATTTGTCCAGAAGTTTGCACATATAAGTGAGCCATTAAGGATGCTCACCAGGAACAATGTCAAATTCGTGTGGGGTGAGGAACACAAATTGGCATTTGAATCTTTAAAAGATTTAATAATAGGAGCTCCTGCTCTTAAACCTTTTGATGAGAATTCTGTTTCCTATATTACTGTGGATGCCAGTAATGCTGGGCTAGGAGCTGTTCTGAGTCAAGTTAATGCAGGTGATGAGAATATAATAGCTTTTGCTTCCCACCAACTTACACTATCCGAAAGAAACTACAGTACAATTGAAAAGGAAGCCCTAGCTTGTGTGTGGGGAGTTAGGCATTTTTCTACTTATGTTTGGGGTCGTGAATTTGTGTTGGTATCAGACCATAAGCCGTTGATTTACATATGGAATGACAAAGGTTTAAGGAATGCAAGTCCAAGATTGGTTCGACTTTTTTAGAAACTTTATGATTTTAACTTTGTGATGAGACACATTCCAGGAGGAAAGAACTTCACAGCTGATTTTTTTGTCTAGATGTCCTTCAAGCTGTTCAGACTTCGTACCTATTCTTGGTGACAAGGAAGTGGTAGTTAACTTATTGGATGGTTTAGAGTTAGCTAAGGATGTTGTTTCTGAATCTGATTGGATTAAGGCGTCCTTACAAGACAATTCTCTATGCATCTTAAAGAAATACATTGCTGAAGGTTGGCCAAGAGAGAATCAAGTTGATAAGGTTCTTCTTCCGTTCTCCAAAGTTAGAGAGGAATTAAGCATGGAGGGAGATTTCATTTTGAGAGGTTTTTCTCTTATTCCTCCGGTGGCCATCAGAAGTAAGATTATTAATATTGCTCACAAAGGTCATGGAGGGATTACAAGTACCAAGAAGAGATTGAGACTTCATTATTGGTGGCCAGGGATGGATGTTTGTGTGGATTCCTTTTTGAATGATTGTGTTGAATGTTCATATGCTGAGAAATCTTTACGCACTGTGAATAAACCTTTGTGTCCTGTTGTTTTTCCTGACAGTCCATGGGAGAAATTAGGTATGGATTTTTTAGGACCGATTGGAGGTTTAAAGCAAGGTTATAGATTTATTCTTACTATTGTTGATTATCATTCTAAGTGGGTTGTCTTCAAGTTTTTAAAGGAACCTAACACAGTGAATGTAATTAAGTGTCTCAAACAGCTTTTCCAATCTGAGGGGATACCAACTTATCTGGTGTCAGACAATGGTGTACAGTTCGTGTCGCATGACATGAAGAATTTTTTTGAATAATTTGGCCATTAAGCACCTTACAACTGCTTTATATAGCCCTCAAGGTAATGGCTTAGTAGAAAGAGTGAACCGTGTCTTGAAGGATGCTGTCCAGTTAGCTATTTCTTCTGGAGTTAATGTTCAAGAAGTGGTGAGTAACAGAATATGGTCTTATAACAACACCCCGCATTCGACCACTGGGGTTACTCCATTCTATTTGTTAAGAGGGAGACAGTCTTTTAATGAGTTATCTCCTGGATGGGTGGTTAGTAAAACTTACCATGAAGGGTGTGTATCTGGTTTGGATAAAATTAAAAAAAATGTTGAGTCTGCTTAAATGAAGTCTAAAATCAGATATGATCAAGAGAAACATGTGAAAGAAATTTGTTTGAACATTGGTGACAAGGTTAAAATTAGAAGACCGTGTAAAGCAAAGGGGTCTAAATTTTATCCTGAAACAACTGTTGTTCAAGTCAGCAAACATGCTGTTAAGGTACTTCGAGGAAAGTGGTGGAGCAAAAGAAGTGTTGCCAAGGTAAAAAATTCTAGTTTAGATCTTGTTGATGTGGAGGCGGATTTGGATGTCTTGTCTCCATACATGAGTGACTTCCAGAGTTCACAAGGGGATGGTTGTAGTCTGAGTATTCCTGAACCTCCTCAGAAGAACATGGATTTTGACAAAAGTGACATGCCATCATCTGATGCGTGCGTTTCTTGTTCCAGATCCAGTTCTAGAATTAAGTCTAAACCTAAATATTTAGAAGAATATGCCACTTGACAATTTCTATTTTTAGGAGTATGTTTTCTAAAATGTTGAACATGTTCTTGTACTTTGAAATGTTTTTATTTTTCTTTTCTTTTATTTGTATTTGTGGGAAGGGAGGTGTGTTATATCCTATGTTTTCTTATCCTATGTTTTCTTAGTTATTTTATGTGTTCTCCATTAGACTGCTTTGTCCTAGTGCTTAGGTTGCTAGGTGATCATAGAATGTTAGGCTTCTAATCTTCAGTTGAAGACTGAAGCTTGATGGAAGAACACTCTGACTGATCTAGTGCTGTACTTGTCTTTCAAGAATAAACTTAATTCATAAGTTTACTCCTTTCATCTGTGATTCTTTGATACAACAGAATGGCATCACTTATTTGATATACATATGTATATATCGAATAAGTAATGCCCTTCGGCAAGTGGCAGTGAGGTATGTGTAGCAGATGAATGAACCCTTTCTACTATTTAGGTAATTTACGAATAAGGGTGCACAGTGTGAAGGTGCGTGTGTGAAATGTGTACAATTATATGTATATGTTTGTTAACTACTGCTGGTTGCCAGTAGATAGCCATAGTTAGGACATAGTTTCCAAAGAAAAGCATTTTTTGGCCAATATATTTAGCACCGTTTGAGAAATCTTCACAAAATTTCCAAAACTAGTATGACAGTCAGTTCAGTTTGTATTTTGAAAGTTATGGGGTGATTCGTCAAGTGGGGGCTGAGAACAAGGGGTTCTCAAAATGCTTTTCCCCCATGAAATTATCAATAAGGATTTTAGACACTACTACAACCCAAGCCTCTCGACGGAATAACACCACATTTGGCAGAAAGGTAGCTATTGGTCCAAAAGCAACCGTTTTGTGAATTGGTATAAATCCGTTCAGTAATTTTTGAGAAATGAATGAAAATCCAAATTTGTATAAATAGGGACGCAAAAGTTTCCCTAACCATCCTGATCTCGGCAGAGATCTTATTGGCTGCCAACACTTCAAGCAGGAAGTGTTGGCAGCCATGTTGCGACTTATCTTCAGCCGAGTCCCAGAAAAAAACATTAAAAAAATGAGAAGACAGCAGGGTAGGAATACCCTGACCTCCTAGGCCTTTCGGGGGGTCACAAAGGACTCCTACTGGGGCAAAAAAAGCATTTTTTTATTTTTCAGCTGAAGTTGCGCTTGATCCACAGCTTACCTTGAAAGAAAAGAGCACAGGCTACCACGATTCTCTAATGGTTAGCCCCCGGGTGGGCCAGGTCCCGGGGGCATGAGGAATTATAAAACAGAGGGTAACACAAGAGTTCTCTTCTTAGGGCTTATCAAACCACCAGGGGCCGCCACCCCACCAAGTCACTGCTTTTAATGTAAGCAGTGGTGCCATGCACTGCACCCCCATGCCCTGGGAACTGCTGCCTCCCCAGGGCAAGTCACTAGAAAATAAATGTGGAGGGGGACCGCGTGGGCACCCAATTGCCCTGGGCCACCTACCCAGGGAAAGTGAAGCAAAAAATATTCAGGGCACGTGTGTCAAGTCAAGTCAAAGATTTGCTTTATTCTGTTAAAATTTTAAAACCATCAAAGCACAGGACAATATTTCATGGTACCAATAACACATTACAAAAAAACAAATACTATGAATAATGCATGAGCCGAATATATCACATAGTACCATCTAAAAGAAACACTTGGCGTTCAAATAAATAAGTTAAAAAGTTTGTCACACATTGAGTGTTTCATTTAAAAAATCAATAATTCATCATCTAAATTGTCACACCAAAATTTTCTATTTAAGAAATAATTTTTTCATACTATAATTAAAAAAATAGAGGACAGTCATCGCTATAGCTTTACTTTGTTTCTTCGCCTAATGGCCCCTGAGATATAACTAGCTACCCCAGAACACACCACTGAGGATCCAAGCGATTGCAAGTTGGCCATAGCTGGCCTAACTTGCTCAAAGTTACAGCCCCTTAGCAATGGCAAAATGAATTTCATGCGAATTGAAACATAAAAATCGCAGAAAAAGACCATATGTAGGGTGTTCTGCTCGGAAAAATTGTCACAGGGGCAAGGCCCCAGAGCCCCCTCCTTGGAGAAACCTTTTGGGAATGACAATAGCCGTGGGAGCATGTTATACTTGAACCTTATTAACACAAACAGATGATATGGCTTGTTTATGTAGGTCAAGTACGGCTGGATTTCTCTCCCTAAACTCAGCATTACAAAATTCCTGACTGAAGGTTCTGCCAATTCCCCTTCTTCCCTCATCACCATCGCCCTGCTTAGGAACTGAGACTTTACGGCTTTAATAGCTGTCTTGCCTAGCGCACTAGGGTTCAAGAACAAATCAGAGCTACCCAGTGAGTCCATTTGGGTTTTAATATAATGGATCCACAGGATATTGAGGGCTCTGTCTAGAGACATACAGTCTTGAATGATCAATTGGTTTAGGTTAGGTGGCTGCTGTGCCCAGATTCTCAACCAACATAATATTGGGGATACAGCAATCTGGTCTAAGATAAAACCAGCACCAAGGTCCTCATGAATATTAAAAGTTGCAGCAGAAGCTGGGAGCGACAGCAGCTTACGAAAGAAAACGTTTTCTGCTGTTTGAATTTCGTTAGCGTCTGTGTAGCCCCATACCTCGCTCCCATATAACACCATTGGGACACACTTGGCATTAAAAATTTTCATGAGGGCCGGGAGCGGCTTATAGCCTAACCATCTTGCGAACCCTAACAGAGCCTCAGTCGCCCTAGCAAGGGAATTCTTTTTATGTGCACGCTGCGTGACCCATGATCTTCTATCATCAAAAAGAACCCCTAGGTATGGGAAGGCTGGAACTTTCATGAGCTCTAGACCTTTACAATAAAATGTAGCCTTTTTTGCCCGTCCCCAACCTATTGACATAGAGTGTAACTTTTTGAGATTAGTTATTAAATCTAGAGAGTCCATAAAATCAATAAAACAATCTAAAAGGGATTGTAGCCCTCTTGCCGTCCTTGCCACTAAAACTGCAACGTCTGCATACAATAATGCAGGGATCATTTTTGAGCCAGCTCTTGGGATGTCCTTACAAGATGAAATTAAAGCGTCTCCCAAGTTGTTAATGTAGAGCGTGAACAACAAGGGTGCAAGAATGCACCCCTGTTGCACCCCTCGCTTTACTGGCCAAGCTTCTGTTTGGCTCCCATTCTCATTATAACGGACCGCTGCCGTAGTGTTTTCATGGATATCGCCAGGAAAGATATCAGGGCAGGTTCCAGCCCAATGCTTTAGAGGGAAGCCCAATGCTTTTGCCTGTTTACAAGGTCGAAAGCAGTGGACAAATCCATAAAAGCTAGATGGATGTTCCCCTGCTTAGCGACCGTGTACTTCCCTATAAAAAGATGTAGGTTAAGGCATTGGCCCGTTGTGCCCTTTCCCTGTCTGAGCCCATACTGTAGGTCAGAGACGATGCAATTCTTAACCAACCAGTCTGTAAGGCGGGCTAGCATGGCTTTTCCCATAATTTTGGCAGCAGAGTCCAAGAGTGAGATAGGCCTATAACCGGCCCGATCTTCTCTTGAGCCCTTTTTAAATATCGGGACTATTACTGCTTTAGCCCAAGACATTGGGAAACCAACTTTAGAGGCAGCATTAAAAACGGAGGTAAAAATCTTCGCCCATACACTGGGGTCTGCCCTATATAAATCATCCGGCACCCCGTCCGGGCCTGGTGCTTTCCCCTTTGCTGTGGACACAATCGCCTCCATTACTTCCTCCTGTGTAAAATTAATTTTTGGGGCCTGAATAATTTCCCCTTGAGGAGTGAGCGGTGACTGGCTGACCTCGGTGTATAGGCCACTAAAGTGTTCCGCCCACCTTTCTGGGGGGATGAGACAATCTTTAACTGTATTATCTGTCTCATCAAATAATGGGCTGTTAATCACTCTCCAGAATTGGGTACTACTTGTCAGAACACTCGCTTGGCTGAGTTCATCCCAAGCCATCTCTTTTAACTGGTTTTTCCTTACTTTAGTTACGTTTTTATAGGCCCTTCTGGCCTCTGCAATCCTATTAGTGTCCCTTACAGGCTCTTTCAGCACTACCAAAAGTGCCGTATGTGCGGTAATACAAGCTTGGTCAAACCAGTTTTTGAGTTTCTTAGGCCTCGGTTTACCATGCCGGGTCAAATTAGCCGCTACCTGTTTTGTAATACGGTCAAGGGGAACCTAAGAATGCCCTTGGTTCAGAGTCCGTGTTTAGACATAAAGTTAAATCCTCAGATGGACTGTTATACAGATTATCAAGGAAATCAACTGTAGTGATTACCTCCCATCTTAACCTTCGACCCTGATCTTTGGCAGCTACATTACGATTAGAAATAAGGGCCAGTGGCATCTCATTTAAGAGGGCAGGGATTTTAATGACCATAGTAAGGGGGTTATGGTCACTCAGACCATACTGTGTGACACAAAAAGAGCTATTAGGTCCGTCAAGGGGCATGATACTAAAATATAATCAATGGTACCACAATGACCTTGCCCTATATAGGTTGGGACATGGCACAGGATTTCTGATTGTAAAGGGCAAAACAAATAGTGAGCAGATAAAAGACTCTCCAGATACGTCCCGCTCTTCGTGTGTTCAAAATGGGTAATCCCCTGCGGGCCGTATTCATGCTCAATACCTTGCATACAATTTAATTGACAAACATGAGTATTAAAATCGCCAAGGATTAAAAGATAATAGGGCATATCATCATTTACATCATAATCGTCTAGAAAAATAGACAATGCTCTTAAATGGTCCAATTCATCTCTCCTTGTGAAGGAATTGTAAAGATTTACCACCAACATAGCTGGGAGATTGTCACCTACAAGTTTAACAGCTAAGATGTTTGGGGAACTTGTCACTACCAACTCTGGTCTATACGATAATTTGAGGCTAAATAATAACAAGAGACCCCCCTCTATCTCCCCATTAAAGATGGTTCAGCGTTTTTACTAAAGGAACAATACCCATCCAAATGGTAGGGATCTCTAGCGTCCCAGGTTTCCTGCAAAGCAATAATATGATGCATTGACAGGAAGGCCTCCCAATTCTTATCCCCTCTTTTTGATCGGAACCCAGCAATATTCCATGAGAGAATTTCAACTTTATTCTCAAATAAGGTCTGCCCTCTTTGTTTTACTTCCAGCCCACCTATAATCACGGAACTTGCTGATACGATTTGTGGAGAACACACTGCTTCAGTGTCAGATATTGGTAGTGGGGGTTCCCCTTCTGCCATTGCCCTGATTATTAATTGCTTCCCAACTGGTATATCCTTAACTTGCAGTCAACCTTGCTCATCTAAATTGGACAAAGCCTAAAATCTATGTGAGACCGTAAAGAGCGGAGTGAACACCCCCGTGACCTCGCAGAGGGCTTATAGAAGTATCCCAATGGAAGAGCTATAATGGAGGTGGTAATTGAAGGGTTATATTGTGCTTCTATAATTGATTGGGCAACTACAGGGCTTCTAAAATTAACAATTACACTATCTGTTTTTGCGATTTGCCAAGCCATGCCACTCTACGCACCATCAAAATATTATTCGCTAAGAAGGGCCTATAACCTTTATCTCTGGTCAACCAGTCCACAGTTTTATTCTTTAACTGGGACCAGGATTCTGTTTGTTCGGATCCCAGTGGGGGGGACACCAGCCAGAATTACAACTAAAGGGGCCGCAGCTGATGGCAGATCAATAATATCTTGGGCAGGTTTCTTTGAGATGTTAATGATTGGTCTACTCTGTCCGTTCTCATTATCAGCTAGGGGGACATTCAAAGACACAGGGGGATCATTCAGGGTTTGCGGGTAAAGAGCCCCTGCAGGGTGAGTGGCAATTTGCTGGACTGGCCCCTTCAGTATATTCCCTGATAACCGTGGCTGTCCACTTGCGTGCAAACTTCCACCCGTCCTCGGTATGTTTGAAATAGATTTCCTACTATTTACGTTGTTAGTAGTCTTAGGGGTCATTTGTGTATCCCGGGTCCCCCCACTACCTTCCCCATGTGTATTCAATGGGTTAGTACTATCCTTAACCTCAGAGGCCTTCACTAGACAGGCGACTTTTTCTTCAATATCCCCTAGCTTAGTCCAAAAGGGAGCAAGGATAGTTGATATTAATGATTCCATACGCTCCCAAAAGGCCTGACTTCCCCCTATGTCGCAATGCTCATTCATATTACAATTTACAGCTTGGGGAGCCTTTGCCTTTAGTTGCTTGCTTTTCCCTTCAGTCTTGTTTTGAACCCGTGTCGCTAGGCCACCCCTGGTACGCTTTGCCAATGGTTCCCCCAGGCCGCCCGCTGCGTCGCTACAATCCCTGGCCATCTTTTTGTGCCTGGTTGACCGGGTTGTTCGAGTATCACAGGCTTCGCCTATGTAAATGGGAGAATGGGACTTTGCATTAGAAGAAATATGCTCAAGAGGGCAGTCCAAAGTATGCAAACTAGGGGGGACAGTCCTATCAGGTGTCACATCATACACAGGATAGTCCTGGGAGTTAATGCTCTCCTCAGGCCGTGCATCCCGTTCACTTCTTGAGTCCAGTGTCATACTCTGAGCTATGCCCACTGTGTCCCCCTGTGACTGCTCCACAGGGTCTATAGTTAAAAGGGGTGAGGACTGCACCACTCCTACAGTTGACTTGGCCAATTGGATATTTCCCATTGAGGATCTTTTTTGATCTGCATAAACTCCTAACGAGAGCCTTTTCTCGGTTAGTAATATCTCATGCTGGAGGATGGATCCAGCCCTGATCAAAAAGGCATCCAAAGTGCCTACCACACTCCCCCTTGCTTTTGCCCCACTCCATTATGTTTAGCAGCCTTAATCTCTACCTAATATAGCACTGTTAATATATATTTGGGAAACAACCTTGCTCTATTCTATTAATGTTAATGTTTAACAGGAAATCTTCCAACGATTATAAAATAAACCAGGCCAACCATGATGACTAACGTTAAATTCACCCAAACAGACGATTGTCCCGTATGCAAAAAAGCCTCCAATAAAGGGCCCCTAGTAAACTAAAAAATAAATAAAGCCTCTTTTGGTCAAAGTCAAAATAGAAAAACAGTCCAGCTTACTTTAAGTCGAGAAATAGAAGTTGGAGGGATGGCCCAGCCCAGCCTCTTCCGGGCAATGACGGGTACGGACGGGCCTGTGCCCGGGCAAGCCCGCGCACGTCCCGTGCCGCAGGAGGCGCCGAGTTGTTTTAAGCGCCTCCGGGCGCTTTGCAATGACGCCGATGGTGTGCGCCCTTCAGGGGACTCTGGGCAAAGTAGTCCCGGGGCCGGCACACAGGTCGCAGGGCCTCCTTTGATTGCCGGTGGAAGCGGGTGGTGGCGGGTGCCGGTTCAGAGACACAAATTTGACCCCCAGATGCCAGCTCTCCGATGTTGGAAAGCTCCTCAATATGTATAACTGTTTTTGAAATGCTTCACGTCTCTTCTTCCTCTGGAGTCAGCCGGTCGATTGTATTGCTTGTCCGGCACGTGTGGCCCCCCACAGCCCCTGGAGTGTCACCTCCCCGGGACTAAACATAAATGAATGCGGGCCTGTCCAGACACCCGCAGCCACAGGGAACACCACCTCTCTGGGGCATTTTATTCAAATTAAGAGGGGGCCATGCAGCCATTACAGCTCAAGGGACCACTACCTCCCCGGGGCAAACTACTAAAATATAGAGGGGCTATTAGGCCACCCTCGTGCCGTGCAATCCCCCAGCACCGGCTCCTGCTACCCCCTGAAGTGCCCATCCTTAGGAGGTAGCTGTTTGCTTTTTCTTCTCCCACCAAGCAAAAGCAAACATAACTCCACTTTCAAACAGCTCCTGCTTGCAGAAAGCGGAGTTTTCATCTGTTTTACTGCACTCAAATATGTGGGTTTGCTGAGACCTCATCAGATTCCCCACCCTCTTTCTCAACCACTCTGTAAACACACCTCCTGGTGCACTACTGGTTGTAGGATGAAGTCCCTTGGCTCTGAGGGTCCTTAGAACAAAGAATCCCTATTGATGCCACCAGCAAGTCCCCACGGTGGGATTGCTGAGACCTTGTTGAAGGCCCCAACCTCTTTCTCAACCACTCTGCAAAAGTGCCACCTGGCGCACTACTGGTTGGGGGTTGAAATCCCCTTGGCTACTGAGGACCATAAGGGGCCTCTTTCTGCTAATTTCTGCTGTCTTTTGTGCCACTTTCTATTTGTTGCTGACCTCTATTCTTGCTCTTTATGCTCATTTCTCACCTTTATTTTGCCTCTTTCTTATCCTTGCTGACCTTTATTTTCCTCTTTTTGCTCCTTTCTGATCTCTAATTTTCCTCTTTCTGCTCATTTCTTTTTTTTGTTGTTAAATTTGTACTTTATTACACCTTTAAAATGTGCACACAGCCGTTATCGCCTACAACCCGGAGGCCGGCGGCAACAGTGGTTCAAACCCAGATCCCTGAGTAGAGGCCACACACACAGCCACTACGCCAACATCCCGGAGGCCTGGCGGCGCACCAAAAGGAAAGAAAGAAATGTGAGACAATATCGAAGTATGAAAGCAGCTGATGCCTGACCTCAGGATAACAAAAAAGAAAAAGAAAAAGAAAAAAACCCAGCTAGCAGCGTTGGTGGTGACACTCCATATCGCAATTCGGTGTGCAAAGGTAATGCAGTCTGTATACATATATCAAACCAACTTCTCGAAGACCTGAGGATAAAGTCTCCTGGTAGGGAGAAATGGAAAGGTGTAGTAAACCACAAAAAAACCACCCGAAAAAACAAAACCCCGCCCTACTAACTGGCCAGCCTACCTATACCAGTGTCCACTCGCCCATCCGCACCAACTACCACGTCTATAGTCGAACTCAGGACCCATAGCAACTGACCCAAGGGCCCATTGGAATGGAGCAAATTCCAAGAGGGACTATGCGAACCACCACCCAATACAGCCGTCACAAGTATCCACCCAGCACACTGCACATGCAAGACTCAGGCGGGATCCCCCACCCACCGTCAGCATGGAAACACTCAACCACAATTCTCATCAAAGTCGACCATCGCCACCCCACCTTCCTGCAGCTCATCCAATTCCACCCCCTCAGGATCTGACTCACTGTCCCCTTGCGCGCTCTGGAATTCCTTAAATAACCCCCAGAAGTTCTTGGGGCGGCTTTTAGGGGGAAGCAGTTCACTGTACACCTCCGACTGCGTGCAACAGTAAAGCAAATCCGCCTCCCAGCTCTTCTTAGTAGGGACTGCCCCCCTCATCCAGCACAACGCAACCAAACGCTTGGCCGTCAGCAACGCCATGTCAGCAAGTCGCCTCAATGCCACTGGCAACAGTTTAGAGAAACCCAGCAGTGCCAGCGCCGGGCAGGGCAAAATCTCCTCACCCAGGATAGAGCTAAGTGCCGTGAAGACCTCTCCCCAAAACTTATGGATAACAGGGCAAGTCCAGGACATATGTAGAAAATCAGCCACAGGGAAATGGCAACGTTCGCACTCCGCTGACTCCCACAGCCCATACCTGTGTAGCCTATCCGGCGTGTAATATACCCGCTGCAGGTACTTAAAGTGAATTAGGCGGTGCCTACTATTAAGTGAAATTTTCCTAGTGTTCGCGCAGCAATAATGCCACATCTCGTCCGAGATGGGAGACTGAAGGTCGGCCTGCCAGGCCAATCGGGCCTTGGAGGGGGGGCACTGCCGGTGCCCATCACCAAGTTTCTTAAGAGCAGTGATCAATTTACGGGAAGAGGGGGTCTTAATGACATACGTGAGCTCAGGCACTTCCTGCGGCTCTGCCAATTCCGGGCCCAGTGATACCAGCGCCGCTTTACGAACCCTATGGTATTGGAAGCTATGCAATAGCGTCACCCCAGGGTAGGACTGGAGAGCCTGCTGCAACGTCTTCATAGTGCCATTGAAGAAGAGATCCCCCATTGTGACGATGCCCAACTCCCGCAACACCTTCAGTACGCCCTTTTCCGTTAGCGGGGCCAACCATACTGCCCACTCCACTCGCAGTAGGGGAGAGTACAACAGCTTACTCTCTCGGGAGCGGACCATTGCATGCCAAGCGTGGTTTGTGGCAGCAATGGAATCCAGGTTACCTACCCTTCGATCGGCTGGATGGCATATCGTGGCCGGGAGAGGTGTAGGGTGAGCAAAGAGGTGTTCCAATTTCACATGTGGGATGCCTGGATCCCCGTGAATCCATGTATGAAGATGTGCCCCCTGCGCTATCCTATAGTACCGTTCCAGGTCCGGAGCCCCAAGACCCCCATGTTCATAGGGAAGAAGGAGTGTTTGCCATTGAACCCTTGGCTGTTTGCCCCCCCACGCCAGTCGTATAAGCGTTTGGGTAAGCTGCCGAAAAAAGGCCTTAGAAAGGACCACAGGAATGTTTGTGAAGAGAAAGAGGAATCTGGGGAGCACCACCATTTTCATGAGCGCTATCCTACCCATAAGGGACAGCGGGAGCCTGCACCACACCTCAACATCATCCACCAGTTTGGAATAGGCGACCCCGTAGTTCTCTCGTATCAGGACCTCAGGATCAGTGTGTATGCGGATCCCCAAATAACTTATGGAGTCCGTGGTCCATTGCAATGGGTACTCCGAGTCGAATGGGAGCCTTACCGGAGTCAAAGGTAACGCCACTGATTTATTCCAATTGACCCGAAGGCCCGACAAGGACCCGAACCTCACCACTTCCCGCAGTACCGCCGAAAGGTTTGCTTCCGGGTCACGGACATACAGCAGAGTGTCATCCGCATAAGTCGAGATACCAATCTGGTATGATGGAAAGTTGATTCCCTCGAACCTGTGATATTCTCTTATAGCGCAGGCCAGGGGTTCCGCCACCATGGCGTACAGCAGCGGGGAGAGTGGACAGCCCTGCCGAGTGCCCCTGCTAATCTCGATCGGGGCAGTGACCAAATTCCCTATCTTTAGCCGCGCAGTGGGTTTGTAGTACAGGGCCCCCAGCATCTGCAGAAATGGTTCTCCGAGCCCATACTTACGGAGGACTCTGAGCATGAACGACCACTCAACAGAGTCAAAGGCCTTTTCCATATCTAGAAAAATGGCCACAGCCTTATTTTCTTGCCGGACATGTTGAACAGTGCCCAACACCGTGCGGATGTTATAGGTTAGGTTACGCGTCGGGACAAACCCAGCTTGCTCCGGGGCGACCAAGTCTGGGACCAGAAGAGCCAAACGTGTCGCCAAAACCTTCGCATACAGTTTCCCGTCCACGTTAATCAACGAAAGCGGCCTGTAAGAGCCACATTCATTGGGGGGTTTGCCTGGCTTCGGGATGGTTATGAGCAGCGCCTCCCTCATAGATTTCGTCATGCTGCCTTGTTGACAAATATCGTCAAAAAGGAGCATCAGGTACGGGACCAGCTTATCCTGAAAGGCCTTGTAAAAAGCCACCGTGAGGCCATCCGACCCAGGAGCGCTACCCGACCTCATTCCCTCTAGCGCCTCCGTAATCTCCTCTTTCTGGAACGGGGCCATTAGAAACTCACTCTGCCAGTTAGCTAAGGAGGGCATTTGTATGTAACTCAAGTAGTCGTCGATTTCCTCCTCAAGGTATGGAATTCTGCCAGGATATCCTGCTCCTCCGTCACCACGTCACCAGTAGCCGTCACCAACTCCCCAATCACTAAGGGCGGCCTGCTGTTGCGCATCAGTTTGGCAAGGAGGGAGCCAGGGCGGTCTCGTTCCCCATACGCACGCGCTATGGCATATTTACCCATGTGTTTTATCTCCCTGTCCGCCTCGTCATGAAATTCCTCTAACAGGGGCTTAAGTTTGTCCGTGACGTCAGCAGAACCCGTACCTCCCGCCTGCCGTTCCAAATCAGCCAGCTGTGTTTCAAGCAGTTTCAACCATTGCCTGATGGCCTTGAGCACCCCTGAATGTTTAGCCATCGTCATCCCTCTGATATATACCTTAAATGCATCCCAGAGCACCTGGACACTATCCACCGACCCCACATTAGCTGAGAAAAACACCTCTATGTCCTCAGCCAGCTCGCCTCTGAAGGCTTCGTCTAGGAGGGAATATGGGGGGAATCTCCAGGTAAACGGGGGAATCCTCCTAGCTGGGGCAACCAAGAGCAGAAGTAGAGGGGAATGATCAGACAGCGTGCGAGGCAACACAGTGCACCCCTTCACCGAATCAAGCAGGGACCGGGAGATGAACCAATAGTCAATCCTCGTATGGAGGTTATGGTAGGCTGAGTAATGGGTGAACCCGCCCCGCCCCGGGTGCCTATGGCGCCACACATCCAGCAGGTCCAACTTCACTAGTTCCGTTAACAGGAGCAGTGCCGAGGCAGCTGGAGACCTGGGGGGACCAGCCGACCTGTCTAATTCTGGGTTCAGAACCAAATTGAAGTCCCCCCCCCACAGCATCCTAGAGCCCACATATAGTCTACAGCTGTCTGCCAGCGAGGCATAGAAAGTAGGGGAGTCATAATTGGGGCCATACACATTCACAAGCAACAAATCATGTCCCTTCCCCACACAACGAGCAATCACATATCGACCCTCCGGGTCTACAGCTACCTGCTGGAGCGACAACTGAGATTTAGGATTAGCCCAGGTGATCACCCCTCTTGCATGTGTAGTGAACCCTGCAGCAACGCATGCATTCCCAAGACCCCTCGTCTGCAACATGGGACTGGACAAAGGCAGGTGGGTTTCCTGCAGCAAGGCGAGATCAATCTGGTGTCGCTGCAAGTAGGCCAGGACCTTCCTAAGTTTACGAAAATCGTTGAGCCCTCTCACATTCCACGATAGCAGTCGAAGAGAGCCTGGGCCGCTCTCCGGCCCTAGAGACTCAACAGTCGCCATTGTAAGACAGAGCGCGTATCAGAGTAGAGCAGACGGTACAGTAGACACATTCCAGTAGCTGGCTCAAACAGACCCCCCCCCCAACAGTCCCCGAACTTCCCACAGTGCATTAGCAACAATAGAAGAATAGGGCAAACGTCTACCCACCCACAGCCGACCAACCCCAACCCGGTCAGACAGATCACGTCACCACCCTCCCCGAACCCTCCCCAACACAACACACTACAAACCCAAAAGACCCTCTAGAGAGTCAAGAGCCGAAAGCGTAGGGGCCGAGGTTTCCAGCCAGACAGCAATTCAATCAAGCAAGAACTAAATACCTCAATAACCCCCCCGCCTCACCCCCTAGTATCGTTCGGCACCCCCCCCCAGCCCCAGCAATAGCAGAGTGACAAATAACAAGCCCCTCAGACGTAGGGTAGCACCTCCCAATACAAAAGTAAGCGATAAACCATAGTAATATCACACCCCTGCAGCATGTCCCAAGCAGCAAAAACCACACTCCACAAAGTCAAAGAAGTAGGTTCATAGGACCTGTAGTCGTGACACGACATGCACTGAAGACCTAGCCAGGCCGAGGTCAGGGCCATTGGGTGAATCACCCCTGGCCGTCCATAGAGGCGGCCTCCTCCTCGTCTTCACGTCGGCCCCTCAGGCTGTTGCGCTGTTCCTTGGCCCATTCCTTGAGAGATTTTTTCAGGTCTGCTGGGTCCGTAAAGAAATGCGAGTGCCCCTGCTTATTGATCCTGAGTCTCGCTGGGTACAACATGGCGTAGTCTAGCCCCATGTCCCTCATCTGCTTTTTTTACGGGGCAAAGCGCTTCCTTTCCTCCTGTACTCTCGCCGTGAAGTCAGGATAGAGGGAGATGTTCATGCCCTCAAACTGTAGATTCCCTTTCTCCCTCGCCAGCCGCAGTGCCAAGTCACGGTCCCTGTAGTTCAAGAGTTTTGCAATGATCGGCCGCGGCGGAAGGCCAGGTTGCGGCTTCGGTCCCAGGGTGCGATGGGCCCTCTCGACGATGAACATAGGGGAGAAGACGTCCTCCCCTAGCAGCGTGTGGAGTAACTTCTCCACAAAGAGCTCCATCTTGCCAGTGTTGGTAGACTCCGCCACTCCCGTGATGCAGACGTTGGAGCACCGTGAGCGGGCTTCCAGGTCCTCCGTCTTGTCTTGTATAACCTGGAGTAGGCGGCTGAACTGCTTGCGATCTTTATCCCACTCCGTCTGGGCCTACTCCGCCTCCGTCAGCCGCCGCTCCGCCATATCCAGCCACTCAGCATGCTTTCCACCCTTTCAGACATGCGGTCCATCCTGAAGAACAGAGCGTCAATTTTCGAGCCAATCGCCGTCATACTGTCCTGCAAGCCCTTCTCCATGGTGCAAAGCATTTCGCGAATGTCCGCGCACATCGAGCTATCAGCAGTCGCAGGCTGCGTTGAGGTCTCCGGGGGCGCCCCTTCAGCACCCTTCGGCTTCCGCTGATCGAACGATAATTTCGGTTGGTTCCTATCTCCCTTCCCCATAGTACCGCTTATGGGTCGTTGGCAAGGCACCTCAGCCAGTGCCGGCGTGGCGTAACAGGGGCACCGGGGGAGCAGACTCCGCTGAGCAGGTTGTTGCGTAGCAAAAAATTAAGCCAAAATGGCGGCCGCAGGCCGTTAGAGATGGGCGGGCCCAGAGGACGACGAAGCCCGCCACCGGGCGCGCACCACAGTTCAGATCTCACTGATGACAAGAGAATAGTGCCAACTCACTCCAACACACGTCCAGGCCACCGTGCCACGACAGCCCCCGAGGCGTCCCAGGTGGAGGCGTCCGCCAACAAATGTCTTCGGGAGGATATAGCTTCCTGCCGAGGGGTTTCCGCGCCTCGCCGGCGCACCTCCAGGCAACAGCAGGTGGGCCACGGTTAACGCACCCCAGTGGGCAGTGCGACCATGCCCACTCTCCAAAGCGCAGGTTAAAGTCACCCAGAAGAAACCACAGGATAGTCGCCAACCCGGTAGACCGAGTCCACTTCGGCACCTCACGCCGCACGCAGCGTGACGCAGGCCGGGCAGCCCCTCAGGATAGTCCGTAGATTGCGGCCTAGTCCGCCACCTCGCCCTCCGCCGACCAGCGAAGCGAAACCACAACCGATTCCGACCAGGGAAGGTGCCCCCACTAGCACCGGGGGCAACTGAAGCGATACCCAGAGTTTCTAGGGCCAGCCAGGTGCCAAAAGGATAGCTTTGTCGGATATTAAAGGGGCTCAGGCGAGGAGCTCAGCCCTCACACGTCTTTCATGGACGCCGGCAAGCTCCGCCCCCCCTTTCTGCTCATTTCTAACCTTTAGTCTGCCTCTTTTTGCTAGTTTCTAACTTTTATTTGCCTCTTTCTGCTGGTTACTGACTTTTATTCTGCCTTTTTCTGCTTGCTGCTGACCTGTATTCTGCCTCTTTCTGATCGTTTCTGACCTTTATTTTGCCCTTTTTCTCCTCTTTTCCCAAGTGTTAGATTTGGGGATCTCTAGTTGGCACACGTAGGTATTGTGACAAATAGGGACCCTCTCCTCTAGTCAGGACAAGGGGATTACACTCCTAAAATAACCCTTGCTCACCCTTTAGGCTGCGTGGCGCGAGCAGTCAAGGCTTATTTCAGAGGCGTTGTAAGTTAAGCAGTTGTGACCACATACAGTAACCCAGTGACAACACTGCAAATGAACACCACACAGGTTTTATATAAAAAATAAGTAGACTTTATATAGAGTTACCACAAGACCATGAACGACAAAAATACACACTATGATTACTTTAAGATGGTAGATTTAAGCTTAGTTCAGTTCAGTTCTTAGATCCGACACCCTGCGTCAATGTGCCTTAAGTTGCGTTGCGCTTCCACGACAAGCAATGTCGCAGCGATGGGAATATGTGGCAAAGTCAGGTGCAAAGAAATAAAGACATGAAGATCTTCCAGATGCGGCACGCTTCTCGGGGATGCAAGAAACTCTCGGTTCCATGCGTGGACTGCAGCAGCGACACCCTTACAATGCGACGGCAACAGCTCCAGCGGCGACACTCTTCTCCACGATGCGTGAAGCTTCCACTCAATGCGACAACTACAGCGGCGACATCCAAGATGCAAAGGCAGCAGCTCCGACGCTGGCGCGCTTCTCGGGGATCCGAGGTGCTTATGGTTGATGTGGTGCAATGCGACAGTTCCAGCGGCGACACCCTCCTGCTTCAGAGTTGCGACAGTAGGTACAGCGACACGCTCTGACCTCGTTGCGAGATTCTTCTCCTGATGCGGTGCAGTGCGACAGCTCCAGCGGCGACACCCTCCTTCTTCTGAGTTGCGACGGCAGCAGCAGCGATGCGCTTACTCTTCGTTGCGGCACACTTCTCTCTGATGCGGCGCAGTGTGACAGTTCCAGCGGCGGCACCCTCTTTCGGAGTTGCGATGGCAGGCACATCGACGGCAACACGCTTCTTCTCATTGAATCGCGCTTCCAGCTCCTTGCAACACGTAGTTCCTCAGAAGGCCCAAACCAGCAGCAGGCATTTCCACAAGAACTCTGGGGAGCTGGTGGTGAAGTCTGTTTTCCCTGAGACTTCAGCAGGAGGCAAGCTCTTTTCCAAGCCCTTGGAGATCCTTCACAAGTTGAAAGCAAAATACACAAAGTTCCTTTCTCCTTCCTTTGGCAGTAAGGCAACCACTGCAGACCTATCCCCCAAGCAGAACTTCAGCTTGGGAATAGTCTCTCTTCAGTTCTTCAGGTTCATCTCCTCAGTAAAGGTTTCTTTTTGTTGTCCAAAGTGATCTAATTTCATGGGATCAGGGTCCCAATACTTATACCCCAAAATCCTTTGTTCTCTGAGGGGAGAGGGGCCTTTGCCCAGTCCAAACCTGTTCTGAAGCACTCTTTTTACCAGACTTCTCCTTTCCTTTCACAGTGCAGGGCAGAAACATCAGACGCCCCACAGGAGGTAGAGCCAGCATTTTAGCAGGCAAGTACAGTCCTGGAGCACTTTGTTTACAGGACTCCTTCTCTTCTTTCAGTGTGCAGGGCAGAGACATCAGCAGCTCACCAGGGGATGGATCCAGCATTGTGGAAGGCAGGCACAGCCCTATTCAAGGTTCAGGTGCAACTCCTCCCTCCCATCTAGATGCAGATCTCTCTATTCACCACTGGGTGACTCAGCCTGTCTCCTTGAATTCCCCAGTCCTGTCACTCTCAAAAACCAGACATGGAATACACAACCTAGCAGAGGCAGGTTTGAATGGTTAGACAAGCAAATACCTACTTTCTAAAAGTGGTATTTGCAAACACAGAATATTAAAATAAACTTTACTAAAATATGTATTTTATTATTCTGAGTTCAGGAATACTAAACTCGAATTTCTACCATGTTCTCTGAGACAGTTAGGATTATAAAATGTAATAACTCTAACAGCCCATTCTGGCCTATGGAGAACAGGTAGCCTTGCAATAGTGAAAAACGAAAATGGCTGTAATTCACTATTAGGACATGCCACACACACCAGGGCTTGTCCTACCTTATACTTACAATGCACCCTGCCCTTTGGCCTACCATAGGGGTGATTGATATGAAGAAAAGGGAAGGTTTAGGGACTGGCAAGTGGGTGCACTCTTTCCCAGTCAGCATGACAGTACCAGACTGCAAGCAGGCTCTGCAATGGCAGACTTTAGACATATTTTACAAGGCTGCTTCTGTGGGTGGCACACCCAGCGCTGCAGGCCCACCAGCAGCATTTGGATTACACGCCCTGGCACACTCAGCACAGTAGACTAGGGTCTGACAAGTAAACCAAAATAGCCAAACATGGAATCACCAATCCATCAATTTACAATAGGGAGCACTTGCACTGTGGCAATGGATAGCAGTGGCACAGTGCCCAAAGCATACAACACCAGCAAAAATACATAAGGCAACAGCAAAAATGGAAGGGAGACCCACGCCAATGGTGCCAGGTCTAACACCCAGGACCTTGGGGGAAGGCTCAAGGCCCCAGCTGTCCCTACGGCTCCCAGCCTCCTGCAGGAGCTGGCTGCTAGAAATGCACCTTCCTGCGTGTGAGAGCAGTCTTTCATTTCTTTCCCTACCCGTATGTCTGCAGGCAGGGAAAGAGATGAAAACTCAGCTTCTAGCAAGCATGAGCATCTTGACAGTGCACTCTTGCTGGAAGCACAATGTGCTCTGAATTAGTGGGGGCTGACAAAGCTCCAACCAAGTCAGATCGAACAGCTATGTCCTGGGAGTCGGCACCCTGGGACATAGCAGGATCCAGTCCTAGGGATGTCAGTCCCCAAGGCCATTAATGGCTCCAGGAAGGGGGTCCTTCTGTTTCCTTGGGTGGCCCAGGGAGATGGTAGTCCCTGGAACCATAAATGGCCTGGGAGGGGGCTGTGGACCCTCTCCCTCTTTATTTGAAAATATAATTGCCCCCGTGTAGGTGGTGATCTCTGGAGCCTTGGGGAGTCCATACAACCCCCTATGTATTTTTTCCATTGTGGCCCCAGGGAGGAGGTGATCCCCAGGGGTTCACAAGGCTCTGGTGAGTAAAATTAACCAATGTCCCGGGCAAGTGGTGGTCCCCGGGTCATAAAAATGCCCATGGCTCACCCTCCATTAATTTGATAAAGGAGGAATGCCTCCGGGACCTGGCCTTCTCGAGGGCTTCATTAAAAACAAGTTCTGGATACTGCACTTAAAAAAAAATTGTTCACAGCTATATTCATAAATTTATCATGAAAATCACTGTTAATTTTTATTGCTGTGTGGGGATCCCAGTGGGAAACCCAAGACCAAAACTTGGAGGTCACGATATTCCTACAGTGCCCCCTTTTCTTTTCTGCAATTTTTAAGGGGCTCGGCAAGATGGCTGCCAACTTTTCCTGGATGAAGTGTTGGCGGCCAATCAGAGCTATGCAGATCTCTGCACAAGCTCGTCATTATTCATAATGTTGTCGCGATCCTAGATATACACATTTGAATTTCCTTAAATTTGTCAACAACTACTGAACAGATTTACACCAAATCCAATTAGTGAAATCATGATCTGCATAACCAAATCTACCTTACTACCAAATGTGGTGTTATTCCGTACAGCGGTTCGGGCTGTGGTTGTGCCCAATCCTCCTATAGGAATTAACAAGGGAAATGCATTTTTTTACTCCTCTTTTCCTCAGTCTCCACTTGACACATCAGCCCGAAACTTTCCATGCTCATAAAAGACTTACTATGATACTTATTGTGAAAACGTCGTGAAGATTTGTCAAGTGGCGCCAAAGATATAGGCAAGTCCAAAAATTATTTTCTTATGAAAGCATGGTCCTACCTATAACTACATACCGGCAACCGCCAATAGGTAAAATATATATAACCAAAGGCTGCAGGAACCTTATAGTTAGGCTGACATTTCACTCATACAAAACCAGAGAACTTCAGCAGTTAAAGTTAGCTGAGCTAACTATAAATCATGTTCCCGCAATGTACTGCTTATGACCTCATATATTACATCACTCATGACAGGGTCAGTGACATTACTCATGACATCACTCATGACATCACTCATGACATCATCCAGTGACTATGAGTTTTTAAAAATGTATGAGTGTTAAATATAGATATCAAAGTGTATTGGTGAATCAGTGGGTGTATGAGTGCTTGTATGGATGATTAAGTGGATGCGTGACTGACTGTAGAAGTGAGTGACCAGGCATCTCAGTGAATGTATGGGTGAGTTACTAGGTTGTGCGAATGTTTGTAGCAGTCCGTCAGTTGGTGTCTAAGTGGCTGTACAGGTTGGTGAGTGGGTACATGAGTGGCTGTGTGAGTAATTGATTGGTTGTCTGAGTACCTATGTCAGTGACTGTGTGGGTCAATGAGGGGGTGTGCGACTGCCTGCATGGATGAGTGGTGAGTGGGTGAGGCAATGGCTGTATAGGTTAATGAGTGCCTCTATGAGAGGCAGTATGGGTGGCTGAGTGTGTGTATAAATATGTCATTGAGTGAATGGATGTGTCAGTAACTGCATATGCGAAAGACTTTATAGGTGAGTTTTGGAGTATATGAGTTACTGCATGTGTGAGTGAGCGATTGCAAGAGTGGCCATATGGGTGAGTGCGTGCTTGTGTCAGTTATTGGATAGGTGAGTGAGTGTGTGCCAGTATCTGTATGAATAAGTGAGTGGGTGTGTGTATAACTGTATTGGTCAGTAAGTGGATGTGTAATTGACTCTATGGGTGATGGACTAGGTCTGTGAGTAGTTCTATAGGTGACTGATAATGTGTGAGTGGCTGTATGGGTCCATGAGTGGATATATCAGTGGCTGTATTGGTCAGTGAGTTGGTTATGAGTGGCTGTATGGGTGAGTGTGTGCTTGTTTCATTGATGTTATAGGTCAGTGAGTATGTGTTAGTGTCTATGAATAAGTACATGAGTGTGTGTATAACTGTATAGGTGAGTAAGTGGCTGTGCAATTGACTATATGGGTGAGTGAGTAGGTGTGTAAGTAGCTCTATGGGTGACTGACAGTGTGTGGGTGACTGTATGGGTATATGAGTGGATATATCAGCGGCTGTAATGGTAAGTGAGTTTGTTTTGAATGGCTTTATTGGTGACTGAGTGGATGTGTGTATAGACCTATGAATCAGTAAGTGGGTGTGTAAGTATAAGTATGGGTTTGTCAATGTTTTTGAGAATGTTAGTGTGGAAGTTGGAGTGGTCGTATGAAAGGTTATATTAGGGTATGAGTGGGTGCTTCAAAGATTCTGTGGATTATGTCATTTGAGATGTCATCAGTGATGTCACTGACCATGTCATGAGTGATGTAATGTGTGAGGTCATAAGCAGTGTATTGCAGGAACACAAGTTATAATTAGCTCAGCTAATCATAACTGCTGAATTTATCTGGTTTTGCATGAGTGAAATGTCAGCCTAACTCTAACGTCCCTGTAACCTTTGATTTTTTCAGTGAATTTGTAAGGTTTTTTAAATGCTAATTCCAAACTTTAACATCCATGTAACCTCCTTTAAGTCCCACACAGTCGGTTTGCTGAGAGGGCTTCGGTGGTCACCACATATGCAACACCTGGCACACTTCTATTTGGGGGATGAAATCCCCTAGGCTTTTGAGGGGCCTTGGGGGCCAACTAGCCCTTCTGTTACCTGCAGTATAACCCACACAGCTGCATTGCTGAGAGGGCATCAGAGGCCATTCCCCCTTTCTCCCCACTCAGAAAACGTGGCTCCTGGTACAGCACTGCTTCAGGGATTAAGTCCACTTTAGTAGTGAGGCCCGAGGCAGGCAAGGGGACCAAATCTCCCCACCAGCAGTGCACCGAGAGGCGCGTTTGAAGAGTGGTGGAAGGGTTTCGTGGCCACGCCCCCTTTCTTCACCACTCTGCAAACACGCTTCCTGGAGCACTACTAGTTGGGGGATGATGTCCCCTTGGCTCTTGAGGGTCCTTGGAGGCCAACAAGTCCTCCTGGTACATCCTTTAAGAACCAGATAGCTGCTGAGAGGTCATCAGAGGCCATGCACCTTTTCTCCACCACTCTACAAATATACCTCCTCTGTACTGCTGCTTGTGGGAAGAAGTTGACTTAAGTCCTGAGGCCCTCAGTAGGCATCCCCCCACCAGCAGTGTGCTGTGAGTCATGTTTGCAGAGTGGTAAAGAAAAGGGGCAAGGCCCCTGACCACTTCTCGCTTCAAAGTAGGCAGTGAAACAGACACATTTGTGCTCTCACTTGCTCAAAGCAGAGCACTTGTTTGGTATGGTTTGGCAGGAGCAAGCCCTAGCAAGCTGCAATGTCCCAGGGTGTGCACCACTGGACATTGCTGGAGCCGTCCCTGGGTGGTGGCAATCCCCAGGGCTATATAGGGGTCCTGGAGGGGAGCCGGACGACCCCCCTGCATTATTCAAATTTGCCCTGGGGAGGGAGTGGTCCCCGGGGCATGGGGGTGTCCCTACAGCCTCCCCGCATTTCTTTTAAAAACATTATGGCCCGGGATGTGGCGGTCCCCAGGGAAGTGGGAGAGGGCAGAGCCTCCCACTTTATTATTTTATAACAAGCCCTGGGGAGGTAGCAGTCCCCAGGGATGCAGGGTATCCACGTGGTCCCCCACATTTCAATATGTCTAGCCCTGGGGAGGTGGCGGTGCCCAGGACTGTGGTGGGCTCCGAGGACCCCTGCCTCATTATTTACACATGCCCCCAGGTCCTGGCCCACCTGGGGGCCTATAGCAGGCAGTCAGTAGTTTATTAGTCAATTAAAACCATAAACACAATTTAATCATACAAAACAAAAAGATTCAAAATGAATACAAAAGAATCTAAAGAATTTGTCATACATCTATTTCATATATTGGTCATCTTGTTGCTAAACCTTCAAATTTTTTGACTTCCCTTCCTTTACTATATAGATAAAAATACCAAATATAAACGTAAAATAGGTCGAGATAGCAGGTTGAGGACTGACCTTTTCTCTAACGGTTAAAGTGCTTATTTGCTGTCCTACCAGTTGGGATTCTCATAGATAAATCACTATAGGTAATTAAAGTGCTTGTGTGCAGGACCAAAGCAGGTATGAACACAATACTAAATGGGCAATGGTTGTCACCCTAACAGAGTGCAAAACTATGCATCAATAAAGTTCCAATGTGCCAAAATAAAAAAAACTGAGTTAGACTTTTTTTTACCTTAACCTAGCGTTCACTCCTTGGGGTTTACCTACTCCTGTGGGATTTACCTTACAACTACAGTTTTGTCACAGCCTTATATCAGATTAAAGGCCCCCTTGAGGTTTACTCAACACTTGACCTACATGCTAATTATTTTTTTTTACTTGGTCAATAACTGGACTAGTCAATATTCAACATTGTGCTACTTGGGTCCATTGACTCCAGAAGTGCGATCCTAAAAGACCTGATTCCTCTGTCAAGAAACTCTAGTCTTAATAGAGTCAGTCGATGCTCAATCAGTACTGGACAGAAACAGACAATGTGAACCAAAGTTTCAACCCCCTGATGGCATAGACGACAGATCTGATCTGCACTTAGGCCATTCAGCCTCCATTTTGGCATGAGGTCTAGCGTAGGTACCTCACCACATCTTAGGGCCAAACATGTCTGTTTATTCTTCCAGTGAAAAGGTGCTGGGGCCTATAGTAAATGAAGCGTGGGAGTCCGCAATTCATTTTGAGGCTGTTCGGCAGGAGTCGCAGATCCAATACGACTCCCCCTGAAAATGTTTTTTAAAAAATGCTTTTTTGATCCTTGTGACCCCCTCCCCAAGGGGCCTAGGGGGTCAGAGTGCTTCTACCCTGCCGCCTTTTCTTTTCTTTTTTAAAAGTTTTTTCTTGTGATTTGGTTCTACCAAGTCACAAGATGGCTGTCAACACTTACTGTTTTGAAGTGTTGGCAGCCAATCAGATCTCAGCACGAGATCGGGAGGAGTTGCGGGTCCACTGTGTCCCTATATATTCAACTGGGAATTTCTTTACATTTCTCAGCAACTACTGAACTGATTGACACTAAGCCTGGGCAAAAAAAAACTCAGCCGCACTACGTGGAGCTCCGCAAGCGGCGGTGTGGGTTAGAAAAAATGCTGCTCACAATAATTTTCAGTGCCGGGTGTTTGCACACGCTGTGAAATTATCACATACGGCACCATGCACATTGTAAGTGGGTGCAAGCTTGAGTAGATTTTCTACCAGAACGGCAGCTTTCTTAACGCGAACACAAGGTTTCTCAATGCAAGCACTGAGAAATCCGACAGCCTGTGTTGAGAAATCTCGCCTGGCATTTGATTTCCCTCACTCGCGCTCACCAACTTGACGTTGATGAGCGCAAATGAGGAAAAATCTCGCCGGGAGGTGGATTTTCCTCCCTCGCGCTAGTCAACTTGATGATGAGTTCGAGCGAGGAAAAAAACTATGTTCCGAGTTTTTCAGAACTCGGTGAGCTCCGCGTAATGCAGAGTGTGGAAAACTCTGCAAACTCCGTTAGCGTAGCGGAGTTCACCACCCTGACTTAATTTATACCAAATCAAAAAAAGGCACTTTCGTGAACCAATATCTATCTTCCTGCCAAATTTGGTATAATTCCGTTCAGCAGTCCGGGCTGTAACCGTGTTTAAAGGTCCTTTGTGAATTAAAATGGGCAATAGCACACTTTTAAGCACCCCTGGTTCTTGGCCCCCACCTGACGGATCACCCCAAAATTTTCAAGATAACAGCTGAAGTGAGCTTCATATTAGTTTTGAAACTTTTGTGGAGATTCATCAACTGGCACTAAAGTTATTTGCAAAATAAATAATGCTTTCCTATGGAAACTAAGTTTTAACTATAACTACCTACTGGTGACCGGCAGTAGGCAATAATAAAGTAGGCAAAAAAAGAAACACCCTATGCACACACATCTATGATCAGGAAGTACGTATATCGTAGGATATGTAATAAGTAACACAAGTAAGGTTGCAGAGAGACGATGATTTCTTGTGTAGACTGAAATCTTCAGATCTTTAATTTCTCAAACATATAACAGCAGCCAGCCGACACGTGTTTCATCGCTTACACGAATCTTCAGGGCTCAAACACTACTGTGTATACTTTTGAAGGTCGCTCTGCCAGTGATATTTCCGACCCCTTAGGGCGCTTGACCAATTCAGATTTACCAATTCGGAATTTCCCATTCATTCCTATGGGCCTTTTGGCCATAGGAATGAATGGGAAATACCGAATCGGTAAATACCTAATCGGTAAATACAGATTCGGAAAATACCGAATCGGAAAGGGAAGAAAGTGAAACCTAGGAGTTAGCCAATCAGGTGCTCCAACCCACCCCCTCCCAACCAGGAAGTGGCTAAATTCAGGCAGCTGAAAGTAATTAGAAGATTCTGGAGAGGGAGAGCAAGCAGAGCTGAGTCACTGAGCCACAGGAAAAGTTTTAAAAGTTTTTTTGTGCTTTTAAAGTTTGAAAATGGCAAGCAGCAGTGAAAAGGAACATCCAGAGAGGAAGATAAAAGTTACATTTAGCACCATGGAGCTGCAGGTCCTCGTGGAGGAGGTGGTTATAGAACACCAGAAATTGTTTGGAAAGCAGTCCCTGACTGTGGCTGAATCTGCCAAAAGAAAGATTTGGCTGGAAATACAGACAAAGGTGAATGCTGTAGGAGTGACTCCAAGGGACATAGAGGACCTGAGAAAGAGGTGGTATGACCTCAGGCGCATAACCAAGAAGAAAATTGCAGAGCTCCACAAAGAGGCAAACAAAACTGGAGGAGGGAAGAACCATGCACCTCCCCTGACTGAGCTGGAGGAGTTGGTGGGGTCCATCATTGAACCCCAGAGCGTCTGTGGACTGGGAGATGCAGACAGCTCCGCCAGAGCTGCCTTCAGAAAAGGTAAGACGCATGCACAGCAATCACCCCCACCCCATCACCTTCCCTTTTCCCTATGTGGCAAAGTTTACCCCACTGCAGTAGAGGTAGTATTAGACAAGAGCAATGCATCATGGTACATGTAGTATTTGAAAGACCTACCATGTCATACAGCACAGCAATGAAGAAGTTAGGCTAAACATATCAGTCATAATGAGGCTGAGGCAATATGTACACCGTTTGAGTGAAAAAAATGTAATTGTAGAAGCAGTGAGACAGGGGCACAGAGCTAATGTACGCTTTTATGTCCACAGGCGAGACATCTCGCAGGGGTATCAGGGAGAAGGAAGGCACAACGCCACAGAGGGATGACAGCCAGGAGGCAGGCACAGGTGCAGAGAATGTCACAGAGGACACTGGTGCACAAACACCACTGCCACCATCCCAAGACCTTGAAATGTCTCCACATCTACAGGCGTCCCTAGAACGTTCAGGATATCCCTGCTACTGTCCTTACCTGAACTGCCTGTGTCACTGCCCCAAACAGCTCCTGCACCTCAAAAGAGCAGGAGGCATGCAGTTGCTCCACTGGTATAGATGGAAACTTCAGCAGGTGAAATGGAGGGTGAAGACACTCAAACCTTGGCTGGGGAAGGAAGCACTGCCACACAGCAGTCCAGTGCAGAGGTTGGCCGTATAGGTATCAGACGCCGCAGGCCCAGACATAGCAGTACTGCACAACATGTGGAGGGTCCCAGTGTCTTCCGTGGGCTGGATGATAGCATGGTTAAGATTCAAAGAATGCAGGGGAAGGCCCTCCAGTCTGTGCAACGCCAGATGAGGACCCTGAATACACATATGGAAAACATAGTGAAGGGCATAAGTGCACTGGTAGATGAGAATAAAGACATGGCATCAGGTATGAAGGGGATGGCTGCAGGGATGCGGGAGATGGCCACAGGTGTGCGGGACATGATACAATCAGTGGAGCTCCTGTGCAGTAAACTGGACCAGGACAGGTTAGCAAGACGCAAGGACAGACAACATGCGCAGCAACAAACTAAGGCTATGAACCGCCTGGCCACAGCCACTTCCCTTCTATGCAGACGATGCATCAACATGCAAGAGGGACTAACACACAGCAGCAATCAGCCTTGCAAGGGTGACCAGTGCTGTAGAGGTGATGCTTAATGCACAGACAGCACAAACTGCTGCTCTGGATGTACCGGAAAGTGAGGAAAGCACCAGTAGGAGTAGCATGACAAGCCCCCCTGTAGTTTAGACACGGAGGAGCAGCAGGCGCCATGGTGAGCCAACACCCCAAACACCCAGTGAGGACAGCCAGCCACTTTCATCTGGCACTGGTAGGTGTGCTCGGAAATTACTTATACAGCCCACACTCCATGAACTTGAATCGGGAAGTGAGAAAGGACTACCATTATTGAATGGATGACATTTGTGTTGCACATTTGTGCATTTGAGTACCTGCGTAGTGCCAAATATAAACTACGTTGGGTGCATACTCCACCTGTCTGTGTGTATTTACTTACTCAAAAAAAGTTCTGTGTGATCTCTGCCCGTCTTTGTCTACCATCGGTTGGTGGTGCAACTCTGGCTGTGTTTGGTTCAGGCAGTGCATGTTCATCATCGTGGTCCTCATAGTCGCTCAATTCCACCTCTGTGCCCTTCTTTGTAGCAAGTTTGTGTAACATTGCCCATGTTGCAATTATCTTACAGCAGATTATTGGTGAGTACTGCCGTGCCCCTCCACTTTTGTGGAGGCAGCAGAACCTGCTTTTTAACAGGTCAAAGGTGCGCTCCACAACGTTCCTAGTGGATTTGTGTGCCACGTTGTATCGTCTCTGGCTGCGGGTTGAAGGGTTGAGGTAGGGTGTCAGGATGATTGAGCGGACGGCATATGCACTGTCCCCTATATGTAAATGAGAAAACCATTACTCACATGCACACATATACATACATCTGCTATATCTATCAGGGTGTGTTACAGCGTTTTACCTAGCAGGTATCCTTCGCCAAATTCCCCTGCTATCAGGCGTGTGTAGATCCCACTGTTCTGAAAGAGGTAGGAGTTGTGGGTACTTCCTGGGAACTTGGACACAATGTCTGTGATTATGTTGTTGGCATCACAGATTACTTGTACATTGATGGAGTGGGTTGACTTCCTGTTTTTGTAAATGTACTCTGTGGCAGCAGGTGGGCATATAGGGATGTGGGTGCCATCAATACAGCTGATGACGTGTGGAAAATGTGCATTTTGATAAAAGTCAGTCTTGGTCTTCAGCAGTTCCGCTTGTGTGTCAGGGAAGCAGATGTAATGATGCATCCTCTGCATCATGGCCTCTAGGAACTTCCTGAAGAAACTGGACAGGCAGCTCTGAGACACCCCACCTACCACAGCAATGACCCCCTGGTAGCTCCCAGATGCAAGCAGGTGTAGGCTACAGAGCACCTGCACATGGGGTGGGGTGGCATGCGCCCTTGGGGTTGGGTGCTCCAAAAGTGGGTGCAGGTCCCTGATCAAGTCCAGGATGGTGTGGGAGTGTAGCCTGTATCTTTGCAATATCTCTGGCTCAGTGAGTTGAAAAAGTGTTATCCTCTGTCTGTAGCCTTGCTCCTCCCTTCTCCAGACCCTCTCTCCGGCTGCCTGTAGCCTTAGCCGCCTTGCTATCACGTAGAATGCCGCCATTCTGGTCACAATGTTGCATTTTGGGTCCTTTTTTATGGCCTGCACCTGGTTACCACCTGCTTTCAATACATGGGGGACAGTGCACAAAAAAAAGAAGACAGATTAGTTAGGGATGGACTTTGTAAGTCAGAACGTACTTTTCTATTGTACCAACAGAATTAGTTAAGGGTGAGGAGAGTTTTGTGCAATGTTTGAACATCCCTTGGCGGTATATTATCCTGGTCAACATGGGATAGGAGCTTAGGACAGAGCAAGCTCCACCAACGGTGCTCAGGAGCACCAACATATTGATGGACAATAGGAGCCTGTACCAGTGAGGCTCTGACGGACCCTGGGAACTTGAATATTTCCATGTATTTTGCCCCCATTTCATCATTTGTTATGCATCCCTTTGATAGAATAGTTGCTGAGGAAGAGCAGCCAGTGATTTTTGTTGCCCAGCACAATGTACTGTGGACCCGTAAACAAAGGTTAACATCTTGGTGGCCTCACTTGGCCTCTCACAGTGGCTCTGGGAGTATCCCACTCGTTGCTCACCTGACCGTCTTCTGCTCAGCTGCTCACTGCTCTCACTTGTGACACGTCACATCAGGTTCCACTGCTCAATCAGCATAGCCTCTTTACATTACTATGTTGCACAACCATGCAGCCCTAGCCCAGCCCAGAGGTACTGGTGCCCAACCCTAACACCAATAGGAGGAAACCTGAGATGAGGTCCTGTGTGGACTACAGGGGCCTCAATGCAGTCACCAAGACAAATGCCCACCCCATTCCAAGAGCCGATGAGCTCATTGACATGCTGGGGGCAGATATGTATCTGAGTACCCTTGAACTGACATCAGGTTATTGGCAGGTCACCCTCACTCCAGGAGCTAAGGAAATGTGCTTTCTCCACACCTGAAGGCCACTTTTTCAAAGGGATGCCCTTTTGGGTTGAAGAATGCCCCAGCCATATTCCAGAGGGTGGTGAATAATGTACTGTCAGGACTGGAGCATTTCAGTGCAGCTTGTCTTGATGATAGAGGTGTATTCAGCTCCACCTAGGCGGTCCACCTCAAGGAAGTGTTTCAGGATTTTCCAGCAGCCAGGCCTGACTATCAAGGCAAGTAAGTGCCAAATAGGGCAGGGCTCTGTTGTGTAGCTGGGCCACCAAGTTGGTGAAGGCCATGTGCAGCCTCTCCAGCCCAAAATCCAGGCCTTCCTGGTTTGAGAGCTTCCTAAGATCCATATCAGTGACTTCATATTCCTGACTGGATACTACAGAAGATTTGTGAAAGGTTATGGTACCATAGTGACACCATTAACTGACTTGGCCTCCAAAAAGCATCCCAGAAAAGTTAACTTGACTGAGCAGTTTTGAAAGTCTTTTGACGCTCTCAAGGAAGCACTGTGCTCAGCACCTCTCTAGAAGGCCCCTAACTTCAGTTAATAGTTTACTGTCCATATATATGCCTGTGAACACGGGATAGGTGCAGTGTTGTCACAAGTGAATGATTTAGGCCACCATCAGCCAGTTGTCTTCATCAGCAGGTGACTCCTTCCTCGGGAGCAGCGTTGGAGCTGGGTTGAGAGAGAAGCCATTCCTGTGGTATGGTCCCTGAAGAAGCTATGGGTCAGATGTACAAAACTTCCAGTTTGCATTTCCTAAATAGCGAATCCTAAGAAATCACTATTTAGGAAATGTAAAATGGAATGTACAAAAATAGAGATTTCCTAATAGCGATTCCTGCAAAGTAGGAATCGCTATTAGGAAATTGCAAACTAGGAAATGCATAACCAATGGTGCCTATGGACCGAAGGCCGCCTTGATGCACCCCCCAAAAAAGTGGTGCACTTGTAAAGTGCAAAAATGGCCTAGGGCAGAGGTCTTCAAACTTTTTGATGCCGACACCCATCGGTTAATATTTTTCCAGTGTACGGACCCCTCCTGACAAACAGCTCTAGAATCTGGTACTCCTCAACATCGACAACTATAAAAACCCCCAATTACCACTGCAAATAATTTTTACGGTAGGGAAATTATATTAAATAGTGTTTAGCAAACCAAAGGTTTGTGTGTGACTGTGGTTCGGTGTTGCAGGCTTATCATACAGTTCAAACTAAAATGCTCCAAAAAGAATTACCTAAAAATACACAATGGTACTGTATTTTTCTCAAACCAAACATAATTTGACAAAACATATTTAGATGATAACGCCTTTCTGAACTGATATGATGGGTGTGCCTGTGCACCTAATTGGCACCAGTTTAACACCCATATATAGCAATAAGCAATGAAAAGGTGACCATGTGTTGCTGCTTTTTAGTAACTTTTGAACAGTAATGAAAAAAATGTTTTTGTTAAAATCAGCAGATTATGCAGCAGATGATGGATACTGCGGCAAATCTATAATTATGCTAAAATGGCAGCGGCCACACAGTGGCATGTTTCCAGTGGCCCTGGGTATAATGGCTGTAATGCATGAGCTGCAAATTTAGTGCAAGGCATCCGAGGAGAACCATACTATATTTCGTGGGCTGCTAACGGCTTGGCTTTTTCAGCTGCTTGGGGCAGGAGGTTGCTGAACATCATTCATCATAATTGAAAAATACCATTTACAATCATTATTGATGAACTGGAAGGTCCAAGTAGGATGATTTCTTTAGTTCTCGAGGAGGAAGTGGTCCCTTAATCTTCTTTTATACTGTTTTATAAAAAGATTTTTTATTTTTAACCCTATGAAAGCAGAGGCTTCTATTTTAGCAAAAACTGACTCCTTATTATATTAGTTTGCTGCTGTTGGGGGGGGTGGCTAGAGGGCCTTGAGAGTCTGAACATGGGTGGGGTCAAAGGCACGGCTAAAACAAAATATTCTGTAAGTTTTTAGGTCTTTCACCATCAGGTAGCTACCTATAAAATACCGGGCAGCTTAAATGAAAAATAAATAAATATAAAAATCGTTAGTGGTAAATGCACCATAGTATATTATGAAACCTCTACTAGTTAATGCACTGCAGAGGTCTATGTATAACCAGAGAGCCACAGAATTAAATCTTGGTTGGTTCAGTGGAGAATAGTGTGTACTGTGAATATGTAAGTCATTATTGCATGCTTGTATTACACACAGTATAAAATAGAGTGTTACGTAATGCGCAAAACGTTTTACGATAAAATGTTGCTTCCAAAATATAGATTTTAGTAATACCCACACCATACGTAATGATGTTTATTTTACATAACTGTCCCTTAACACCTCCACAGGGATCTTAAGCTCTATGTAAATACAATGGCAATTAAAAGCATGCACTTCACAGCTCAGTTGTTAACTCTTTGCACTACCACTCAAAATGAATACATCTTTGTCATCACAAAGCTTCAAGTGATTCGATCAATTAAAGCCAGTACCGACTTCCAAGCATCCTTTACATTTACAGATTTCCCTTCACAATTGCAGATTAAGTCATTGTGTTCGTGTGCATTTCTTTCCGGCAAGCAGCACACTGGGAGACAGGCGTGTTTAGCAGTCTGCCTGGCTTTGGTTTTACAGCACAGAAGAGTCCCTAAATGACACTCCAGCTGAAGAGGCTGAGGAATACATACCCCCTTCCCAGGACTCCACATCTCCCCCACAGATTGAAGACCTCTGCCCTAGTGGCATGTGCACACTACATGGCACTTTAAAAAATGCATTGTTGGTGGATTTTTTAAAACTGCACATGGTTACCATCAACTTGGAGTAGACGGTAATGACATTTCCTAAATGTCCATTTCGCATTTAGGAAATGCTTTGTACATGTACTTAGGAAATCATAAATAGGAAATCCCTATTTGCAATTTCCTATTTAGGTAATCTCAAAATGTGATTCTACTGCGTAGAAATTGCATTTTGCGACCACGTTTAGGCTGTTGTACATATTGAAAGGCAGTATTGATTTTCTCAACTGACCAAAATTGCGAATCGGTCCGCTAAGAAATTCAATTTCCGATCGTACATTTGGCCCTAAGATCCTACCTTTGGGACTCACTTCAAATCAACCACAGACCCCTCAAATGGCTGATGCAAATGAGAGGATAGAACTACAAGTTGTTAAGGTGATCCATATCCCTGCAGGGTATGAACTTCACAGTGGAACACATGCCCGGGCCTGACCATGCCAATGCAGATGGCATTCTAGGTTCCTCCACTTAGATGATGAGAATCATCAGGAAAATGGTTAGTTGCTCATTACCTTTTGTTTGATAGGAGGGCCTTATAAGGAAATAACCTTTGGTATGGTCACCCCTAGTTTTTTTAATGATACTGCAGGTTTTTTGGCTCTGAGAGTGCAGTGAAGCCTAAAAACCAGACCTCAGTGCCAGTGCCCTGACCCTAAAGTGTTTATTAAATCGGTTGTACCCAATTGGAAATGGCTAACTTACTTGTAAGTCCCTAGTAAATGGTACCCTGGTACCCAGGCATGTAGGTTAGATGGGCCCCTCAAGGTTTGCAGCATTAATTGTGCCAACCAGGAGGTCCTCCGCAGACTAGTAGAGCAGTCGTTTCCTGCTAGCCTGACTTTGCCATTGAAAGCAATGACATAGCCACCACTTTCCCTGGACCTGTGCATAAGTCCCCCCTCTAGCAGGTCTACCAAGTACTAAAGGCAGGATCCAACATATGACATAGGGAGGACATGTACTTTGCATGTCTTGACAGAAAGATACCCAGAACTACTGTTTTTACTGTGGAAATACTTGGTCACCCAGTTGGCGAGTACAGGGTTACATGCTGACCCCTCAGCTGTGGTAACTCCAGAATGGTGTAACCAAAGTAGGCACTCCAAGGTGTCAAACAACTCATTGCATTAGCCTGACTTGTATCTCAAGTCAAAATTCATATAACTTGTTGCAGTGTGCAGCTTTAGCAAAGCTGCTGCATTGTTCCCTTTAAAACTCCTGTGCCTTCCTGGGCACACATGGAGCCTACTCCACGAGACAGCTTTCTGCCACCCTGGAGAGACGTGCAAATAGTTCTCAGGAAGGAGAACAATGAGGAGGGATTGGGTTACACCTCCCTCTTGCTGGAAGCCACTTGGGTGTTCACTCAAAATGGCAGGTGATGCCGCCGGGCAGATGTGTAACACCAGGGGAGGGGTGCACCAGTGTTGAGGTATACAGACTGGCACGGGATTCAGGGAACGGAAACCACACCCCAGGGGTGAGTTAGGGAGGACTTAACACCGAGAGAGGTGTCTCACCATCTTGGGGATGGGCAGAATTGTGCATCCTGGGATAGCCAGATGTCACATTTCACAGGAAGTATTCACCAGATGGGAGGGAACCTAGTAGCCCATTGGCTACCAACTGTATCCCACCGGGAGGGCACTTTCCAAGCATAAAGAGGGCACTCCTGGCACCAAGACCTCAGATCTCAACTGACTTGGAAGGAGGACCAAAGAAGGACTGCCTGCTGCACCAAGGGACCAGCAAAAAAGGGCTCCACTGTTGAAAACTGCACCTGCTGACTAGCTAAGAGAGGAACTGTGCCTGCCATATCCTGCTCAGGGAGAAGCTGTCTCCAGAGCCCAGTCAAGCCAAGAGGGCTCCATGGACCAGCAGACTGGCCTACTGTTCGCAGCGCAGGAACACAAGAGCTGCAGAAGCCTGCTGGCACAAGTTGGCAGCCCAGAGTCTTCAATCTGCTTCCACCACTGCAGGGCAGCACCAAGGCTCAAGATTCAACACACATAGTTGCACCCGCGTTTTCTTAGCCTGGAAATGCTGTCGGAGACTTGCTGGGACCTTCAGAAAGGAAGTTATCAATCCAGGAAGGATTGGCCTGTGACCACGACAACAGTGACTGAGAGTGCAGTGATGACTGGCCTTCGGCAAGACAATAGAGGACTTTATGGGACATCGACCCTAAAACCAGGTTCCCTCACCATCTTTGTGGACCGAGCAATCTCTGCAGGAACACCCCCATGGACCGCATCGAAACCACAGCATCCTTGGAGCATCTTCAGCATCCTTTATCCCCTGCATATTTACGACTCCGTAGGAATTCATTGGAACACAAATAAAGTGCCTGGAACTACTGGAAGACTGCTTTTTCTGTGAAGGAAACAGTTCTCCAGGACCTTGCTGTACCCCCTGACTAGTTTGCAGCTGGAGTTGTTTGCTTCAAGTGCTTCTAATTAACTGCATGGACCCATACCTAGGTTTTCCTTGAAAATGTATCAAAGAATCCAATTCATTGACTTTGAAGGCTTCTTAGTGGTTGAGTGGAACTGCTTTGATTTATTATTGCTTGCAAAATCTATATATCTAGAACGCCCTGTGGTTCGCTTTCAGTCTAGTGTCCAAATTTGTATAAAAAAACAGTCTATTGGTGTCCACTTCCTTGAGCGTCGCGTTAATTGTTTTGGTGCTGTTTAAATGCTTAATTCTTGTTCCTCTGTGTAAGCCTTGCCACTCAGTGCCACAGCTACTCTGGGTTTTACGGTGGGTTTTACGGTCAAAACCTACTGGACCCAAAGCGGTTGGTAAGTGTATTACATGGTGAGATCACAAAACTACACCATATAAAGCACCCCATTTCCTCTCAGTCAGAAATAAAGAAAAGAGAGGAGCCTAAGAGTAAGCGCACATACTCAAACACTCTCTCGCTCTCTCTCTATCTCTCTCTCTGTCTCTCTCTCTCTCTCTCTCTTTAGTTCTTTGTGGGACCTTTTGAAGGAATCCCAGGGAAGCTAGGAGTTAATTGACTTAGGTTGGTCAAAATCGGAGCCTTTACCCATCGTTGTCCACTGGCTTAGCATTATTATTTATCCCAAAGCTGACCACCAAGTATACTATATTAACACATGATACGCAGTGTAGCAAAGTTGTGCAGTCCAAAACTTACTCTGGGAGGTGGTGTGGAAGTGTGGAGTTACAGGCTCAAATCTGGATAGACCATCCAGCAGCGAACAATAAATCAGACTTTGCTTTTACCTTAGACAATTTTGTAAATATTAGCAAATGGCATTTATTCCTACAGATGTTTGGAGGCAAAACAACGGTTCTAATGGGTCAGTTCCCACTGCTACTCCAGTTGGGGATAAAAATGATCTCTTCTGGGGTTCTATGGTAGAGTGTATCTGTGAAGGGTCTTAGCCATTGGCATTTTGTTTTTCCTTCCCCCTCTTTTTTATGTAAATCAGTCCCCCCTATCTGGGTGCACTTTATGTTTTTGCCCTCGTTCAATCCTGTCGATGACAGGCAATGCCTGTGGTTGTTGCTGATCAGCAGGGGGAGTGCTACTTTGGTATGTCATGCACATCCCACTGACAAGAGATGTTGAGGTCCCTGCGATGGCCCAGTTGATGTCATCTTGTTGCTTGATGAGGTTGCCAGAGCTCACTGACTCTGGTAAACAGCAGCACATGCATCAGTTTAGAGGAGGTTGCTCCAGGGTTGCTGCACTTGCTATTCTGGAGATCTTGCTGCCTAAGTTCTTCCTTGGATCAGTCGCAAAACCCACCCCTCCAAACAAGCTAATTGAGCACCCCTTGTCACAATAGTGAATGCTTCCTGCTGGTGGAGTCTCTTCTGTTGGGTCATCTTCTCTCAGGACATGTAGACTTTTTGGTAGTAAAACTACAGTCAAAGGTTCTTTAGAGCTCAAATGCTTCTTGGTGCTGGATATGTGTTATGGAATCTACATCCTACTGGATTCCACAACAACCTCCAGTTACCTATGCTGGAGTGACAAATTACAGCCCTCAAACCTCACCCTTGGTACAATGGGAGCTTGTTGAATTTCCCCTGGTTGCTGATCCTGAACCTGTCTAGGGAGTCAGCTGTAGTTATCATGGGTACTCAAGAGTTTCTCAGTCACTACTTTGTGATGTTGCTAGATTGACACAGGCCCCAATGCAAGCAAGCTAGATGGCATCTTGCCTGGTTGGTGCACACAATATTCCCAATGTCCCCTTTTTGACACTTTGATGGCAGAACCAACACTCACTTTGGGCTAACATCCTCTCTTTACTGAATATGACTGCTGTAACACCTATTTTCCTGCTAGCCCACAGTGCACCAACTGGACCTCTAACCTTACAGGTTGGCGAATGTGTGTGCAATCTTAGACCATAACGGCACTGATCCACCAAGGAGATTGTGGTAACAGGTCTAGAACCTATTTGTTTGGACTCTCATGGATACCCAGAGAAATACACAAGAAGTGCTCAGCAAGGAGTTTTCATACTTATTGGAGCTTTGTGATTCTTGTATAAAATATGTGTGCTGCAATAATCAATAGAATGAAACAGATTAGCATACTTAGCATTACAAGAATAGTGAAAATTATGAAAATTTCCACCATTGTGCTAAGACAGTCAGTATATGTGGGCATATAAGTACTGTTTATAGTGTACTACTTCCTACTGTTCCCTAACCTAGTCTTGCCTAGGGTGGATGATCTGCCAAATCCCTGCCCAGGTGGTCTAATCCCCTTTACCTGCGGGTATCATCAGGCTGTCAGTCTTGGTGTAGAGCTGGACATCCCTCATGTTGATAAGCAGAAACCAGCTGAATTGGAATTCCGGCATGTATGACCTTTCAGTGCCAGCTGAGTGCCCGTCTCCTTAAAAAAAGGAATTGTTTCTCTACCCATGTGGCCATGTTGCAATCCCTGTCAGACCACAATTGTTTATTCTGGTTGGATAAAGTTGTCGCATATCGAACGATAACAATGATGACATTTGCGCTGTGAACTTCATCCCTTGTCTAAATGTTCAAGATGTCGTGATAGTGTGCCTATGAAGTAGAAATGTAAGCAATGCCAATGTCACACATGGAAATGTATGTTAAAAGGCATTGTGTGTAAAAGATAAGGCAACTTAAGAAATGTGAGTATGTAAATGGCGCTGTTTCTTACTAGGCATATCCTGCCCACGTGACATCCACTCTCAGTGAAAGTTATCCCTAGACAAGTGCTACAATGTAAGGGTCAAAAGGTGTACAAACCCAACTAAAATCTAAAAATCATCACACTTCCTTAATAGCAAAGAGCATAGTGAACGCCACTTAATAATCATTAAAAGGCATGAAAACTGTGTGTAAAACAAATTTAAAAAGCAATTAAGCATTAAAAGAAAGCCAAATTAAAAAATGTCTCACAAATCGAAACTGACAGATTATTTATGTGTTCCAAGAGGTAGCCAAAACATTGCGGTTCCCAACTACCACAGATGATGTTCCCAGACTCACCCATCTGATCAGATTCATTAAGCAAACATGTTCCCATACATCATACTTCAGCAGTCACAGAAGGAGGAGCAGCCAGTGTAGTATCCAGAAAAGCTGAGCCAAGATCCAGACCACTAGGAGCAGAAGCATCCCAGGAGGGCTCGCAGAATGTGCTCAGATGCAAAGGGAAGTGCAAGGGACAACTGTACATGTGGGCCATTAACGGGCTCACCTGTAGGTCAATGCCCAGTAACCTAACCATTTGCGTTCCTAGGCACATGTCCAAGGCACTCTCAAAAGTGCACAGAAGACAGTGGAATACGGGTTGCATGCAGTGTAGGCCAAAAGGACAGGAACCAGTGTTCATTTAGTTCCTGAATCAATGGTACGCTAAAGCCCTGTACCATGTGTTCACGACACTGGAGCACATGTGGAAGTGCCAGTTCCGTTTGGCCTCTTGATGGGAAATCTATTGTGGTGCAGAAAGAGTAAAAGCAAAGCTCCGATGATCAGGAACAGGACCAGTGGAAGACCTCCAAAAATGCTCCCCAGAACTGAGTGTATGAATGATGGAATTACTCCAAAGACTTTCTGGAAGGTACTAACCAAGCCAGAGCCTATTTTCCTAAAAAGGTGCACCATCCTGTGGTACTAGACATGCGTTTAAAAATGCGGTGCACAAGTTCCCCAAAATGTAGCAGGAAATACGTACAGAGTAACAGACCTTGCAATTTGAAGATCAAGCATCTCCTTTGCAGATGTTAAGGCCACATCCTTCTGTATCAACGACTGCAGAAACCATCATCAGACAGAAGATGCCCGGTTTCATGCTGCAGCAGCTCGGATTGTTCAACATCAAATAATTCCCGTTCTAGAGTAATCTAAAAGCTGGACAGATCACTGCAGCTCGAGAACCCTTCAGATAGCAGGACAAATTTGTCATATACACATAACCTGCACCATGAAGCAAAATCTTCCTACTCACAAGGAATGCCCTAAAGTATTCTCACAGTCAGTGGCGCTAAGAAAAACTTCAGTCTCTCTATTCCTACAGCACAATCCAAAAGGTAAGATCCTTGACTCGTGCGCAGATCCTTCTCCTAGCGCTTCGTATCTGCCTACTTGATGGTATTGTAAACAGTATTGGAAATTAAATGTCAACTTTTGCTGAGAAATAAAACTGTGGTTTATACAATCTGCAGAAAGTATTTATGCAACAGTGAATGGTAACTTCTCCAATATATATATATATTGCTAATACCTTTGGCGTTGTTTGACGAAATTCTCCCAAAAAAAAGGTCTATCCAGGTTAGCTCCTATCCTGAAAGTTTGGGGGTGATTCGTCAAGCGGGGGCTGAGAAAAAAGGGGTCCCCCCAAAAAAAGTGTTTTCTTCATGTTAATTTACATAGGAAATTTTATTACAGGCAACAGCCAGAACGGCTGAACGGAATTACACCAAATTTGGCAAAAAGGTAGTGCTTGGTTCAGAAAGCGACCTTTTTTTAAATGGTGTTCATCCGTTCAGTAGTTGTTGAGAAATTCAAAAAATTAAATTCTGAAAATCAATTTCCCATAGGAAACTTTAGCCAAGGCTATAGCCCGAACTACTGAACCGAATTACACCAAATTTAGCAAAAAAGGTAGCACTTGGCTCAGAAAGTGACCTTTTCTCAAATGGTGTAAATCTGTTCAGTAGTTGCTAAGAAATAAAAAAAAGTTTCGATATCTGGGGCAGCGGTGGGTTTGTGAACCATCCCGACCACGAGCATCACTGTGATTGGCTGCCAACGCTCCAAACCAGGAAGTGTTGGCAGCCATCTTGTGACTCGGTAGAACTGAGTCACAAGAAAACAATAGAAAAATATTAAAAAAGAAGAAAAGGGGGCAGGGTAGAAACACCCTGACCCCCTAGGCCTGCTCAGGGGGTCCCACAAGGACCCTGAGGCCCCCAATTTTGTTTCCTTTTTTAAACATCCGAAAGCGCGCTGGGCGAGCGCATCGGGACGAAAACATTTTAAAAAAATGAAGCAGGGGCTCCCCCACTTCATTTAAATGAGCCAAAGGGTAGGCCAGGTCAGGGGGCAATCCTATAATTATATTACGGGAGCCTGCAGGACCCCCGCAGCCCCGGTAATCGCCACCTCCGCGTGGCTATGTAAATTAGGGGCGGGAGGGCACAATGCTCTTCCGCAGCCCCAGGACCACCACCTCCCGGGGCTTGTTTTGTAATTAGTGGGGGGCCTCCGAGGCACTCCTAAGCCCCAGGGACTGCCACCCCGGGGCTTTCATTAAATACGCAGGGAGGGGCTTTCGGGCCCCCCGAAGCCCCGGGGATTTGAAAATAGAGGACGGGGGTCAAGCGGCCCACCTCCTGGAGTCCTTGATGGCCGTAGGGACCGCCCCCCCCCAGGGCTGGCTCATGCAATGTCCCAGGGTACTCACCCCCGGGACATTGCTGTTTGCTATGTCATGGCAGGAGCATGCCTCGTGCCCTTTAATAGCAAAGCCTGCTTTGCTTCATTGAAGCGAGAGCGGGAAAACCTGCTCTCTCTTCAAGGAAGCAAACTAGATTGCTTTTCAACAAGGGGAGCTGCATGTCAGAAGCTCCCCGTGAGGAAAAGCAATGCCAGCTCCCGCAGGAGGCAGGGAGCCGGTGGGACCTTGGCTGCATTGGGGCTCCCCCCACAATCCCCAATGAAGAGGCCAGGCCCCAAGTGATGGGGTCCCCAGACCTAGATGTGGACAAGGGAAGGAGGACCATGTGGTCCCCCTTCCTAATGATTAATAAAAACATTCAAGAAATGGGCATGCCCAGAGAGATGGGGTCCTCTGGGCGAATATAAATGAATGGAAGTGGACCGTTTTTTTAAAAGAAAAGTTTGGACTGGCGATCCTAACGCGGCGTTCAGCGTGGCCCCCTAGTGTGAACGTGCTGGGTGCGCGGCCCCCTAATGTGAACTCACTGGGTGCTTTCTTGCCTCGGTAGTAGTAGGGGGTGGTCCTGGGGGGGAGGTCCTGGAGGTGGTGGTGGTGGGTGTTGTGGCCTTCTTGGGTGTCGGAGCTGCATGATCAGTAGCTCTATGACATGTGTTGGTCTTCAGATGTGGCTCTGGGCTGGGCTCCCTTTCATACTGTAGGTAGTCGTCCTTCTTTACACCAGTAAAAGGCAGATGTTAAATTCTTACTGCTAACGCGGCTTGTTGCCTATTTTTGGATCGCATCGGAGATTTGGCTGGTCGCTGAAAATATCGGGAGGTGGTGTTTTCGTGGGGTTTTTTTGCACGGGAACGCCTACCCTGCATATCATTAGCGTTAGTTGTCGCTCTCATTCATGGCGATGTTTTTTGCGGAAGCTATCGCTGGAAAACTGGTGATATCAGCAGTTTGCACCATGTCGAGAATGGGAAGATAATTCTTTCGCCACTTTTGCTGTGCGATAAGTCCTTGAGAATACGCCCCATTGTTTATTTTTTATTGTTTCGTTCAGATTCATGCACCCAGCCGCTTAAAAAAAAAATTATAATAATTTTTGGCCCTGGGGAGTTTTGTGGGATGCCTGGCGCTTACTGGAGGTACTTGGTGGGCTAGTTGGGCCCCAGGGCCCCTCAGGATTGAAGGGGACTAAATCCCCCAATTTACAACGCGCCAGGTGTAGCACCTTTCATGGACATAATCGCTGTTTATCAGTCAAATTAAAAGGTGAAAACAAAGCAGAAGCATTTAAATAATCCCACAGGACTTTTCCCCTTTTGAGAGTCTGTAAAGTCCATGCAAACTACGAATAGCCGCGCCAGGATGCCGCGGCCGGAGGCGCTTAAGAGCGGGCTGTTGCTGCGGCCGAGTGGGGGTGTCAGTTCGTGAGGGCACCTAAAAACACCACTTCTAACCGCCTGCCTGCCTACCCTGATCCACGGACACTCTGCTAATCAGCGCCGCTCTCCCCCGCCGCCGCTCCTGACATCGCGGCCGCCGAGAGGGGGGAGCGAAGGAAAACTACACTGCACAGCGTCCCCTGCTGTTCACGTGACACGAATAGCCGCGTCTGGATCCCGCGCACTGAGGCGCTTAAGAACGGGCTGGTGTTCCCGCCTCGCGGGACGCGCGCGGGCATCACCGGGCTGAGCCCGGGCAGAGAGCGGGCCGTCTGTGGCCGTCGGGGGCCGGAGAAGGCCGGGCTGGGCCGCCCCCCTTTGCATCTGCCGATTGCTGCCACTGGACACCAAAGGTACTGTTTTGCTCGTGTGTGCAAGTTTGAGGACCCAAGGAGGGGATGGTCTCCCCTCCTGCTTGACTATCTGTGACTGCTATTAAGACATTGCTCCTGTTCAAAAGTGATAGTATTCCATCCCCTGTTACTTTTTATTGTCCTGTTGGCTAACTCCTCGCTGCTGCCTAAGTGTTGTTCTCTCTCATCTTCCTCATTGCCTGTGATGGGAAAACGGAAGGTTATGGAGGAAGGGGGCGGCCTGCCAGCAAAGAGGGGAAAAAGGCAAAAAAAAACTCTCATGCTGCTATGAACTGTGTCCTGACTAGAATCGAGGACATAGTGGCAGATTGTGAACTAACTTTAGCTAACAATGGCAGCGCAAACTTAGCCACCTCCGTGCACAAATCCCCTGGTGTCGCATCTAAGCCACAAAAAAAGTGCATTCCAGCTATGTTTAAGAGTAGGAATCCCGAGGGGCAGATCCATGATGTTTTGTCTGTGGCAGGTCCAGGTCCCGATCCTGCCACCCTGGGCCCACCAGAGCAGGGTCCCGGTGAAGGGCCGGGTCGGGATCAAGCTGTGCTTCCATTGGTTCCATGCTCCAATAGGTTTTCTCCACTAGATCCAGAGTACGTAGCTATGGTGGAAACAACTAGAGCATCATTGAGGGGCAATTGTGATGGAGATAATGGAGGGGGGAAACCTTGTGGTGATCCGTGCAGGAACACAGAGCAAGAGCTCTTGGAGAGGATCCAGATTCTGGAAAGGCTGGTGGCAACCCTAACTGTGTTGAGGAAGGTCTGGTACAAGAGATAAAGACCAGAAACCCCGACCCCCCTATCCCTCTTCCACGGGGCCATCAAAACATTGCTAAGGTGGCAACCACTGACCGACAAAGAACATTCTCATCAGTGGTTGCCAACCATGCGATTACTAAGCCAACGGGTGGTGGGATGGTTAAAGGCCTAACAGGTACCTCTGGTTCCCACGTACATTCGGTGAGTAGAAGCTCGCCAGCAGGGCCCCCCAAGGGACAAGGACAAGCTCCATCTATAAGACCTCAGCAATTAGTGGCCCGCTCCATTGTAGAAGCCAATAGATTCCCAATTACCTCGGGTGTACGAGGATCTTTACTAACACGCTCCGCGGCCAGGTCAATTGTGTATATGACCCATGTCCCCAAGCTGGCTGTGGTTGGGGGCTATGAAACCAAGGAGTCAATACACAATAAATCAATTCACTGGCTGAGGCACACTAGAGGGTGCAGGTCTGTCATCAGGGAGGACATGATGAGAGTAAGGCGGATATGTAGGGCTGATTCGACAACGGACTGTGTGGAGTTGGAATTCTTTGACCCAATTATAGCTGAGAACGTATTAACCCTGGACTATAGAACCTCACCTCCTGACCATTCCTCCATCCAGATTCGACGGTTTCCACTGTGGTCACAGGCCCGTGTACCAGATGATTCAGGATTATGCCAAAACGACTGACTAGAGAACACATATACTACTCCTTTGGGCTTTGATTTGTACCCGTGTCTGGTTTCCCAGGACCGAGTCGCTGCAGACTCTGCGATTAGTGATGAGCTGTTGGTTGGTAAGGATACCAGTGTGGGAAGAGGGCTAACCAACAACGATAACACCAGTAAGAAAACATTGGGGGTAATCCGGTTTACATCTTGGAACATAGCAGGCCTACAAAGAAATCTAGTTGACCAGGACTGGAATGATTTCATAGGAAACTATGATGTCATTCTATTCTAGGAGACATGGAGCCTGGTTCCTTTACACAAGCCAGGCTTCACTACATACCACATCCCTGCAATTACATCAGGCAGAGGGCGCCCGTCAGGGGGGCTCACCATTTGGTTGAGCATTGAGTTGAACCTCCAAGTATTGCAGAATGACACTCCATCTCAGGACATTTTACACATCTCAGTGAAAGGGATTGAGGTTAACAAACCCTTGGAAATCTTTAACATTTATGCAAGAGGGTCTAAGGGTGCCCAGTCAAGCTCCATTATATCAGTTCTTGATACTGAACTGTTGACTTTAAATTCAAACACAGGGATTATTGTTGCTGGCGATTTCAACAGCACCTTTGAGCCCCTGTGTAATGAAGATATCCTGGGTATAGGGGATGTGGATTCAAGGAGGGCTATCCCCCAACTAACTCTGGCTCCTATCAAGAGATGGACGCAGAGACCGGTCCAAATAAGCGCCTTAACGCTTGAGCACAACCTGAGAGCAGCGAATGGCAGAACTAGATCCGATCCAACGGGAGCTTTTACTTATAATAGCTCTAGGTCCCCATCACGCATTGATTATATAATGCTCGACGTGGGGTCATGGGCCGACCTTATTGACATGGAGGTGGTCCCTAGGTGCAATAGCGACCACAACCCACTATGTATGCAGTGGAGGCGTGCACAGGATACTACTTCCATTGAACTGTCTGGCCCTTTGAGACAGCAGACTAGGGAGGTAATTCCTTCTAACTCCTGTTGTCATTTGAGATGGAATAAGGTGGCAACCCAGGAACTCACCTTGGGAAACATCAAGGGTGTTGTTAATTCTAGTACTCTGGAACTGGACAAAATAATGAATTCCCTCCCAGTGGCACCCTTGGAGTCCCAGCTTACGAACGTTTACAACAAGACAATGGGGACGATAGGTGAGTTCTTTCTGGTTAAGGAGAAAGATGGTTGCAAGTCCTCTCGCCCAAAGGCCACCATTCCATGGTATTCTGGGGCCTGTAGGAAAGGGAGACAAGATCTGACAAAGGCCCTAAGAGCAAAAGACCAACTAAGTATAATCAGGGCACGGAAAATTTATTACCGAATGGTCGCCATTGCCAGACGCCTATGGGAGGAAAAACATTGGCAAGAACTGAAATCTGCTGCCGTGATGAAAGATTCCGCCAGATTTTGGGACCTAATTAGTACTGAGGCCAGAAATGGGGCCAACCCGATGGCAAACCACATAGTCGGGCGACAATGGTTTGACCATTTTCACGCTCTATATTCCTGTGAGGCTGGGGATTTATCCACGGAGCAGGAGATGGGGCCAATCAACCCAGGGCCAACTCCCCAGGGGGAAACGTTTTGGCTAGATGAGGTGTTATCGGCAATTACAACAATTGCCCCGGGCAAGGCCGCCCATCTCGATGGCATCCCGGTGACCTTTTGCTATATGACAAAGATCTCTGGGCCTGCTTCATACTCCGAATCCTCAATCTCGTAGCGTGCGGCCACCCAGTGCCCGATTCATGGAAGGGGGCTTTGGTAGTGACCATTTATAAGCAGGGGGACCGGGAGGACCATGCCAACTACAGACCGATCAGTTTGATCGATGTGATCCAGAAAGTGGTTGGCAGGGTCTTATTGGTCAGATTAAGGTCATGGATCGATGAGGAGGGCATTTTATCTCAATTCCAGGCAGGGTTCAGACAGGGGATTGGCACAATGGACCAGGTCTTCAGATTTCTTGCTCTCTACTGGAAATCTGTTACGATCAAGAAGGGAAGCCTGTATTTGGCCTTTATTAATCTACAAACGACCTTCGACCTGGTCCCTCGGGCCAAGCTATGGCAGGCCATGTCTGACCCCGGGGCTCCTGCCCCAATCCTGGAACTCATTAAACGACTCCACGATGGGAATTATGCGAGAGTGAGATGGGACAATCAGAGCCAACTGACTGAGAGGATTGCGGTCAATAGAGGGGTCCGTCAGGGTTGTGTTATGGCCCCGACCCTGTTCTCTCTCTTTGTCAATGGGGTGGTTGACCATTTGAGGGAGGACGGGCCGATGCGCCAACCCTGGCTGGGGAAAAAATCCCCACGCTACTTTTTGCGGACGACACTCTCTTGATTTCAAAAAGTCCCATGGGGCTACAAAAATTGCTTGACTGCTTCGCTCAGTTTTGCGACGCCAGAGGTTTAATTGTAAACACATCAAAAACTAAACTTATGGCCCTGGCACCGTCGAAAAACTTTAAAAACTATTTCAGACTGAATAACTGCCCCCTGGAACTCGTAGAAGCCTTTGATTACTTGGGAGTGAGAATCAACAATAGGATGAACTGGTCCTCTCACCTGGCCAAGATGCTCCCTAATCACAAGCGAGTAGCAGGAGCCATCGATAAACATCTGCGCCTCTCTTATAGCCGCCCAGTAGGCCCTGCTATCAAGATCTATGAGGGAAAAGCCCTCCCCTCATCGCTATATGGAGCGGAGCTGTGGGGCTTTGAGAAAGTTAAAGATCTGGTCAGGTCAGAGAACAAGTTTTTTAGAGACCTGCTCTCGCTTCCCCCATCAACCCCACTAGTCCAGCTCCGCTATGATTTGGGGAGTCATCCAATTAATGAGGTGGCAAGATTGCGTCCTTTGTTGTTTTGGACGCTGCTTAGAAGGTCTCCCGAGTTGTGCCAATATGCCATCGCTCTTACCGAATTGATTGAACTCGACACTGGCAAAAAGGTAGCCTGGCTATCCAATTTGAAACAACTAGTGGGAGATATCGGATTGGGAGAAACATGGGTAAGCCAAGAACCACCGCCTAAAGCTGTGGTAAAAAAAGGCATACTGGGATTGGGTGGCGACAACAGAACTCAGAACTAAGAGCTATGGATCGCTGACAGAATCCTTTTTGAGAGTCAAGTCAGTGACTAAACTAGAAACCTTTCTGGATCTCATTGAATCCCCGAAAGATAGGGCTCTATACCTGAAGTTTCGGTTTGGCACCCTACCAGTAAATGATTTCAAAACCAGGCTGGGGGAACAGGGGGGGGAATGTTCTGGGGTGTCCGGGTTGCCCTTCGCCCACGGAATCGGTGGCCCACTTTCTCTTCGCCTGCCCTGCGTATGGTCAGACCAGGAGGAGGTGGCTAAAACCAGTTTGTTCCAACCTGGGTTGTAGAGATTATAGGGTAGCATTGCGTATCTTGGGATCGGAGACCGCGATTCCAAGCCTAACATGTGGGCTGGCCAAATACTTGGGTTGTGCCTGGTTGAGAAGGATGAAATTGTGTGAGAAGACCCAACCACTGGCTGTGGAGTTGATGATTGTTATCCCGAATTGACGTAGACTTTGTCCTCCTACGATACACTGCTCTCTACCCTTTTTAACAATGTATGATCAGTCAATCTGTGCCATAAAATGTGTGTATTGTACACCATGGATGAACTTTTAACATATCATAGTTTTATTGTGTAAATGCTTTTTAATATGTTTTTTAAAGTTTTTAAACAAGGGAAAAATAACAAACTTTTATGATATTGCATATTGAATAAAGTTATACATACAAACTGCATAACTGATCTTAATTGATTTTGTCCATGATACAACACGGATACATCTTTCTGAGCGATATCAATAACAGATGAAACAATATTATCCAAGGTGTAATTGCGTGAAGACAGTGTACTGATGCTATTGTCGACCAAAGCAAGAACTTTTTCTAAATTCGCCTGCATAGAGAAATTCCTTTTTTCTAGGGGCTCTAGGATCTGAGAAAAAATCAGCCAAATTAATGTCACTCCACAAGAGTGATAAGTGTTGTTTTACTGACTACAGAGGGAATGTTCCAACCATTTTTGGCACAATTTACCCACTGAGTATGTGGTGACAGTATTTGAATTTGGAAAACAAGGATCCCATCTAGTCTGTGTGAAACCAGGTGTTACATTTTAAAAACACAGTTGGCATGCATTTGAACTTGTTGGCCAGACCAACCAACTAGATTGGTCAATTTCAGAAATATTAAAAATGTCATTGCGAAACAAAGCTTGTAATACTTCGATCTATAATTAGTTTGTGCACACCAATTGTGATATTCTGCTAAGTAGGGAATGGATGGGATATTCAAATGTTTAGCATTCGCCAAGACAAAACAAGTGGTCTAGTATTCTGTATCATTTAAAAATAAAATTTGAGTCGGAATCAGGCAGTCACGATGCAGACCTTCAGTGCCCTGAACCTGTCAAGCTTTGGAGCCCCAAATTGATTTTAAATCAATTGTGTCTTTCCAGTGATCATAACCTTGTTTGGCCAATTTAGTTGTAACAGAAGTGGAATAGATCACTTTATGGGTAAGAATAGATTTGGGCTGCGATGATTAATGCAATTTAAAATAATAGGATTCTGGATTAGATATGTAGTAGTTGGTAAAATGAGCAAGCTTATTCCAAAATGCTTTAGAACTCCCTTGGCAGAGAGCCTAGATGGTAGGTTTACATCATAGGAACCGCATATCTCTTCTCCAAGGAAAGGTCTCTCTCCAAGTGTTATTTGGCCGTTAGGGTCATTCTCGGCATTGCTACATTAGCATGAGCTCAACTGCCATGATGCTGCCTTTGCGTACGTTACTATATGACTTTATTTTGCGAGACTCCGTTTGTGCCTTTCACATGAGAACTGTCTGCTTTCTGCGTTCTCTACTGTTCCTGGTGTTTAGTCTGAATATGATGTGCAAGGTCGATAAACATACCCCTTGTTATTCTGTTCTGGTCAGGCCCTAGCACCTAGACAAAACATTCTAAACGCAGCTGCCCTGCTGGAAAGCTTGTACTTTGATATTACGGAGATGCATGTTGTTCACACACAGTTGAAGAGAGACGTTTCTTTGGAGAAGAGCTATGCTGTTCCTATGATGTAAACCTACCATCTAGGTTCTAAGGTATGGGGGCTGCTGACAAAGCCCAGAGATCTTCCTTTATATATTAAACCTCAACTTACCAAGAGGAGGGTGGTTAGGCCTTAAAGTTCTTTTTCCACTGTCTGTATTTGATGACATACCCCTTCATATCTATGGCATTGTAACAATGCCAACTGTTCTGGTTTATGCATTTTGTTGCTGGTAGTGGCTCGTATAGTGCATGATAGAGCATGATAGTCAAAACAACATTTTGAACTATGCAGTGACTCTGACAATCCTTATTGTGAACAAGTATGAGTGAGTGAGCGAATTCCTGAGAGAGTCGGGAGTGTTGTGTTTTGTGTTGCCTAATCATTTGTAGCTTCGTAATTATGTAGGAGAACGAATGAGACACTGTAGCTAGTCAGTTTTGGGATTTTGGGTACTAAGGAGGTAGGAAGGTACAACCCCTATACACCGAGGTCCTATTTTCCCGCGCATATTTCTGTGTATGTGCAGAATCCCGCAACATGGCGCCACCAACGTTTGGTCTGGTTCTTATCTGAGAGACTCCTCAGTAGAGCTTGTGTTTGTTCACAAACCCCTCACTTTTGTTTCCGGAGACAGCTGTGATGGTGCAGCCTCCTATATTGTGATATTTTATATAGGTTTTTCCAGCTTGAATTTTAAAAGGACTTTCTCTTTCTTTTAAACTTTTTGTTGCGCTGCCACGCACAAGATATTGTTTTCTGCTATTGATTATGGCGTTTGTTATTGGGCCTCCTAACCGCGCATCGCTCAGGGCTTATCTATCTCAGATCAGATCAAACAAGCTTTATTCGATGAATAGTCATAAAAGCACTTAACATTATATATATGTTATACACAATACAAATGTCACACACAGAAATATAAAATGAGCTTGTTCAGCCAATAAGCGATTACAAAAATCTTTTTTTTAAAAACATTTTTATTTGCGTTTTATCATAACTCAACAATACAATCATGTTGTCAGCAGTTCGCACATCCATGCCTCCCACCTCCCTCTCCCCACTTTACATCTCTAATAAGATCCATATCGAACCGACTCAAAGTCCAAAGTACCGTGTTGCAAATGTCTCTTGGCTTCATACATTGAAACCTCCCGTGTGTACTCATATAGGCGTTCATTTTATTACTTTTCAAATCTCCCTCAGAGCCCTCCATCCAATCCATGGTAAAGTCTCCATCTGCCCCAGACCTTGCGGAACTTCTTCGGGGATCCCCTCGGTTTATAAGTGACCCTCTCCGCAGCCATGTATAGGTCTAACCCTCTCCTCCATTCATCTAACCTCGGCGTTTCTGGTGCCCCCCAGTGCTTGGCTATGTCTCTTTTTGCCACCACCAGTGCCAATACCAGGAAAATCAGTAGGGGTCGCGCTAGATCTTCATCATGTGTCATGCCTTAGAGGGCCAGCCTGGGCTCCGGTTGGAGAGGGGTCTCCAGTACCGCACCCAGCTCTTCAAAAACTTTACTCCAATACTCTTGTATCTTGCTGCACACCCATAAGATGTGGTAAAAGTCCCCGTCTATGTCTCTGCATCTAAGGCACCTCAAGTCTACCGTCCTACCCATTTTATGAAGCCGCACCCTGTTGTAGTAGGTTCTGTGAAGCACATTAAATTGAATGAGGCGTAGCCAGGACTTAATTGCCACCTTCCTGGGATGCATTAGCACCACTTCCCAGTCTTTACCCTCCATATCTCCCATCTCAGTCTCCCACGTCCTTCTGAGCATGGCCAGGTCACCTAGCATGTTATTTGTTAAAGTTTTATATGTAAGCGAAACCGCTTTTCCCTGGATCTGCTCCTGTAGGAGCCGCCCCTCCAGTGGTGCATATTCCGGGAGCTCATCTGATTGGATTTTTTGGGCACGCCAAGCATGTCTCAGTTGTGCGTATTTGAAGAACTGCGTGTGATGCAATCCAAAGTCCGATCTTAGAGCCATAAATGGTTTCAGCTCCCCCTTGGCCACTATGTCCACCAGGGTGGAGACCCCTATATCATCCCACCTCTGGAAACCTTTTAATTTGTTCAGTTCCGTCAGCCACGTACAGTGGCAGATCAGCGTTTGTCGTGTGGGTGTCCTCCCCCAGCCCATGCGTTTCATCGCCTTACTCCAGAGTTGCAGAGTAATTCCCGTAGCTGGGAGGAGCTGCCCCTGCCTGGCGCCCCCATAAAGGTAATACATCAAGGGTCTAGATGACATCTTGTGTCTTTCAAGGGCATAAGTGGGGTGGTCTGCCTGCGCATGTAGCCATTCGTTTATTGGGGCCATGTGTTGCGCCCAGTAGTGTGCTTCCAGGTTCGGGAGTCAGATCCCTCCGCTGTACTGATGTCTCTGAAGAGTATTCAGTGCCACTCTGGGCTGTTTACCCAGCCAAAGGAAGGCCCTCAGGTCAGCATGTATTCTCGTGAACACTTTTTGTAGGAGCAGATAATATTTGTTCTGCAAGGCGTATAAAAACTTGGGCAATGTGATCATCTTGTACATTGCCGCCCGACCCAAAAGCGTAAGTGGAAGCTTCCTCCAGCGGGTCATATCCGCTATAGAGTTCACTATAATTCGTTCCAGGTTCTGTCGGTACGACAGCTGTCGGTCCAGGGTGACATACACTCCAAGATACTTAAAGCCCTCTATTGTCGTCAACAGTCGTCTTGGGAGTTCCGGACAGTTTCCCCGCCCCCTGGGATCGTAGAGAACCGATTTGTGCCAGTTGATCTGGTAGCCCGCGTACTTTCCATATTGCTCCAATTCCAAGAACATTTCCGGTATCGTTGGCTCTGGGTAGGTGATGTACAATAGGATGTCGTTTGCGTATAACGATATTTTCTCTTCTGCAGTATCCATCTCCCCCCTTCTGAAACCCCTAATGGCTACGTTCTGGCGTATCTTAGCTGCCAGCACCTCTATCGTAAGCGCAAAAAGGAGGGGGGACAATGGGCAACCTTGTCGGGTTCCCCTGCGGACTTGGAACTCCCGCGACAGAACCCCGTTCACTCTTACCCTGGCTCTAGGTTCAGTGTACAGCCGCTGAACCCATTTTCGATATTTGGGGCCAAAGCCGAATTTCTGCAGGACACCCTCAAGAAACGGCCAATGAACAGCATCAAAGGCTTTCTCTGCATAAAGGGATAGGAACCAATGTGGGTCCTCCCTCCCTTGGACCTCTTGCAGCCAGTTGTGGGTGCGCCGGAGATTCAACCTGGTGGCTCTATCCGGATGAAATCCCGTTTGATCCGAGTGTACTAGATCCGGTATCACTGATCGGAGCCGCCGCGCTAGGATCGTCGCCAGAATTTGCTTCTGTATTCAAGAGAGAAATGGGGCGATATGACGCACAGTCCTCTAGTGGTTTCCCCTCTTTATGTATTGGGATTATTATTGCCAAGCTCAGATCTGGGGGGAGTCTCCCTTCTTGCAATGCCCCCTCAAAGAGTACCTTCAGATGGCGTGTCAGAAGGTCTGCCGTGTGCTTAAAGAACTCTGCCGGCAACCCGTTTGGGCCCGGAGTCTTACCAGGTCGTAATTTGGTCAGGGCCTCAGAAATGTCATCCAAAGTGATGTCAGACTCTAGGGCTTGAAGGGCCTCGGGGGTCAGGGTCAGTAATTCTATTTGTTCCGTATACTGTAGGGCCTCCTCGCATGTCCCCAGGTCTCTGGCCCTGTAGAAGAGTTCGTAGTGGTCAGCAAAAGTCTCTGCAATTTGAGCATCAGTTCTAATGAGCAATCCCTCTGGGTCTCTGAGTTGCTCCACCCATCTGGCTGTGCACTCCTTTTTACTTAGCCACGCCATGAGTTTGCCTGACTTATCCCCCACATCATATAGGCGGTGCAGGGTAGCCAAGGCCTGTGTTCTGGCCTCTCCTGTTACCAGTTCCCTATATTGTTTCTGTTGGTCCGTCAGTGTCCTGAGTGTCTCGGTATCCTTTGAAATCTGGTATTCCCTTTCTAGGTCTAGAATAGTCACTTCCAACGCAGCAGTTTCAGCGTGAAGCTTTCTCCTCTGCTCCGCCAGTCTGTTTTGTGCCCTGTCCCGCATTACTGTCTTTAGTGCCTCCCAGAATGTCACCCCGGAGGTGACCGTCCCCTCATTTTCAGCAATATATACCTTCACGTCTGCTCTCAGGCCCTTCAAAGTAAATAAGTAAAGTAAATGTTTTATTTGCACAATTAATTAAAATCGTTGCACGATGTACAGTCAAAGAGTAACCTTTAAGGATTAAAAGTTTAAAAAGTTTAAAGAAAGAGGGGAATATAAAAATCAATTAAAAAACAGAGAGGTTGCTAATTAAAAAAAAGGGCACAAGAATGTCACAGGAGGTAAAGGAATTCAAGCTTTGACAGAGGGAAGTTTCAGGGAATTAATTTCAGTAATAAACTTAACAAAACGCGCTGCCAACTGCGGTGAGTCTCCCCTCATAAATGCTTCTAGTGCTTCCTGGCAAGTCCTGATATTTAGTAGGAGCCAGAGTGGGCGCAACCAAAAGTTTCTTTGGACTCGAAGTTCTCGGCAAATGCACAGGATATGGATAAGGTTTTCCTCATCCTGTTTGCAGAAGCGGCATTGTGAGGATGCTTCTTTCCTGTAACCTTGGCCGAACTTGTATGCCATCAGCGGTATTAAACCGAATCGGAATCTCATCAATTGAAGTTTTATGTGGACTTTCACAGAGGATGCAAGGTACGGCGGAAGGATTTTCGAGGTGTATAATTTGGAGGCCCAGGAATCATGGAAGAGCTGGTTGACCCGTTGCTCATCAAGGTCATTTGAAATAATTTTTGCTTGCCTGGTTAAGAGTTTTGTTTTCGCCTCAATGGGCAGCGAAGAAAGCCATATGTCTTTTGCTTTGAGGGATTCGAGGTATGACATCAAATATTTATTCCACGATGTTTTCGGGTTGCTGAAAACTGACCATAAACAGCTCTTTAAGGTATGAGCACTGGCTTGTTTAGTTTTTAAACAGTAGCTGATGAAACGTGCACTCATAATCCATCGCTGGGAGGATAGCAAGAATTATTTTCTAATTTGGGCATGAGCAGTTGTATTAGGGAGTCGGAAAACCCTGCGATAGCAAGACGATTGCGCTCTGTCCAGCCAAATGTTCATTTTATCCTTAAAGATTATTGCGCCAAAGGAGATTGTGGGGAGTAGTTTTGCAGTAATCAGTTTTGTTAATGGTACTAAATCCTGGGAGAGCAAAGTACTTTTCGTTCTTATGAAAGCCCCTTCTAGGCTTCGTGCAACAGCCTGCATTTCGGTTAGGTGCACGGAGGATCTCCCTTTGTGATCAATCCACACACCCAGGTACTTATAAGCAGTGACAGTTTCCAGTCTCTTTCCTACAATAAACCATGCGTTCTTTTTGTTTTTCCAGTGGATATTGTCATTGCTTTAGTTTTGGTGACATTTATTTCGAGCATGTACATGTTGCAGTACTGGGTTAGGGAATTAAACAGACTTTGGAGGCCCACCTGGGTTTGATCTAGCAGGCCCTTCAAAACATTTGCGTTCTGTAGGTCCCAAGCCGTCAGCCTCCAGGAACCTCTCCTCTTATTCCGTCCCATTCCCACCCTTGCTAATAATGGGGAGTTATCGGAGATCCCTCTCGCCTTATATTCTGCTGTGTCGTCCACTGTCAAGTTTTGCCTGGACATAAACAGGTAGACCAGTCTCAAGTACACTTTATGCGAGCCCGAGAAAAAGGAGTAGGTCTTCTGATCAGGGTGTAGCCATCTCCAAAGATCTGTAAGCCCTACGTTGTCAATCATTTGGAATAGGGGAGTCAGGGCCCGATCTCTGGACACCGTTCCCGTTCGGTCCAGCCCTATGTCAATCACATCATTAAAATCTCCCCCAAGAATCTGTGTGGTGTCAGCTGTATCCAGTAGTATATCTGCCACCTTCTTGAGCGTGCTGGCCTGGAGTTTTGGAGGGGCATACAGTGAGAGTATTGTGTACTTGTGTCTGTTCCATGTCCCCTTAACACCTACATATGTCCCCTGTGGTTCTGTCCACGTCTGAGCTATACAAAACGGAGTGGTCTTTTTTACAATAATTGCCACCCCTCTCGAGTCCGTGGTATATCCTGCATGTGCTAATACCTTGTACTGCCCCCTGGCTAGAAAGGTACAATCGGTCCCTTTAAGGTGGGTTTCCTGCAACAGCGTTATGTCGGGGTTCAGTCTTTTAATGAACGAAGTCACCAACCCCCTCTTAATCTTACTGCCAAACCCGTTAACATTCCAAGTCAGGACACTGAAGCCCCTTTGGTCTCTGCATTGTGTCCCGTGCTCACCCGCCAGTCTGAGGTGTGTGTTGCATAGTGTAATAGGTCTTCTGTGTGGAGGCGTCATTTGGAGTACTGAGGTGTGCGGCCACCGTAACATGATTGTCCCCCCTCCCATTCCCAACTCCCCCCCTCTCCTCTGTCCATCCCCCAATCGGACTCCTGTCCCTCAACCCCCTTTAACTGGAAACATCCATAACTACCCCCCACGACCCCACCCCACTCCCCCCCCCCCTTTAGTCTCAGCTTCCACAGAACTAAGACTGCTGGCGGAGTAGGTCTGTCGCCCTCCATTGGGCCCCCCACTCAATTTTGAAAGAACATAGCATAGCAATAAATAACAAATAAGAAATGAAAAAGGGGTGTTTTTAACATGCGTGCTCCCTCAGTGATGAGCTGCTTTCACTGGTACCAGTCCTGTCCCCCCTCAGTAATGCGAGTCTTGTGTCCCATTGCCCAGATCTTCCACCTGGCCGGGCGTTTCTTTCTGAAGCTCCCGGATAGCAGTCTCCAGGGGATGTAAGGAGCGTCCTTCTGAGTCCTCCGGGTCCGAAGTTCGGCCTTCCGAGTTGTCTCCCTCTTCGGAGCCCTCTTGATTGGCCAGACAGGTAAATCTTGATACGGACGCCACTGCTTTCCCCGCCAAGAATGTTGAGTTCCGTCTGTTCCGTCCCGAGATGTCGACTCCCGGGTACGGCATGGTCTGCGTACGTCTCCTTGCTCGTGGCTTTTTGGGTCTTTGCGCCTTGGGGGGGCTGCTCCTAAAGTTGGCGGCCGCCATCCCGTCCCTTATCCGGCGACCTTCGTCTGTAGCCCCTCTGGGTACTAGACGTGCCTCGAGCCACTGCCAGGCCTCTTCTGGTCGGTTAAAGAAATGTGTCTTGCCCTCAAATATAACTTTCAATTTCGCTGGGAAAAGCAGCATATACGTTATGTGCAGGTCTCTCAATTTAGCTTTTATTGTATCAAAAGAGCGTCTTAGTTTCCGGACCTCCTGGCTATAATCTGGGAAGATCATTATGTTTGTGTTTTCTAGCCGTATCTCTCCCAGCTTCCGGGCCTCTCTGAGTATTAGGTCTCTGTCCGCAAAATTCAGGAAATGTGCGATGACCGGTCGCAGCCTAGTTCCCTCCGGTGGTTTCGCCAGTAGCGCTCTGTGTGCCCGATCGATGATGAAACAGTTCGAGAATTGTGCCTGCGGGAACGTCATCCTCAGCAAGGAGTGTAGATAAGTCACCATGTCCACCCCCTCGATGCCTTCTCTAAATCCCACAAAGCGGAGATTGTTGCATCGCGCTCTGTTTTCCGTGTCGTCCACTTTCCAGAGCAGTTGCCGTTGTGATGCTTGAAGCTCCGCCATGTCCTTCCTTAGAGTGCTGAGGGAGTCTTCTGCCTCACTGATCCGTGTCTCCGCTGTGGTCACCCTCTCCGTTAGTTTTCGGAAATCCTGGCGCAGGAGCAGCACCTCCGAGGCCACTTCGCCTATTTTGACCTCCAAGGCCGCCCTCGAGTCTTGTATGTCCGTTCTGAATGCTTGTATCACCTCCAGCAGGATTGCAGTGTCTGACCGTGCACCAGAGTTCACCGGGGCCGCCTCTCTCTGTGGTCTGGCCATGGCGCAGTTGTCTATGGTCTCCTGCCGCGCCTGCTTGGGTATCGGGTCTCTTTTCCCCATCTCGTCCTCCTTTAGGGCCCATGTCCTCTTGATGGGTCTCTCTCGTGCTCCTCACCAGATGGGCATCTGTCGCCAGAGAGGAGAGGTGCAGCAGGCGCGTCAGCCTTCCCGGATCCTTTTAGCGGTATTGGGGTGGCGTGGCGACGGCACCCGGTCCCACTGTCATCCCGCCTTGATTCCGCAGTTTGGGGCCTGGGTTCGTCAAGCAAGAGCTCCTCTTCTACTAGGGCGCCTCGCGTCTTCCCTGCGGTTCTGGGTCTCCTGTGTCACCGTGGTCCCCTGCCGCCGTCTGCCGGTCCCGTGACGTCGGCACCCCGCACCCCCGTGTAGTGTCGTACTGCGGCCTTCTGTCGGAGTCTTCTTTGGGTGTCCCCGTAATTGGCATCGCTGTGAAGGCCTGATGGCATCCTCTAAGGCCTCCATGTCGCTCTCTCCGCTCCCGGCCTTATTCCCCGTGTAGGCGCAGCGTGGCGGTTACAAAAGGGGGGTGGGGGGCAGCCGGTCACTCCGCTCTACTGATGCCCTCTGTATTTGGCCGCCGCCTGGTGCCCCTAGGCCTCAACTCCCAGGCCTTTGCCGAGTTCCAGTGTCTAAGTCCTCAGGCGTGGGCCCGTTTTATCTCTATGTCCCCTGCAGGGCCCCCGGGGCCTCGCTTGTCCCTCTTTGCCGCCGAGGGCCGTCCCAACATGGATAGGTGCAATCCGCCGTGTACACCCGGCCCCCACTGGCATCCAAGAGCAGGTTATATGGTGGACTCTGTCAGGAGAGGAGTCGTGGGCCTCCCCAGCCCGATGTGGAGAGTGCTCAGGGGCTCCGGTCAGGCCCAGGTGCCTGCTATGGGGCTCAGACCATCCAGAGGCTCTGGCGCTGCTGAGGAGGCGCCTCTCCCAGTCTCTCTGTTCTGTGGCAGCGCTCCGCCACCCTCCAAACGCCGGTAGGTCGGGGGCCTGGATCAAGCCCTCAGCGCACTCGGCACCCGCCCCGCGTCTCCGGCCGGCATCTTAGTGTAGTCCACAGGTGCTGCCGGGTCCCCAATCTCCTCAAGTGTCCTGCCTCCAGGTCTATGCGGGATTCGTAGGCGTTCCGCTGTGCCACCCACCTTCCCTAGCCTGAGGACGCTGCAAATAGGTGGGCGAGGAACAAGGCGTTACCGCACTAGATTCATTCCGACACCGGCGGCGGCCATCTTGGTATAGTCGGGCCTCGCGATCGGGAGATGCTGAGTCGGAGTTCTCTGCCCGTTCACCGAATTTCTTCGAGTTTCGTGCTGCTATAGGGTCTCGGACCCCTGTAAACCCATTTCCATTATGTTGGGGTAACAGGACTATGTATCACCAGATCTTGCAACAGCTCATCGGGAGCTCCGCAAAGGCACTTCTTAGCCGGCCATGTTGCTGGCCACCGCCATTACACAAATCTTGTGGTTCAGCAATAATTCATGATTTTCTTAGGGCAATCCCTATTAAAACAATTAATCAATCCTAACACGGAGCATCTCATTTTCTAAAACACTGTGTCTGAAAAATTCATAGAAAGTACAATATATAGAGATTCATAATGTTGGGGAACACTGCATTAAAAAGATTTACATAGACATTCAATACCATTAAGCCAGAGAAATAATTTAACTCATTTTGCATGCATATTTTAAATAGAGATACACTTCGACCTAATTATCCACATCCACCCTAAGATATTTGACGACTGCTAAGAAAATTGGGGATGTGGTATTGGATCGCAAGATTCTTTCAGCTCCCAGACCTACTACTTGTCCCCAAGAGTTTACATATGGGCCTAAACCACACCCTTCGAGGGGTTTCATAGGCTGGGAAGGCAAATAACATGTGCACAAGTGATTCAGTGCCAGCCAAGCAGCTAGGACACTTGCTATCCGATGTTTTGTTCCACCTTAGTGTGAAAGACCTTAAGGGCAGCTTGCCCGCTCTCAGCTGGAAATAAAGCTTCCTGTCTAGTGGTTTGGTGACAGTGTCCCAGTATTCTTCAAACCTGGGGTGGGTTTGAATTCCAAAGATTTTCCTACTAATGAGGTTGAATCACTAACTCTTAGGGCATTTACTGTGATCGACTCCCAGTACTTTTCTTTTAAAACCTTTTTTTGTTGAAATGCAAGCAGTAGTGGGGTCGTCCCATAGCAAAGACATACCAATTTTGGCTAAGATATCTTTGATACCACGTAGCCAACTGATTTTGTGAAAAGTATCAGTTTTTATAATGCCCATAAAACCCTCGGCGTAGGGTGCCAATTCTGTTGTTGTCCACAATCTAATCCAATACAGCAATATACGTAGCTTAGCGGTGTCAAGAAGGGGTTTTCTCCAAAGGTCATAAAACAACGGACACAAAGGAGTACTTTGTGGGAATTTAGTGATGCCCCGCAGGAACTTGTTTTCTGAAACGCTAAGTTTAGACAGGTTCTCTAGCCCCCATAGTTCTACACCGTATAGTGCAGAGTTTACTACTTTTGCGTTATATACTTGGAGCACCATTCCAATAGGTTCCGTGAGGGGTTTCGTTATGCTCAAGGCGTAGGGCCCCCGACAATTGACGATGTATCAGCGTTGCCATATCAATCTGATGATTCCACTTTATGTCGCTCTGTATGTTCACCCCTAAATATGTGAACTCAATAACTTGCTCCAGTGGGCAATTATTCATTAAAATGCCACCTTTAAAAACTCTGTGTTGGTTTAAAGTCATGAGTTTTGTTCTCGACACATTGACTTCGGGACCAAGAGCGGAGAAGAATTCCTCAAAAATGGTCAAAGCTCGTTGGAGCCCACTCGAAGTCTTCGAAATTATCAGTGTGTCGTCCATGAACATTAAGATAGGGATTTTAATCTCTGCTAAAATCAGGGCATCTGTGTTCACAAGTGTCATGCAATCAACTATCCCGTTAATAAAAACAGTGAACAAAGGTCAGGCCATAACGCATCCCTGGCACACCCACACTCAACGGGAAATGAATCAGTCACCTGCCCCTGAGAACATGTAACGGATAATGTAAATTAATCAATGTCAACAGTGTTTAGATTGTGAGGAGCGACTGACCGTGTATTTAAGTATACTAACTAATTTTCAGATTATATCATTAGAGACAATTTAAAGTATTACTCGATTTAGAAATAAAGATGGCACTCATAATTCGGTCTATACATGAACCTGTTGTGAATATATCTCTGAAATGGTCCCTCATTTGTGTCGAGATAGATAAACAGGAAGGAGCAAAAGTCCCCTTGTCAGTTTCCATATAAATCACTCTAGAACGGAGAGTCCTTCCTTAGTGTCGCCCAATTAAAGAGGGAGTCGCGAATCAACACTGCAGAGAGACGACCGGTTAGGAAAATGAGAAAGTCGCCACAAAACGTAAGTGTTGTGAGCCAGCTTAGATAGTTTACAAATGCGATATACCTAGAACGCGGTCCTCACGAAAGCGGGTCATGTTTGTATATTCCAGACCTCGGGGTGAGAAGAATGCGCAAGGCGGAGGTCTCCACGCGTGATTAATACTAAACAATTCAGTAACGCTTGAAACGCCAGCAGAGTAAGTTATTTTCCGCTCGCGTTTACACACCATAATGAGTCACACTATTGGTTTATTTATTTTATAGTGGTCTCTTTTCTATAGAGTCTGCAGGCTTGAGGTTGATCGACCAAATAATACCGCCATTTTCTGGATTTACATGTCAGCAGAGAGTGGACTATACACAGAAAAAAGAGCCCATGTAAATATTGCTCCATTCTAAATACTCGGTAAATACTATTTTATTTTAATAATGCTATTTAGATTAACCAGACTTGGCAAAATATATGTGACCAATAATTAAAGAGAGTGTCCACAAAAACGAGCCCAGGATAACATACTTTGTTCTGACTAGTTTAATTTGAAAAGGTACTAAATATATAGTAGATTACTAGGGTCAGTCCGCTCACAGAAAGATCATTTTATAAACTATGTTGGATTAAATGTTCATTTGTAAATATGTAGATAGGTACTTTTTGATATTAATTCAAAGACCCCTAAAAATGATGTCTGTTTTCCTTCTTTTTTAATTGTTTTTTGTACAGATGGATTGTAAATAGCCCTAGTCCTGAAGAGGCCTAAATTGATTGGCTGAAACGCGTCGACTAGATAAGAGACAGCAGATACATATAAATAAGTTTGATTAATTTGAATAGTGTGTTGAGGGATCTTTAAGACATTGGGTTTAAATTGGTTCGACCTAATTGTTTTCCTCACTTGAATCTGCTTGATCTCAATAGGAATGTCTGTTTAATGATTTGATGTGACATCCTAATTGGAAACGAAGGGCTTATATTCTATTGTATATATGTAAAAAATGTGTATATATACAAATGTGTTTTGAAAATGAAAAATGAGAGATATATAAACTTGTTTATTTGACAGAAAGAAGAAAAGAAAAAATAAAAAGTATTCAGTAACAACAGTCAATGTGTCCATGGGTCATGATGAGATAGGAGACTAACACAAAAGAGATAATATAAACTTTAGTGTGGTGATAGTGATACAAACACTAATATAGGGAGTACTTCATTTTTATTCCTTATGATTGCAAAATAGAATACATATTGTATACCGAGGTACCAATTTGTTTATTTGAGCCCCTGAGAACCCCAGCATATTTTTGCATAATTACCCTCGTGCAATCTTTTTAAAAGTGTCAAAAGTTTGATGGGCAGCCCTAGTTCGTTAAGGGTCGCCCATAGTCTAGAAAGGGGAACAAGATTGAAAGCCGATTTCAGGTCCACAAAGGCAGCATACATGCTGCCTTTGCCGAGGACCACCACCTTCCAGTGTAGTAAAACAAATCAGAACACCTGATCAATGGTGTTTGTGGATGCATGGAAACCGGCTTGCAAGGGTGGCAGTATGCTCTATTCTTCAGCTCAATCCTGGATTTTATAAGGATCCATCTACCCATTATTTTTTGTAATGAATCATCAGGCTGACGGGTCTATAGTTCCCCGGCAGTGATTTATCACCTTTTTTATACACAGGGATAATTTCGGCTCCTTTCCAGGAGTCCAGTATTGGGGCTCCTCGCGCAATGCCTTATGATGTACATCTGATTTTATCGTAGAGGAATACATCGGCAGGGATGCCATCTGGGCCAGGTGCTCTACCTCCAACAAGGGCCCCCAAAGCTATCTCAACATCTTTTCTATTAAAGGCCTCATCCACAAAAAAAACATGGCTTGCTCCTCCCACATTTGGCTCTAGTGGGCTACATGCATATTGTGGTTCAAAATGTTTAACCCACTCTTCCTGCAAAACATGATTATGTGGAGATTCAGGGGTGCCCTCTCTGTCCCACTTTATAATGTTCCAGAATTGTTTACTGCCTTTCTTGTTACTAGCCTCTTTAAGATCCAGCCATCTTTTTTCATCCCAGGAGCATTTTGCTATGGCCATAGAATATTTATATGCCTGCCTGGCTGCACGTACTGTGGCTTGTTCCCCACCTTTAATGGCCTCCCCGAGAAGTGCCCTTGTCCGCCATCAATCTTTATTGTACCAGCGGCAAGATTTCTGGTGTGTTACTTTATTTGGCTTGTGACATTTGATAAAATGAATTCTCATATGCAAAAAAAAACTGTTGTGGGACTGGGTGATGAAGTCGAAACCAGTGCTATTTGAACATACGCTATTCAACGTTGTTAGGGCATGTTCAACTTCCTTTGCGATTTTTTCCAGGTATCCTAGTTTTTCCACTATGCTCGACCACTTGAGTTGTCTCATGTCATTTGAGAGAACTACGTCATGGGAGTGTAGTTCAGCCTCTCTACTGGACAGTAGCTTGGGCTACCACCAACTTAAATCTACACACAAAGGATTGTGGTCGCTTTCCAGTCTTGGAAACCAGAATCCAAGCCGGGAGTACATTGAGAACCCCATTCTTAAAAATATCAGACGGTGAATTTTAAAGAAGTAAAATCGGGAGCTAGTAAGAAGCAAACTCAGTTAAGCTGGCCAAACAAAAAAAGATAAACAACCATTTTTAACTTCAGGTCTAATATCACGGCTAATTTGAGCACAGAGCTTTAAGGGCAACAGGACTCCAAAACCGGCTATAACTACAAGAAGGAATTTAATTAACGGAGTTCCTGGAATATTTACAGGCAACTACCTTTTACCCAGACACCCGTTTTGACTATATAGTAGCAGTGTTGTAAATTTGGATAGAAGACGGAAAGACAACCACGTACAGCTAAGATTTCCAACTTTTGAGTAACAAAGGCCCGGTTCCATGTCACATTTGGAAAGATAAACATATTGGAAGCCACGACGTCCTTACAAATAAGCCACGGGTATTATAGTAAAGAACAAGGCAGATTTCCTGAGGAAGGCGACCGCCGAAACGCGTTGAAGGAACTAATTCTGCGTTTACATTAAGTTTCAAACAGAAAAGATGTTGTTTTAAAAGATATAGATTTTATGTGAAATTACACCAATGTTTTGTATGTAAAAATGTCTTTTGTAAACTAAAAAAAGTACAAAGTATATAGATATAAAAAAGAAAAAATAAGGAGAAAAAAGAAAAACTAGAAATATAACTACAAAGAAAAAAATATCAGAGAAATATAAAGAATAAATAACATCAATCAGATTTCTATGGGTGGAAAATGAGTTATTATTAAATGTCTACGTTACTCATTAATTAACAGCACACATAACCCGGTGTACACATTCCTTTTTTCTAAAAAACATTTGACCTTGCTAGGGTTTATCCTATAAGGCAGGGGCCCCCCCTTTTCTACAACGCTTTCCAGTCGATCCCTTACTTCCATATCATCGACAGTGTGCCAGAGTTTCAGACTCACAAGTAGATAGTCCATCCTACTTTTACTGAAGCCATTATTAAATGTATTTAACCCTAGCCTATCATGGGTGGTTCTACCATTTAATGTCCTGAGCCCCTTCTCTAAGCAGACTGAGTTTACCTGTATTACCGGCTCAGTCCATTTCTTTATGAGAATAAGATCCAACTTTGGGATTCCCCACTGGGCATCTTCCTCTTCGGTGAGAGACCATTCCTCACTGGCGAGTGGCTCAAACGTTAAGTTAAAATCACCGGCTATGATTATGTTACTTTCTTGAGAGTGAGAATCGAGGAGATCATCTAAAGCCACCAGGACTTGAGATCTGCCCCCTCTTGTTCCCCTCACATAGATGTTATAGATATCAACTTTACCTAGCGATCCCAAGTTTAAACTTAGTGCTTGGATGTTATTACTGTTGACAGGAAGTTCCTTGATGCTGATACCTAATGATTGCCGGACCCATATGGTCAAACCATCCAAGAGACGACCTTTAGCCCCCTTTACTGCCGGCATGTAATAGTTTAAGAAGCCTACCCTATAATGTGGAATTAATAACCACGTTTCTTGAAAACAACAAATGTCAAAAAGGTCGATGAAAGCCAGCCAATCAGGAGATGAAAAATTGGAACTAATACCTACAATGTTCCACAATAACAGGGAGTCTTGGGTACTAACTATTAAGTCTATATGATTCCTTATGGGAGGATTGCCAGACCCCTTAGGACCCACAGGTTCAGATAACTGCAAGATAACATTTTGAACCTGCTCAGATGGTCTTTTATGAATTCTGCGGGACAAACTCATCATTGGGTCACTTTCCCCCTTTGTTGGCAAGTCCTCGTCACTACCAGTATGGGATTTTGGCACACCAGTCAGTCAGTCATTATGTTCGAAAGAGGAGCTACCTATTCTAGTTGCCAATAGCTCATGGTGGTTGTTAGGCTTGCTAGTAGGTGGTGACTGCCTGAACTGAATGGACGAGTGGTCGGGTGAGCAGGTTCTGTATTCAAGTGCCAGTACATTTTCAATTAGTGCTTCACTCTGGAACGTTAATTCAATACAATCCAGGGGGTTAATGGAGGAGGTAAGCCTTCATGCTTTCACGATGTCATCCCTTATTACAGAGTGACAGCCCCTTACATGCCGTATCCAATGTATGGCCTTGTTGGTCAGTGAATCTGCACTTTCTATTTTATTTTGCCCCAGCTCAGGCACATTCACCATAAAGATTCTGTGGATTTTATTTAGCTTGGTAGTTGTGTGATCCCCCCTCCCTTTATGACTAGCATGCTGCCTGGTAATGGGTGTGTCAGCGTGTAGACTCCTACCCTGCTGTGGCTGCTTACTAGATGTATCATTAAGCAGAGAGCCAGTAATGATTCTGGTAATGGGCGGCACGTTACTTGTAATAGCAATCGCAGTGGCGGGGGAGATTTGCTTGACCACCTCACTGCATAGGGGGTTTGCTATACTAAGTGCTTCCTTGACTAAGGTGGAGGATGGTTTTGCCTGGACTATGGCTGGTTACATAAAATGTTTGCGCTAAAGGATAAGAAATAACTGCTGGAAGACTTTCCTGATGTCAAAAGCTTAATCATGGATGTTAGGTACTCCATCATAGCCTTCAAAGCCCCTAATTCGGTCTGAAGTGAATGAACTGCACTAATAACTTCTTGTGTATCTGGAGTATCGGCCCTAGCCTTATTTTTGACTTGCTCTGCTCTTTTACCCATTGGCGATTCTAAACACGGCATACTTCTCTCCCCCTGGGGGTTCGCCAATAGGGTGTATCTAATAGTGCAGGTGACTAGAGGATCGATTATTAAGGATTGAGTACCACCAATTTCAGGGGAGTTTGGAACAATCTCAGAAGGAGCTGACTTCCTATCAGAATTTGTTTGACTCTCAGCCTTGCTCTCCTTAGGGCCCTTTTTGAACTTGAGAAACATGTTAGGGTTCACGGAGCAATTATTGGGCAACCCCTTGTGTGGTGTGCTGTGCTAGTCGGGACCTGTCCATCACATGCAAGTTTGGCTCACTTACTAATAGATCCTTACACTCCTACATAAGTGTGTCACTTGCTGGATGTTTTAATGCTTTCCTAGCCTTTTTCCCATTACAAGTTTTTCCACCCATACCACCATCCCCCCACCCTCCCCACTTCCATGGTCTTTTTTTCCCCATCACTGTAGAATACTATTAGATCCTAAGGGATCAGCGTTGGTCAACACAGAAAGATAGTGGGCAGTTTTCAGGTGTTTCCACAATATAAGGAGGAGAGTGGGCAATGTCACCAAAACAGTACCTTGTTGGCCATGCAGCCTCCCAAGTTGGCTGAGCTAGACAGCAAACAAAAGGGGGGTGGCCCTGCCTTGCCTCTTCCTGGCGATAACAGGCAAGGACGGGCCCGCCCGAGCGCGACTAAGGGTGGGCGGCCAGCTACGCTCCGTGCACGGAGTGTGCGTAGTGCCGCCTACTCCGCATTTTGTGGAGCTGGCGGAGCCAGGTGGCACTACGCACGCTCCGCAGACGGAGCGTAGCTGGCCGCCACCCGCCTCCCTCCCGCCCTCCCTAAATACTTTGAAATAAAGGAATGCAATAATTTAAAAAGCACTTACCTTGCCGCCGCTGCCCGCCGCGTCCCCGGGGCTCGTTATCTTCCGTCTTCCGTCTTCTTCAGTAATGCGCATGCGCGGGCGGCCGCGCATGCGCATTTTCACGAGAAAATGCGCATGCGCGGCCGCCCGCGCATGCGCATTACTGAAGAAGACGGAAGATAGCGAGCCCCGGGGACGCGGCGGGCAGCGGCGGCAAGGTAAGTGCTTTTTAAATTATTTCATTCCTTTATTTCAAAGTATTTAGGGAGGGCGGGAGGGAGGCGGGTGGCGGGGCTGGCGCCAGTGGTTTTGCGGAGTGGGGCTACGCGGAGTGCGGAGGTGGGCGTAGTTTCTCGCCCACTTAGCGTAGCTCCGCGAAGCCCCACTCCGCCAACTCCGCCCAGGGCTAAGCGCGACCCACACTGCGGTAGTCTAGAGCGGCATTTGTAGCGCCACCTGTCACAGTGGCAGCACCACCCAGCGCCCAATGGACAGGGGCCGCTGGGAGTGGTAGTCTTTAGCTTTGGCCATTCCCCTTACGGCTTGTGAAAAGAGATGCTGGGCGTTGGCCGTTCCCCTCATGGCTCAGAGGCTGGAATGCTGGAAAAGTCAGCTGCTCCCTTCACGGCACCAGGCTACAGAGCTCAACACGTCCCGTGCTGCGGTAGTCTAGGGCGGCTTTTGTAGCGCCGCCTGTCGCAGTGGCAGCATCACCCAGCACCCAATGGACAGGGGCCGCTGGGAGTGGTAGTCTTTAGCATTGGCCGTTCCTGTCACAGCTTGTTAAAAGAGATGCTGGGCGTCGGCCGTTCCCCTCATGACTGAGGCTGGAATGCTAGAAAGCCAGCTGCACCAGGTTACAGAGTTCAACGCGTCTTACTCAATTTGGAGTACCTGAATCTGGTGTAGCGCTAATCTTTATTGATGAAGCAGATCCAGCATTCCACTTTGAGGTATTTTATTCTTGGGTCACCTTTCCGGCAGTCGATGGGACAGACAATTTGTTTCACGAGTATATTGCCACAGCAACTCAGAGGGAGCATAGACCTTATAGATCTCTTAAGGTTCTGCTAATGGCTTGGCAACACCAAATATGGTTTAATGGCACCCTTCCACACCCAATGACTGGGGTCCGTTTAGGCCCATTATCAATAGATGGGGCCACTTGGCCCATTTTGGCTGGGTACACCACACACCCAACTTTTCTCACTGCTACAGTCATTGAGCTTCACATATTACATACTTCTTTAAAATGTATACATAGAGCTGTTATTCAGTTTATGCCGTGCAACTTCCAGGTGGGACCACCTGGAGCTGCTGCGCAACCACTTGCACCTGGTGGTGTGACCATCAGTCCTTTGATGGTTAATTCCATAATGGGCAAGTGTCCTCAGAATAAGGAAGAACTTCCTTATTGGCTTGCCAAGAAATATGGGCAACTCAAAGCTGTTTTTCCAAATACCACACCTGTGGAGAAGCACAGGATTTTGACAGTAAATATACCGAAAAATCTGGTTCCAAAATTAGCTGATTGTAACACTTGGGGTAAAGTGTTTGCAGCTATATATTCGATGTGTTTAGGCACCCCCTCATTGATCGTTCTCCCATCCGTAATCAAGCGTGTTCAGGAGGAACATGGAGCTGAAGCGGCCCTGGAGTTGGGAATGAGACTGGTGGGGATGGCCAACATTGTTTACGATATGATCCTTGCTAATGTTAAGGGTGATGCTGTATGCTTACAAGTGGCTCAACGCTTGGAGGCTGTGGAAAGCGCAGACAAGCAATGCAGATTGCCAAAGATTATTGCTAAAGCGTATAAATCCATAGGATACAATAGCCTTGGACACAAACCTTTTACTCAACCACAAACTCAAAATCAGACTCAAACACAAAGTCAACAAAAGGCGCAGACTGATAAAGATGGGCGCCCGTTCTTTCCTAAAAGGAACTGGAGAAATAAAAAACGGGCAGCAACAACAGAAGCAGGGTTCGTGTGCTGGTTCACCGACACCCGAGTCTTCTCAGCGTACTTATGACTTGTGCGACTCCTGATAGATTTTAAATCCTTGATCAGCACTCTCCTCGTTCTTTAGAAGACACTTCGGGCTCTCAAGTCGGTGGTGGAGAATACCAGGATCGTGGCAAAGGTCAGCCCATACAACAGGGATGAGATGAACCTCAACAGTTTGATTAAAGCCAAACAAGAGGATCTGCCTCTTTTTAGACCCCCGTATCAGAAGAAGAAAGTTGCAGCTTTAAAAGCGAAATATGCCTCAGACGGTGAGTACACGGCTTCTAGACTGGACTTGGGCGGTGGCTCTGCTCAACAGCACAGCGGAGGTTACCATAGTGCGGGAGGCACTGCGTCCCTGTCTGAAGACGAAAGCAACTGATACATCCATTACAGTAGAGACAACGGATACACAAGTTGAACCCCGGATAGACTCCATGAAATAGTCTTCCTAATTGAAGGTGAATTACACCGTACAATCACAGCAGTTTTCTGGGACAATCTCACCTCTTCATATGACATTTTGTTGGCAGAGATGAATTGGCCACCTACATTTGTACTAAGCGCTCCCAAAGGTGAAGACATGATACTTCTGAGTTTTTTGCGTATGTCCCTGAGGAACATGCAAAAGTTTATGCAGCTGAGTGGGCTTTCGAACTTGCCCCAGTGGAGTACCGTAATCAAGGTGGGCTGGGATAACGATTGTCCAGCACATGAAATCCCGTTACGGTCTATGCCGCAGCCACAGCCACAATATCTAATCAAACGAGAAGCTAAGGCACCTGTTTGGGATATTTTGACTCTGTTGGAGTATCAAGGAGTGATTGAATCCTGCGTATCACCAATGAATAATCCTCTTTTTCCTTTATCAAAACCTGAAGGATCATATTGCATTGTCTTAGATTATCGAAATTTGAATAGTCGTTGTCGTACATTTGAAGTACAAAACACACAGAGCTCTGCGCTAGTGATAACCCTAATCCGTAAAAAATATAAAACTACACTGGATATATCCAATGGTTTCTATAGTCACAACTTTGTTCCTGAGAGCAGTGACGGGACAGCCTTCACCGCCGTCGGAATTCTGACAAAATGTACACATTTACATATGGGGTATGAGAATAGCCCCGGGGCTTTTGCCGCATGTGTTATGTCTTTGCTACATAGCATACACCCTGAAGCGTGATGATATTTATCTGGCAGATGATGAACTGATGCCCCATCTTGTCCATGTCGATTGGAGTATATTGTCATTTGCCAACTCTGGATACAAATACAATTTCGCAAAATCACACATCACACATTTTGCAGTGCTCTTTTTGGGCTACGAGCTCAACAATGACGGTAGGGGGTTAGCCCCCCACTTTCTCGAGAAATGTGCACAATTGGGACCTCCTTCTACCCTGAAAAAGCTTCAGTCTCTGCTCGGATTTTTGAATTTCGGGAGGACATACATTCCTGATTAAGCCCAGTGTATCAAACCACTATATCCGTTGATGCAACCTACATTTTCTTCTGGCTTCTGGAATATACCTCAATTCGGTAAACTTTGCAATCAGATTTGCTTGCTACTAACTACTTGTTGACACATGACAATGCCATGAACCTGGTGATACGTATAGTACAGGGGATGGTTGGTTTAACTTACTTGACGTTCAGTGAGGGAGACACAATACCTAGTGCTTATAAATCACATTTATACACATTTGCTGAAATGTGGTTTTCCAATACTGAAAAAGATTTGACAGTGGTACAGATGGTGATTCTGAAAGAACGCTCTCTGGCACAAAGTAAATTGATTCTTATGGTCACGCCTATCCCTGCTTTTGAAGCAGTGACTAAGGCGAATGTACCAAACACTAAGGTTTTACATCCCTATTGGATTCAATGGGCTGCATCTTTGACATCGGCTGATGTCACTTTTATTTTTGATCCTGCTCTTCAGACACAGGAGTTCTTGCAGTATGAACATGTTCAGCTTCCTCCTCTGCCCTTGCTTCCTTTGGATGAATACAAATGTATCGTCTATACTGATGGATTGGCTCAACCAGCCGTCAGTTCTAAACACGCTTATTCAGCGGCTTGTGCTATTCTGGCTGGTACGATTCGCAATGGAGAATTTAAGTCTTCTGTAGTGCATACGCAGGCACTTGGGGACTGTATAGCACAATTGGCGGAGCTGCATGCTCTTGTTCTTGCTCTTGAGTTTGCAGATCCTAATATGAATACTTTTATTGTATGCGATTCTTACTACTGTGTCCAGTCTTTTAATGACAACTTATTCTTTTGGTCACAAAATGACTATAGACACACAGGTTATCTATACTCTTGGCCATCAGCGTGTGGGAGCACATGCTGTTGGTAATTCTTTGGCTGATGAAGCGGCCAAATCTGCAGTAGCCACGTGTTCCATAGCAGCAGTTACAAGCTCCATGACTAAGATTGATCATGAAATCTTGGCAGCTATTGCTCCTCCGAAGGGCTTCCCTTCAAAGTATTCACATTATTTATCTCCCAAACAAGTTCCTTATGCTAAAATTCCAACTGTTGGGGATCGGCTGATTCTCAACATGGACCACAGACCTGCTTTGATGATTGCTGCACACGAAGGCATGGCTTTTGAACATGCAGGAGTGTCTGTGGCAGTTTCTATTTTACAGCAAAGTTACTGGTGGCGTGGTTTATATAAACTGACCCGTAATGATGTACTTTCATGTGACATTTGTCAACAAATCAAGCCATCTACGGTCTCACGCCCACCACAAACACAGCTATGCATATCCAATCAGCCATTCAGCTGTGTGTATCTTGATCACTGCGGTCCATTTTCTTCAGATACTGTATATAAATATATATAGGTTGCAGCTGTTTCATGCACTAGATTCCTTTGGGTTTGGCCACAATGCAGTACTGATGCTCGAAATGTCACAGAGGTTTCTGTGTCTTTGTCGGGATGTTTGCCTGTGGCACCTTCCTTTCTGACCAATTTAAAGCATTCACCTCTAAAGCGTACAAGGATGCAATGATGTCAATGGGGGTGAAGGTACAGTTTTCATCTCCATATAGGCCTGAGGGCAAATCCATAGTGGGGCAAATGAACTGTGACTTAAAGCAAACTTTGACAGCTAGAGTCTGAGGTACTGGCAGGACCTGGGTGATCCACTTGTATGGGGTTCAACATGCACTAAGTAATCTCCCTAGAAGATCTCTGGGTGGGTGGACCCCATACGAAATGCTGTTCGCCATTAAAATGTTTGTGCCAGACCTTGATGGTCTGGACGTTGTGCCGGCTGCCTCAAACTTTGACGTAGAGCATCATTCTACAATGTCACAGGACCTACAAAAGACCTGTGACTGCTAAGCAACTGAACATTTACCATCTTCCAATTATGCAGCACTGCTGATTCTGGTAGCCTGCTGGCTTCCTAAGATTGGAGATCTGGTAAGAGAAAAACTGGAGAAGAAAAAAGAATTTGGTCCATCTTATCGTGCACCGGTTCCAGTACTTGGATTAAAGGGTACACGTACAGTGATTTACCACCTTTACCTGGTCGCAAAGACAACAGATACATCTCAGGGGACAATGTCAAGTGACACCATCAATCAATCAATCAATACACTTGTAGAGCGCGCTACTCACCTGTGAGGGTCTCAAGAAGCTGGGGGGGGGGGGGGGGGAAGTGCCGCTACTGCTCGAAGAGCCAGGTCTTGAGGTGTTTCCTGAATGTGAGGTGGTCCAGGGTCAGTCGTAGGTAGGCGGGGAGGGAGTTCCACGTTTTGGCCGCCAGGTAGGAGAATGATCTTCCTCTGGCGGTGGTTCTGCGGATCCATGGGACGGTGGCGAGGGCGAGGCTGGTGGAGCAGAGTTTGCGTGTTGGAGTGTAGAACGTGAGGCGGTTGTTGAGGTATTCGAGGCCTATGTAGTGGAGCGCTTTGTGTGCGTGGGTGAGGAGCCTGAACGTGATCCTTTTGCTGACGGGGAGCCAGTGCAGGTCTCTCAGGTGGGCTGATATGTGTCTGTGGCGGGGGATGTCGAGGATGAGTCATGCGGATGTGTTCTGTATGCGTTGGAGTCTTTTCTGAAGTTTGATTGTGGTTCCTGCGTATAGGGCGTTCCCGTAGTCTAGTCTCCTGGTGACGAGGGCCTGGGTGACCGTCTTTCTAGTTCTGGTAGGGATCCACCGGAAGATCTTACAGAGCATGCACAGGGTGTTGAGGCATGAAGATGAGATGGCGTTGACTTGCTTGGTCATTGTGAGAGAGGAGTCCAGGATAAATCCCAGGTTGCGTGCGGGGTCAGTGGGTGTCTGTGCGGTGCCCAGTTCTGTGGGCCACCAGGAGTCGTCCCAGGTGGATGGGAATGGTCCGAGGATAAGAACCTCCGTCTTGTCTGAGTTCAGTTTCAGATGGCTGAGTTTCATCCATTCAGCGACGTTTTTTATTCCTTCCTGGAGGTTGAGTTTGGCAGTGGCTGGGTCTTTGGTGAGGGAGAGTATCAGCTGGGTGTCATCGGCGTATGAGATGATGTTGAGGTTGTGTTTGCGTGCGATGGTGGTGAGGGGGCTCATGTAGATATTGCAGATGATCTCGGTGGCCGCGGAGCGGAAGGGAGGGAGGCGGACTCGCAGGTTTCTGTCGGAGAGGAACGAGGTGATCCAGTCCAGGGCTTTGCCTTGGATCCCGGCATTGTGGAGGCGGGTTATTAGGGTGCGATGGCAGACTGTATTAAAGGCGGCTGAGAGGTCTAGGAGGATGAGGGCGGTGGTTTCCCCGTTGTCGAGTAGGGTCCTGATGTCGTTGGTGGCTGCGATGAGGGCGGTCTCGGTGCTGTGGTTGGCTCGAAATACAGACTGGGATGGGTCGAGGGATCCATTGGTCTCGAGGAATGCTGTCAGCTGGCGATCTTCTCGATCACTTTCACCAGAAAGGGAAGAAGAGAGATGGGGCGGAATTTTTTGAGGTCTTTAGGGTCTGCTGTGGGTTTCTTCAGTAGGACGTTGATCTCTGCGCGTTTCCAACTCTCTGGGAAGGTGGCAGACGCGAGGGATTTGTTTATGACTTTCCGTATGTTGGGAGCGATGATGGTGTCGGCTTTGTTGAAGATGTGGTGAGGGCATGGGTCAGAAGGAGAGCCGGAGTGGATGGTGTTCATAGCGTGGGCGGTGTCTTCGGTGCTGATGGGAGTCCAAGCCCTAAAGGTGGTTGTAGGGGGCGTTGGTTTGGTGGCTGGGGGCGGAGTCTGGGCACCGAAGCTGTTGTGGATATCGGCGATCTTGCGGTGGAAGAACATGGCGAGGGAGTTGCAGAGGTCTTGCGATGGTGTGATGCTGTTGCTGTTGGGATTTGAGAGCTATTTTACGATGCTGAAGAGTTCCTTGTTGTTGTGTGTGTTGTTGTCCAGCCGTTCTTTGAACGATGTCTTTTTGGTGGTGCGGATCAGCTGGTGGTGTTTGCGGGTGGCGTTCTTGACGGCTGTCATGATTTCTGTCGTCTGTTTGCCGCCCCAGGTTTTCTCGAGGGATCTGCAGGATTTCTTTGATTCTTTGAGTTCGTCGGTGAACCATGTTGTTTTCCTGTTGCCCGGCTTGCCTGGAGGGTTCTTCAGTGGTGCAAGGACGTCAGGGCAGTTGACTATCCACTGTGTGAGGTTGCGGGCTGCGTCGTTGGTGTCAGTGGTGGTGATAGGGGGATTCTGGCTCAGTGATATGGTTAGCTGGTCTGTGGTGACTTTGCTCCAGCATCTACGGGGGATCTGTTGCGGGCGGTGGTGGGATATGGTCCCACCAACGCAACGCAATTTCATTGAATTCGCTGACTTCATCCTCTTTCACTATTGCCTGTGTGGGTGAGGGAGTGAACACTACTATTGACCTTTCACCTGTCCTGCTTCCAACTTCCAATGCAGACCTCGAGCATACTTACCCTGCAGATGAGTCTAATAGTGGGGTGTCGATCAGTCCTCGACAACGTCACGCTGACCTGGCACTACCACCTCTGATTAACAAGACTGCAAGCAATTACTTTGGAGCTCATGCCAGCTTCTCCTCTGACTCATTCTCCTCGTCGTCCACTTTAACGCTTCCACCTACAAAATTGTGTATTTTTATCTCGTGGTTCAAGAAGACTGACCTAGTCCCAAGTGGACCTTCGTCTTGTTGGTACTTATTCTGATTTTCCTCTTCATGTCGATTGGATTTGTGACAGTGTTTTTCTTACTGATCAATGGCCATTATTTGCCAGAACGCTCTGCTGTGAACTTTGTCGACGAAATTCTGGCACCTCATACATCATCCCATATCATGAAACGTGATCAAGCTCTTGCTAAAATTTCGGCTTTCCCAGTTGCAGATGGCATCATCTGGGATAAAGTAGCTTTTAAAATCCATGGCCTGACGGAGGTCCTTAAGATACCATACATATTTTGCGTCTCCTTAGGAGATGTGGTAACGCAGGACATACATTCTGATGATTGGGATGTGCAAGCTGTACATTCATTGTTTTCTGATTTGAAATATTATGCTGCTTTTGATGCTGAAGATTTGTATTTAAATTCTGCCAATTATGCTGGTTGATTCTGTTATCAACATTATGGGCATCACTACTTACACAAAACAAGCACATTACGACCAGTCTTCAATTATACTCAATGGGAAAATTGTCCAACTCCCATCTAAGGGAGTTCTAAAACACTTTGGGATAGGTTTGCTTATTTTACCAACTACAACACGTCTAATCCAGAATCCTATTTTTTTTAATTGCATTCATCATCACATCCCAAATTTATTCTTATCCATACTAAATTGATATATTCCACTTCCTTTAGAACTGAATTGGCCAAACAAGGTTATGATCACTGGAAAGATACAATTGGTTTAAAACCAATTTGCATCACTAAAGCTTGGCAGGTTCAGGGCACTGAAGATCTGCATTGTGCCTGTCTGATTCCTACTCAAATTTTATTTTTAAATGATTCAGTACACCAGACTACTTGTTTTGGCTTGGCGACTGCTAAAAATGTGAATATCCCATCCATCCCCTCCTTAGCGGAATATGACAATTGGCGCGCACAAACTAATAATATGATCAATGTATTACAAGCTTTCTTTCGCATTGACACTTTTAATATTTCTGAAATTGACCAATCCGGTTGGTTGGCCTGGTCAACAAGTTCAAATGCATGCCAACTGCGTTTTTATAATGCAACACCTGGTTTCACACAGACTAGACCGGATCCTCGTTTTCCAAATTCAAATACAGCCACCAAATACTATGTGAGTAAATTGTGCCAACTATGGTTGGAACATTCCACTCTGTCGTCAGTAAAACAACACTTATCACTGCTGTCGAGCAACATTAATTTGGCTGATTTTATCTTAGGTCCTAGAGCACCTAGAAATAAGAGATTTCTCTATGCAGCTTACAATGAAATTTGGAAACTTTCGCAGACATTAAGAAGCTTTATGTCTGCGACAAACAGATCAGGTGAATCTGGAAAAAGTTCTTGCTGTGGTCGACAATAGCATCAGTACACTGTCTTCACACATTTACTCCTTGAATAATATTGTTTCATCTGTTATTGACCTTGTTCAGAATGATTTATCCTTGTTGTATCATGGTCAAAATCAATTAAGATCAGTAATGCAGTTTGCATCGACATTACAGACTCTCAAAATGGGGAAAGTCCAGTGGAATTATTTAAATGCTTCTGCTTTGTTTTCACCTTTTAATTTGACTGATAAACAGTGATTTATGTCCACGCTATTATACATTGAACAGTTGGAGCCCTTGCCATTCTCTGTGGTGGAGATAGACTCAGCTGTTTGGTAAGTTCATTGGGTAATATCTCTCCCATTTTCTTTGTTTCAATTTATATCATGCATGCAATATTTTCCAATAGGCCGCTTTGAGCCCCTGGGTAAATTGTTTCTCCATGAATTATGGTCCTTTCCTCTCACATACTGATGTTAACTTGACGATAAGGAAGTTTTTCTAACAGGGGAGGATTGCGATTCCACAGTAGGACATTCCCTAGTTTGTAAACACATGAAGTTGCACGGCACTTGTAATGTATCTGCCTCTAATCTTGCTTGTTTTTTTAAAAGAACTCCCATCCCATCAATAATTCCTGCTTTTACATTGCTTACTAACGGCAGTTACCTTATTGTGAACAAGCACAACTGCTGTGGTTTACGGGCAGGGATCCGTATTTTGTAACAGTTTCACAACATGTTACTTGTTGTAGCAATGTGCTTTTTCCACCTCCGCATGAGAAAGTAGATAGTTAAATTTGGCCTTCCATTCCTACTTAGAAAACAGATTTCAACAAATTGAGCAAGCTCAAAGCACTATTGTTTTAACATGAAGTGGCCCTCACTTCAGCTCGAGAGATCTTCGAGTTGCAGGTGGCTAGGACATCTAGTGAGAACCAGTCACTTCTGAACACTAACCTCCCACTTCACTTTGGGGAGCTTATACATCAATTATTTAATGTGTCTGACACCAAAGGCCTTGCTCATTTTTTTAAGAATGTGAGATCTGGCCTTGTGACTTCTTTTCAGACGATATTTGGAGGAATACCAGATTTTATTCATTCTAACCTTTCCAGCGTCTTCAGGGGGTTTGCTTTGTTACTGGCGCTTGCAGGTGGAATACTGATCCATCTGCTTCTGCTACACAATGGCTGCTCATCTTGTGGTAATGCACAGCCCAGGCCAATTGCAACTGTACCGTGACCGAATGCAACAACCTTTTGGATGCGTCCATTTTTTCTACTAACGATAGGGATGGCCTTTTGGAACAAATTGCATTCTTAAATTCACATACTTTTATGGGTTTTCCATCTCCTTCTTAATCCCGTTTTTCATTAAACAAAAAACTATGTTTCCCACCACAATCTGTTTTTTTCAAGCGCTTCTGGACTCTGCTTAACTTTGAACTCTGTTTTAGTCTTTTGTCTATATACTACGAGCTTACCAGGGGGAGGGTGTTACACGTCCGTTAGGGTCATTCTCGACATTGCTACATTAGCATGAGCTCTACTGCTATGATGCTGCCTTTGCGCACAATACTACATGACTTTATTTTGCAAGACTCTGTTTGTGCCTTTCACATGAGAACTGTCTGCTTTCTGCATTCTCTGCTGTTCCTGGAGTTTCTTCTGAACACGATGTGCAAGGTCAATAAACATGCCCCTTGTTATTCTGTTCTGGTCAGGTCAGTCCCTAGCACCTAGACAAAACATGCTAAACGCAGCTGCCAGGCTGGAAAGCTCATGTTTTGATTTTACCAGGATGCATGTTGTTCACACACACTTGGAGAGAGACTTTTCCTTGGAGAAGAGCTACGCTGTTCCTATGATGTATGTTCCTATGATGTAAACCTACCATCTAGGCTCTAAAGTATGGGGTCTGCTGACAAAGCCCAGAGAGTCCTTTTCCCACTGTCTGTATATGATGACATCCCCCTTCATAGTCTATGGTATTGTAACAAAGGTAACTATTCTAGATTTATGCATTTTGCTTCTGGGAGTGGCTCGTATACTGCATTATAGAACACAATAGTTAAGTTCCGCTCCTTTCTCGACAATCGTTCTTTTTGCGTGGCCATCCCACCTCACCAGTTCAAATACCATCCTCTGGGCTGCGGGCGGTGGCTAGCTGGATGAATACCAACTGTCTCCAGCTTAACGCAAAGAAGACTGAAATCATGATTGTCGGTAAGAGAGCGGAACTCTGGGGGGACAGATGGTGGCCTCCGGAACTTGGGCCGTCTCCGACTCCGGTTACGGAACTAAGAAACCTGGGAGTTTGGCTGGACTCCACTCTTAGTTTTGTCGGCCACACTAAGAGAACTGCGGCCTGCTGCTTTGGGGTCCTTCTGGGCTTAAGACCTGTTCCTAAATTTTTTGATGCCCCGACCAGGCAGCTGGTGATTCAGGCGACGGTGATGTCCCGGCTGGATTATGCCAGCTCTCTCCTGGTGGGGGCCAACCAGGCAGAAATCACCCGCCTGCAGCTCGTTCAAAACGCTGCAGCCAGAGCGGTGGTTGGCCTGCCCAGGTTCTGCTCGATTTCTAACACCCTACGATCCTTGCACTGGCTGCCGGTCAAGATGAGAATTCTTTTTAAGGCCTTGTGTTTGGCCTTTAAAATCTTGAAAGGTTCTGCTCCCCAGATCCTTAACAACCTCTTGTCTTTGTATGTCCCGCCACGCTCTCTCAGATCCTTCGGCCAAGCTCTCGCTGTGGTCCCCCGGTTCAAGCTTAGCCGAGTCGGGGGCCGATCCTTTCGAGTGAGAGCTGCGGCTATTTGGAACTCCCTTCCGGTAGAGATCCGTATGTTGGAGGACCTCTTGTTGTTCCGTTAGGCCATTAAAACCTTCTTATTTTAAATTCTGTGCCTGTAGCGGTTTCCCTTTTCTGTCTTTGCATTCAGCGGCGTTGTGTTCTACCTTGTTGTGCGCCGGGACGCTCCTTTGCTGGAGCATCTGTGCGCAGTATAAGTGTTCATAGCATAGCATAGCATAGCAATAGTTAAAATAAACATTTTGAACTATACAGTGACTCTGACAATCCTTATTGTGGACAAGTACGAGTGAGTGAGTGAAATGGTATGTCTTGCTACCGCGATTCCTGAGAGAGTCGGGGGTGTTGTGTTCTGTTGGTTTTGCGATTTTGGGTACTAAGATGGTAGGAAGGTACAACTCCTATGCACTGAGGTCCTGTTTTCCTGTGCATAGTTCTGTGTGTGTGCAGAATCCGAGCAACAATACCATTATCAACTACTGTTTGCGCCCTTTCTAAATTTGCCCTGTCAATTTGTACAGTCTCTCATCAGCCTCCTGCTGGGAAACCTTCCACACTTCAGTGTATATTACATACAGGAAGCACTTTTGAAGTGGTTTTCGAAGACCTCATAAAAAGTCCTGTAGTCACATTTACTCAGAAAAATAGGAACACATGTTATTTCCCCTGGGACAATGTTGAGGTTTTTAGCCAATTAAGACACAACTTCCCAACACTGGTAATTGTTACCATCCATGAGTGATGTTTCTGCACATAACGTAGGTCGGGCCTGCTGATTTAAAACCCTTTAGTGTCACCAAGAAAACGTGCATGACATCCGTTAATATCTAATGACCACACTAACTTTTCTCACAGATTTGTCCATGAAGAATTGTATGAACCCATGCAAATGTTAACTCCATGTAATTTGTGAATCGTTGCCAGTTCGCAAAATGTGAAAATGCAGGAATATTAGGTGTATTCAAATCTTTTATCATAGCCAAGACATGACGTCTGCTGCACAGTTTTGTTCAGGAAAATTATTTGATGTAGTATCTGGCATGTACTAAATAATGGAACACAACACATTAAGGAGGGTCTCAGGGACAATATAAAGACCTGCAAGGTGTGTTTCCCCTAATTAACAATCATATACCACATAACACCTTGGGTCTAGGAACAGAGGTGAAAAATGAGCGAAAGAGAGACCAGCTAGGATGAAAATATGTCAACAGGCTAGAATAACAGCCACCTCATCTGGAGAGGAGAGAACTTCGTTGCCAAAACCCATCATTCACAAGTTGTGAGTTATCATCATTTGGGTCTGGCCGCCTCTCGTTCGGGTACTCAGTCTAGGAAATTGACTAAGATGCCCTCAGTTGTTTTCCAAACCAGAGGATGGCTGATGACTCCACAGAGTACACCATGAAACCCATAGGCATATATTCTTGCTAAGTGAAGAGGGTTTCTAAACAAAAAGGTGCAGAGCTAAATAATACGAAAAAAGTGTGTTAAAAATGACTAAGGGAGCTCCATACCAACTTTATTCTCAGAGTGCCCCTGTCATGGTTAAAAAGCAGTATGGTAACAATTGAAGGTCAAATGTTAAGCAAAGAATTAGGTCTAACCTGTTGACATATTTTCATCCTAGCTGGTCTCTCTTTCGCTCATTTTTCACCTCTGTTCCTAGACCCAAGGTGTTATGTGGTATATGTACTAAATAATGCCTCGTTCTCCTGAACCTGCCAATCTTTAGCTCCCCAAATCAATTTTAAATCGACAGTGTCTCTCCAAAAGTCAAACCCTTGTATGGACAACAGGAAAAGAAAAGATTCAGAATATATCAGCTTTGTATCAGTGAGCATATTTTTCTTCACTGGTGATGGCCTGCGCCTATAATAATAAGACATTGAGTCAACTATATTGTGACCAGAGAAATATGGGAACCTCTGTGCAAATGTTTGTGAGCTACCCCGTAGTGGTGTAAGGCAGGCTTCTCATTTTATGTAATTAAAACTGAATGTGAAGTACTTGCTTAGTGCAAGAAGTGGTGACCATAATGTTGAAAACAGAACATTTCATCATAACTAGTCATACCATGATACATTTCCTCAGAGTCAAAAACAGTGGAATACCTTAGATCTTCTAGCATTCCGTGCACTGTATCAATATCCCAATCATCGGAGACAGTACTAGGGGTGATAATGGCATTCAAAGAAATGCAGAGTGTATGCAGTATTTGCAAAAGTTCAGTAGAACTGAATGTATCATACGGTTAGGCCTGTCAGCCTTAGGGTGGTCTTCCCCCAACTTTTTACCTGCCTCCCTCCATTTTTCCATACTCGTTGTCGCTGGCTTTAATACTCTGCACATGTTACCATTGCTAATCAGTGCAAACGTGCTTGTGCTCTCTCCCCTAAACATGGTAACACTGGTTCATGTCCAATTGGCATATTTAATTTGCCTATAGGTCCCTAGTAAAGTGCACTACATGTGCCCTGTGCCTGTAAATAAAATGCTATGGGGGTCGCCAAGATGGCAGTGGAGTAGCACCGTTTCTCCGGAGGTCCGCTCACCAGGGCCAACAAAGGCATCTACACAGCTTTCCAGAGGCGCCGAGGATTGTGGAACAGAGGCCCATGGCCCAGATTGCTAGCAGCAGGGGGAGAGCTGTGGATTGTACTCTGGTGTGGCCGGGAACTGTGGTGGCTGGGCCGGATGGCGGGCTGAGAAGCAGCGCGGCTGGAGAGGTCTCCGCACCTGCAGTGATCATCGGTGGTGGTCCCGGCTGAGTCTCATTGGCCTGGGTGACACAGCCTGAGCAGCTCTGAGGCCGGTGCAGTGGGGCATGGAGTGCCGCCTTGTACCTGGGCCAAGAAACTGCAGAGCTGACGGTAGCTGTGACCTCTGCTCGAGTGAGCCGACGTGGTCTGCCGCGAGGGGCGGAGACGCTCCGGAATGAGGGTTGGTGGCGATGCAGTGGGCGCAGATGATGTGCAGCCTGTGCGGGGGCTTACACAGCTGGAGAGGCCGATGACCTGGTAGCCATTTAGAGGGGAGCCTCAGCGAGCACGCCACTATATGGAGATATCTGGTCCTGTGTCTTCAAGTGGCCAAGGCCAATAAAGAGAATCTCTGGTGTACACAGAGGGGATCCACCAGCAGGTATGCTGGGTCCCTTGCTGGAGGCCTGGAGACGCATGAAGGAGCAGCACAGCAACATCAGGAACCAGGGATTGAGGAGCTGACTCTCTCATTCCCCCATGGTCTCCACTGACTCACATTTCAGCCCGATCCTGCTGAGGCCCCTCTGAAGAGCTATAGTTCAGGCGTCGGAATGCCGGTGAGCGAGGAAGGCTCCAGGGTGAGGCTGTGTGGCTCTAAGTGAAACGTATGTCTTTGCGTCCATCTTGACTGTTGATTGGGGCTAGACCTTGAGGCTGGGATCTTAACTCCCGGATAGACGAGCAAGTCACCTCCAGGGAGGAGGCTGGTGCGAGGTCCTAGGGGGCTGGTTTGCTCATCTTGGCCCTTACCTCGGGTTCGTAGGGCTTGTGATCACTCAGACGAGGCATAAGAGCAGGAGGATACTGGTTTAACAGTTGGCTTGACAGGTCAGAACGTGGCCCACTGAGTAGGAGAGATTCCTGGACCCTCACGGAGGTGCCTCACAGAGATGACCATGCAGCGAACGAAAAATTACCCCACAGTTAAGGACCGCCTTCAGAAACCAGAAACCATGAGAGCTGATGGTCACGGCTCCAAGCAACAGGAGTCCCAACCCTCAGAGAAAGACATGGAACACACTGGGGATTATTCAGATGACCCAATCACACATGGCTTCCTGGGAAAGCTGTTTGGCACGCTCAGGGAGGACTTTGCGGGTCTAAGGCAAGATGTTTCCTCCGATATTAAGCAGATTAGAATGGAGATCCGAGAAATTGGGGACCGACTGAGTGGATTCCCTGGACAGAAACGGTGACCACAGAGAAGAAGAGATCACTGAACAGGCCCAGGAACTGATGGACCTTAGAGACCGCAATGAGGAGCTCTACCTCCAGCTGGAGGATCTTGAAAATTGCTCTAGGCGCTCCAACATTTGCATTAATGGTGTTCCATTTACTTCTTTCGACACGCTGCACCAGCGCTTGAGGACAAAGTGATCATTTTGGATCACACCCACTGCACCGGACGGCCCGCCTTAGGCCTGGGTCAGCAGCAAGACATCCTCGCTTGCCTCCATTCATACAAGCAGAAGGAGGTCATTATGAGTCCAACCCGGGACAAGACGAGGGAAACATCCTTTACAACGCAACTATTACAACGGACTACTTTTACAACGCAACCACTACAACGCAGGATCCTTTACAACGACTGCCTTTACAACGCATGACATTACATTGCAGATGCTATTACAACGCATGACATTACAACGTAAGTATAGGTAAGTATATCATTTAATTAAAACATTTATTTAATTTTTAAAAAATTATTAAATTAATTAAATATTAATAATTTAATAAATATTAAAAATAAAAATATATTTTTTTTAAAAGTACTTTAAATAAATTAATTTAAGTAATTTTAATATTTATTAAAAAAGTAAATTAAAAAAAAGTAATTTTTACCCCTACACTATCCAGCACTTACCCTACTATTACACCCCCTGGAGTTAGAATAGTAATTTTTACCCCTACACTATCCAACACTTACCCTACTATTACACTCCCCTGGAGTTTGAATCGTAATTTTTACCCCTACACTATCCAGCATTTACCCTACTATTACACCCCCCTGGAGTTAGAATAGCAATTTTTACCCCTACACTATCCAGCACTTACCCTACTATTACACCTCCCTGGAGTTAGAATAGTAATTTTTACCCCTACACTATCCAGCATTTACCCTACTATTACACCCCCCTGGAGTTAGAATAGTAAGTTTTTACCCCTACATTATCCAGCACTTACCCTACTATTACTCCCCCCTGGAGTTAGAATATTTTTTTAAGCACCTACACTATTTTTTAAAAATATATATATATTTACAAATACATTTAAAAAAATTAAATTTAATAAATAAAATTAATTACATATTTATATATATATTTATTAATTACATTTTAAAAGAAAGTTATATACTTACCTATACTTACGTTGTAATGGCATGCGTTGTAATATTATCTGCGATGTAATGTCATGCATTGTGAAGGCATTCGTTGTAAAGGATCCTGCGTTGTAAAAATTGCGTTGTAATGGTATGCGTTGTTAAAGTATGCGTCGTAACGTCATACATCCCAAGACGAGCATCCAGTTCGAGGGTCATTAGGTTGTAATCTACCAAGACCTCTCGCCTCTTCCTCTTCAGCGACATAAAACCCTGAAGCCGATCATGTCTTATCCTCGAGATAAAGGAAAGCGATACCAGTGGGGGCACGCGTTCCGACTGTCCTTCGTGTTGAATAAGGAGTTATGGATGATGCAGTCTCTCAAAGAAGCACAAGAAGTCCTAGGAATGGATCTGGAGGAAGAAGGAGGCTCAGGGTTGCCAGAGGACGATCCAGCATCTAAGGTGCCACCCAAAATGAACCGAAGACAAGGCTCCAGACTGGAGTAAAGCACAACACCCTCCGATCTAGAAAGCCAGAAAGAATGAGAAGCTCTGCTTCGGTAGTTACAAAATTGTGATGGTGCTGGTAGTCCACTGAATGAATGAGCTCACATTGTTTACCTAACTGGGGTACACGGGCCGTGGAAGGTGGCTGAAATGTCTCGGGATAAGCGACTTCGGCCTTGGCAGAGGGAGCCCGCTCCCTTGAATGCTATGACCGACTACTGGACACATAGCCCCTTGCATGATAGTGCAACGTACGGCCGATGGATGTCGTATCACCTGTTAAATTTGTTTCCCTTTTTCTGTCTTTTTCTTATCCTTTTCACTCTCTCCCTTATAATCCTGATATCAGAGGTCACCGCCCAGTGTCTTGTGAGACAGGGAGGTCCAGGGGGCACCGATACACACCCACAGGGGCCCGATCATGTTGGGTGGAAGAATCTCCCCATTGTGAGTTATTTGATGGGTTATCTTAATGGTCATTGAGCAAGACTTGAGTCTACATTTGGATCACTAGCAAGGGGTTTATTGTATCCCCCCTCTCTGGCTGCAAAAGGAATAGATGGGGAGGTGGGCCCCCATTGCTTTGTCATGACCACCTGCAATTTCCCGAGGGGGTTTTGGGTTGGGATGGGGTGACCACTCACATCCCCAGGTGCCCACTTGTGATAGCCCGTACCATTTCCCTAAACACTCCCTTATGACAGCTCTTAAGGTCTTGATTATGAGTTTTAATGTCTGGGCCTTAATTCACCTATTAATCGACCGATGCTCCTTACAATGCTGACAGAAGCCAAATGCGATATCTGCCTATTATAGGAGACTCACCTGTTGCGTGCTGACTGGAAGTGACTTCGGACTAAATGGTCTGATAGAGAGTACTTCTCTTCAGTGGCCAGGAAGAGGGCGGGGTTGGCCATCCTTTTGGCAACAGAGTTCCACGGGACCCTGCTGGGCGTGCATTCAGAAACACCAGGTAGGATGCTGGCCCTTAGGGTATCACAGTGAATTCACACATACACAATAGCCTTTGTGTACAGCCCGAATCACTGACTACTATCCTTGAATCCTGGATGAGGATTTGGTGGTGGAAGATGATTTCCATATAGTTCCAGATTCCCAATTGGGCAGGACTGCTCAATGTATGGGCCACTCCGGGTCTCTTTCGGACTTCATGCTGCAGAGGTTAGGGGAGGTCGGGGTAACAGATGCTTAGAGACACTGCTATCCTACAGCTCAGGAGTACACGTTCTTTTCTGGGGCTCACTAAACCTGTGCACGCCTAGATTTGTTTTGGACCTCCCCACGAGCCACGAGGGTCACCGGTGATGTCATGATAGGGACGATGGCACTCTTCGATCACTCCCGGATTTCCCTTGCACTGCACCTACCTGGGGGTTCTCTGTGCCAGAGGGTATGGAGATTTAACTACAAACTACTCACAAACGAACCCAACAATACCAAGATACGGGCTGCTATAGAAGCCTATTTGGCAACCAATGACGATAGTTCGATTGTCGTTCCCATGGTATGGGATACGCTGAAGGCTGTCTGGCCAATGCGATAGGCCTCAGTAAAGATAGGATGGACAAACCGGAGCATTTGGAAGCACAGATCAGGGAACTAGAGGGGGTGCATCGCCGAACGGGTATGGCCCAGTCAATATGGCTTCTCAACACAGCTCGGAAGCAACTGAGGGCTCTAGACCATGATCATGCCAAACACGCCCTGCTGCGCACTAAGCAGCGTTACTATGAGGGGGGGGGGGAAACAAAGCCGATAAGCTCTTAGCACACCTGCTCAGATCCCAAATAAATGCTCGTCGTATTGCAGGAATCAGAAATTCTCAAGGAGATAATCTTCGGTCTGACGAGGATATCGCAGATACATTTGAGATTTTCTACACTGCCCTTTATACGGGCCGAACAATTAGACTCTTCGGCGGCTGAAAAATACACTCACCGGGTGTTGGTGTCCTCTCACCCCCTCTGGACGCAACCAAGCTGGAAGTGGATATCCACCCTAAGGAGGTCCTGTGAGCCATTCAGGGACTCACCCCTGGGAGAGCTCCAGGAAAGGATGGCTTCTCTAACAATTTATATAGAGTCTTTGCTTCTGACCTCATCCCTCTGCCTACCCGACTGTTCAACACCTTCAGTGATGCCGGTAGTCTGGCCCCTTCGATGTCAATGGCGGAGGTGGGCATGATACCCAAACTGGTAAAGGACCCACTGGATTGGGCTTCGTATCATCCTATATCACTTTTAAACATGGATCTAAAGATTTTTACCAGTATTCTAGCAGCCCGTCTGGCTCCCTACATGCAGGGACGTAACATAACTGCGGTGATGGGACCCCGCGACTGTGCCACCTCCTGGATAAAACCCAGCGCACTCCGCAACCTGCAGTTCTCCTGTCGGTGGACGCTGAGAAGGAGTTTGACCGGGTCCATTGGCCCTATTTAAGACAAGTCCTGTGTAGAATTGTTATTGGGGAGCGATACATGTGATGGGTGAATTGTATATACATAGGTCCGGATGTGTGTATCAGAATATTCCTCACACAGCCATCACTCGTTTTGCCCCCCGCCTTTTTGAAGAAATAGAGGCCTTTAACCTGGTCTCGGGCTTCAAAATTAGCATCTGGAAGACACAAGCCCTCACCTTAACCCGTCCCAAGGTTGACCAGCAACACCTGTCGAAGCAGTTCCCATTCGCGTGGGCCCCTGGAGACAACAGGATGTTTTATTATTGTTCCATTTTATGTTCAATTCAATTCAATTCAATATTGCTTTTTTCGATTTTGGTTGCAAATCATAAAAGCATACATTAAAAACATACATATTTCATAAATACAGATTATCATTTACACATTCATTATACATTTAAAAATACATTATTTACAAGCTAAAAATGTAATTTGATTGGCAACCTGCGAATTGAATTTAGATATCTAAGCATTGTTTATTAAGTCTGTAAAGTTAGGGTTTCAGTTTGTTCTAATGAGTGCCCGAGAGTTGGGCGGTGATAGACAACAGATTTAAGGAAATTTGCCATTAGGAAGACCAAACGTTCACCCTGTAACAGTTGAAGAAACAACAATGCTGGGCGATATTGTTTAAAACCAGTAGTCCTTAGAAGAGGTACAAGCCATTTCTTTCTAAGGTTGTAATAAAATGCACAGAAAAATAAAATATGGGAAGTGGTTTGCAGCCAGTGCCCATCGCAAGGACAGGGGGGAAGTACTTTTGCCTAATTATTTCTTGTAGGGTGTGTGACCAATCTGTGAAAGGAATTCATTCTAAACCTTACCAGAAGATGTCGTTCGTAACTCGTTGTGTTGTAGGTGAGGTATGGTTGTATTGAAGGTTCCGTTTGTATGAGGAGGGCATGAGTAACAGAAGGTTTCATAATTTCTTTAGTTAATCTCAAAGCCTCTAGGTGGACCAAACATTTCTTTTTTAGAACCTTTCTCGGTACCTCACTAATTAGCGAGGGATTAGAGTAGTATTGGGGCCAGCCCAAATCTTGAAAAAATCTCGCTACATATCGCAACCACCTTGAGTTACTGCCGTTATCCATTTTCACACAGTCGGAAAGGATATGTTGGGTGAAAATGGCTTTTTCTGAGGTCCATATCCTATGCCACAATAACAATGGTTCAATTCTTGCTAGGTCCGTGATGTATGGAAGACCTAGCTCAATGTGGCAGGCAAAAGTACCCGTGCTACTAGGTACGCCAAGTAAATATCTAAGAAAAGTGTTTTCCACCCATTTAATGTTTAAATTTAGTGGCCCCCGATGAAGGTACAGTTGGTCCCGAAATGCATTGGGCTGCACACCTTTGATCTGCATTTCTACAACACTTCATTTGTATTTGTAAAACATGGAACATGGATGTATCGCCAGAATATGTATAATGCATAACCACAGTAATTATCGTAATATGCGTTGTTAATCACATGGAATTCATTTTTTTTCAACAAAGATGTTATTTGCTTGAAATCAATCGTGGCATGAGCATTTTTTGAAAAAATTGTTGGTTTTCGTTCGAAAAAATTGCAAAGAAGTGCATATAAATTCTGTTTATATTTAACCCGTAGTGCAAGCAGTGCTTCAAGCAAACGCTGTGCTTGAGTTTTCTTTCATTTTAAAATACTTGCCAAGCCTTGAAATCCCCATTTATTGCATATAAGTCACCCTTAAGGATGGCCCTTGGTAACCCAAAGAGCAGGGTGCTATGTAAGTATAAGGCAGGACATATACTTCTAGGTTTTACATGTTGTGGTAGTGACAAACAGCTAAATTAGCTTTTCACTGCTGTGAACCCGACTCCTCACCCAGGCTAGAATTGGGAATTCCTTAAAATACCTTTAAGCTGTAATTCCTGATCAGAAAGGAGTAGCTTTTTCATGTTTCATATCTTTGGAATGATAAAGAATTGCTTGGTAAAGGTGGATTTACCATTACTCTTCTACAAATTCCACATTTAAAAAGTGGACATTTCTCAGCATGTAGTGCTCTGTGTGCCTTACAGCCTGCCTCTAATACATATCTGGATTAGGTGACAGATCCCTTTGTGCATTCCTTCTAGACAGCCCCAAACACAGGAAATGTCTGGGTGTGATTTAGCACCCATCTGCATTCATGTGCATTTCCACGGATCTCCCTGGGCAGATGGGAGCAAGGCATCCACTCTTACCCTTTAAAGGGAAATGGCCTGATAACCCCCACTGGTGGACTGGAGTGAGGGCTGGGAATGAAAGCGATACTGGTACTCTTCAAAAACACTCTGAAGTTTCTTCTACATCAAAGGCACCTTTGGGTATTGAGTCCCTGACCCCCCCAAATCAGACACTTCTGGAACTACACTGAAAGAATTGTGGTGCCGCTCAAAGGAGTCAACTGGACTGTTTTTTTGGAAGGACTGCGGCCATGCTTGTTGCCCTCTGGCCTGCTGCTCTTTGACTCTGCAGGAAGGAGAGCTGGACTTTGCCATCCCTCCAAACTGATCTTTAAGGGCTGTTATCTTGCCTCATGTTTCTGAAGTCTCAGGGACACAAAAAGACTTCCTGTAAGTTCTGCAGCTGAATTTCTACCAAGTCCAGCATGAAGCAGCAAGAAGCCTCACCGCACAGCTTCTCTGAACTATTGTCGGGTGACGCACAGCCTTGCAGCGCAGACTGCACCCCAGGATCCAAGGTACTGTGTTCAGCAGGCCCAAGTTGGTCCCTTTAACTGGCCCACGCTCTATTGCAGTCGACCTGAACATTGGATTTGCACCAGTCCCTCGCAAACTTAAGTTACTTTGTTTGCACTACCTGCTTATAAGCACTGTATTACATTTATTTCTTCATCATTCAGTAACTTGACTTCTACTTGATGGGTTCTGATAATTGTGGACTTGTTTTACTGAGATAAATATTCTCTATTTGTCTAAACTGTTATGGAATGTTTTTGTGGTGTATTTACTGTGCTGTTTTATGAGTTATTGCATTAATATTTTACACATTGCCTTCTAAGTTAAGCATGCCAGCTCTGTGCCAGACTAACAGGGGTTGAGAAAAACACAAAAAACGAAGGTTTGATAGCCCGAGGGGGGAACAAGAGGCAATAGGGCTCTAGAAGATGGCCAGCCTCCAGTCAAATCATGTATCACAAATAGAGGCCACTTCTAGAATACGACCAAGTGAATGTGGATATGTCCTATCCACTGAGTGGATAAGACTATAGGTCATATCCACAGAGTGGCACTACCAGTACAGCATGGTAAGATCGGAGCCCCTCAACCTGGTCCTGATGAAAGCCATGTACCTTATGGACATTTTGGCTGAAACATGTTGACCTACCCTTTAACATTCACATAGCAGTGATTGGATGATTGTTTTCCTATTCACCGCTCTTTTGTTTTTAGATCCCACGGGATTCCCTCACTAAATAAAGTTACATTGGGGAACTTTCGATGGCTTTTTAAACTCACTATCCTTTTTGGGCCCCCACTCACTTTAGAAAGTGCATCCCTGTCGTCAGGTGCATGCCCGTCCTCCACCAAACGGGATTTCTGGAGGGCGAGGACTGGCAGATGATGAAGCATGACACCTGGTGGTGTGTGATGCCAGTCTATCAACTTTTGTGAGATGCCCTTGTAATTACTCGGCACCCCACATAGATCACTAAGCAAGCACAGCAATCAGATATGGGATCTCCTTCTGGATGAGAAAATGGATGTGCTCTTCTTAACGGAGACATAGCTAGGGGAACCCTCCGACTCTGATATAATAGAAGCTATCCCGCCAAGTTACTCACTCTCCAGACTAAATAGGAGCGGGGGAGGGGCGGAGGGATTGCCATTGCCATTAAGGCTCCGTTTGAATGCACTTTATCGCCCTTGATAATAGATAGCTGTGAGGCTGGCCTTTTTACTCTTAAACTTGGACCGCAACACTCTGTGTTGAGAATCCTCGTCTATAGACCCCCAGGAAGGCTTAATGACTTTAAGTCTAGCCTAGTGGAGTCTGTGGCTCATTTAGCCTTAAGGAAGAGCAGACTCCTGATATTAGGAGATCTCAATATCCATCTAGAAGATGAACAAACTAGGGAGGCGACAGACATCAGGCAAGAACTACAGGCCTTACTACTAGAATTAAAAAACAATGTCCCGACCCATAAACATTTCCACTTACTGGATCCCGTTTTCTGCAGTTGGAACGGAGTGAGGGTGAACTCGCCCTTACCTGTACCTTGGTCGGATCATTTTTTAATCCCTTTTAATATTCACATTCCAGAGACGGACACACACAGGGAGAATAACAACAGCTACCCACAACGCAAATGGAAGCACTTCTCACAAGACACCTTCATTAAACTATTAGAGCAAGGGGGTCCGCCAGGGGGTGCGGACTGTGAAAGCGCAAATAGCAAGCTAGAGAAGCGCATTCTAAATGCCCTAGATGCGACGGCCCTGATGTGCTTATCCAAGATAGGAAGCAGAGAAAAAAAGTCTGCCCCTTGGTTTACACCCGAGCTACAGGCCGCTAAATCAGAATGCAAAAAACTAGAGCGGAGATGGCGGATAGATTTCTGCCCTCAAACGAAGATTATTTACAAGGAAGCACAAAGAAAATATCAAACTAAGCTGCGAGGAACTAAGGCTATGCACTATAAAGACCGTATTGGGGAGGCATAAAACTCCTCGAGAGAAGTTTTTAAAATTTTTAAGGAGATCTCAGTGGTAGTTAATGCTAATACACCACAAAATGACTCAGTTGAAGAGTGTAACAGAGTAGCGGACTACTTTGCAGGAAAGGTCAGAGATATCTATGCGACCTGCACTGGCAACACGATATGTGGGCGCGACTTTGAGGAGAAGGCGGGGGCAAGTAAGGTGGAGGACTGTCTAAAGGTCTTCACGGTACCCCCTCCAGAGACACTAAGTAGCATCTGTCAGGGTATGAAATCTGGCTCCCCTCGGGACCCAGCACCACCTCGGGTATTGGGGGAGAGCCCCACTGTGCTGGAATCTTACATCAGTCATGTGCTTCAGGTCTCATTTGCATCCGCGATACTCCCGGAAGACTGGAAAAAAGCGGTAGTTCTTCCCATTAAAAAGAAACCCAATATAAGCCATGAAGTACTTGAAAACCTAAGACCGATCTCCCTACTACCGTACCTAGCCAAAGTGGCGGAGAAAGTGGCCAATATTCAACTAATGGCACATTTAGAGAAGAACAACCTCCCACACTCCTCTCAATCAGGCTTCCGGCCGGGCTTCTCCACGGAGACGGCCCTTTTGAGAGCGACAGAGACCTTGCGTCAAGGGGCGGATGCTGGACACACCATGGCACTGGTTATGCTGGACCTCAGTGCAGCGTTTGACACTGTAGCGCATTCCATCTTGCTGCAGTGTCCAAACAAAGCAGGTGTCACTGAGTCCGCGCTAGGTTGGTTGAAAGCGTTCCTCACAGACCGCAGCTTTCAGGTCCAACAGGGCTCCTTTAAATCATCCGCGATAGCCTTAGAACAAGGGGTGCCTCAGGGCTCGGCCCTGAGCCCTACTTTGTTTAATTTATATATGGCCCCCTAGCAGAAGTGGTGCAAGCGTACGGTGTGGAGTTAGTCTCCTACGCCGACGGCAGCCAACTGCTGATCTGCCTGTCCCAAGCACCTTGAACAGCGGCATCTAACTTCAAGGCCTGTATGCAGGCCCTGGCAGGGTGGATGAACTCTCACTGTTTGAAGCTTAACAGCTCCAATACGGAGGTAATGGTGATTGGAGTGAACAACTCTAGCTGGACGGCGGACTGGTGGCCATCTTGTTTGGGCCCAAGGCCCATTCCCTGTAAGGAGGCAAAGAACCTGGGAGTGTGGGTTGATCCCAAACTATCTTATGAGGGCCACATTCACCGTCTAGTGGGAAAGTGTTTTGAGGTGCTAAAAACTCTCAACCACACCCTAGATTTACTTCCGCTGGAGGCCAGACGCACCATGACTCAAGCATTGGTAACTTCCCGTATGGATTACGGAAATGTCCTGCTCCTAGGTACAACAGAAAAAAAGCATGGGGCGCCTGCAAGTTCTTCAAAATATGGCCGCCAGCCTGGTCCTGAGACTCCCAAAAACAGCAGCCTCTAAACCTGCTCTTGCGGCTCTACACTGGCTACCGGTCAGAAAGAGAGTAATGTATAAAGCGCTCTTAATATGCCACAGGATTATATGGCATAAAGCTCCATCCTATCTCCAAGACCTCGTACACACATATGAGCCAAACAGAGCACTACGCTCAGTAGGAGCGGGCCTACTGAGGATACCCCGTGTAAAAAGAGCAAAACTGGGAGGCCGCTCATTCAGACTGGTAGCGGCTAGCAACTGGAATCGACTCCCGGTTGGCCTCAGACTGGAAGAATCAGAGGTCAAGTTCAGAAAACTCTTAAAAACCCACCTATATAATCTTTAAAACACTGCTGGGCGGAGGAGCTTACCACAACCACTGTACGTATCTTATCTCCATAGCGCGGGGACACGCCGAGAAGGCGTCACCAGGCACTTTATAAACTTCTTTATTATTATTATTATTATTATTATTATTATTATTATTATTATTATTATTATTCACTTGGTCGTATTCTAGAAGTGGCCTCTATTTGTGATACATAACAGGGGGTGAGCACGGGATCATTTATAGCTGTGTTGTGACTTACCCTGACTAGGATTGTGGTCCCTTCTTGGACAGGGTGCATACCTCTGCCAACTAGAGACCCGAATTCTAACACATACAATACGTTATCCCAAACAATTCCATTAGGAACCGAAACAGCAGAAATGTTCACCAGGGAAAGGTCTCTTCGCACTTTGTGCGATAAAGAATGGGATGTTAAAACCAAGTTCACCAATTGTTCAGCAGAGTATTCTGGGAGATAGTGTCCATTCAGAAGCAGGGAAAAGACTGTCTCAAAACCAATTCAAAAGGCGAGTAAAATTAACGAAATTGTAATACACAGATACAGCAATTGGAAAACAAAGAATGTCTTCTTCAGCCAAAAGTAGAATATGTGCACTCTACCTCAAAGAGGTGGAGGTGGCTCTGATGAATATTAAGAGAAATCAGTATGTAAGTAAATTGTATTCATGTTCCATTACTTAAAATCATTGCATGTTATGTCATGTTATGTTACCCAATTTTCTTGCTGCTGATTCTGTGAGCCACGATGAGCAGAGCAAAAGAACCTACTGATTGAAAAGCTAAGATTTCAAAAGTTTCCTAAATTGAAGCAAGGAAAGGGCTGACTTCATGATGAGTGGCAGGAGGTTCCAGAATGTAGCTGCTCTGACCGCAAAGCTACTACCTCCCCATTTAGAAATTTTAAATCTAATGAAATGTAATCTACACATGCCTGATGGGCCTAGGTTTCTAGTTGGGGTGTACCAGTGAAAGACTTTCTTCAGGAAGGTGGGTCCAGAGTCATGAAGTGCTTTATAGGTCAGACAAAGGGCCTTGATTTTTATTCTATTTTTGACCTTCAGCCAGTGAAGGACTTTGAGTGAGGTGGAGACTGAATAATGCCTGGGCACCTCTAATAAAAGTCTGGTTGCAGAATTCTGGGGAACCGGCGATGTTGTAGGGTGAGGACACCACTGTATTGATGTGGTTGAATAAAAGTAGATGATCATAGATGATGACCCCCAAACTGTTGGCTTTCCTAGTGGGGACAGGAACAGGTCCCATATCTGCAGGCCAGCAAGGGGCAACAAAAATAGAGGGTATTAACAAGTATGATGACCTCAGTCTTCCCAGCATTAAGCTTAAGACAGTGCTTGTTCATTCAGTCGTAGATATGTTTCATGCAGTTATGAATGCGGAGGCTGGTGTTGTGTATAATATTGGAGGCTGATAACACAATTTGCATGTCGTCCGCATACGATATGAGAAAAAACCCGAAGGATTGAACCATAGGAGCCAGATCTGCAACATAAATATTAAAAAGGGTGGGACTAAGTGAAGAGCCCTGCGGAACACCACAGGGTAGGCGGAAGGAGTTTGAGGAGAAGGCATCAATGTTGATCACATTTTCCTTGTCTGACAGGAAGGAGGAAACTAGTTTCAAGGCCAAGTTTTTAATACATTTTGCTTCCAAACAGTGGATCATAGTGGAATGATCCACTGTATCGTATGCCGCAGACAAATCCAACAAGATGAGAGTGGCTCATCCTCCCTCATCTAGGATGAACTTTAGTTAATCAGTAGCCTCAATCAGGGTAGTCTCTGTGCTAAGCTCTGATCTGAACCCAAATTGGGTGGGGTCTAGGCAATTGAAATTGTTGATTAACTGATTTAGTAAAATTTTCATCACTTTTTCGACTATTTTAGGGGGAAAGGGAAGTCTAGAAATTGGCCGGTAGTTGGCGGGATCTTCGTGGTCCATATTCATTTTTTTCAAAAGAGGCAGAATGAAAGTCCGTTTCCATTGGGAAAGAAAGATGCCTGTTCTAAACATATTGTTGAACATGCGTGAGAAGTGGGCTGCAATTATGTTGGAGACAAACTTAATAACTGAAGGAGGGCATGGGTCATCTGGAGAGCCTGATTTTCTGGTCAGAATGAGGTCTTTTATTTGCATAGAAGAAACCAGAGAAAATTAGTTGAATATATATTGTACTATCTGGGTATTTTATGCTTGTATACCATGTTTTTACAATGTAATATTTATTATTGGAAAATGTGCTTTTATGCTTTTTTTCTGCTTGAAAAACCGAATCAAGATTTTTGAAATTGAAATAGTTGAAAGTGTTCATAGTCAAATCATTGTTGGGAATGCCAAAACCATTGTCTTGATTGTTGGCTGCAGGGTGGTTGTCAGTGTTGAAGATTGAATCTATTTTGTCTTTATAATGCGAATACATGTAAACGTCAGAGCAAAGCAGTTTTCTGTATGCCATACTGTGAAATGTTAAAAAATTACATAAAATAATACGATCTATAAAACTTTGATAGGTAATATCTGCATCGGTGAACAGCTTTAAAACACTGTAAACTCTAGCTCTTCTGTTTGTGGGCTCTTTTTACTCTGAGCTAGGCCTTTGTGGAACTTTTGAGGAACTAGGGCCAATTCATGTGTTGGAGTGTGTATAGTGTAATTTGACTTGTCTATTTTCACCTTGCTGGCTTGTTATCACATTTGAAGTGCTTGGGATGGAAGGAGTGTGGGTGTTTGCACATCGCAATCACGCAGCCTGCCAAACGAATTGCAGCTGTGAGTTTCCCCATCCGGCCAGAATCTGGGGCTGATTGTTGAAAAGACTTTAATCCAATTTTTCTCTACAGCGTCTAGGCAATTCTCCACCGGTTGGTGTGTTAAGCAATCAGATGGTGTCTATGAATTTACCCAACCAAGCCAGAGTTTGTGGTGTGTAGTGGAGAAACACAGGTCCAAGGCTTCTCTACAATGTCTGATGCTAAAGGCCCAGCATAAAGGACCTAGCCAACGATGTCAGTTAATTGCCAGATTTGGGTAGCAGCCAGCAGGTGAAACCAAGATTCTCAATGGAAGTTGCATAGTTGGCAGGATGTTGCCTCGTCCCTCCTTGCCCAGGCTGGATTTAAGTCCACGATAGGCAAGGCAAGAAGCCTCATAAAAGTGATTTTCCTTCGCGCCTGAGCTGTCAGTGCTTGCTCAAAATATATATGGGCTTTCCCTGGGGTGTAGAAGGCATCCAGTGCAGTGAGGATGGTTCTGTGAGGGAGTCTTTCAATGCCCTTTTCAAATGAAGCTTTCATGACCTGCCCAATCATTGCTCTTTTCTAGGCTGAGAACGGTATGTCCTGGTTGGGCAGGTTCGAGATCTCAATTTTCAAGCAACTGTTGGCCAGTGCAAGCTATAAGTGTCATGGACAGCCCTCCTCTTAAAAAATTGTTTTAAGTTGTGCTTTGAGAGTGAATGTAATACTTTATTAGCTCCCCTAGGCATGTGAGAACGAGGCTTCCGAGGCCCAGCTCTAGTGTCAGCCTTGCTCTCCTGGCTTGCCGGGGGAAAGTTAAGGATCTTTTTGTAAGTTGAGATTTGAGAGTTCATGAGGTGCATTTCCAGTGCTCTTGGGAAGGCTAGGTGACCATAGTTTAGAGCAGGGAGCAATTTTACTCTCATGACTTTCAATATAGGTTCTGTGGTTGGTCAGCGTGGCTAGTGGCTCAGGTGTTTCAGGCTGTGAATGGCCCCAGTTCCCTTGTCTCTGAGGTGTTTTCAATGGGCCCCTGATTTAATCACTTGAGAAAGCCAGACGCCTAAGTAGTTGTAATGTGTGACTGCTGTGATTTGCAAGTCTCCAAGTTGCCATTGAGCTATATTTCTGTGTGGGTATTTACCAAACATGATTCACCAAGAGTTTATTTGCTTGATTGTAACTATGGAGGACATTGAGGGCTCTCTGTAGGCTAATTCTGGAGGGGTCCATGATTGCAATATTGTCTGCATACTGCAGGATTTGGAGACACACCTTCCTCTGCCTTGGCGTTATTAGACTTGTGCTTTCCAATGTTTTGCTCCAGTCAGCTGTGTAACGATTGAAAAGGAAAGGGGCCAGCACACAGCCTTGTGTGAGATCGTTGTTGTTGGCACTTTAGCAGTTGCTGTGATTGAGCTGTTTTTTATCCGGACCCAGGTCCCATGATTTCAGGATATTATGGCCTTGAGAAGCTGTGGGGGGATACCCCAAGTGGTTATATTCTCCCACAGTGTTCCCCAATCCACTCTGTCAAATGTTGTGCTGTAGTCAACAAGGCAGCAAAATAAAGAGGGTTGCTTGGGCCGTGTGGCTTGGCATGACATATATGCAAATGCTAAGATGCTCTCCATCGTGGAGCTTTCAGACCTGAATCTGTATTGAAAAAACGGAGAATGTTGTTTTCAGATAACCAGGCTTCCAACTCATTCAATAAAATTTGGGTACAGGCTTTTGCTTCGAGGTCTAGTAAAGTAATGAGCTGGTAGTTTGTTGGGTTTGAGTGATCTCCCTTCTTATGGATTGGGAAAAGAATTGATCCTCTCCATGATGATGGAATCATTGCAGTAGTGAAGGCGTAGTTAGAAAGCGGTGAGAGCACTGCAGCCTAGCCCAGAAGATTTGTGGGGATTTAAAAACAACTTATCTAAAACTCAAATTCTCCTTTGTCTGGCTGAGGTTACTGAGGTTGTTGATATACTTCCAGATCCATACACTGAGTCACCAGCGTGATGGTGTTCACGTTGCAGGGAATTCATTGGCTGATGAAGCCGCGAAGGCAGCTGTGCAAACTGCTTCTGTAGCTGCAATCATTCGTTCAAAAACAAAAATAGACAGCAAAATAATACAGGCTGTTGCCGCTTCCAATAAAGACAGCGGTAAAACGTTACCAAAAGGCTTTCCACTCAAGTACTCATATGTAACTGATGTAAATAATGTCCTTTTGCTCAAATCTCTGGAGTGAGGGATAGAGTAATTCCAAACATGGAACATAGATTAGGACTAATTTTAGCAGCACATGAAGGGCTCACCTCTGCACATGCAGGTGTTTTGGCCACAGTGTAATTATTAAAGCAAAGATACCGGTCGCCGCGCATGAGGAAACAGACCAGAAATTATATTTTGGAATGTGAAAGCTGCCAAAAAATGAATGTTTCAACATTGAAACGCCCGGCGCAGACACCCCTTTTAATTTCAGATAAACCATTAGCATGCATTTACCTGGATCACTGTGGTCCCTTACAGAGGGATGGTAACTATAAATATATCATGGTCGCAGTGGATTCATGCTCAAGATTCATTTGGATGTGGCCTCAGCGTTCTGCTGACGCCCGAACTGTTAGAAAAGATTTGTGAGACTTTATCGGCACACACGCAGTCAGCACCCTACATTCTGACCAGGGTCCTGCGTTTAGCTCCAAAGCTTACAAGGAGGCCATGGCTAATCTGGGCGTTGCATTGGGGTATTCAAGTCCATTCCATCCTGAGGGAAATTCTGTAGTGGAAAGAAAAAAACGGGACATGAAGCAATCTATAACAGCTAGGGTATTAGGCTCGGGTAACAGGTAGGTCAAACATCTAATAAGTGTCCAACGTAGTTTAAATAATCTGCCAAGAATTCTCTTGGTGGAATCACTCCATATGAAATCCTTTTTGGTACTAAAATGCTTATCCAGGACCTCGATCGTCACACTTCAGTGGTGGAACAAAAACCCTTTGATATCAAAGACCGTTTGGCTGTTTTGCAGGACTTAAACGAGACAAGGATAAGTCAAAGCAACACAATATAGAAGCCAAGGACCACTGAAGGAGAACCACCCGTCCAAGCAAGGCCTGTCTGGATTCCAAAGATTGGGGATCTAGTCAGAGAAAAGATCGCGGATAAGATGGAATTCGGGCCTTCTTACAGAAAACCAGTACCCGTACTAGCAATCCACGGATCAAGAACAGTGTTACTACCGCCCCTTGATGGAAAAAAAGAGAACAGGCTCGCACCATCAACCTGGTCAAACCGCATCACGTGGCCCATAATAAGTAATAGGCCCAGTGGACTACAAAGATGTAGCAGAAGACCAAATCTTGCTACTTTCCAAGAGGTTCAGACTGAGAGACTAATAACATTTGAAGACTCTGCAGCACAAAACAAAGGACTAAGCAATAAAGCAATGGAACTTGTGCCTCTTGATACCCAAAAAACAGTTTGTCAAGACACTCCTGTCTACAATGATGTAGCATCTGAATATACTAACATGACAAAGGATCCGATAGCTCCAGTGATTTCAAGTAATCCTGATGCAATTCCTAAAATTGACAGAACTGCCTCTGGCTATTTCATCAACTTTGATATGTTTTCTGAGGATCCTAGTGAACCTGAAACAATGGCAGTAAATAAAACATTTAAAGATCAAGTAACAGAACTTTTTCAGCAACTTGAAAAAACTTATCGGTTTTCACCATGGGATGAAGTTTGGATTGTGCTTGGCGTACTTTTTCTCCTACTTTGGCTAGTCATGGTATTAACTTTGGGAATGCTGATAGATGGAAGATATAGTAAAATGGACACAGCAAGTAAGAACATCAACTTGCTCCTGAAGCCACACAAATCATCTAATCTCAAACAAAGAGACTTGACATCAGTGAACATCACAGCATTCCCTGTCCCTGGTGGTAGAGCATGGGACAGAACGAAATATGACATTATGGTCCGGCACAGCTGTTGAAGATTCCACATCAATTTAAGGTTTCCTTGAGTGACTTTGTTTCACCCAGCACGTTTTCTGATGATTGGGACTTTGAGACTGTTAATAATATGATTTCAGATTTAGAGATGTCTGCAAAATTCACAAAACATGAATACTTTGAAGGTTCATAAGATTATGCACAACTGTATTCTTATAATCATTATGGTCACCATTATTTGCACAAATCTGCAAGCCCTATAAATGTTTATAATTTCAATCAATGGGAACATTGTCCAACGCAACCAAAAGGTAGCTCAAAAATATTTTATGAAAAATGTCCATACTTCTGAGGTTTTAATGTCTCAAATCCAGAAACGTTTTACTTTAAAAATGTTAATAAGACAGGAATGAAAAGTATGTTAACAAATACAAAGCACATTTATTCAGTAGCCTTTTATGCCCAGCTGTCCTCATTAGGTTTTGACCTTTGGAATGAGAACATAGAAATAAAAACTGTCTGGGGCAAGGAATAGATGCTTTATTTCAAGGCTTCATTACCCCTGAACAAATAATGTTTTTGAATGACACTGTGCAACAGACATCCTGCCTTGGCCTGGCCAAGATAAAAGATTTGAACAAACCAGCTATACCTACGCCTACACTTGATAGTAAAAACACTTCAGATGGCGGGGTCGACGTAAAAACTATTTTACTTAAAAACAGAACTGATCCTGATTGGAAAAAATGGTTAATCTGACCCACAGACACGAATAACTGTCAAGATAGATTCCTGAACAAGACACAAGGGTTTACAGCAGTAACTATTCCAGATCCAAGATATGTCCAGAGACAACATCCAGGGATAGTAACAACATACAGTGTAGGAAAACTGTGCCTTGAGTGGCTACAAAAATCTACACTTATAGAGGTTAAAAAGCACTTATCTTTACTTAAAGATGGCTTTGATTTAAGGGACTTCTTAATAGGTCCTGCGAAACAATGTCATAAACGTTTCATATACGCAGGTATATATGCCATTTATAATGAAGTTTGAAAAGTGACACAGGCAGAGACTGCAGAAAGAATACGAGAAATTGATTGTATTAATTTAGAGAAAGCACTCTCTTTAGTTGACAATGGGTTAACGACTCTGTCATCCAGAATTTATTCTTTGAACAGAATAGTATCCTCTGCCATAGACATAATGGAACAAGACTTGCTCATGCTACAGCATGGACAGTCACAATTACGTTCTATAACGCTTTTAGGCTGGACGTTACAAAATCTTCGTTCTGGATATGTGCCATGGAGTCTAATCAACACCACGTCATTGTTTTCTGTATTTAAACTTACAAATAAACAAATCCGTTTGGCACAGAGAGGAGCAGACTATACGGTGCTGAGCATTGAAAAACTGGAAAGATTACCATTAACTTTCAGAAAAACCTGCAACAGAATGGTTATTACACGGGATAATCGCTCTGCCTGTCACAATTTTCAATTTTCAATACTGTTTCAAACATATACCAGTTGCCGTATATGAAAGGTTGGGTAAGGAATACATAAAGTCAACCTGGGAATTACCATACACACACAGATGTTGGAGTGGGGGAAAAGAGGTATTTCTTAGTGGTACACAATGTAAAGGCGCACTAAGCGGTACACTTTTTTGCCAGGGTATTAATTTACATGGAGCCTGTGAAGGTTCTTGGAACAACTTATCCTGCCACCTGCAAGGTTCTCCAGCCGCAATGATAGATCCAATTTTTAGGCAGCATTCTAACGGGAGCTATATAATGTTGAATGATCACAGCTTTGTGGAATGATGCCAGGAATAGCCTATCTCGTACCTGTGTCAGCCAGGGTCACTTGTTGTATGCAAGTATTGTTTCCTGAAGTTAAGACAGACGGGGAGTCACCGCTATGACCTTCACTGAACATCTCTTCTATTTGAATTGATACTTTAAGCAGAATGAAAGCCATTGTTTTACAAAAACCTGTGCCACTGACCTCATCTAAAGAGACATATGAACTACAAGTTGCAAGGTCCTCTGCAGAGATACATGCCCTTTTATCCACAAACTGTCCAATACATTTCGTAGAAATGTTAGGTCGTATCTTAAACATGTCTGATACCAGTGGTATTGTACATGTATTTAAGACAGTTTTTTTCTGGACTGGTAGCACCTTTTGAAGCAGTCCTCTGCATTTTTCCAAGCTTTGTGCACTCTGTGTTCGGCGGCCTGCCTCTCATTTTGGGACTCGTAACAGGAATACTATTCTAGTTCCTTCTGCTCCGATATGGCAAGTCTGGTCAGCAGCGACACCCAGATTACCATCGAGAACACTCTCATGGCAATGATGTATCGTGAGCGCATGATACAGATCCTGTGCCTGGCTCGTTTAAGAGACCTGAATACCACGTGGCTCCTATCATTCCGACCAATCTGGCAAGATTGCATCTTACCTGTTCTACGATGCCTGCTATGTGGAGAAGAATGCGTGTTGGACGTCTGTCTAACACTTCCATCAGCACTGCCAACGGATGTTGATGCGTTGCTTGGTTCAGTAATGGCCCATGCATTGTGTTGTCCCCAGTGGCCAGTCCTGATGATGGCATTCATTGAGATCTCACAGACGCAATCTGCTGACGGTGAGATACGTGGATCGACAGGCATACAGGTACCACCTTTATCTCCATCTCTGACGAACATTGCTAATACGGCTAGGGCTGACGGTGGGCCTTCACATTTTTGTGCTATCGGTTTACTTAATGAAGTGGTCCAACTTTCACCTACTGTGGTAGACTATTTCTTTGCCAGTTTAGAAGATGTAATCTTTTTTCTTAACAACGAGAATGACTTTTGAAGTTAGCACACAGCGTTCTATGCGACTCTGTATTCGACCTTCACTTTTCAACACAAAACTTCCAACTTTAAGAACTCTATTTTTTCCGCGATTTGACTTTTTCCAAAATTGAACTTTTTTTGGGGCACAAAGTAATCTGCTTAAAGAAGAACTATTCTTACAGAACAATATTTCTTTGAAACACTTCCAAATGACAATATTTGACCTTGTCCACAACCTAAACAGTTTATATATTCTGTCATGGAATGGTCTCGACTTCTTCTTCTGTATTTAAGAGCCATTTCATAAATGTTATTTCATGACTCATTCTGATAAAGCATTTTTCAATATCACACAACATGCTTTGAATGAAAATATTGCTTTTTTAAAATGCGTACAGCACAAATGCTCATCTTTTGTGTACAACCATTTTGAATGCATGTTATGTAATTTGGGAGGGATTTTTTACACATCATGCTTTAGATATGTTTAAAAATGCTTAGAATTTAGTAATATCGAACATAATAAAGTGGAGTGGGTGTTATATGGCGTTTTAGGATCCAAGCAAAAATTACCGATTCATGCCCTTATATAGGTATATTTCACATTACCCTTACATAGACATAGAAATCATACCCATATTTTGACATAACCCATCCAGTAAATACAGCATGGCTACTTCTACAAGTTCCAAAAATCCACAACAATTTCTTGGAAAACTCGGCTTCAGTAGTCAGTGGCATCCCTTTACTTGAATATTGATTTCTCCTAGAAATCAAGGAGTTTTCAAAGAACTACCATTCACTTGGGTTTTTTTTATGACGTTATTGTGTCTGACTTTACGTCAAACCAGGTACCTTCAAGGTATAAATATGCCTACACTTGCCCTAGCAAATGCACAGTGGTTCGGAGCAGCTCGGCTATCTACTTGCCTGACGCAGCTCGCTACAGCAAGTGCCGAAGGAAGCCGACCCTCCAGCTGACGCACTGACATAGAGGCCTTTCTATCACTGAGAGTCCAGCTCCAGTGTTTCCAAGCTCCCCTCGCGGTGTGTAGGGAAATCGAGTCCCGAGACAGAGATACCAGACCTCCGACATTCTAAAACCAAGGTATGGAGCAGATTAGACCCTAAGAGAAATCTTGGTTAGATTCTTTGCAAAGAAAAACTAAACCTAGGCTACACCTCACTTACTTCTTCTCTCGCACTAGACTTAGGTTAAGTACATCGGGGTAGGCGTATTTTAGAAGCACCAGTTGAGTACTTTTTAGCCTTTGTTATTTATGTATGTATTTATCTATGGTCTAGGAACCATACAATGCTTTTACAGTATTATTTTATAATACTCTTCCTACTGTACGCATTATACTTTGCAACCAGTATTACAATTGTAGCAGTTCACTTTACTTGCATGAGAAAGAAGACTGTTCAATAAAACCTTTTATTGAAAACTCCTGTCTCTCTATTTCTCTGCACCTCTAATGAAACAAAGCATGCACGATTGACTGAGTAAAATATCTATCTATTGTTTCCACGACTCTGGAGATCAGTTTTATTCTTGGGGAAATAAAGTTGTCATGTTTATGCGGTTGTCAGAAACTAATCTCTTCTTGTTTATTCGAAGAAAGTTTCTAGTGACCTCTGAGCTAGCTGGCACTCACAATTAGGTCTAATATATTCAATAGAGACTCAGTAGACATAAGTCGTACATCAAATCTATAGGATATATTATTCCAATGCGCAGAGCCTATTGGGAATATAGGAACTACACTATACCCCATTAGCCCTTACTGAGATTCTGTGCCTCTGCTGATTGCCCTCTGTACTCCTGTACTCTTGCTCTCCATTGTGTCCCCTGGTATCCAGTTTGCCGCTTGCTGGGGGCTGGTGTGTGGGCAGCAGGTTCAACGGATGCTGCAGCCGCTCCTTGGGGTGCAGGTTGCCTCCCTTAGCCTCAAGTTGGCCGGTGTATGCCACTCTGGTTTCGTCCACCCTCCTCTCTGACCCTCCCCCTTCACTCCGAACTAACAGTCCACCGACACAGGCACTATGCACTGAGGAGGACGAGCTAGACTCGGGCTATTAACAGGCTCTTTGCGGCTGCAGATTTTGGTTATTGGTGGCTGGCTTTTGACAGCTGTTGGCGGCTGAAGGTTTAATGCCGCTGTGGCCCCCCAGTAATGGTTGGAGTGAAGCTGTCGCACCCAGCAAGGCACAACACACCGGGTCAGCACCACTCCACGCAACATCACAACCTCTGGCATTTGCACTCAGTCAACCACAGTCTTGGTGCATTTCTAATATTTTAATTGTTTGGTAAATAACAACGCTATCCAACTAGAAAAAACAATCACAGCCTGACAGGGGTTGGGACAATGCCACATGGGTGCTGTTTGTTATATATACAGAACCACTTCCTTGCTGAGGGAGAGGAGCACTCAGCTGTCAACAGCGAGGTAACTACATGCCGGAATATCAACTCAGTTGATTCCTGCTTACCAACATGATGGATGTCCAGCTCTACACCAAGACAGACAGTCTGATGACACTTACCCACAGGTAATGAGGGTTAGACACCCAGGCAGGGATTTGGCAGATCAGTCACCCTCAGAAAACTAGGCTAGGTAGCACTAGGTAGGAGTACACTATACACAGTACTTACATGCCAGCAAGTATTGGCTATCTTAGCATTAAGGTGGAAATGTTCTTTTTTCACTTTTCTTGTAATGCTAAATAATCTAATCTGTTTCATTCTATTTAGTATCGCAGTGCACATATTTTATACAAGAATCACAATGCTTCAATAAATATTGAAACGCCTTGCTGAGTATTTCTTGTGTATTTCTTTGGGTATGCATAGGAGTACAAACGAAAGGGTTCTAGATCTGTTACTACAATTTCCTTGGGGATCAGGGTTATCATCTTCTGAGGTTGCACACGCATTAGTTACCCAATATCGTTACGGGTGCAGATGGTACACTGTGGTTTAGCATGGATATGGACCAACATATCCTGAGGGTGCACACGGAATCAGTCTGGAACAATCCTGACATTTATGTTGTCCATCAAACGCAGTTTTACAGAGAAGGTACAAGCGTATGGCAATTCTGCTGAGGCCAACTCAGCTGTTCATATTTCCATTCACAAATGAGAGCCAAATGTAGAGTGGGTAATGATAAGTGCATACCAATAACATTCTATGCAAAAGCACTTATAAACTGCAGGTTTCGTTTTTATAAAAGAATCATTATGTCCACAGTGAAAATGCGGTTGTTTAATTTCCTCCTATTGTTTCCTGTCTCGAGTCACAACATAAGAGAACATCTGTGAAGTCATTTTTGCCTTTAAACTTATCTCCCAGGCTGACTTCACGTTTATAAGGATTTGTTGTAGCCTGGGTCAGAATGTTATACTTCAGATTGAAATAGGTGCAATGTAAGTCAGGGCACGAGGGGGGGGGGGTCTGCTGCTGCACTGCCACTGAGCCTGCTCCTACATTGTTTTCAGTTTTGCTGTTTATGTTAGAAAACCACCACACTCAGGCTCTGACACAGCACAGCAGCAATGAAGCTGGTGCAGTCCACCCTCCAACCTCTGTGCTCTGGTGCCATTGTATCAGCTGCAAAAGGAGTGCTAGTACTGAGTCCTATTAAAGAATCACAATTGTATTCAAAGCCGACAAGTGTTCAATTATCAGCCGATAATTGGAATCAATCCATCATTATTTATTTAAATTTGGTATAAAAATACTTTTGGACAACACAACCAAACAATTACAAACCTTGTCTTATATATATATGTGTGACAAAAAGGGGAACCAGAACTACATTTAAAAGGAACCAAACATACTTTTTGGACGTTAAACAAAAAATAGACACGTTTCAATCAAAACACAGCCGTTCTTCATGCATACTCACACTCCTTCAACTCCATAAAACATACAAAACATGTGGCACAAGACAACGACAGAAGAATAGAAAATGGGTCAATAGCAAAGTGCAAAATGAATGACAATGTTAGGCAAATAAGTATTATTTCAGATACTGAATATCAAACAATTATGTAAAAATACAATTGTTTAAACCCAAAAGCAAACATAAAGTGAAAAGCGTTAATAAGGTCGACGCGTTTCGAATCGGACCCTTTGTCCGATTCTCATCAGGACCAGACCGTCAAATCTGAGTGTGAAGACAGTTACAATGCAGACACAGTAGATAATCTGCATGCGCTATGTGCACAAGCGTGGGACCAAAGGGGCTTGTACTATCCGTCCAGGCTCAAGGAGCTGGTGTGGTTCGTGGGCGGTTTTGGTTTCTGTCACCACAGAAAGGTTGCGTGCGGCCCGAGTTCAATTGACCGCCTTTGAATGATGGCGCTTCTGGATTCTTGAGCGACCCGTGCAACACGCCTGGCGAGTTTGACTGAAGCCCGCGGTAAATGTGACTGCCCACGCCCCCCTTCCTAACCGAATCCTGCCTTTGAAGGTTTGCCGTCTTTTTACTTCTGAGCGGCCCGCGAAAAAAATCTGCCGAGATTTACCTAAGCCTGCGGTGAACGCTTCCGCCCCGGATCCGTCCTTCAATTGAACTCGGGCCGCACGCAACCTTTCTGTGGTGACAGAAACCAAAACCGCCCACGAACCACACCAGCTCCTTGAGCTTGGACGGATAGTACAAGCCCCTTTGGTCCCACGCTTGTGCACAAAGCGCATGCAGATTATCTACTGTGTCTGCATTGTAACTGTCTTCACACTCAGATTTGACGGTCTGGTCCTGATGAGAATCGGACAAAGGGTCCGATTCGAAACGCGTCGACCTTATTAACACTTTTCACTTTATGTTTGCTTTTGGGTTTAAACAATTGTATTTTGACATAATTGTTTGATATTCAGTATCTGAAATAATACTTATTTGCCTAACATTGTGATTCATTTTGCACTTTGCTATTGACCCATTTTCTATTCTTCTGTCGTTGTCTTGTGCCACATGTTTTGTATATTTTATGGAGTTGAAGGAGTGTGAGTATGCATGAAGAACGGCTGTGTTTTGATTGAAACGTGTCTATTTTTTGTTTAACGTCCAAAAAGTATGTTTGGTTCCTTTTAAATGTAGTTCTGGTTCCCCTTTTTGTCACACATATATATATAAGACAAGGTTTGTAATTGTTTGGTTGTGTTGTCCAAAAGTATTTTTATACCAAATTTAAATAAATAATGATGGATTGATTCCAATTATCGGCTGATAATTGAACACTTGTCGGCTTTGAATACAATTGTGATTCTTTAATAGGACTCAGTACTAGCACTCCTTTTGTTTATTCTACTTTCAGACTCTGCTTTACTGCTGGTGAGTCTAAGCCCTTCTTTGTTGTACTAATTGTATCAGCTGCACCACTGAAAGTTCCTCCCATCCACTCCTGTTGTGGAGACCCCAGCTTCATAAAAAGATGTCTTGGCACACTGACTGGTCATGTCTGCCCCATCTTCATACCAATATTGCAAATAATATCTATGGACTCTAATATTCAGTTCTTAGACTGATTTCAGGCAGGGCCTTCATAATTCTTATTTCTGTCAGGCTGGTCCAAGCATGGTTTTTGTTTTTAGGTGTCAGCAGGAAGGCGGGATGGACCTGAGTGAGTCTCCATTAAGGAGAAACCTACAATGGTATAACTCAAGGGAGGCTGCTACACTTAACTGTTATTTAACCTGTGGGGGGAGGAGGGGGTCGCCCTTCCAAATAACAATAACCCAAGAAAGGACAGGTGAAAACTTCCCAGCTTCTAAGTGGCCCCCTGTTCCTTTTTTTTAACATGCCTCAGTCTGATCCACTACAAAAGATCACTAGAATTTATTCTAGAAGGAGCCCTGCAAACTTCATCTGCTGATTGTGCCCTCCCTTCACTTGTTCATTTTAAGTATCAGTAAAATGTAGCAAATTCAAAATGGATCCCATTGTGTCTGTAGCCACTTATGTCATACGCTCCCCGCCCACATCCCGCACACACAGAAGTAATGCACACATGGACGGGTGAAGAACCCAGTTTCAGCAGACTACAGACCAATTTGAAAACACGACACAGACTAGTAGGCCACTCTTCCTAGCAGACAACTATTTAAAAAAGCCAGTTATGCTACTGTTATCATATTGCTACCTGCATTGTCAGCCATCTGCAGCCCATTGAGCTGACTGTAGATATGACAACCAAAGGGGCGGGAGACACAATGTGTCACTTTGTGCCCCTTCGACTACAGAACCTATCTCTGGATATTTGACACAAAAGTTACATAAATGATCGTCGTGTTTGCTGAGGTAAGGGTCAAAAAGTTGCAGTTTGTCACGTTGCGTTCGAGGCAGGGGTGCACGGTCTCCAGAGCAATGCAGGGGACCTTTTCCCCTCCCCAACAATAACATTTAGCTTGAATTTCTCCATTCTTTATTTTACTTAACAATGCAGTGACTTACTTTTTGGCGCCTGATCAATCGTGCTGGCTGTGGAATGCAAGGTGACATGGTTCCCTTTCTGAGGCAGGCATTAATTATCCAGTCGGCTCTCCTGTGACCTTGAATTTCACAAGCCTCTTTTATTAGAATCAGCGAAGCTTTGCCGAAGCCCTGTACATATGTGACCAAGAGGAGCCTACGCTAATTGCACGTGGGTGCCATCTTCCTTGTAAATGGTGCAATGATATGTACAGGCCGTCCGTTTTAATAAAGCGTTTGATTTGCATGCTTATTTTAAAACATCACCCCTTGCTAATAGTCAAAGCCTAGGACTGGGCATGATCTGAAATGATGTTGTAGCTAGGCTTCTAACAAATCAAGTACAAAAATAGGATGAATTTGGCACATCCACAACTTCCACTTTAGCAGCAACTGTTCGCATGCATAAAACCTCTGTATAAGAAGCACCACTTTCTATTAAAGAGCAGCTGCATCATGGCACATGCCATGGGCCAGATGTTTTGTCCGTCTGTGTGCAGATGTGTAACTCAATGGTAGGAAATTAAAATTATGCAATTTTTAGGTAACTTGAAGAGCACTACTTAATTATTAAACGCGCGCAATTCAAGTAAATGTTTTTGCATCGGAAATAAAAGCATGCATCCGAGTAGGAGACAAGTATTTCGGTCTCAGGAATCTAAGATGTTAAAATAAAATAAATTAAATTGGTCAGTGGCTGCCTCTAGTTCTGCAGCACGTTTAGGAACACTTGACATTCAGTCGCCAGGGGGTTCCAAACACACAGACTACAAATGAAAATTTCTAGCTGATTACCCCCTGGCACCGCTCCTTAGCCTGCTGCGCATGTTGGAGTCACGGTTTATGCCTTCAGAGACCGATGCCAAGGGCTGATTAACAGGAATGGCGGGAAGAGGAAAGGAAGTCGCTGTCCTCGCGGTTCCTCCTGTGCTCACTGCCAGCCACGGAGGGGGCCTCAAGGAAAGCGCAAGTATTCCTGACGTGCATTGGGGATTAATTGCCATGGTTTCCAGCCAAACCAACTGTTGGAAAAAGGCGTTTGAGTCGGTGGGGCCTTGGCCCTCAAAGAAGAAAAGTCTCGCTGGCGCATTAGCGCGTTTCAGTGAAAAGGTGCAAACTGTGAATCGGGACCCCGGTGTTCACAGACTGTGCAGCACATGTAGAATATGTTTGCCCATATGTTTCTGCGTCTATGTGCGCAGCTTTCACAGTTCCTCGGTGTTTGTGCTCATGTTATGTGTATTTGTCTTGCATCACACCTAAGGTTCATGTCAAATTAGCTGAGCTGAGCATAGCTAAAAAGGAAGCACAAGACATGTGAAAAAAAACAATGACATCTTTTATCGTGCTCAGTGTTTCAAAATGTAAGACTTTTCGTCCATTGATACTCCTTGTTAGACGAGCTTGTAGGTCTCGCTCGACAGCGCATGTTTCTCAAGACAATTGTTATAAATTGTATAAAATGTTCATAGAGTGGATTTCAGATGTGGCTTGACAGCACAGATTTCTGCAAGATGTATTGTGGTCAATTCCTTAAAAAATATAGAATATATTTTTGGGCTCAGCCCAGAGGAGTACTGCTCTCTCACCTCATGCTATTTATTGGCAATATAGTGTATCGATAAAATCTTCCAGGAAGTGCCTGATTGACATAATGTAGGCCCCCAGCAGTGGCCGCCTCATTGGAGCGGAGGCGCGCCGTTACCCCCCAGCAAATAAAACGATAATAAAACAGATATAAAACCTTTTTTATTGTTGTTTTATTTTAATTCCCTTGACTCACCAGGACAGACGAGTCTTGGGGGCGGGTCCAGGGGCTGACTGCTGGTGGGGAAGTAATATTTACAACAAGGGGTGGTGAGGAACAGAGTCTCTGAATTAAGCAGAAAGCTCTCACCCAGTCAAGAGATCAGGGCTAGATCCAACACCGTTTTTTAGCTCACTGCACCATCCCAGTTTCAGAACCTGGCTGTATGCAAATTAGTCTGTTCCTGTCCCAGTGCATGATGGGAACAGGGCAAACCAAACTACAAAAGCCAATTCTTACACTGGGAAGGAAACAAGCTCCCGGGGACCGGTTTCTGGCATTACAGCCGTCTTCGGCCCGGTTTGCTTGAATCCTGATGGTGCAATGAGCAAGGGTCTCACATCTGAGAATACCCTTCCACGCTTAGGGTGGACAAAAATATTTACAACAAGGGGTGGTGAGGAACAGAGTCTCTGAATTAAGCAGAAAGCTCTCACCCAGTCAAGAGATCAGGGCTAGATCCAACACCGTTTTTTAGCTCACTGCACCATCCCAGTTTCAGAACCTGGCTGTATGCAAATTAGTCTGTTCCTGTCCCAGTGCATGATGGGAACAGGGCAAACCAAACTACAAAAGCCAATTCTTACACTGGGAAGGAAACAAGCTCCCGGGGACCGGTTTCTGGCATTACAGCCGTCTTCGGCCCGGTTTGCTTGAATCCTGATGGTGCAATGAGCAAGGGTCTCACATCTGAGAATACCCTTCCACGCTTAGGGTGGACAAAAATATTTACAACAAGGGGTGGTGAGGAACAGAGTCTCTGAATTAAGCAGAAAGCTCTCACCCAGTCAAGAGATCAGGGCTAGATCCAACACCATTTTTTAGCTCACTGCACCATCCCAGTTTCAGAACCTGGCTGTATGCAAATTAGTCTGTTCCTGTCCCAGTGCATGATGGGAACAGGGCAAACCAAACTACAAAAGCCAATTCTTACACTGGGAAGGAAACAAGCTCCCGGGGACCGGTTTCTGGCATTACAGCCGTCTTCGGCCCGGTTTGCTTGAATCCTGATGGTGCAATGAGCAAGGGTCTCACATCTGAGAATACCCTTCCACGCTTAGGGTGGACAAAAATATTTACAACAAGGGGTGGTGAGGAACAGAGTCTCTGAATTAAGCAGAAAGCTCTCACCCAGTCAAGAGATCAGGGCTAGATCCAACACCGTTTTTTAGCTCACTGCACCATCCCAGTTTCAGAACCTGGCTGTATGCAAATTAGTCTGTTCCTGTCCCAGTGCATGATGGGAACAGGGCAAACCAAACTACAAAAGCCAATTCTTACACTGGGAAGGAAACAAGCTCCCGGGGACCGGTTTCTGGCATTACAGCCGTCTTCGGCCCGGTTTGCTTGAATCCTGATGGTGCAATGAGCAAGGGTCTCTCATCTGAGAATACCCTTCCACGCTTAGGGTGGACAAAAATATTTACAACAAGGGGTGGTGAGGAACAGAGTCTCTGAATTAAGCAGAAAGCTCTCACCCAGTCAAGAGATCAGGGCTAGATCCAACACCGTTTTTTAGCTCACTGCACCATCCCAGTTTCAGAACCTGGCTGTATGCAAATTAGTCTGTTCCTGTCCCAGTGCATGATGGGAACAGGGCAAACCAAACTACAAAAGCCAATTCTTACACTGGGAAGGAAACAAGCTCCCGGGGACCGGTTTCTGGCATTACAGCCGTCTTCGGCCCGGTTTGCTTGAATCCTGATGGTGCAATGAGCAAGGGTCTCACATCTGAGAATACCCTTCCACGCTTAGGGTGGACAAAAATATTTACAACAAGGGGTGGTGAGGAACAGAGTCTCTGAATTAAGCAGAAAGCTCTCACCCAGTCAAGAGATCAGGGCTAGATCCAACACCGTTTTTTAGCTCACTGCACCATCCCAGTTTCAGAACCTGGCTGTATGCAAATTAGTCTGTTCCTGTCCCAGTGCATGATGGGAACAGGGCAAACCAAACTACAAAAGCCAATTCTTACACTGGGAAGGAAACAAGCTCCCGGGGACCGGTTTCTGGCATTACAGCCGTCTTCGGCCCGGTTTGCTTGAATCCTGATGGTGCAATGAGCAAGGGTCTCACATCTGAGAATACCCTTCCACGCTTAGGGTGGACAAAAATATTTACAACAAGGGGTGGTGAGGAACAGAGTCTCTGAATTAAGCAGAAAGCTCTCACCCAGTCTAGAGATCAGGGCTAGATCCAACACCGTTTTTTAGCTGACTGCACCATCCCAGTTTCAGAACCTGGCTGTATGCAAATTAGTCTGTTCCTGTCCCAGTGCATGATGGGAACAGGGCAAACCAAACTACAAAAGCCAATTCTTACACTGGGAAGGAAACAAGCTCCCGGGGACCGGTTTCTGGCATTACAGCCGTCTTCGGCCCGGTTTGCTTGAATCCTGATGGTGCAATGAGCAAGGGTCTCACATCTGAGAATACCCTTCCACGCTTAGGGTGGACAAAAATATTTACAACAAGGGGTGGTGAGGAACAGAGTCTCTGAATTAAGCAGAAAGCTCTCACCCAGTCAAGAGATCAGGGCTAGATCCAACACCGTTTTTTAGCTCACTGCACCATCCCAGTTTCAGAACCTGGCTGTATGCAAATTAGTCTGTTCCTGTCCCAGTGCATGATGGGAACAGGGCAAACCAAACTACAAAAGCCAATTCTTACACTGGGAAGGAAACAAGCTCCCGGGGACCGGTTTCTGGCATTACAGCCGTCTTCGGCCCGGTTTGCTTGAATCCTGATGGTGCAATGAGCAAGGGTCTCACATCTGAGAATACCCTTCCACGCTTAGGGTGGACAAAAATATTTACAACAAGGGGTGGTGAGGAACAGAGTCTCTGAATTAAGCAGAAAGCTCTCACCCAGTCAAGAGATCAGGGCTAGATCCAACACCGTTTTTTAGCTCACTGCACCATCCCAGTTTCAGAACCTGGCTGTATGCAAATTAGTCTGTTCCTGTCCCAGTGCATGATGGGAACAGGGCAAACCAAACTACAAAAGCCAATTCTTACACTGGGAAGGAAACAAGCTCCCGGGGACCGGTTTCTGGCATTACAGCCGTCTTCGGCCCGGTTTGCTTGAATCCTGATGGTGCAATGAGCAAGGGTCTCACATCTGAGAATACCCTTCCACGCTTAGGGCCACTATAGGTGTGGCAGGGTATACTCAGACATGAGTCCCTTTCTCACTGCTCCATCAGGATTCAAGCAAGCCGGGCCGAAGACGGCTGAAATGCCAGAAACCGGTCCCCGGTAGCTTGTCTCCTTTCTGGTAAAGAATTGGCTTGGTAGTTTAGTCTGCCCTGTTCCCATGATGCACTGGGCCAGGGACAGACTGATTTGCATATAGCCAGGTTCTGAGCTGGGATGGGGCAGTGAGATAAATAATGGTGATGGATCAAGCCCTGATCTTTGGACTGAGTAAGAGTGGTCTGCTCAATTCAGACACTCTGTTCATCACCACCCCCTTTTGTAAATCGATTTTGGCCACTATAGGTGTGGCAGGGTATACTCAGACATGAGTCCCTTTCTCACTGCTCCATCCGGATTCAAGCAAGCCGGGCCGAAGACGGCTGAAATGCCAGAAACCGGTCCCCGGTAGCGTGTCTCCTTTCTGGTAAAGAATTGGCTTGGTAGTTTAGTCTGCCCTGTTCCCATGATGCACTGGGCCAGGGACAGACTGATTTGCATATAGCCAGGTTCTGAGCTGGGATGGGGCAGTGAGATAAATAATGGTGATGGATCAAGCCCTGATCTTTGGACTGGGTAAGAGTGGTCTGCTCAATTCAGACACTCTGTTCATCACCACCCCCTTTTGTAAATCGATTTTGGCCACTATAGGTGTGGCAGGGTATACTCAGACATGAGTCCCTTTCTCACTGCTCCATCAGGATTCAAGCAAGCCGGGCCGAAGACGGCTGAAATGCCAGAAACCGGTCCCCGGTAGCTTGTCTCCTTTCTGGTAAAGAATTGGCTTGGTAGTTTAGTCTGCCCTGTTCCCATGATGCACTGGGCCAGGGACAGACTGATTTGCATATAGCCAGGTTCTGAGCTGGGATGGGGCAGTGAGATAAATAATGGTGATGGATCAAGCCCTGATCTTTGGACTGGGTAAGAGTGGTCTGCTCAATTCAGACACTCTGTTCATCACCACCCCCTTTTGTAAATCGATTTTGGCCACTATAGGTGTGGCAGGGTATACTCAGACATGAGTCCCTTTCTCACTGCTCCATCAGGATTCAAGGAAGCCGGGCCGAAGACGGCTGAAATGCCAGAAACCGGTCCCCGGTAGCTTGTCTCCTTTCTGGTAAAGAATTGGCTTGGTAGTTTAGTCTGCCCTGTTCCCATGATGCACTGGGCCAGGGACAGACTGATTTGCATATAGCCAGGTTCTGAGCTGGGATGGGGCAGTGAGATAAATAATGGTGATGGATCAAGCCCTGATCTTTGGACTGGGTAAGAGTGGTCTGCTCAATTCAGACACTCTGTTCATCACCACCCCCTTTTGTAAATCGATTTTGGCCACTATAGGTGTGGCAGGGTATACTCAGACATGAGTCCCTTTCTCACTGCTCCATCAGGATTCAAGCAAGCCGGGCCGAAGACGGCTGAAATGCCAGAAACTGGTCCCCGGTAGCTTGTCTCCTTTCTGGTAAAGAATTGGCTTGGTAGTTTAGTCTGCCCTGTTCCCATGATGCACTGGGCCAGGGACAGACTGATTTGCATATAGCCAGGTTCTGAGCTGGGATGGGGCAGTGAGATAAATAATGGTGATGGATCAAGCCCTGATCTTTGGACTGGGTAAGAGTGGTCTGCTCAATTCAGACACTCTGTTCATCACCACCCCCTTTTGTAAATCGATTTTGGCCACTATAGGTGTGGCAGGGTATACTCAGACATGAGTCCCTTTCTCACTGCTCCATCAGGATTCAAGCAAGCCGGGCCGAAGACGGCTGAAATGCCAGAAACCGGTCCCCGGTAGCTTGTCTCCTTTCTGGTAAAGAATTGGCTTGGTAGTTTAGTCTGCCCTGTTCCCATGATGCACTGGGCCAGGGACAGACTGATTTGCATAAAGCCAGGTTCTGAGCTGGGATGGGGCAGTGAGATAAATAATGGTGATGGATCAAGCCCTGATCTTCGGACTGGGTAAGAGTGGTCTGCTCAATTCAGACACTCTGTTCATCACCACCCCCTTTTGTAAATCGATTTTGGCCACTATAGGTGTGGCAGGGTATACTCAGACATGAGTCCCTTTCTCACTGCTCCATCAGGATTCAAGCAAGCCGGGCCGAAGACGGCTGAAATGCCAGAAACCGGTCCCCGGTAGCTTGTCTCCTTTCTGGTAAAGAATTGGCTTGGTAGTTTAGTCTGCCCTGTTCCCATGATGCACTGGGCCAGGGACAGACTGATTTGCATATAGCCAGGTTCTGAGCTGGGATGGGGCAGTGAGATAAATAATGGTGATGGATCAAGCCCTGATCTTTGGACTGGGTAAGAGTGGTCTGCTCAATTCAGACACTCTGTTCATCACCACCCCCTTTTGTAAATCGATTTTGGCCACTATAGGTGTGGCAGGGTATACTCAGACATGAGTCCCTTTCTCACTGCTCCATCAGGATTCAAGCAAGCCGGGCCGAAGACGGCTGAAATGCCAGAAACCGGTCCCCGGTAGCTTGTCTCCTTTCTGGTAAAGCATTGGCTTGGTAGTTTAGTCTGCCCTGTTCCCATGATGCACTGGGCCAGGGACAGACTGATTTGCATATAGCCAGGTTCTGAGCTGGGATGGGGCAGTGAGATAAATAATGGTGATGGATCAAGCTATGATCTTTGGACTGGGTAAGAGTGGTCTGCTCAATTCAGACACTCTGTTCATCACCACCCCCTTTTGTAAATCGATTTTGGCCACTATAGGTGTGGCAGGGTATACTCAGACATGAGTCCCTTTCTCACTGCTCCATCAGGATTCAAGCAAGCCGGGCCGAAGACGGCTGAAATGCCAGAAACCGGTCCCCGGTAGCTTGTCTCCTTTCTGGTAAAGAATTGGCTTGGTAGTTTAGTCTGCCCTGTTCCCATGATGCACTGGGCCAGGGACAGACTGATTTGCATATAGCCAGGTTCTGAGCTGGGATGGGGCAGTGAGATAAATAATGGTGATGGATCAAGCCCTGATCTTTGGACTGGGTAAGAGTGGTCTGCTCAATTCAGACACTCTGTTCATCACCACCCCCTTTTGTAAATCGATTTTGGCCACTATAGGTGTGGCAGGGTATACTCAGACATGAGTCCCTTTCTCACTGCTCCATCAGGATTCAAGCAAGCCGGGCCGAAGACGGCTGAAATGCCAGAAACCGGTCCCCGGTAGCTTGTCTCCTTTCTGGTAAAGAATTGGCTTGGTAGTTTAGTCTGCCCTGTTCCCATGATTCACTGGGCCAGGGACAGACTGATTTGCATATAGCCAGGTTCTGAGCTGGGATGGGGCAGTGAGATAAATAATGGTGATGGATCAAGCCCTGATCTTTGGACTGGGTAAGAGTGGTCTGCTCAATTCAGACACTCTGTTCATCACCACCCCCTTTTGTAAATCGATTTTGGCCACTATAGGTGTGGCAGGGTATACTCAGACATGAGTCCCTTTCTCACTGCTCCATCAGGATTCAAGCAAGCCGGGCCGAAGACGGCTGAAATTCCAGAAACCGGTCCCCGGTAGCTTGTCTCCTTTCTGGTAAAGAATTGGCTTGGTAGTTTAGTCTGCCCTGTTCCCATGATGCACTGGGCCAGGGACAGACTGATTTGCATATAGCCAGGTTCTGAGCTGGGATGGGGCAGTGAGATAAATAATGGTGATGGATCAAGCCCTGATCTTTGGACTGGGTAAGAGTGGTCTGCTCAATTCAGACACTCTGTTCATCACCACCCCCTTTTGTAAATCGATTTTGGCCACTATAGGTGTGGCAGGGTATACTCAGACATGAGTCCCTTTCTCACTGCTCCATCAGGATTCAAGCAAGCCGGGCCGAAGACGGCTGAAATGCCAGAAACCGGTCCCCGGTAGCTTGTCTCCTTTCTGGTAAAGAATTGGCTTGGTAGTTTAGTCTGCCCTGTTCCCATGATGCACTGGGCCAGGGACAGACTGATTTGCATATAGCCAGGTTCTGAGCTGGGATGGGGCAGTGAGATAAATAATGGTGATGGATCAAGCCCTGATCTTTGGACTGGGTAAGAGTTGTCTGCTCAATTCAGACACTCTGTTCATCACCACCCCCTTTTGTAAATCGATTTTGGCCACTATAGGTGTGGCAGGGTATACTCAGACATGAGTCCCTTTCTCACTGCTCCATCAGGATTCAAGCAAGCCGGGCCGAAGACGGCTGAAATGCCAGAAACCGGTCCCCGGTAGCTTGTCTCCTTTCTGGTAAAGAATTGGCTTGGTAGTTTAGTCTGCCCTGTTCCCATGATGCACTGGGCCAGGGACAGACTGATTTGCATATAGCCAGGTTCTGAGCTGGGATGGGGCAGTGAGATAAATAATGGTGATGGATCAAGCCCTGATCTTTGGACTGGGTAAGAGTGGTCTGCTCAATTCAGACACTCTGTTCATCACCACCCCCTTTTGTAAATCGATTTTGGCCACTATAGGTGTGGCAGGGTATACTCAGACTTGAGTCCCTATCTCACTGCTCCATCAGGATTCAAGCAAGCCGGGCCGAAGACGGCTGAAATGCCAGAAACCGGTCCCCGGTAGCTTGTCTCCTTTCTGGTAAAGAATTGGCTTGGTAGTTTAGTCTGCCCTGTTCCCATGATGCACTGGGCCAGGGACGGACTGATTTGCATATAGCCAGGTTCTGAGCTGGGATGGGGCAGTGAGATAAATAATGGTGATGGATCAAGCCCTGATCTTTGGACTGGGTAAGAGTGGTCTGCTCAATTCAGACACTCTGTTCATCACCACCCCCTTTTGTAAATCGGTGGGGAAGTAAGGCACTCCCATCACTGCATATGAGGTATTTAGCTGGCTATCTCAGGCAGGCCGAAAACACCATGCACAGTGAAGCTATCTCCAGCCCCAGATGCGTTGGGGAGGAAAGGGGTCCGGATCCACTGGCCCTGGAGAGAACCATCATAGTCCTGGGTGTCAGCTGGGGTCAAAGTCCCAAAGTCATCACATTATAAGGCCTACTGAAGGTCAGCAGCAATCCCTGAAGAGTTCCTTCTGCAATAAATGAACTGTGCACAGATACCAGGCGGTGCAATTCTGGTAGTCTCACATGTGCAGCCCGCAGGTGTGTACACACATGGTCATGTGTAACCAATCCAGAGCCTCTTACCTTAGCTGTGCTGTTGTGCCCTTATCTTTAAAGGCGGATACTGGCAGTCAGCACTCTCAGACCAATTTACCGAGAGTGAGACTTAGGTGGTGAGACTCACTCACAGTAAAAGTCTAAAAACCAGTTAGTCAAAAGGGAAATATCCTAGGGGACTAAATGGGCAGAACCCATTTCCTGCACCCATTTAATAAGTGAATGACTGAAATGCATCCAAACTGATGCTGATGAGAGTTAATCTATAGCATTTTAGCATCTACATCTAAAGAAATAGTAGGATATCCTTAGTTCAGTTGCCAAGGTGTCAATTTTGACAAATTGTGGGTGTAACAAAAACTATAAGCCCAACAAGTTTCTAAATACAACTGAAAGTTCTTAAACCTGACTATCATGTACAGTGTAGGTTTTCCAAACTTCAAAAAGAAATAACTTTTAAAGCATTCAGTGAAGAAGGCCAGTTGAGCTGAGACCTTGATTAACTCATTCCCATGCTCAAACTTAATTATTGATCAATGCTACTTAGAAATGTGGTTTGATCTCAGGGAGTGCCTAGCTCCCCTATCAGCTGGCAATAGAAGGTACTAGTCTGCTCATCGTGGATGTAAGGAAATACCTCTTTTTGTATGATCACCTCAAACTTTTGGATTGATGCTGCTGACCTTTCAACTCTGGCATTGCACTAATCCTGAAAAAACAGGCCTTGGTGCAAGTGATCTGACCCTTAAAATGTATATGTTTAATTGGCTTACCCCTATTTGTCATAAGTTAACTTTTGTATAAGTTCCTAGTATATAGTTCCAAGGGAACCCAGGGCCTGTAAGTTGTGTCCTTCATGGACTGCCGCACTTATTGTTCCACCACAAGTTGACAAAGCACAGTATGACTCCCAGTCTGCCAATGCAGACTGGCAGTATATTTTTAGACTGCTAACTCGACTTTGCCCAAACCATTGGCAAAATCCAACCCTTCCTATTTCATATTTGTAAGTCACCCTTAAGACAGGGCCTTTGTGTGCTAAAGGCAGGGTGCCCTATCTTAAAAAACAAAGTGTTTCATTAACTTTACATGTTCTGACAGTAAAACACTGCATTGTGATTTTTGTTGTGGTAAGGCTAGTAGTCTCACTGGCGAGTATGAAGTTACACGCTGACAGCTTATCAGTGCTAACTTCTAAATGAGACTACTGAATATAGTTTTTTTCATTTATGAACTTTATTTCGATTTAAAAAGAAAATCACAAAAGTCAGCACAATTTAAGAAATACAAGGTCTAGAAAATCAACAGCGAACAATTCATTACACTATTCCAATACCTGTGACTGAGGGATAATCCTATAATACAACCTTAAAACTATAAATATATAAAACTATGTTAAAACCTACCTATGGGGTGGACCAGAAGCAGTTCGTATTTTAAAAAACAATACTTTGAGACATTAAAACAAATCGGCAGATAACAAACATAGATGAATAAAAAAGGGAAGGTGAGGGAAGTGAAATGTAAAAAATTACAAACGCCTCCCCTTCAGACCAGCGAATCACCCATACTCGGCCCAAAAAATTTGCAAGAGCTATCACAAAGGGGCCATCCACAGCTGATTAAAGTAATCTAAATGCTTCACGGTGATCCCTGGTCCCCATCAAAGTACAAATGGGTTTAAGCCAGTAACTCCTCGGGTTATTGAAAGCAGGACTTGCAAATAAGATATGGCCCACCGATTCTTCTCTAGCAGGGCAGAAAGTACAGTTGTTAGTACTGACAAGTGGACCAGACCACTTGGATGTGAAGGCCTTGGTCGGTAGGGTACCAACTCTGAATTGATGTAATAGTTTGCGGTCACAAGTTGAGGTAATTAGGTCTCAGTACTGTTCATAATGTGGTTCAGATTTGATGTGTAGAAAAGAGCTAGACAATGTGGGACTATTCAGGGATGCAAACTGTCATGTGTAAATCCAATCCCAGTATACTGTATTTAACTCTTTTTAGTAGGAAAGACACTATCCTCTGGGCAGGACCACAACCGAGACAGTCCCAGCTCAGTAAGAATACATTTAACACGCTTAAACCACACAAGTTTTTTGGTCAGATCCAAGTCCCGAATTTCCCGAACCCCCAAAGCATAGTTGGATAGTTTCGGGGGTCACCCAGAGTCTTCTCCAATATAGGACTGATCTTAATCGGGCAACATCTCTTAAGGAGTGACACCCCAAATCCATGTAGAGAGGAATGAGGGGGGTTGATTGTGGCAAACCCGTTACAGATCTTAGAAATGTATTTTGTGATACCACCAGAGCTTCCAGATTCACATGCGCCCACAACTCTGAGCCATACAAAATTGCGGCACTAACTTTAGAATTGTAAATCTGTAGTACAGGGGCCACGGGTTTGGTGTGAGAACAACTAAATTCCCTGAGCAACACACCCGAGAGCTGGGCATGTTTAACCAAAAGACAATCAAGTTGGGGCTTCCAACTCATCTTTTTATCGAGGGTTACCCCGAGATATACAAAAGTCTCAGTTTGTTCCAACACACCCTCCCGCATCCTAACTTCGCCGATTTGTTTCGCAGAGCTTTGGAGGACCATAATCTTTGTTTTGTCAACATTGACAACAAGGTCAAAGTCCTCACAGAAAAAATCCTCAAATCTAATCAGGACGCGTTCAAGACCCTGTCTTGTTTTGGAAATGATGAGGGTGTCCTCGGCAAACATTAGAAGAGGGATCTTTTTTCCACCTAAACTCGGGGCGTCTGTTGGGCAGTCTTCATAGTATTTCAGAACCCCATTGATGTAGATGGAACATAGGGTGGGTGCAAGGACGCACCCCTGCCTAAACCCCTTCTCCACCGGAAATTTGTTGGTAGTATGACCGGCCAAATCCCACCTAACCTGGGCATAGTTGTCTGTATGGAGTTTAATTACAAAGGATAAAATCTCCCTTGGCATGCCCAGCTTTAACAGGGCAAGCCATAGTTTGGGACGAGGAACTAGGTCAAATGCAGACCTCAAATCCACAAACTCTGCATAGATAGCACCTTTTACCAGAGTGACAGTGAGCCAGTAGATAAGAATAAACCTTAGCACCTGGTCCACTGTACTAATGCATTGTCTAAAACCAGCTTGGAGATCTGAAAGAATGTGACAGTCGTCCAGCCATGCCTGAATTCTCCCTAGTATCACTCGAGCCACAACTTTCTGAATGCATTCGATCAAACTGATTGGTCTATAGCTTCCTGGGAGTGACCGATCACCTTTTTTTTAAATATCGGGAGAATAACAGCGCCGGCCCAGGAACTGGGAACCGATCCCCCTGATCAATGGCATTCATTAGAAGTTGGATGTATCTAGCCCAGGAAGTCAGGTCTTGGATGAATAGGTCTGCAGGAATGCAGTCAAGACCCGGCGCCCTCCCTTTTGGAGCTTTAATAAGTGCTTCTACTTCCTTGCTAGAGCTGCTTAATGGGGAAAGGGATAGTGGAACTACAAGAATATCCTCTGTACACGTATTAATTGCAAATTGGTCTTTGAAGTGAGAGACCCACAGGTCCGGCTCCACGTGATTGATGGGAGCTTTAGTTTGATCCCCACTCCCCCAGTTCGCCAAGTGTCAAAAGAATGACATATCCTTTCCAGAACAGGCATGAAGGACTTCTGCCCAATGTGCCTTGTCCCACTCCCTCTTTGCCTTATTTTTCGATAGCTTGTAACCCTGCTGCATTTCTCTTATGGAGTCTTGGTTCTTACTCCTAATTGCAGCTGCTAATTATTTATAAGCAGCACGACAGTTGGAGTTATACCATGGTGCAGCTTTAGTCCCAGGTGGTACAGGGCCTTTTGGTTTTTGTGTTCTAAAAAAATCCTTAAGTTGGTTAAAAAGATGCTTGTGTGTGTGTGCAGCTCCGTCCCTAGTAGACCCAAGTGCTACCTCATCTTTAAGGGTAGCTATAGAATTTGCTACCAGCTGGCTCATAGCTTGCAACTTCACTGGGTCAAGCGCTACCTTACACCATTTGAGGCGTCTGGTGTCATTGGTCAACTGGCCCTCAACAAAATCTAATCTGTTATGCTGTACTTTCGGACTACTGAAAACAGTATCCCGCACAGAAGCAACAAGTGGGTTGTGATCGCTTTCTGGCCTAGCGACAACCATCATGTCGAGCAATTCTGGCCAGAGTTCCATATTTACCAAAAGGTAATCTGTGAGACTATGCCGGTGCCCATTACTAAATGTTGCGGCCCCCTGCTTATCAGACTTCGAACAGCCATTGGCAGCTCTTAACCCATGTTCTAAACACAGGGCTTTTAACTTAAGAGCTTCTCTAGTCCACTTTTTGATGGGAGTGATGTCCAATGATGGAATTAACCATTGGTCATCCTCCGCTGAGCTAAAATCAGATTCCTCACAGTCAAGTGGTTCGAAGGTGCAATTAAAATCCCCTGCGATAATAATATTGCTGATCCCTTTGTGTTTAGTTAAAAAGACATGAAGTGCATCTACTGGGTCTATTGACTTCCCCCTATCAGACCCCTAGAATAAACATTGATAAGTACGAGATCCTGAGAGGTACCGTGGGATAACTTAAGAATAAGGATATCCGGTGATCAATATCAATCTCCTCAAAGTTGTATGAAAGGGACTGTCTGGCCCAAATTGTCAGCCCACCCTTGGGCCTGCCTCTTTCTCCCTGGACTACTGGTTTTGAAAAATTGGTATATCCCTCATAAAACACTTTATCAACTGCCCAAGATTCTTGTAAAAATAAGATGTCCTGCTCTTCAATGAAAATGGTCCACTCCGTGGAGACAAGCTTACTTGTAAGCCCCGCAATGTTCCATGATGCTAATCTAAGGACTCTAGGAAGCTTGATAGATGTGCATTGGGGTGGACCTATGTCAACAGTTGGCAAAGGTATAGATGTAACAATTACACTAGAAAATCTAGTGCTAGCCAAATGAGTAATACGGGGGATAGGTGCAATCTGGCTACCCCAACTACTACAGAGGGATACATTAGGTTCCCTAACACTGGTGACATGCAGGAGAACAGACCCTGTGCACACGCTACTGGAATCAGTGGTCCTGCAGTCAGGACGCAAATCTTACATGATAATGGAGAACATGTGAAAGGTTCAAAAGGATCGAACACAAAGGTTCATGTAGGTGAAAATGTTTTTATAAGTCAATTGTTGGTCAGTACAGAAAATAATAGCCAGCCGACACGTGTTTCGTCACACTGTGAAGGAGATGTGACTCATCATGGCTGATGCTCTATGAAGATAAACAAGGTTGTGGTGGCGACTATCAGATGTGAAGTCGGCCACTTGGTGACTAGAGCGATGAGACCGGGTATCGTGGTCCGAGTAGTGGGCTCCACTACTCGGACCACACTACCAGGACGCACGGACCCGATGTGTTCTCATCTCTTCTGACCCAGGTCACCTCGGAAAGTTTTGGACGTACCCATCCAGCACTTTTCTCTCCCTTATCAGGCATAGGGTGCCCCGGTCTCATCGCTCTAGTCACCACGTGGCCGACTTCACATCTGATAGTCACCACCATGACCTTGTTTATCTTCTTAGCGCATCAGCCCTGATGAGTGCCTCGGTCGCCCTCCTGCGGCGTCACTTCCCTGAGCCTTGCAGGGGCTTCTGGGGCTTGTGGTCTTCCTGTGCCCTGCTGTACGCCGCGCCGTTCCCCTCACGGCTTGGGATGGCGTCTCCTGGGTTCCTGGACTCCCGGTGATTATAGGTATGCAAGGTATGCAGGGGCTGCGAAAGAGAGAGCGTCCAAGGATGTGTCCCACACAGCGGGAGGGCCGGGCCGGTTATGAGGGCCTCAGTCGCGCTCCTGCGGCGCCACTTCCCTGCGCCTTGCAGGGGCTTCTGGGGCTTGTGGTCTTCCTGTGCCCCGGTGTACGCCGCGCCGTTCCCCTCACGGCTTGGGATGGCGTCTCCTGGACTCCCGGTGATTACAGGGATACAAGGTATGCAGGGGCTGCAAAAGAGAGAGCGTCCAAGGATGTGTCCCGCGCCGCGGGAGGGCCTGGCCGGCTATGAGTGCCTCGGTCGCCCTCCTGCAGCATCACTTTCCTGCGCCTCGCAGGGGCTTCTGGGGCTTGTGGTCTTCCTGTGCCCCGCTGTACGCGCGCCGTTCCCCTCACGGCTTGGGATTGCGTCTCCTGGGCTCCTGGACTCCCGGTGATTACAGGGATACAAGGTATTCAGGGGCTGCGAAAGAGAGAGCGTCCAAGGATGTGTCCCCAAAATATAGTCCTTCAAGGGATCCAAAGAATATTTACATGAAACCTTATTTATTGCTCAAGTCGAACTTAATGTAACTATTTACAAATAGCAACTTTAGAAAGTTTCCATTTTGTTGTTCAAAGTTGTCCAACAGCCATTTTCGGTTGCACACAGTTGCTGTCCCTGAAACAGCCTGCTGCCCACCTGTGAGAACGATTCTCAGAAAGAGGAACAAAGGAACTGCAGAGAGAAGAGGTGTAAACTCCTCCTAGCAGGATGGCCTGAATGGGTGTGAGCCCGAAAGGCCAATAGTAGTAACACCTGGGTGGGACTGTTTTTTTGTTTTAGCAGACGTGCAGGTATCTCAAGCAGAGAGGGAAAAGCCATTTGCAGTTTTTTTTCAAGGGTAGTATATCTCCAAGGTAGTCACACCTCTGTGTAGGGTTAGTGAGCTCCACACACCAAGAGAAGGCTCCTGTAATGTTGGGAGTGGGCAGAATTACGCATTCTGGGATATTCAGATTCCACACTTCACAGGAAGTTGTCATCGGGCACGAAGAGAATTGTAATCCATTGACTAGTTAGTTGCCACACCCTCCTAGGCTTGTAGCATGCATAAAAGTGTCACCCCTGGCACCCACACCTCAGATTACATCTGGTACTGGAGAGACAACCGACGAAGGACTGTTCTGCTGCACATGTGGCCTTCAGTCTCCTGCTCATGAAAAAAGTTGCCCATGAGCCCCCGACAGAAGACGGTATTCCAAGAGTCATTTGGCTGACTCCCTGTTAATGCCACAGGCTCATAAAAGCTGAGAAGCCTACACCCTTGAGATCCCAGCACGAAAAAAGCCTGACTGCCATTAGCCTGCAAGACCAATTCCTGACGCTCAGAAGTTGAACCCAAGTCAGCTGGACCCACAAGAGTCATCAGAGTGCTATTTGGTAACCCAGAAAGGAAGTTATCACCAACCAAGGGAAACCACAAGTTTTTCTGTAACCAGAGACCAGCAGATAAGTGGCAACTGTTCTTCTGCTGGATTCACCTGGACCCCCTGGGATATTGACCCCTGAGGCCTAAGACACCCCCACTCGAGGACCAAGGGTGGGTACAGAAGACCCCCAATACTGTCACAGCATCTCTGAGCATCTTCAGCATCCTGTATCTCTTCAATCAGGACTAGTTCACTGACTTTAATGTTGGTTTGACCATAGGATTCAGAATTGGATGGGAGACTTCTCAAACCAATAAGTAACTGTCCCCTTGTACCTGACTGGTCCCTGTGACTGGCACCATATCAAAGTTGACACACCCAAAAACACCCATATAGCTGTTTTCAACATGCTTGTTGTGGCTAATCCTAAACCGGGATCACAGCAGATCGAGGTTATTTATTGCATTGAAGGAAAAGCAGTGATTTATTGTTTCTTTGAAAATTGATAACTGCACAACCCTCTAGTGGACTTTTTGTCACTGAACTGTCTATTTAAAGACAAAACTGTAACCTATTTTTATCAATTGTTGTCTGCTTTTTATCATGTTGTGTTTTCTTCATAGTTACTGTTTTAGTATTTCTTAATGTTTTGCACTTGTTCCTTCCATAAAGTGTGACTGCTCTGAGCCACAACTACCCAGGACTGAGCTAAGGTTTTACAAACGAACCCGACTGGACCTGATACAGGATTGTGCCATCATTACATGGTGAGGTCGCACACCACACTATAAAATTATCCACTTTCCTCACAGTGAACATTCAGATTGTCAAATAAAGGATATGACCTGATATAAACGCATGTCAAAATATTCCACGCGGGAAAAATATATAAAAATATGGATAGGCCTTTCAATTTAACAGATTAATTCATTTGATCAGAATTAGGAAAATCTAGGCCTGCCGTCTTAAAGGGCCTATTTTTTTAAACAGTTTCATATTGTTTAGTGATGATAGTTGATCCAAATTAGTAAGAACCATGACTCAAAGATGCAGTGTATTGTGTAGGTATGGAATATCATCAACTGATTTTTATTATTTTGTAACGTGTCACCTGATGTTTTTCTTTGTTGATTTTGTATAATAAAAATACATTTTAAACATTGTCTAGTGGGGAGTTATGATCCACAGCCTGGCACATTCCAAATCAATACACTTATTTATTTTAACTCGCTCATATAGGCAGAGAGATGGCTCAAATACGTAGCAATGATAATGATTTCAATAGCAACAGATTCTGGGCCACATTGTGCGCATGTACTGAGGTTGTAGTTTCATGTTTTTGTAGAGGAGGTGGATGTCAAACCATATGCCTTGATTTTGCAAATCATGTCTCAAGTAATCGACCTGGTTAAAAAAGAGAACCTAATTAGTTTAAAAAATATTCCCTCTGTCAGGAGGCTGTTAACAAACATGCACGCACACATGTTCAGCAATACGGATACGGTACTCCAACCATATCATCAAGGGTAAATACATTTGACGAGATTACTTTCAACACTTTACCATCTCATCTGCTTTCAAAAAGTGAGATGGTGAATCTGTTTTAGCCTTAAGCCTAACCATCCTATTTCTAATACAATGTCGATGTCTGAGCCTTGATTTCGTGACGTATCAACGATGCAGTACTGTTATGTTATGTTATGTTATCTGTTTTGTAAAGCGCAAACAGCTGCCCCAGCAACGGGGCGTCCCGGCGCTAGAACCATAACACAACCAACTGAGACGAGAGACGAGACCTACAAGGAGGGAAAGAGATGGGTTTTGGTCGCTCTGCGGAAAGCTAGCATATTGTCGATGCATCGGATGTGGAGGGGAAGGGAGTTCCATAACTTGGCCCCCAGTAGTTTGAAGGAACGCCCTCCGATGCGGCAGAACTTTGTGTGGGGTATCATGGCTAAATGTTGCCCCTTGGACCGGAGATTCCGTTTGGGATAATAGGGGGTCAACAGCGAACGGAGGAGCTCTGGACCTTCGTTCTTCAGGATTTTAAAGGCGAATATGAGGGCCTTGAATTGGATGCGGGCTTCGATGGGTAGCCAATGTAGTCTGTGAATGGTCGCTCTCGCCGAGCACCTTCTAGGGAGACCTACTATAGCCCTTGCAGCCGAATTCTGGATCCGTTGGAATCTCTTTATTTCAGATTTGCTTGCTCCTAACAGCAGGACACTCGCGTAGTCCAGCCTGGACAAGATGGTTTCTTGTAGTGATTTTCCACTCGTCGTCTCCGTATTCCACCATTTTATTTGAAAAACCTTATACCCGATTGCAGCGCCACCACCAGTTCAGCGTGAGAATCACCCCATTTAAAATTGTGTCTCTTTAAAGAATCTATTTGAGATTTATCGCTATTAGCTATCTATCAGTATGAAACCAGCAAAACATCAGAATCTTAGCAATACATTAATAAAGTGTGTGATATTGCCATGCCCATTGGAAAGAAATGGGTGGAATAAACTGAATAAAAAACACATGAAATCCCCCACAATAATTGTTATTACATTTATTTTTTTATGGAATACACAGTCATAATATATAGTCTGTCGAAAAAGTAACGTGTCAATATTTCAGCCGCCTTTGTCATATTCACTGCGGTGTCATCATAATGACAGACAAAGTTATTGCAGCAGTCACACTGGAAAAAAATGGAAGTAGGGAAAGGAGTAGGTGCCAATCAAGCGCAGATATGGAGCTTTTGAATCTTGAGGCGGTGGGGCACTAGCTCCACTGGATTGTTTCAAGCCTGGGACATAATGTATTGTCATCAGTGGAGGGAGTGTTGAATGGAGTTAAATGCCATCTGCACAGAATTGATAGGAGATGTTGGAGTGTTGTAGAAGAAAGCAGAAGGGGTTCAAGTGTCAGTTGACGTGGTTCTGAGGCAGGACTAAGTTTCTTAGCACTCATTATTGGAGGGGAAATTAGAGAGGGAATGTGAGATTTTCGTGCTTGACTTCTATTATCCAATTATGACACCAACAACTTTTGAACCACATCTCTCATTCAGATTCTTTCATTGAGGATTTTCAATACAGTGTTGTGGGTAGCCATGTCAAATAAAGTGGCCACGTCTAATTTGATTTAATATATGAAAGAATGTTTTAAGAGAATATATGATGACACTTCCACCCAGACGCATGAGTGAAATGCATATTGATACACACACATACATTTCCACTGGATTCATCTTCACTAGAGCACATTGGTCTGCTGTGTGACTTACTATCCACATCAATTAAAGACAACAAAGTTATATTGATTTGTAAATATTGTGAAAGATAATGAGATTAAAATGTAAACTGCATCACCTCCTATGAAATTTGCAGCGCGCGTCCCCTTAAATTAAAAGTGTTCATCATTATATTCACAGCTTCGGTCCATCTTGTCTTCCTTCATTTTCATGCATCTCAAATTTTAAGTATTTTGTTGACTAATACGAGCTTCAATTCCTCAAACCTCACCATGGGACATGGAAATTGGCTTAATTATGAGTTTATTCATATAAAACTCTCAAGGACCATCATGGTTAGAGCCATAAAGGGAGCAAATAAATATCAGTTCCAGAAATTGCACATTAGTCTACCTACCAGGTCTGTCAAAGATTGTCCTGAGAATCTGATAATTGTTCACATCCCTTTGAAAGAAAATAAGAAGAAAATGCTATGAAATGGCAATAAGCCGAGTGCTTCATCCCATCAATGTTTTTCAATAATGATATCGGCAATGACCTTTTCTCTATCCCTAATACTGCTCAACTTTTTATCCCAGCTAGAATTGCCTGTGGAGTAATTTTCACCAGCTCTTTATCAAAAACCACAAGCAATATCCCTCCATGTAAGATTAGGACACAAGCCATGATCGTAGTCACATTGTAAATGCCTCCTGTACCTAACACAGTGGTAAAATCTTATGCTTTCCACTTCTGTGTTGCTGAAGGTGCATTTCCACCTTCCTTACACAGATCACACTCTGATCCATGCATCTTGCACTGGCACTAGCACTTGAGAACATTCTTGCATTGAAATCGAGTGCTTGCTTGTGGAATACTGAAGCTGCTCTAATGTGTGTTTTTATCTTTGCCTGTTTTGGATAGTTGCAGGAGATTTCAGTTTTGTTCTGCAGCGGGCTTCATACTTTTTCGCAAGATGGTGTTTGCTATCAGGCCGCAGCTCTTTGTTGGGGTGGTAGTGCAAATTCATATACCCAGTTCTGTCTCACTAGGAGAACAAGACCAATACATCATGAATGCATTACAGCCAGACCCTTCCTGTAGGATGTTTCCCACCTCAGAGCTATGTGAACTATCTTGGTGTTATGGCTCACTCACAATACTTCCGGTCTGCTACTCAGAGCCCTTGGGTAATAACTTAGTTATCCTTCCAGGTACTGCATTCCTAGCATTCCACTCTTGCCACAGCTTCATACTGTCCACCTCTAACTTGCTCCAGGTCTATAATTGCAAGGCTCAAGAGTAAACCCTTACAATCAATTTAAGTTATGAAGATACAAGTTTGGACATCCAGTTTGAAATCTGCCATCACAGTTTGGCATTCACAAGACACAAGACACTACCAAGACAACTAGTCTACTTTAATCTCCCTCTCTCTATAAGGTTCCCATGCTACTTATGCATTTTTTTCTTTGTGATTTTTGGCAGTATATTTCAATTTGTATTTTAGCACATAAGGTTGTTTTTACATTAGTCAGAGAACAGACTTCTGTGTTACGTGCTACTGTGTTGCTTAACCAGCAGCTAATGGCATCCCATAACCAATGAGCACACTTTGTATAGCACAGATAAGCTACTCAGATTGGTCAAGGTGATTGCACCCTGGATTACGACACAAATCCTGACCTTAGGGACGGCATCTCATAGTACACCTTTTTGACCGTTCCATTTTTAGAGTAGATGAGGATCCCCCAGTCCTGAGCAAATGCCATTAATACTATTGGAAAACTTAGACATGAAACATGTCGACCATTTGAACCACTTCCACCATTCACTTAACACCTTGAGCTACAGCAGGTTTAATTTTCCTCGCCAGCCACGACTCTCACAGTCAGTTGTTTTTAACCATAGCATCAGTATTCAGTGAATAAAGTTATTTTTGGACACATAGCTATTTTTAGACACACTCTCACTCTACTCATCTCACATACTCTCCTGCACCCCATCTTCTAGACCTCATGGCAACAAACAGAGAAGACCAAATACTCCTGGGGTGACTATAGGGTTACCTGGTAATCTGAGCAATCCCAGCAGATTAGGCTCTGCGGCGGAGAAGTCTAATCAGTTGGTTCAACAAAGGGAGGAAGGGTTGGAGACGGATCTGGAATCAGAAGACTGTGATCTCCCAGTTATTGCTCTGCTTAAAAAGTTAAACACTGATATCCATAAGGGATTTGAGGTCTCCAAGCTGAACCAGGAAAGTATTAGAGCTGCATGTAGTTTGTTAGAGCTGCCGTACAATTGCTTTAGAGGCGGAAGTTAAGGATCTTCGAGAGGAAGTTATAGTGAACCGCAAGAAGCTAGAGGCAATTAAAATTTAGGCTAGGGAACATGAGGATAGGGTAGAAAAATTAGAAAATATGCAAAGGAGAAACAACTTGAAGATTTTTAAACTTCCAGAAGGTAAAGAAGGTACGGATATTAGGAAATATGTAGTGCAGCTACTAAAGAGTGAATTGCAGCTGGAGGAGGGAGAGGAGGAGATCTCTAAGGATATCCAGAGAGTGCACCGCGATCCCTTCAGGTTGAACCCGAACCGTGCCAAGCCAAGGAGAATTTTGATTAACTTTTTGACATATGCCTTGAAAGAAAAGATTTTGGCAGCTGCTCTTAAGAAAAAGATCATTGAAGTAGATGGTGCTAGGGTGGAGGTAAGATCAGACTTGTCATCAGTAACTGCCAATAGACAATGGGAGCTAGGTAAGAGGATCGAGCCATTGAGAAAACTGGGAGCTTCGGTTAAACCAAAGTTTCTGGCTTTTTTAAAGGTCATGTGGAATAATAAAATGCATTCTTTTCGATCTGTTGATGAGGTTGATAGTTTTCTGTAACACTGCCAAACTAGGGGCTTGAAAGATAGGCAGTGCTATTGTGATATACTGTTTTTAGGGGCCGGTTTATGGTGTTTCAAAAAGTGGACGCCTGCAGGCATATAATTTTGTTTAGTTGGAAGGTTGTTTACGCGCACCGTACGCTGTAGGGCGCCCATAGGGCCTTTGGCCATGGGTATTCAGGATGGGTTTTCCAGGGTAAGGGGGCGTTCTTGGGTGTTTTGGGGAGGGAGGGGCAGGGGTAAGGGTAAGGGTAAGGGGAGAAATGGAGGAAAATTCCTCAGAAGCTTTTTTGTTGTTAAAAGAAGTCAGGTTGCACGAGACTGTTGGCTTTGGCTGGTATGAGTGGGGGTAATTTAAAGGAGCTGAGAATCCTATCTTGGAATATAAATGGGCTGCATGTAAAAAGAAGGAGAGAGTTGATTTTGAATTACCTGAGGGATTCTTTGGCTCAAATTATAATATTACAGGAGACCCATTTCTCAGGGGATGAAACTAAGGAACTTTTTTCATCACAGCGGTGGGTGGCTCATGCAGTTTATACTCCTCAAACAGCTGTCACCAAAGGTGTTGCAGTCTTAATCGGGCAGGGTGTAAATATTTCAGTTGAGGATAAAACCGCTGATGTAAGAGGGATATGGCTGATTGTGAGGTTAAAGATCTGTGGGCAAATGTTTCTTATGGTCGGCTACTATGGTCCGAATCAGGATGACATAGGTACTTTAGATGATCTGGCTCGGGTTTAATATGGAGGTTAGATCGTACGGTCCTCTCTGATCAGGAAGCACTAGAGCTTTTGAATGAGGAGACAAAAGTATTTTTTGAGAAGAATTTGGGATCAGCTAGGATTGAGATTGTCTGGGACACCTATAAGGCATTTTTACGAGGAAGATTGGGAGCTTTGGGAGCGAAGAAAAGGAGACTATATTATGGAAAGGTTACAGACCTGGAGAAGAAGAGTCCTCAGAGCGAGGCAAATATGGTAAATCTTGTAGAACTGCTCCAGATGAAAGGCTCCTTGAAGAGCTAATAGAGTTAACATTAGATCTGGTGGGAATTCTGCGGGTGAGGGTTAAGGAGAAATGGGACTCAAGTCAACTTGCGCACTTCGAATATAGTGAGGGCTGTAGTAAACTGCTAGCGTGGGAGACGAAGAAGGACCAAGTTCGGAATCTGATTAAAGAAGTGAAGGATGTGGAGTTGGGGCTGATGATTACAGATAACAAAGGAATAGCGGCTGCTTTTTATGAATACTTTGTGAAGGTTTATAATGAGGATCTGAGGGTTGAAGAGCAGGCAGTGCAGGGTTGGGTGGAACTTCTGGAGCCCTTAGCAGATGAGTTTAAGGCTATTTTAAATCAGGAGAAATCTCAGTCAGAGGTCGAAGGGGTTATTAAAGGGAGAAAAAGAGATAAAGCACCCGGGCCAGATGGTCTTCCTGCCGAAGTTTATAAATCTATGGTAGACATATTAACACCAATTATCTGCCAGTTGTTTAATCAGATTTTTTTGGGTAAGGCTTATCTGCCCTCTTCTTGGAATGAGGCAAATATCATACTAATACCAACGCCTGGGAAGTCACCAAAGTATATGGATTCATATAGGCCTATATTGTTACTTAATTGTGACTATAAATTCTTTGCATAAATTATGGCTGATTGATTGAGTGTTGTCATCCCTCAGTTAGTCCATGAAGATCAAAAAGGCTTTATAAAGGGCAGATATCTGAAAGAGCTAACTTTCTCACTTGTTGGTACCATAGATATGGCTTCGGCTCATGATCTTCCCTTTGGTGTTATCACGTTAGATGCCGCTAAGGCGTTTGATCGTGTGAATTGGGCTTACTTGCATGCCTTAGTAAAACCTCTTAATTTAGGTCAGAATTTTAGTAAATCCCTTGCAGCTATATATCAGTCCCCCACGTCTAGAGTGTTAGTTAATGGGTTACTTACTCAGTCAGTTCCAATCATGCGTGGGACCAGACAAGAGTATCCCCTTTCACCACTTTTATTTGATTTATAAATTGAAACCCTAGCATTTAAGATAAGAATTGTAGAGAATATTGTCCCTTTTGAATTTGAAGGTTGGTCCAAAAATATCGGGCTATACGCTGATGATATTATTATCTACACCCCTAATTTACATCAGTCAATGGAATGTCTTCTAGAATTGACCAAGGAGTTCGGGGCTGTTTCAGGCTATGCTATAAATAAGGATAAAACAGTAGTTATGGTCTAGAACAGTGTTTCCCAAACTGGGGTCCGCGGACCCCTACGGGTCCGTGACATATTCCCAGGGGGTCCGTAGGAACCAGTTTTAAAAGCAATGAAACGTTTCTTGTATAATTAGCAGCTTTCAGCAACAATAAAAGTGTCAAGAGAATGCCAGTGATTAATGTACCTGCTGGAGAGGGATGAGAGTTTTGTTAAGTGGTAGCTTTGACGTTACTAATGTAGCACAGAGGGTTAATGTGCCTACTGCAAAGAACGTGCAACATGCATTTTAAAAAGCAGTATTTTATGTGCATAGGTCCGTGGTTACTGCTTTTGTCAGAGATTCTTTTGTTACTGTGCACTTCATAAGTGACAATCGTAATCTCGCAGAGGGACATCAAAGAGCTGCTTGCAAACTGCATGGTACCAGTTAGTAACTTATGTTTTTTCCCAGTCATTCATTATCCTGATGCTGCTAAAAAGATTTATTTGTTTGGAAAAACATTTTTAATGCTAAAGTCAGTGTTAGCCACTGTGTTGTGTTCTGAATCCTGAGTTTGCGCTTTTCCAGACCAAGCACTATTTAAAAACGCCTACCAGTATGAGTGATGTGTGAATACTACACCTTGTAGTCCTCTTTACCTTATGTAACATTTTCTATACACTGATTTACATGTATGATTCATTGTCTCTATATATATGTGATCTAAAGTGCTCTGACATCCTACAATGGTATGAGAGATGCTATAAAACAAATGAAATACATGTGACATATTTCCTTCAAAATACAATACTAAGGCCCAGCTGGATCACCTGTTTTTGTATGCACAAACGGGTTCGCGAACCCGTTTGAGCATGCAAAAACCTATTGGGCCATGTACATAGCCTATTTCGCGAGTCACATTTTTTTTGCGACTCCCTAAATAGGTTTTGCAACTTGCTATTTGGAAGGGGCATTACCTTCCAAATAGCGAGTCTCTAAAACATGTACAAATGTTTTGCGACTGCAATTGCGGTAGCAAAACACTCTCAATTACCACCTACTTCAAGTAGATGGTAATGCATTTGCAAATGGGAAGGGGTCCCCAGGGGACCCCCTTCCCTTTGCAAATGCATGCAAAATTATATTTTAAGAGCATGCAATGGTCCCAGGGACCACTCCCTGCCCTTACAAAATTAGGCGAAAAAGTTTCATTTTTTATTTTTTTTAAATGCATGGAAAACGGGCTTCATTTTTAAAAAGAAATTGCTTTATTTAAAAGCAGTCCCAGTCAGGGTGGTCTGCTGAGCTTAGCAGGCCACCATCCCTCGGAGGGCTGGCATTCCAAAGGGCTGGCAAATTGTGAGATGCTCATTAATATTAATGAGCCTTGCCATTTACGACTCCATTGGGAATCTCAAATAGTGTTAAGCACACTGTTGTACATTTCATTAAGCGACTTGAAATGTGTCGCCAATTGCGAGGCGCTAAATGAAATGGTTGTACATCTGGCCCCAAAATCCTTAGTACTTTGAGTATTTGGTTTTTGTGCGCACATGTGTTTTTTTCGAATTAATGTTTTAATATTTGAAGTTTCACTCATACAAAATGCTTGGGGGTCCTCAGCTTCCAGTGGTGACTCAATGGGGGTCCTCAGGAGTCAAAAGTTTGGGAACCACTGGTCTAGGAAATAAATTCTGGGGGAATTGTCTGCAAGATTGAGATGAGATATCTAGGTGTTAGGATAACTCAGGATATTAGGGATCTCACTAAAGTTAATTTTCTCAAGCTAAAAAAGGAGATAAGTGCTAGTCTGCGAGGTTGGGCACATCTACCACTGTCTTTGTTTGGCCGGACGAACTTGGTGAAAATGATGATCTTGCCAAAGTTAACATTTTTGTTTGAAACAGTTCCTTTGATATTTAAGAAAGAGTGGTTTGTAAGTTTACAGAGTGAGATTAGTTCCTTCTTATGGGCATCAAAAGGGCCGCATCTGTCTTGGAAGAAGCTTAGAAGAAGACTTGTTAAAGGAGGCTTAACGGTCCCGGACTTCCAACTTTATTCATGGGCCTTCTTGTTGAAAACTAAAGAATGCTGTTGGATACCCCGTCAAATTCTGTGATTGGGAAAATGTTTTGTGCAATGCTCACAAAGAAAAACTTTAATGAGCATAGGGCCAGATGTATCAAGGCTTTTGCGACTCGCAAAGGCTGAAAATCGCAGATTTTCGGCCTTTGCGACTCGCAAACGGCCGTTTTGCGATATTTCACATGTATGAAATAATCGCAATTTATTTAATCGCAATTATTTGCGATTCCTTCTTTTGCATAGCATTTAAGGAATCGCAAATTTTGCGATTCCTTAAATGATATGTATGACACATTTTTGGTGTGCGAATTTGTGTAAAAAAATCGCATTTTACCATCAACTTGTAGTTGGTGGTAAATTGCGATTTTTTACAAAAATGCCCTAATTGGCATTTGTAAGGGTGGCATGTGACACTCATACATGCCCATAGGGCATGTATGTGTGCCACATGCACACACATGTAGATTTGAGGGGTGCAGCAGGGTGTCTTTGAGACACCCCTGCACCCTTGAAATAATTCTCAAATTGCGATTAGCAAATTGCGAATTCGCGATTTGAGAATTACTGCACAATCATTCCTATGGGCCTCCTGGCCCATAGAAATGAATGGGAAAATTATTCCTTAATTGCGATTAGCAATTTGCTAATCGCAATTAAGGAATTGTAAGGAATCGCTAAAAAATAGCGAATTTCTACATACATACCATTTTGCACTTCTCAAATAGCGATTCCTTAACAATCGCTATTAGAGAAGTGCAAAATGGTTTCTTGATACATCTGCCCCATAGTTTTTTATATAAGTTTGCTGATACGAAATTCTTTAAAAAGGTTAGGTTAAAGGTTTTAAGAGACTTAGCAGAGACATGGTTTAAAATCAGGAGGGCATTAAAAATCCAATACAATACTATAGTCACATGGCTCTGATTTGGGATGCGCCAGGGTCTCCCCTTTGGTCGAAAGATGCGCTGGCTTGACCGTTAAAGGAGTTGGGTCCCCAGAGATGGAAAGACCTATTTCTGGATGGGAAGTTGGTCTCCTGGGGATTTTGTGAAGACGAATGGGGCTGAAGCTTCTCTAGATTTAAATATCTGCTGATTCAGAGCCGGTCAATGGAACTGGGAGACCAAATTGGAATATACAATGAGTTGGAGGAGAAGATTTTTTTCAATCTGTGTATTTAAAAAAGAAGTTTCATTGTGGTATTGGCTGATGCTAGAGAGGGAGGACGGCCCCTTCAAGTTTCCTGAGACCCTGTGGGGAGATTGCTTGTCGGAGATCGCCACAGAAGAACAATGGCAAGTAACAATGTCTATGCTCTATAAAATAGTGAAACCTGCAAGTTTAAGGCGGAACCATTTCTTTACAATTCATAGGGCGTATTGGTCCCCTCGAAGACTTTCTAAATTCAGCTCTGGCGGTGTGATGGCGTGCCCCAAGTGCAAGAGTCCTAATGAAGATGACCTGCACATGTTCCTGCTATGTCCGAGGATCAAGGAGTTTTGGGAGGCTGTGAGTAGCTGTCTGTCAAGGGCCCTAGGCCTGCAGATCAAGGTAAGCCTGGAGCTAGTTATATCTGGAAGACTTGACCTGCAAGGTAAAGGTACAGACTAAAAAGCTAAACCTATTTTTTACGCCATACTTCTGGCACGAAGAGAGATTTGTAAATTTTGGGTCTCAACGGCCCCCCCAACAGAATTGGATTGGTTACGAGCTATGACATTCATTGCAAAGTTGGATATTTCGGATCAGACAAAAAAGAGATATACATTTTGGTCTCCATTTTTGTTATGTTTTGGGTGAGGGTAAGGGTCTTTTGCATTTTGATAAAATATAAATCCAATGATTAAGCCTTCGCCTACCTCGGCTGGTTGAATTCTGCTTAGGCAATGTGAAGACTTGCGGTAAGGGTGGACACGCTCTGGAGGAAGACTTTCTGTCCTATTCATATGGAGGGCTGTGCCCAGAGGAGAGTCTCATTTCTTAATAGCTCTGCACAAGCCTTTTCCATGCAAAGCCAGTAAATGAGGTGAAATGCCTAGGGTAGTTTCGTGGAGTAATGGGCGGCGAAAAGGCAAATGAGGATATAAAAAAACCACAGAAAAACCAAACAGAGAAGACCTCTGGCAAAGAGCCCCTCTGCGGGGCCCGTTGGGTATTGCAGCGCCGGCCCATTGAGGAGCTTCCCTATGTTGAAGCATGACACCTCTGGGGGTGTGTGAGGGCCCTTGCTCGTTATTGGAGCTATCCCACTCCCGTCTTTCTTCCCTTACCTGGAGACTTCTGGTGCGCCCATTGGATGCCCCGGCCCACTCTGCCCCCCTTCCCCTCACAGGCCTCCAGCCCACCCCTCCAAGGAATTGAATACCACTTGTTTCCCTTCTATGCTTAGGGGCATGTATGCCAGACCTACCAAGCCCCTGTCCCTTCTATTGCGAATAATATGATTTAATCATCAGCATGGGACTGTTCCTCCATGAACACTAATTTTTATGTTTTGCTAGTGCTGTTTCTTAGAAAGCTTAGGTATTCGTTTAACAAATCCTAATAAAGTCATCAGAGCATCAGTATCCATGTAGACATAGGTTAATGAAATGTTTGATTAAAGATGACGGAAAACCTGGAAACGTTAATATGCAATGTAGCTTCTTTATTGTCAAAAAGAAACGCCACTCTCACAACAATAACAAGTATCGTATATATATATGTATGTATATAAATATATATTACCTACTGGCGGTCGCCAGTAGATAGTTATAGTTAGGATTATTTTCAATGCAAAATGTCAACATTCTATTGGGAATAACTTTGGCGCCGGTTGAGGAATATGCCTGAAAATTTCCTCAAATTTGCCTTGAAAGTTTGGGGGGGATTCGTCAAGCAGGGGCCGAGATAAAAGGGGGGTCCCAAAACGTGTTTTCCCCATGTTAATTTCCATAGGGGGGTCGACCTCACTTTTAGCCCGAACGGCTGAATGGATTTCCACCAAACTTGGCAAAATTGTAGGGACTGGTAGCCCGATGTGCCTTTGCTATGTCTCAAGATATGTGCTCCAGTGGTTTTTGAGTAATTTAGGTTCAAAAAAATATATATATCTATGGCCGCGCCCCGGTAAACATTCGAAACAGTCCGGAGCGGCCGCCATCTTGTGTCTCGGTAAGATCGAGACACAAGAGGTGGCAAAAATAAAGGGGGAAATGACCATAAGGGGGCAGAGTAGACCCCCCCTGACCCCCTAGGTTTGATCTGGGGGCTATAAAAGGGCTCCGTGGGAGAAAAAATTAAAACAATTTTTTTTTGATTTTCACGGGGGGAGCGCCCGGTACGCGCACCGGGGAGCGGACCGGGGAGCGTAGCAGGGGGAAAACCTAGTTTATTCACTGCGTCACCTCTACGACCCGTTCTTGCGTCAATACGCCCCTTTTGCATACATTACACCTGACGTAGGTATAATGTGGCACAGGGGTTTACAAAGTGACGCATCTACCTGGATGCGTCACTTTGTAAATATAACTCAATAAGGTGCATGTTTTACGCTGCTGATGCGTCACAAAAAGTAACGTACCAGTGGCGTAAAAGTACAAAGTGACGCATCTACCTCCCTGCTGTGAAACAGGCGCAAGATTTGGACGCAACAGCGTCATAAAAGTGACGCAGTGATATCTCATAGATTTCACTGCGTCACCTCTTGCGTCAATACGTCCCTTTTGCATACATTACACCTGAGGTAGGTATAATGTGGCACAGGGGTTTACTTACAAAGTGACGCATCTACCTAGATGTGTCACTTTGTAAATATGACTCAATAAGGTGCATTTTTTACAGCACTGGTGCGTCACAAAAAGTGACGTACCAGTGACTTAAAAGTGACGCATGGCCTCATAAATGAGGCCTTCAGTCTTCTACTCATGCGTCATATTAAATATATGACGCATTATGTCGCAAGCACTTACAGATACGTCAGTATTTCAGATGTATCTGTAAGCGCAAAAGTGATGCATTGCTGGAGTGCGTTACAAAAATGATGCAATTCCAGCAATGCATCCTTTCACATGGGGCCAGGCCCATGTGAAAGGGCCTGCATCAGTCTTACGCCTTCTGTGAAACAGGCGCAAGATTTGGATGCAACAGCGTCATAAAAGTGACGCAATGATATCTCATAGATTTCACTGCGTCACCTCTACGACCCTTTCTTGCGTCAATACGTCCCTTTTGCATACATTACACCCGACGTAGGTACAGGGGTTTACAAAGTGACGCATGTACCTAGAGGCGTCACTTTGTAAATATAACTCAATAAGGTGCATTTTTTACGCTGCTGATGCGTCACAAAAAGTGACGTACCGGTGGCGTAAAAGTACAAAGTGACGCATCTACCTAGATGCGTCACTTTGTAAATATGACTCAATAAGGTGCATTTTTAACAGCACTGGTGCGTCACAAAAAGTGACGTACCGGTGGCGTAAAAGGGACGCAAGGCCTAAAAAATGAGGCCTTCAGTCTTCTACTCATGCGTCATATTAAATATATGACGTATTATGTCGCAAGTACTTACAGATACGTCAGTATTTCAGACGTATCGGTAAGCGCAAAAGTGATGCATTGCTGGAGTGTGTCACAAAAATGATGCAACTCCAGCAATGCATCCTTTCACATGTGGCCAGGCCCATGTAAAAAGACCTGCATCAGTCTTACGCCTGCTGTGAAACAGGCGCAAGATTTGGACGCAACAGCATCATAAAAGTGACGCAGTGATATCTCATAGATTTCACTGTGTCACCTCTTGCGTCAATACGTCCCTTTTGCATACATTACACCTGACGTGGGTATAATGTGGCACAGGGGTTTACTTACAAAGTGACGCATCTACCTAGATGCGTCACTTTGTAAATATGACTCAATAAGGTGCATTTTTTACAGCATTGGTGCGCCACAAAAAGTGACGTACCGGTGGCGTAAAGTGATGCATGGCCTCATAAATGAGGCCTTCAGTCTTCTACTCATGCGTCATATTAAATATATGACGCATTATGTCGCAAGCACTTACAGATACATCAGTATTTCAGATGTATCTGTAAGCGCAAAAGTGATGCATTGCTGGAGTGCGTTACAAAAATGATGCAATTCCAGCAATACATCCTTTCACATGGGGCCAGGCCCATGTGAAAGGGCCTGCATCAGTCTTACGCCTGCGGTGAAACAGGCGCAAGATTTGGATGCAACAGCGTCATAAAAGTGACGCAGTGATATCTCATAGATTTCACTGCGTCACCTCTACGACCCTTTCTTGCGTCAATATGTCCCTTTTGCATACATTACACCTGACGTAGGTATAATGTGGCGCAGGGGTTTACAAAGTGACGCATCTACCTAGATGGGTCACTTTGTAAATATAACTCAATAAGGTGCATGTTTTACGCTGCTGATGCGTCACAAAAAGTGACGTACCGGTGGCGTAAAAGTACAAAGTGACGCATCTACCTAGATGCGTCACTTTGTAAATATGACTCAATAAGGTGCATTTTTAACAGCACTGGTGCGTCACAAAAAGTGACGTACCGGTGGTATAAAAGTGACGCATGGCCTTATAAAGGAGGCCTTCAGTCTTCTACTCATGTGTCATATTAAATATATGACGTATTATGTCGCAAGTACTTACAGATATGTCAGTATTTCAGACGTATCTGTAAGCGCAAAAGTGATGCATTGCTGGAGTGTGTCACAAAAATGATGCAACTCCAGCAATGCATCCTTTTTATGGGGCCAGGCCCATGTGAAAGGGCCTGCATCAGTCTTACGCCTGCTGTGAAACAGGTGCAAGATTTGGACACAACAGCGTCATAAAAGTGACGCAGTGATATCTCATAGATTTCACTGCGTCACCTCTACGACCCTTTCTTGCGTCAATAAGTCCTTTTTGCATACATTACACCTGACGTAGGTATAATGTGGCACAGGGGTTTACAAAGTGACGCATCTACCTAGATGCGTCACTTTGTAAATATGACTCAATAACGTGCATTTTTTACAGCACTGGTGGGTCACAAAAAGTGACGTACCGGTGGCTTAAAAGTGACGCATGGCCTCATAAATGAGGCCTTCAGTCTTCTACTCATGGGTCATATTAAATATATGACACATTATGTTGCAAGTACTTACAGATAGGTCAGTATTTCAGATGTATCTGTAAGTGCAAAAGTGATGCATTGCTGGAGTGCGCTACAAAAATGATGCAATTCCAGCAATGCATCCCTTCACATGGGGCCAGGCCCATGTGAAAGGGCCTGCATCAGTCTTATGCCTGATGGGAAACAGGTGCAAGATTCGGACGCAACAGCGTCATAAAAGTGACGCAGAGATATCTCATATATTTCACTGCGTCACCTCTACGACCCTTTCTTGCGTCAATACATCCCTTTTGCATACATTACACCTGACGTAGGTATAATGTGGTGCAGAGGTTTACAAAGTGACGCATCTACCTAGATGCGGCACTTTGTAAATATGATTCAATAAGGTGCATTTTTAACAGCACTGGTGCGTCACAAAAAGTGACGTACCGGTGGCGTAAAAGTGACGCATGGCCTCATAAATGAGGCCTTCAGTCTTCTACTCATGCGTCATATTAAATATATGACGCATTATGTCGCAAGTACTTACAGATACTTCAGTATTTCAGATGTTTCTGTAAGTGCAAAAGTGATGCATTGCTGGAGTGCGTCACAAAAATGATGCAACTCCGGCAATGCATCTTTTCTTACCCTTCCACACCCCTGTTCCTTTTCTACATTTTCTTTGAATATCTACATTCCCCATGTTCACTCTCCTTCTCCTTACTTTCCTTCCCAACACTCACCTTCTTTCAGTCCCCCTACTTCACTTCCTTTCCCCTCTCATACCTTTCTGTTCTTTCTTACTCATTTTCCTTTCCTTTATCAATGCACTCCACTTCACTTACTCTTTTTTATTTTTTTAAGAATATAGCTCTTTGATGAGAATTGGAGGTAATTCTGAAAAGAACTTTTTTTTTCTTCTTTTTTCTTTTTTTAGAACAAAAACAAAAACAGGGAATGGAAACTGCTCAACAGGAGCAAAAAAAATAAAAAATTAGGGCTGATCAATGATCGAACCATGAGCAGAACACTTTGCTCCCCATAGCAAAGTAGCTGATCACAGTATGTGCATTTAAGGACACCTTTGTTAAATGCAGGCTGAATGTTCGGAACCAGCTCTTGTGATCTCCCCCTCACCGATGTTGTTGGTCCTCCAGTTGATGTAGAGGCCCCATCACTGGGAACCTTTTGTGCCAGAGCCCTGACACTTTCCCGGGCAAAATTCTGGGGGTGCCTCCTCTCCACATGGCGAATCATTGTGGAGTTCCCAAAAGAATATTTTTTAGTGGGGTCACCCCGTGACAGGACTGTGTGACAGATCCTGCACTCCACTTTTGGAGCATTTACCTTCTTCTGGTCATCAGGTATGGAAAAAAAATTCCAGATGAAATGTTCTTTGACCTTCGGCTGAGGAGGCTCTTCATCAAGGAATTCATTGGAGTCATCTTCACTGCTGGATGGTCTGGCAGCCATGATAATCCACGATATCCAACAAAGAACCGAGAGCAAAAAGGCAGGTCTTTCAGTCACATAAGTGAAAGCAAAAGTGAAGGAAATGGGTGGGAATTTCATTCTTTGTAAAAAAAAACTGTTAGCAACCAATGAAAAGTGTTATTTTAAGGTCACATGACTTGACGCGCTTACGCTGCACGCACCGAAGCGCTTCCGGGGGGGCTCACGCGGCGCGAACGTATGCGCTTCTAGGGGCGCATACGCGGCGCGAACAAAGGCGCTTCCGGAGGCGCTTACGCGGCGCGCCTAAGTGACGTTTTGATAGTTTCACGGAAATGCAAAATCATTTTCATTTCCTTATTCAAAAAAACTGCTTTTATATGTATGGTACTAAATGTCTTGCGTTATTATTTACTTTTCATTTATATTTTTTTTCACGAACGCAAGTAGCGCTCTGGGTGCGCTTTCCGGAGAGCTTACCGGTGCGCGCACCCAGAGCGAACCCAGGAAAAAATTATTAAAAAAAAATAATAATATTATAAAAAATAAAAAATAATAATTAATACTTACACAAAATAGCAAATTTATAAAAAAATCGTAGGTCAGAAACTCGATATAGAAAGGAATCAGTTATAGTTAGGAATTAGCATTTTAAAAACCTATTAAATTCACTGAAAAAACCATAGGTTTCACACCAGTTATAGTTAGCTGGAAATTTTACTAATATAAAACCATTGAAAATTCCACGTTATAGTTAGTTGGACTCACTATAACTAGCACGCCTGCAATGCACTGCTGATGACATCACATATTACATCACTCATGACATGGTCAGTGACATCACTCATGACTTCACTGATGACACCTTCCTTGTGACAGAGTAACAGACCTCCTTTCAGTGTAATGTAACCCTTGAAACACATATTCTAAAATATAAAATACAATTTTCATATAAATAAAGATACCCATACCAGTTACAACAACCAATCCAGTAATACCACAATCTATATACACATCCACTCATTCACCAACAGTTCTATATAGTCACTCATACATATACTCACTCATCATATGTAGTGATACACATATACATCCTGTTATACACCGACAGTCTTCCAAAAGTTACTCACACACATACTCACACATGCAAATAAACTATTGAACATCCATTTATTTGCATATACAGCTATACACACACTAGCACATTACTTCTAAGGAAACTTACACATACTTACTCTCTTAAACAATCACTTATAGAAAGACATACTTATTTAAACAGGAACTCTTACAATCTCTCACTCTCACATATACTCAATTATAAACATCAATACTCACATATACTAGATTAAAACATATGTAGTTACTCATAAAGACACTAGTGAGGCAGGCATTCACTCACTAACACACTTATATACACACACATCCACCCATACAGTCCTGCACATATGCTGTCTTCAAAACACATACAAACAGTGAGTCAGTCACCAACCCATGCAGCCACTTATACACAAAGTGAAACACTGATACATATATTTAAATATTTAAAAATGACATGCTAATATATGTATTCACTAAGATACACTTAATAAGCCAGTTAAACAATCAATTTTTTATTTAAAAAACATCCATTTACACACTTATTTAAACATTTATTCTTCCATCGACCTTTACAAATACATATATAAAACATATTTATTTTTCAGAAAGACACACATTCACTGGATGGTGTCATCAGTGATGTCATGAGTGATGTGACTGACCATGTCATGAGTGATGTAATATGTGACGTCATCAGCAGTGCATTGCAGGCGTGCAAGTTATAGTGAGTCCAACTAACTATAACGTGGAAATTTAATGGTTTTATGTCAGTAAAATTTCCAGCTAACTATAACTGGTGTGAAACCTATGGTTTTTTCAGTGAATTGAATAGGTTTTTTAAATGCTAATTCCTAACTATAACTGGTGTGAAACCTATGGTTTTTTCAGTGTATATATATATAGATATTTATATATATATTCACTGAAAAGTGAATATGTCATGAGTGATGTCACTGACCATGTCATGAGTGATGTAATATGTGACGTCATCAGCAGTGCATTGCGGACGAGCGAGTTATAGTTAGCTGAACTAACTATAACAGGGAATTGCAAACGTTTTGTATGAGTGAAATGTCCAGCTAACTATAACATGTGTGAAACTTATGTTTTTTCAGTGAATTTCTAAGGTTTTTTAAATGCTAATTCCTAACTATAACGTGGCTGAAACCTTTGTTTTTTACAGTGAATTTCACCGTTTTTTTAAATGCTAATTCCTAACTATAACGAGTGTGAAACCCATGGTTTTTTCAGTGAATTTCAAAGGTTTTCTAAATGATAATTTTTAAAGGTATTCATTATTATATTTCTGTCTTTCTATACAAATTTTCTACTTTTTCATTATAATTATTTATAGTTATTTTATTTTTTAAGTTATATTTCATATTCTTAATGTACAATAATAACAAAACAAAAGTCTAAAATAATTTTTTATAAAAAAAATCCCCAAATTTATGAAAATGTTATTCCATATATTACCTTTTTGTATAAGCGTACGGTGATCGCACATATCTTGTACAAGTAATCATCCACTGCTCGTACCAATGCATACGTTACGAATACGTTTTGGCGTTACGCGTTGCATCGACACTCCCTTGTGACATCATGTACGACGCCCTGTCCGCATACGGTGCGAAAGCTTCTAATTGTTTAAAAACATATATTTATGTATTTAATGTACATACTAAAGAAAGACACTATCTAGGATAATCATGAAAATACTTTTTTTAACTTTTAATAACCGTATATTACTTTTGAAAGCAATTCCGAAAAGTGCAACATTACGTCGTATGTACTTGCAACGTAAACGCACAGTAAATGCACTGTAAGTGTATGCAAAGCCATGTGAGCATAAAAGGAACATTTTGATTCGTTCATAATACTTCATATTTAAACTGTTGAAAGACCCTTCCTATTTTGATCATTCTACTTGGACTTTCTCAAGAGAAGCATCTATTCTGTGAAGCTGTACTCCTTTAGAACCAAACTATACAATGGCTGCTCTTTTTGAAACTTCATCAGAACATTCCTGTGAGCAAGAATTTGTTGCTGAGCAACTTCAGAAAAAGAGAAAAGAAACTTTCATTTAGAAGTTCTTTTTACATATCCTGAGGGACTAAAAAAAGTCAATGCACCGAAAGTAACTTGCAAGATCTGTGAGGTTACTCGTTCCAGTGTTGATCCCACTAAAAAGTACTCTTTCAATACAACTAGCATGGTTCACCATGTCAAAAATTTACATCCAAATAACTATGCAAAGATGGCAACACAAACGTTGCAGGATAATCCTCAACCAGCAATTCCTACTACCTCATCTTCACTACCACCTCCTCTGAGCAGTCCGCATCCTATTATTGTGCCAAGGTCTTCAGATCTGAAATTTCATTGTAAATATTGCAACAAATTACTTTGTTACAATCAGCACTCTATTGATCTCATTGTGAACACTAAAGTAGAGCATTGTAGTCCAAAACATACATTTTATTTTTAACTTTTTTCTTCCTGTTCCACACTTTTTTTGTTTACCGTTCCATTTTTTTGTTTTTAAAAAAAAAACTTGTTGAAAAAAAAATAGAAAACTAAAAATACAAATAAAACAGTTCTTATCAGACCTACCTTCACTGGACAAAGAAAGAACTATATTTCTATATTAATAATAATAATAATAATAATAGGGGCATTTGTAAAGCGCTGAGTTACGCACACCGGCGTGTTCCCGCGCTCTGGTGAAGGGGCGGAAGCAGGGATTTTAACTGAGGGCGGGCAGTCTACTGGACATATAAATATGTTTTTAATTTAGCACGGAACCTAGTTTCTGCCGGTTCAAGTCGTAACTCCACCGGAAGTCTGTTCCAATGATTTGCCGCTAAAAACCTGAACGATCTACCTCCCATGCGGGCTTTCTTCAACTTGAGGATTTTTAACAGTCCCCCACCCGCAGATCTTAGTACTCAAGTAGGTTCATAGGGCTCAATCAGGCTCTGCAGTGGCCGAGGTGCCCTGCCATTCAAGATACGATGGCTGGTGCAGAGGGCCTTGTACTCTACTCTGCTCCTCACAGGGAGCCAGTGTAGCCTCTGCAAGGCCTCCCTCCAGGGCGCCCTTTTGGGCAGCCTGAGGATCAGGCATGCTGCCACGTTCTGCAGCACTTGGAGGCGACCAAGATTTTTTCCAGGTGCCCCCAGGTACAGTAGATTCGCATAATCCAACCTTGCGGTCACCAGTGCATGTACCAAGGTTTTACGGGCCTCCGTGGACAGCAGTTCCAGAATTTTCCTCAGCCTTTTTAAAACTCCAAAGCACATACCTACCACACGGTTGATTTGGGGCCCAAAGGTGAGACCCGCATCAAACCACACCGCTAGGTTTTTTGCCTCCTGACAGTCTGTGAAAGTTTGTCAAAATGAAAGTGTAGTTCATAAATGAATAAATGAATACATTAGTAGTGTATGGTGAATGTGAAACTGCCAAGTGAAAGTGAAAGGGAGAGTGTCTGGCTGAATGTATAGCAGCTTCACTTTTAGAACAGTATATACATAACCGCATGCTGCTAAATGACTCACTAGAACATTGAACCAGTAGTGTGAGAGTGTTTGGTGAAAGTCTAATGATACACAATAGGAAATAGAACGTATAAAACACAAGTTTGCCGGTGCATAAAAAAAAATACGCATGTTGTCTATAAGAGTATGAAACAGTCCATACCCTAAGGCCCACTTTGCACCATGACTACTTGGGTAGTAGCTAAATGATTACAATTCTGGAAGCAGAGTGTCTCAAACCATTATTTTTATAATATAATACATTTATTCTTATAACATCTCACAAGTTAATGCAGCTTCCATTATAATTTCATCAGGAATTTCCTGGATATAATTTTCAAAAGTCAACAGATAAATCTCAATCTGATCTTATGCTTCCACAAAAGCATCATCCAAGGTTTCATCAAGAAAATCACACCTGATATCTCCAACATTCACTTCTTCCACTTCAATAATGTTGCTCATAAATGCTTTGTTGATCTCTTCTACCACAGAGTTAGTATTTTCAAAATTGTCTTCCTTATTGTTTTCTGGATTTTCCATTGTAAATTTGTTATGCTGACCTCCTTCTACAAAAACATAAACACTTTATTTTATATTTTTTCCTAATACAGAACACAAAACTATCATTATCAACTAATTTTCCCTTTAATAACTATTATATAAATACCATTCTCAACTACTTTATAACATTATATAATTATAATTATTTATATGAACGTATAGTTTTAAAATTTCTTAAATTACCAAACTAGTCACTCCTTATCACTATCTGAAAAAATACAGGCTGTTATTATAAAATACAGTAGCAAAAAAAGTACACTATCTCTATTCACCTTACCTGGTCCAAACTACTACATGTGTTGTAGTGAAATGCAAAGAATACTGGAACACTCAGTATATTTATCTTTTAACATTTTCTAATCTATATAAAAGATACAAACCCTCTTTGTATCATTGACATGCATACATAACGGAAATAACAAAGACCAATTATTTAATAACCTACACCACTCTATCTCCATTCCTTATCTACAATTTAGTCTAACGCAACTAATTACCTACTCCTTCGTCTTTCAAAGTAGCCTCTCCTCTAGTGTTTATCTGCAACCTTTGTGCTTTCTCTTCAGGAATATCTCTGAAGTAATTCAAAACAGGCCTGAACTCCGGAATGTCGTAGGTGAAGTGCGCACTCGTTAGGGAGCGCGCGCCTCACCAAGGATTCCACACAGGTGTGTGGTAAATGACTAGACCACCACCGCGTCAATCTTCGACACAGCCATATTTGAATTCCTCTGTTGCACTAAAGCACTTCAGTCTATTTCCTTGAGGATTCTTCATCTCTCCTGTGCCAGCTAGGGTTTAGATAAGCCATTATCGTATCTACTGATTAATTACGGGTTCTGACAGGTACACTCACTATATAATTTTTTTAAATGTCTTTAAAAAATACAAACCATCTTTACACACTAATGTTCTCCAATCCTTGTTTTGTTACTTCAGCTCAGTTGAAGCACATTCCATCGACCATTTTCAACAGTTCTTTGTACTTACCTTAAGCATAATAAATATTTAAAAAATTATATATCATAAAATTACCATCTGTGGAAGACACAAAAAAATACAGTTAAAATATATCTATTACAATACAAAATAATTTGTAAACTATTACAGTTGCCTTTTTTGCTGTTCTCAGAATATGTTGAATTTCACTAGAAACAGTGACTTCAACACTACTCATCACAGAACAGAGGGCAAAAAAAGACAATCAATAAGATTATCTTTAAAAAAAATTCAACATTCTCAATAACAATCTAAGAAATAGAAATAAAACATATCTTAAATGTTTTTTTCTAAGAGCAATTTCTTACGTAAATATGAAACATCTCAAACAATCATAAAATAACAGAGCATTATGATTAATTTCCATACACTGTAAATAATATTACTTACAAATATATGCTGACAAAATATACAACAAAAACTCGTTATTGCTTTCACATACTTTTCCGCACGGCCAAATAGTATGCGTCAAATTCATACTTTGCAAACTGTCCAATAGTATTCCTGAGCATCTACCTCCCAGCCTTCTGATCCAAAACCACCGAAATCAATTCCTCCGTCCGCCAGTCTTCATCCCTCAACCCAATGCTAATCAACATCTACATGGCCACCCTCACACAAGTAGCCACCATCACAATTTAACAATATCTCCTACGCCAACAACACCCAGCTCATCCTCTTCCTCACAAAAAAGCGACATACCACCAAAAGCAACCTCCACGACACAAGGAAGGACGTCACCAACTACATAAAGAGCAGCTCTCTAAACATGAACTCAAACAAAATGAAGGTACTTATCCTCAGACCCACCCCCTCAGCCTTGGACGACTCCTCCTACCTAACTACACTGTAGACAGTACCAACACCTACCAACCATGTCCACAACATAGGATTCATCCTCAACTCCTCCCTCTCCATGTATAAGCAAGTCTACACCATCTCCTCGTACTGCTATAACACACTCCACATACTCCGCAACATTTACAAGTGGATCCTAACCAAAAGAAGAAGAAGAGTGACACAGGCCCTCATCAGCAGCAGACTACACTGTGACAAAACACTCTACACAGCAATTCCAGCCAAACACCTGCAACAACTACAACAAATCCAAAACACCTCCACCTGAGTGATCATCAATGTCCCCTGCTGCAGACACATCACCCACCACCTGATACAACTACACTGCCTCAATATCTACAAGACGATCACCACAAAGCTCCTCACCCTCACTTACAAAATACTCTACAATACCAGCCTAACCTACCTTAACCGAAATAATCCAGAAAGGCAAAATTTTGATCTTAAAATTTTGGCTTTAAAAATATTAGGTAAGAATTTGGTAACTCTTTAGGCAAAAATGCTTAAAAACTAATTGACTATCATTACAATGTATCCAACCTTTTAGACTTCTTAAATAAACAGTGGAATGTCCAGATGTTGTAGAAAGTCCATCATGAAAAATAATTGCTACAGCTACAAAAGCTCTTCCTGATATTGAAACTTGACCAGCTACAAAATGTTTAATTAAAGTTTCCAATTTTCTTCCATCACCTCTACAACTTTGCAGCATTAAAATTACATACTGTCCATATCTTTGGATAAATAATGTTGATGACATTTCTGTTTTACATTGGCTACACTCCATGTTATGACTTGCTCCTCTAATTAGATTGTTCAAAGACACTGATTCACAGTCAGGTAAAGTCAAATATATGAATCTTTCAGTGTCTATGTTAGTGCTACATGTAAACAAACAATTTTCATAGTCATGTTGCCATTTATAGGAAAGGCCAAAAAGGTGTTCAATATCTATACCCCCATCTTCCAGTACAGCAAGCATAAACATTAAAAACTTCCTGACAATCTTGCTGAATACTTGGCGTAACTTGACTAGAACCAGAACATATGTCCAAAACATTTCGAATATCAGAAACACTTTGTATTTTACTTTTATCACTACTACACTTCTCATAAACACAATACAACAATGAACAGAATCTTTTGTTCCGATTTTCAACAATTTGCTGTTGCAAACTTTCAAGAACAAAAACAACATTAACAACTACATTAGCATAGCAGTTGACACCACAACTATTTTCAAACCGTTAACCAACATACTCTTCAACACTGTCCTTTTTCTTTTTGCTTGCAGGCGCAACTTCATCTTGTTTTTTTTCTTTCTCTACATTTTCACTACAGATATTCTCAAATCTTCTTTTTCTACCTACCACACGCTTTTCAAATACTGGATATTGACCTAAATTAGGCGCATATTCTCTTCTTAACCTATTATACTCTTTCACACAATTTACATCTTCACTAACCTTTGTCTCATCAAAATCAATTAAGTACAATCCAGATAAAGTTCTGACTCGAGACAAAGCAACCTATGCCATACCCTCTTTAAACACAGTACTTCCAATATTCACTAAAGCACTATCTACACTTAAACCCTGAGATTCTGAATGGTCAATGCATACGCCAAAGAAACAGGAAACTGTTTTCTGCGAACTTACAAATATTTTACAAGCAAAAAACGAGCTGAAAAACGACTAAATTGTTGTACTTCTTCAGTTTGATCAAATTTGATATTCAAAAATTCAACACCATCTCTATTTACGTAATTAACGAAATGAACAACTTTACCCATTGCTCCATTTACTAAACCTTTTTCCACATTCAAATTACGTCATAAAATTACCCTACAGTTTACACATGCATACAAATTCTTTTCTAAGCCAGCAGTTTTATTTATCGATTTCTCTAAATAATCCAATTTCCTCTTCAACTTTTTACTCAAAATAATAGTGCTTCCTTCATGTTCTTTATTATCAATAGCTTCCAATTTTAAAATGTCTTCATTTTCCACCTTCAACATTTCTTCATTGAATTTAGAACATTCACGTAGTGTTGGCATTAAGCAGATTACAGATTTATTTTCTGCAATTGTCATGTATATTTTCTCTGGTACAATATTTTCATTCGGAAACAAATTGGAAAGTAATCGTCTCTGTAAAGCTTGTTTGCCATATACAGTCATTTTTTCAATTCTTATATCTTGAAGAATAGTTCCATAATCAACACCATTTGCTTGTCGCATATTTCTAATAAGTTCCTTATACTCAAAATATGACCAAATGTTTCCATTTCCAATACTCCCCACAGACTTTTTAGTATCTTCATGCAGCAGTGTTTTAAACACTGGTTGTCCTTTTACAAGAGTAAGTTGTAGAAGATCTCCAAACACTATGACGTGCTTTCCTCCAATTAATATGTCATACTCTGTTTTAAGAATTTGCTGCATTCTTAAATACACAAAAGCAAAAATTAAGTTTGATACCATGCTTACCTCATAAATAATAAGACGTTTCATTTTCGTCAAAGCTCTTGAAACTTCACAACAAGCTTCTCCAGATAGCTTGTGGTATTCTAATTTGTTTTCATGCTCTACTGGTAGCATTAATAAACGATGTAAAGTAATTCCTTTAATATTGTGGGCTGCTAACCCAGTTGGAGCATTGACAACACAAGACAAATGTGACTCAGTTATTTTGTGTAGAACACTTCTGATTACTTTAATTAAAAAACTTTTGCCTGTTCCAGCTTGCCCACTCACGTAAATTCGGATAGTTTCAAATGTTGAGCAAGAGCACTCTTTCTTCTCATGAAGTAATCCATGGTCAATCTGTTCTCTCACTTGCTCATATATTTCTTTCTGCTCAAGATTTAGTTGTTCTTCCAAATTTCCTAAGTTTCTAACAACTTCTTGACCTTGATACATTGCTGTTTCCACCTCTTCCATAGCAGTAGCTGCTTCATTTTGAGCAATTGGTTCTCCTAGTGGGTCCTGACTCAACGGAGCAGAAGTTTGACTCTCTTGAAAACTGTCTCTAGAATCTCAGCTGCAATTGTAGCTTCTTGCTCAATTTTGTCATTCAACATTTTCTCATAAATAGCAAAAACAGCACATTGTATAGTATCTTTAGTTGCACTGAAAGAATCTTCATAGATCTCGAAATTGTTGCAAAAGAGCTAAATAGTCAAATTCCCTTTTGTCAGGTGTTTCGCAACTCAGTTTACGGTGATTAATCAAATGACCTTTTCTTTGTTTCACCAGCCATCCTTCGAAACCAATCACAGTGTATATACCATTATTGATGTTTTCTGTAATATTCAGTTTAGAAATATAGTTTTGCAGCACTTCATAGAGGCAAATGTTCTCAAGATGATGACTTCTATTTGGATAATATGTATCCAACATATTTGTTTTCCCAATATCTGTACTTTCTGACTCTTTTTCAGCTAAATATTCAATTTTTTGTACAGATTTAAGAACTCGGTTAAGTGTTCCAGCAAAACCTAGAATCACCCAAATGATTCTTCTTGATTTGGAGTATAGACTTGCAGATGATAAGCTATCCGAGCATTCACACGCTCCAATTTCTCGATGAAATAACATCTTGAAACTGTAAGTATATAATTTCTTACTTAGACTCTTCTCGTGGGAAATCTCTTCCCACATTTCCTTCAATTCCGTCTTTTCTGATTTTGTTATGTGCAATGTTACATATCGAGCAGCAACAATGGAATTGTCTGCAATATATTGAATATCCATGTTAGCATTCCACATGGACAAATGACTGGGTTATAGTCATTTATGTATTTTGACTCTTCATTTCTTCTGAAGTTGTAGGTACTTTTGGAGACTTTCTTGTAATAGTATGTCGCAAAGATGACATAAAACTGTTCACTCTTTCTTTCAATATTACTGGATGTGGAAATGCAAAATGACATTTGGTGTAGAAATTGTCCTTAGATTTGTACTTTCGAGTACAGTATTTCCCACAACGATGGCTTTGGAATCGTTACACTTGTTGTCTTAAGTCCTTATCTTGTGTACTTTTGGGTTCACATGTAGCATATTCTTCAATAAAAGACAACACAGTATCATCTGAGTCTGTACCAAATTTGGGAGCATCTTTGATCCATATTAGCATGTGTATGTGCAGGGCACCTCTTGCTTGATACTCCTTTCTCCAAAAGAAGTCCAAAACCTCTCCAAGAGGAGGATTGTTTTATTGGTGATAAAAGACATAGCTTCAAATCCATGATTGAAATACCTGCATACATTAACTGGATCCAAAGAGCACAATTCTCCAGGTGTCTTGTATTCAATATTTAGTATATTTTGATTAGCCTCTCGAAGAAATTAAACTAAATCATCCCAAGCATTTCAGTACAGCTTAGAGTTAGGAACCATGTAGGAGTTCCAAAGTTCCTTAGCATACATTTGAGTTCTCCTTGATACCAGTACTCATTAGTACCACGCTGACACGCCATGAGATTAATTAGCTGAGATTCCAAAACATTTTCTTTCTGAACTACTTTATCCCTAAATTCCTTTCCCGAAACATTTTGCAGATGTACACCTGTTTTTAATATATGGTTTACTGCATAAGTCCAGACAAATCACTCTCAAACAAAAGATGAAACAAATACGGAATACATTGTCGAAATCTTGGATCTTCTGCATATAATCTTGATGTCCGGTATTCAGATGCAGGAATCTGCACAGGTTGGTCATCATATCGTCCTCCTTTTCCTTTGGGAAACAACTGAGGGAAACAACTGAGGGATGCTTCCAAGCTTTTTTCCCATACACTAATGAGACTTCCTTTTGCTTCTTTCAATTGGAATAACTCTATAGTATTCCCCATCACTTCTTTAGAATGCAGTGGATGAACACTGTAATGTTCGTAGAATTCTTCAGTTCAGGACACATCCACTTTTTCAATTTGTCCAGATGGCAAGTCACTATCTTCTTCTACAGTTATTTCTTCATCTCTCACATACACATTTCTGTAATATTCATTATTTTTTACCAGATACAACGTTGCCTTTTTCACTTTCTTAACATCCACTAATTCTTGCCAGATTTTCTTACTCTTAGTAGGAACGCCATTAACAAGAATAACTAAAGGCTCATCCTCTTCATTTTCTACACCAATTGTTTCAATATTTTTCTTTAAATTCAGAAGCAAATATACAACTCTTCACTTTAATCCCCTCTGTAAATCAGAAGGAGGCAATTTTCCTGTTTTAGGCTCCATACGAAATGGATGCACACATTGAATAAGAATAGACTCATAGGTATTTAAATCCATCAGTTCAGAAGGAATATTTACCAACTCAAGATTGTTATGCACAGCTCTATCAGGCATTTTGTTCTTGTCTAATTTGTTATAACAATATTTACAAATTTGCTGATCAGAACCCAAATTAAAACAATTCTCTACCAACAAATAAGTTGCAAAATCCTTCCACTCATTATTATTTTCCTTTTCACTCTTTAAATACAAATCAACACTCCTGGTCTGATTTTTATAATGAGTTTGTCGACAACAGACACAACAATAATTTGGCCTTCCACCTGAAATCACCTTAAACTTTGTAATCTCTTGCTCAAAATTATCTGTACTACAATGTTGTACATTCTCTTCTACATTTCCTTCTATTAACATCTCAAATTCTGCACTGTCTTCCTCAGGACAAAAAAACGAACCTCAATCTCATCACAAACGTTCTTTACATTTGATACAGATCAATGCAAAAGAGCACTGTGCAACTTTTTTAACAGTAGAGCTGGACTTTTTGCATAATACAATCTTCTGACTAATTTCCTCATTTCAGAATGATGTACTGCTAACATCCTGAAATGGTGAAAAACACTTCAACATACTGTTTTTAGAAACACAAGCCAGAGATGACCTTGCAAACCAGTATTTTCCCTTACTCTGCAAGTCCTTACAATATCTTAATCTTTTGTTTCACACTTTTCTTTGTATAGTTACATAAGAAATTGCGTACAAAATCAATAGATTCTTGCTGTACACTACAAATACTACTACAATTCCAAGTGTACACTGGAGCTTTAGGACATCTCCCTAAAACTTCATCAGCTAACACCTCTTCTGCATTTCTAGGAACAATTTTCTCTTTCTCAATAGGACAGCCATTTCTAACCTCATAAGCACGACCACTAGTGTCAAAATGTTCAAATTTAGGGCCATATTATCAAGCATGGGTGATAAAATTATCGCTGGTTTATCGGCAGGAAACTGCTGCTAAAGTGGCGATAATGGGCTTGATAATAGGCTCTATGGAATTCCAATTGAAGCTCATGTTAGATGTCCTTCACATCTAACATGGGCTTCGATTGGAATTCCATAGAGCCTATAATCATGCCCATTATCGCCACTTTAGTAGCAGTTTCCTGCCGGTAAAGAGACGATAATTTTATTGCCCAGGCTTGATAATATGGCCCATAATTCCTTAATTTACACACATGAACAGTGTGATATTACCCAAAAAATTATAAGACCATATATTTTACCAAAACACATTCACTACTGTAAAACGTTTAAAAAGGTGTGAATATAACTCCTTAATGTACACACATGCACAGTGTGATATTGACACAAAAAATGAGACCATGCATTTTACCATTTACTACTGAAAACGTTTAAATAACTATACATATTCCATATATATACTTACAACATTTTAGTGAACAGCACTGACTCATTTTCCAAATACATATACAATTTAACACATTTTTTTTGCCACTATTACATCAAAAAAACTAAGGGGCATATTATCAAGAACCGGTGTTAAAATTATCGCCATTTTATCGGCAGGAAACTGCCAATAAAACAGCGATAATGGGCTTGATAATACGCACTTGTTAATTCCCATAGAAGCCCATGTTAACATCAGAACATGGACTTCTATAGAAATTAAGAAGAGCGTATTGTCACGCCCATTACCGACGTTTTATCTGCAGTTTCTGCCGATAAAACGACGATAATTTTAACACTGCTCCTTGATAATATGCCCCTAACACAATACAACAAAAAAGATGCACAAGATGCTTGTAAATAAACTCACACTATACACAGAGGGAAAGAAACAAGAAAGAGGACAGAACCGGGAGTATCAAGCAAAAAATTAACTATAAAGAGAAAGGGAAGAAAATGAGGAGACAGAAGAAATAGGAGAAGAAACAGAAAAATATAAAAATATAAAGACAAACAAGGGCAATATGACCACAGAGGACAGTATAAGAAAAACACAGTAGTACAGAGAGAAAGAAAACAGTAAGAAAAGAGGGAAGTATAAAAAGAAAGGCTAGAAATTATGGAAAAAGGGACAAATATAGGGCCATATTATGAAGAAAGGGCAACACATTATCGCCGCTTTTATCGGCAGGAAACTACTGATGAAGTGGCAAAAATGGGTTTCATAATATGCCCTTGTGAATTCCCGTGGAAACCCAGGTTAACACCATAACCTGAGCTTCCATCGGAATTCACAAGGGCATATTATCAAACCCATTATCGCCGCTTTAGCAGCAGTTTCCTGCGGATAAAAGTGGTGAAAATGTATCGCCCTTTCTTGATAATATCACCCATAATTCCTTAATGAACACAGACGCACAATGTGACATTAAACAAAAAAACATAACAGCATGCATTATAGCAAAACACGTTTACGACTATAAAACGTTTAACAAGGGACGAATGTAGCGGCATATTATCAAGACAGGCGATACAATTATCGCCGCTTTATCGACAGAAAACTGCCAATAAAGCGGTGATAATGGCCTTGATAATATGCTCTATGGAATACCAATCAAAGCCCATGTTAGATGTGAAGGACATCTAACATGGGCTTCGATTGGAATACCATAGAGCATATTATCAAGCTCATTATTGCCGCTTTATCAACAGTTTTCTGCCGATAAAGCGGCGAAAATGTTATCACCTGTCTTAATAATATGCCCCATAATTGCTTAATGTACAAAGATGCACCACACACATTCCCATACAATTTATCAACTCACCTTTCAAATTAATTTCCAGATTAAAAAGAATACCACTCACACAGTAGATATTCTTATACAGAATCTCTCTAGATCAGTGTTTCCATCAAAACCACGAAATGGAACATTTTCCCTCTCATTTTACACATACATACATATAAACAACCAATTAAAATCCTTCACACATTAATTCAAAATGAAACACACATTTCTATTGCTTTAACATTACAAACCTTTCAAACTGACATAACTTTCTGAAACAACGACAAGTTATCTGTCAAAGGAGAGTATATGTAGTATGCAGCAGGCGCAAAAAAAACATTGGGCTAACGGGGCTTCACCTGGGATGATATAGCTTCCTGAGCCCACACACAGTCGCACCCGAGTACATCACAGATCTTTTAAAGACATTTTGCTTGTTAATAAGGCTTTGATAATCCCCCCGCTTACAGCCCCTTCAGCTCCACTCTACTTTTTGCTTGAACTAAACACCCACCCCAAATTTTTTCTAGCCCCCCCATCCCCGATATTTTTCACTGTGGTTGCGCCTCTGGCTTCAAGTACCCTTCCCCTATCGTGTGTGTCTCTCCCACGTTTTAATGTCCTTTTTTCCCTTTCTTCCTCTCTCACATCATTTCTCTTTCTTTTTTTAAGATTTGGACGCTGCTATCTCCACTCTGCTTTATACAACCATACCTGAATTGAAATGATTAACTCTCTTGATTACAGTGAAAGCTTCTTCCACACATAGAGCACCATCTTTCAATAACGCCAATGGCACTAGGTGACAAAGAATTTTGCTTCCGAAACAACAAATTATCTATGAAAGAATTGAGTGGGTAGTGTGCCCCAGCTTCACTGTGTAAAATATATAATTACCTCCCAGCAGTGACAACAGATAGGTTACAACAGTCTGACAAACAGATCTACAAGCTTATTACGCCACTTTCTTATCACTTTTAACATGGGAAAAGTGACGCAAACAGCTTGTAAATCTACGTCTAACTTTTCAAGAAAAAATCTCAACTCCGGACTCTGAGAGACAGTTTTAATGTTGTTTTCTCTCTCATTCTCTCTCTTACTCTCACTGACATCATTTCTCTTTCTCTTTTAAACTTATAGAAAATGCTATCTGCTTCGACCTGTAGAAGAAAATGCGTCTTCAAGCTGTGACTTCCACTGGCCGCGGTGTTTGGCCGCGGTGTTTATACTACGGTAAGCACAGAGACCTAGATATGCAATGTCTTCATTACAATGCATTAGAAATAAGTCGGTATATTTACAATCCTGTTCTGCCACTTTTGTGTCAGTAACGCAGTAGGCACTTCCATATAGACACCACTTGATCGCGACACTATAACAGAACTGAAATGTACTAGGCACACAGCACACGTAAAACTGTAGTGTTACCTTCATTTGTGAAAGGAGACAGTGGGTAGTGTGCAGCAGCTTCACTGTCTAAAATGTATAATTACCTCCAAGCACTGACAACAGATAGGTTACAACAGTCTGACAAACAGATCTACAAGCTTATTATGCCACTTTTGTATCACTTTTAATATGGGAAAAGTGACGCAAGCAGCTTGTAAATATACGTCTAACTTTAAAAAAATAAATCTCAACTCCAGAATCTGCGAAACAGTTTTAATGTTGTTTTCTCTCTCTTTCTTTCTCTCTTTGACACCATTTCTCTTTCTCTTTTAAACTTATAGACACTGCTGTCTGCTTTGACTTGTAGAACAAGAGCTAAAATGAAGTTGTGAATTCCACTGGCCGCAGTGTTTATACAACGGTAAGCACAGAGGCCTAGATATACAATGCCTTCATTACAATGCATTAGAAATAAGTCGGCGTATTTACAATCCCATTGTGCCACTTTTCTGTCAGCGACGTATTAGGCACTTCCATATAGACACCACTTGAACGTGGCACTATAACAGAAGTAAAATGTACCAGGCACACTGCACACGTAAAATCGTACTTTTACCTTGACTTGTAATGCTTTATCTCATTTACTCACATCTACATAATTCTAAACTCTAATTTTCTTTTTTATTTAGCAGATTACCAATCCAACGTCCTTTGGAGTCCTCTTCACTATTTGTTTTATAATATTGTTTTTTTTAAGTCATTTTTCTACTTCTCTATAATATAGTTATCATTAAGTTTTGTTTACAGTTATTCTTTTAATAAAAGTTAATAAAAAAAAACAACATACTTCTTTGTTTTGTGGGGAGAGTTGACGGTCCACAATAAAAATAATATTTATAATGTTGAAGTACTATAGTAGGATGTTCAAGAGTAAGATTGAAAAGTACTGACTTATGTTTTCTCTGGGTACACTACAACATGGTAAAGAAATCAAACTAATACGAAACAATGTGTACCACATTTACAAAGCTCTTGCAACATTTTCCCATGCAAACCTGCCACCCTACAAAATTAAGTGTGGGCCTCAATGACATCGCTCAAACCACGGAAACAATCACCCCGCAAAAAATTCTATATTGTATGAGATGGGCTGCGTCTCCTCCGCCTGGTGCCCTGGAGTCCACCACGCCCAGACCCGGTTCCTGCAATGTCCTGGGGGGAAACAGCCATTACAATGCAGTCAGAACCACGCGTGATTGTCACCACGAAGCCATTAGCACGCATATGGCTTTACCATGCATGCCTTTACCACGCATGACAAACGCATAATCTTAATAATATCTTTGTGTTGACGAACACGCATTGTAATTGCTCTGGCTTACGTCCTTCAAATCATTTTTAATGTATACGTGTGACCAAGTCATAAGATCGGAGGCCAAGGACAAACACTGTGTTGTCTGTGCCAGAAAATCTCATGGATCTTAGGGAAGATAAGCAAAGAGTAAAATGAAAGTAACAGGTATAATAAAAATAACGGAGAAAAACGACTAAAATGGCGGTGCACGGATTATGTAATCAACGTTTGGCGCCTCGACACTACATTTCAAATAAACATAGATACAATATGTTTATTAATATATCACAAAAGTATAGCAGCGGATGACACACATGGCCCGGGAAAAGAAAGCGGCAAATTTAATACCTGAAATGAGGAGAGGTTTGCTTGGCAAAAAAGAAAAAAATGTGGGCTTGGAAACGAGGCTACGCATGCGTAGAGAGTACAACTGGTTCACAAAAAAAAAACGGAAAGTTTTACATACTATCATAGAAATATAGCTCTTTTTTTGACCAGTAAAGTTAGTTCTTTAAAATACATATATTTTTTTTTAGCCCCAATGCCCCCACAATCGCAGACGGCCCCCGCGTCCTACGTGAGCCCGCATTGCTTTATCAGAGACATCACCTTATATACTGCTCTCTCTTTCGAAAAACATTCTGCTTTCTTGAAAGAGAAAACAGATTAATTTGCTCTCTTTTTCAAATAGGAAAACGGTTTCCTGTGGTAAAGTGAAAGCGGCTGCGGTACTGCCCTACCATACCAAACAGCAGTGTCCCGGAAGTACGCACCCCCAGACACTGCAAGAACGGACCCTGGGAGATGGTGGACCCCAGGGCCACCAAGGGTTCCAGGAGGGGGGCAGCTCGACCCCCTCCCAGCATTAAAAAACCCCGGGGAGTGCAGGTACCCGGGGCTGGAAGGTCATTAATTTTAAATAATACTCCCCCAGGAAGGTGGCGGTCCCTGCGACGTGTATGGGGAGAGTGAGAGGGAGAGCTGAAAACACACTTTAACATTTTTTTTTCTTTCAAAAAAGCCTCGTCAGGGTGACGGTCCCCGAGACGGACCGTAACCCCCGAATACTTCAAAATAAAACTACAGAGGGCTGGCGTTCCCCGGTGCTCGGGAGACTGAGGGGAAGAGGACCGTAACCCCCCGCATACTTCAAAATAAAACCACAGAGGGGTGGCGTTCCCCAGTGCTCGGGCACCTTACAAGCCCCCCACTATGAAAACAATTGCCCCCCAAAGTGACCCCCCTGGGACCTAATGAATAAAACTGACTTCTAGTTTTTATTTCCCTTTTCCACACCGTACGTATACCATATGTGTACCCCCCGATTTTTTATTTAAAAAAAATAAAGATTGAGCCTTAAGATCCATGTACGACCCCCTGAGCAAGCCTAGAGGGTCAGGATGTTTCTACCCTGTCCCCTCTCCTTATTTCTCAACTTTTGTTTTACTGTTTTCTTCTGAGTCGCTTCTAGCGATGAACAAGATGGCTGCCAACACTTTCTGGTTTGGATGTTCACGCACAGCCAATCAGCATGCAGCTTGTGCTCATAATTGTACGGATTTCCGTACGCGTGCTGTACTCCGTCTCTAGATATCGCTATGATTTTACTTGTAATTTTTTAAGGAACTACTGAACGGATTTACACCATTTAACAAAAAGCACAATCTGCGAACCGAACTCTACCTCTCTGCCAAATTTGGTGTAATTCCGTTCAGCCGTTCGGGCTGTAGCCCTGGCTAAAGGTCCCTATGGAATATTGCATGTGGAAAACACGTTTTCGGACCCCCCTTTTTTCTATGCCCCCACTTGACGAATCACCCCCAAACCTTCCGGGAAGGAGCGGAACCAAGCAGGCCATTTTCTTGGAGAAATTCTTGAAGATTCGTCCTCCGACGCCAAAGTTATTCCAAATAGAATGTTGTGGAGTTCCTATGGAAAGTAGGTCCTAACTATAACTACCTACTGGCGACAGCCAGTAGGAAATATATATATATATATATATATTTAGAGCTCCGCAACTCTGCTACCGGGGACCGGCAGCAGAAAGCAACAAGACGGCACTCGCAGCAGGTATAAACCAAGTCCGGTTTATTAGCGCAAAAGAATAGAAATCACAGACGCGTTTCAGCACTTGCCTTCGTCAGTGTCAGCTGGCGTCGGCAGTGCAGCAATTGATAAGGCAAAGTTCATTGAAATAAAGAAAGGTTCAAAAGTTCAAATGAAAGCGCCATCTTGTAACGATGGATTCGCGCTATTTACAATTCGCATTTCACATTTTCAAGCAATGAAAATAAATAAACTGCACATTCATAAACATTCTATTAACGTGTTGTTAACTAATTGAGCCCTGGATGGGCTAATTTAACACAAATTTCTACTACAGTGGAAATGTTCATTGCTTTCCTCATCATATCGTGTTGTTGGTATACAGTAGAAATAACACAATCCCCATAAGTTCTTAGTCTAAGGTAACAATTGAGGCCTGGATGGCCATACACACAATTACCAGTGTTAACAGAACCACACAACATAAACCCTAACTAAAGGAAAGGGGTGTGGAGTGGGGGGGTGTTTATTCTTCTGAAACCAAGTGATAACTACGCCTTATATAAAGTGAACGAAGGATTCTACTACAGACAGTAACGTGGTTCAGAAACAAAAAGAAGTGTTCATAGGTGTGATAGTAACTCCTCCCCTGCATTGAGTCCTCCTGGTGACTTCGTTTGGAGGTCGATAATGTATCGAGACTCCAGACGTCTGAGTCGCCTCTTTAAGTCTCCACCCCTAACATCTTGAGGGATGCAGTCTAAGCTGAAAAAGCTGAGTTTTGTCCTGTCGCTATTGTGGTGGCTAGCAAAATGTCGGGCCATTGGATAATTTTCATCTTTATTCGCAATGGCTCGTTGGTGCTCCAAGATTCTCAACTTTACTGCTTTCGTGGTGCTCCCTACGTACATCAGTCCGCAGGGGCACTTCAGACAGTATACCACGAATGTGGTTAAACAAGTGATAAACTTGTTGATTTTAATTTTTGAGTCCCTGTGTGGCACTTGGTAGCTCAATACCCTCTGACTATTACTGCAGGCTTTGCATTTCCCGCATGGATACGAGCCATGCATCGACTGCAGTTCTCCTTTGGATTTGCCCTTCGGTAGGTGGCTAGTGACTAGTTTGTCTTTTAGAGATCTTAATCTCCTAAAGGTAATCATGGCGTGTTGTTGTAGATCTTTTCCGATTACATTATCGGATTTCAGGATCCCCCAATTCTTGGCCATGATGGCTCTAACCTTGTTAGCTGCCACTGAATAGTTAGTGATAAGTCTAATGATACCACTTCCTCCTTTTGGGCTGTCTATCTTCTTATCCTGTAGGAGGGTATCTCTGTTGACTTTCTCTGCCTTTTTCTCAGCTTGAAGGAGGGTAGGTACGGAGTAGCCGCGAGATTTAAAGCGTTTAACACTTTGTTGGGCGGCCTCTGTGTAGTCTCTCTCCAGAGAACTGTTGCGCTTGATCCTCAACAGTTCCCCATAGGGGATACTTTTAACCAGGGAGGTCGGGTGGCTGCTGCGTCCGTGGAGGACAGAGTTGCCCGCCGTCTCTTTTCTAAAGAGGGCGGTCTGGATTTTGCCTGCATCAACGAAAACTCTGAGATCTAAATAGTTAACCTCACTCTTGCTTAGTGTACAGGTGAAGTGCAGGTTAAGGTCATTCTGGTTTAGAATCTTAATATACTCCAAAGCTGACTGTTCCGACCCCCTCCATATAAGGAAGAGGTCGTCGATATACCTCCTCCAGCATATCAACTTCTCCACCCAGGGGGTTTTATCGTCTGCCCAGGCCATCTGCTTCTCCCACCAGCCCACGAATAAGTTCGCGTAGCTGGGGGCGAAGCAGGTGCCCATCGCAGTCCCCCTTACTTGCCTGTATCGTTGATTCTGGAAAACAAAAATATTGTTGTTCAAACAAAATGATATGAAGTCCAAGATCATCTGACTGTGTTGCAAGTAACGGGCGGGTCGCAGATTCAAGAATGTCTTAACAGCTGCAATGCCATCATATATATACATTACCTACTGGCGGTTGCCAGTAGGTATAAATATTTAGGATTTTTTTCTCTATGGGATTTTTGAAAATTCTATGTCTAATAACTTTGGCGTTTGTGGACGGAATTGGCTGAAATTTCCAGGAAAATGGAACATTTTGTTTCTGAGCAGCACCTGACAATTTGGGGGGGTTTCATCAAGGGGGGGCCGAGAAAAAAGGGGGGTCCCAAAACGCGTTTTTCCCATGTTAATTTCCATAGGGCGGTTGGCCTCACTTTTAGCTCGAACGGCTGAATGGATTTGCACGAAACTTTGCAAAATTGTAGGGACTGTTAGCCCGATGTGCCTTTGCTAGGTCTCAATATATGTGCTCCAGTGGATTTTGAGTAATTTAGGTTCAAAAAAAGATATATATCTGGGCGGAGCCTAACCACACATCTGATCTGATTGGCTGTCAGCACTTCATCCAAGAAGTGTTGGCAGCCATCTTGGGACCAATATACATGATAGCACCTCATTAAAAAGCATTGTAGTTAATAGAGGGTTTTAGGACTTTAGTTACATTATAAATCATTTGTTGATGATACCATACTCGTTTTAGGAATTGTGGTGGGTTCTAAGGTGATTTTACCATGTGAAAAAACCTTCTGCTGTGATATCATGAATATTGTTTGAAAGAAAACTAATATCTCATGATTTTCCCACAGTGGTTTGGAAGGGGATCTATAAGCTAAACTGAAAGCATATTTTCTGTAAATTCACATTATCTTTCTCAGTCATGTGAAAATGAAGTCTGGCATTCTCAGTAAAACATGTACATCCAACAAGGACAGAGACTGTCAGTTGATTCCTTTGTGTTCTACTGCAGCCTCCTAGAGTGTTCTAAAGAACAACTAGAGCGCTAACAGTCCTACTTATTACAAAGGTATGGCACACCTGAAGCCATCTTGATTGGAATAAAGTGGTAACTCTTAAAAGATTTAATTTAAAAAGAAACAACATGAGGGGGTATATTTTGCCATTGAAAGTATGATTAGTGCTGCAGAATGAAAAATTAGGGCACATTTTGAGTGACTTCTCAAATCCTTTTCTATTTCATTAAAACATTCTGACATGCAGTCTCCCAAAATGGCCACCAGAGACAAAAGAGCCCAAATGTAGCCCAAATATAACCCAGATGTAGCCCAAGTATAGCCCAATGACAGAATGTCCCAGAGTGTTCTAAAGAACAACTAGAGCGCTAACAGTCCTACTTATTACAAAGGTATGGCACACCTGAAGCCATCTTGATTGGAATAAAGTGGTAACTCTTAAAACATTTAATTTAAAAAGAAACAACATGAGGGGGTATATTTTGCCATAGAAAGTATGATTAGTGCTGCAGAATGAAAAATTAGGGCACATTTTGAGTGACTTCTCAAATCCTTTTCTATTTCATTAAAACATTCTGACATGCAGTCTCCCAAAATGGCCACCAGAGACAAAAGAGCCCAAATGTAGCCCAAATATCACCCAGATGTAGCCCAAGTATAGCCCAATAACAGAATGTCCCAGAGTGTTCTAAAGAACAACTAGAGCGCTAACAGTCCTACTTATTACAAAGGTATAGCACACCTGGAGCCATCGTGATGGGAATAAAGTGGTAACTCTTAAAACATTAAATTTAAAAAGGAACAAAATGAGGGGGTATATTATGCAATAGAAGGTATTATTAGTGCTGCAGAAAGAAAAATTACGGCACATTTTGAGTGACTTTTCAAATCCTCTTCTATTTCATTAAAAAATTCTGACATGCAGTCTCCCAAAATGACCACCAGAGACAAAAGAGCCCAAATGTAGCCCAAATATCACCCAGATGTAGCCCAAGTATAGCCCAATGACAGAATGTCCCAGAGTGTTCTAAAGAACAACTAGAGCGCTAACAGTCCTACTTATTACAAAGGTATGGCACACCTGAAGCCATCTTGATTGGAATAAAGTGGTAACTCTTAAAACATTTAATTTAAAAAGGAACAAAATGAGGGGGTATATTTTGCCATATGAATTATGATTAGTGCTGCAGAAAGAAAAATTAGGGCACATTTTGAGTGACTTCTCAAACCCTCTTCAATTTCATTAAAAAATTCTGACATACAGTCTCCCAAGATGGCCACCAGAGACAAAAGAGCCTAAATGTAGCCCAAATATCACCCAGATGTATCCCAAGTATAGCCCAATTACAGAATGTCCCAGAGTGTTCTAAAGAACAACTAGAGTGCTAACAGTCTTACTTATGACAAAAGTATGGCACACCAGAAGCCATCTTGATTGGAATGAAGTGGTAAGTCTGAAAACACTCAATTTAAAAAGGAACAACATGAGGGGGTTAATTTTTCCATAGAAAGTATGATTAGTGCTTCAGAAAGAAAAATTAGGGATCATTTTGAGTGACTTCTCAAATCCTCTTCTATTTCATTAAAAAAATTCTGACATGCAGACTGAAACATGCACTTTGAATACCAGCAGCAGACGTCCCTGGTGAGCAGTAGCTTTACTACAGTGATCTAATGTGCAACTAGAGTGCTAACATTCAGAATTTATGGCAAATGTGTGACACATCTGAATGCCTTCTTGATGGAACCAAAGTAAAGAAGCATTGAAAATGCAATAGATCTCGCCCTCATTTAAGTTAAAGCCATTCTGTTTGTAATGAGGTGGCTTTTTAGCTTTGCTTTTATTAGTGTTTTTTCAACTTTCATGTAAATAACATGCATCTGTATGCATATAAGTATATGTATGCATGCATTTATGTTTGTATTTATATAGATATACAGATGATATATGTTTATATATGTATGTATATATATATATTCACTGAAAAAACCATAGGCTATAGACCATATATAGTTAGGAATTAGCATTTACAAAACCTTGAAAATTCACTGAAAAAACCATAGGTTATAGACCATATATAGTTAGGAATTAGCATTTACAAAACCTTGAAAATTCACTGAAAAAACCATAGGTTATAGACCATATATAGTTAGGAATTCGCATTTACAAAACCTTATTTTACTCACACAAAACCATTGAAATTCCATATATAGTTAGTTGCACAAACTATATATCGCGCACCCGCAATCCACTGCTGATGATGTCACATATTACATCATTCATGACATGGTCAGTGACATCACTGATGACATCACTGATGACATCTCAAATGACATCACTGATGACATCTCAAATGACATCAATGATGACATCACTGATGACATCTCATTTGACATTACTGATCACATCACTGATGATATCATTCATGTGATAATACGATGAACCTCTTCAGACTCTAATATAACCTTAGATACAATCAGTGTAAACAGACACTCACAGACTGTCACTCATCCATGGAGTTACTCACACACCTAGTCAGTCATGCAAAGAATCAATCACACCTCCATTTCCTCAACTATACAGTTATACAAACTTTACTTATTCAAACATATACTAACACATATTTACTCTCTTATACAATCCCTGATACAAGTTCACAATGATCCATACAGCCACTCACACATTCACTGGCTCTTATGCACAGTTATTTATATATGTCAACTCTCACATGTACTGTGTTTTACATATGTACTTACTTTGACATGTAGCACTGAGATATCCATTCACTCACCAATACACTCATGCACACAGTCAACCGCCCATACAGCTGTTTCCACATGTACTTTTGAAACCATACATCTAGTGAATCAACTGCTCACACATCTATGCACAGAGTCATACACCTCCCAGCCACCCACACACACACTCAGTCTCCCATACAAATACTTGGGCAACCAATCAATAACCCATATAGTTACTCATATAGCTACTTATCAACACATGCAACAGTTTACAGAACAACAGACATAATGATGCACAAATTAAGACAGTTTAGTCACTAACCCATGCACTCAGTGAGACACATTTAATCACTCACTCATACAGTCAGTCATGCACCTACTAAATCCTTCATCCAGACACTTATACATCCACTCATTCTTCAATATGTAAGACATATTTTAACTTTACAGAAACATACAGTCACTGGATGTTGTCATCAGTGATGTCATCAGTGATGTCATTTGAGATGTCATCAGTGATGTCATCAGTGATGTCACTGACCATGTCATGAATGATGTAATATGTGACATCATCAGCAGTGGATTGCGGGTGCGCGATATATAGTTAGTGCAACTAACTATATATGGAATTTCAATGGTTTTGTGTGAGTAAAATAAGGTTTTGTAAATGCGAATTCCTAACTATATATGGTCTATAACCTATGGTTTTTTCAGTGAATTTTCAAGGTTTTGTAAATGCTAATTCCTAACTATATATGGTCTATAACCTATGGTTTTTTCAGTAAATATATATATATATATATATATATATATATATATATATATATATATATATATATATATATATATATATATTAATTATCTCATTTTCACTCCACTCCAATAGAATAAACGAGCGTGGACCCAAAGGTTCGTGCAATTTCTTTATTTAGCCATTACCGCCATTACGCGTATATATATATAGGGCCATCCCCCTAAAACCCAAAAGAAAAATGCATAAAATGTTATAACTAAAAGTGGATTAAGGTGAAAGAAAAATGAAGTAATCCATAAAACCTAATTATTGACTACTTTTCCATTAATGTTCCAAATATGTTCATTGTCCAATTTAGCGGTATTATGAAAAACATTGACCACCTTATTAGATTTACTAAACTGTGAGAAACTATGTGAGTTTTTAGGCAATCTGACTTTCACCATATTACTATCCTTGATCGTAAAATATGCAATTTCTTTGCTCGGGACGTACAGTTCTTTTCTTTTCTCTTGCAGTTGGAGCTCTCTTGATCATCCTCTTTTTACCAGATCTCCAATATCAAGAGGTTTTTTGCAGTACATGCCAATCTAAGAAGGACACACTGTAGTAAAATGTTATACTTGGCAATTTCTATAGTTTCCTTCAAATTCCAGTTGAATCTCTCCACCATATCATTATGTATAATGCCTCTTTCATCTAAAAATGTCTTTCTTTGGAGGCTAATTGTACCCCATTATCTGTGAGCATACACTTTGGGCTTCCTTCCCTAAAGAACACATCTTTCAAAAATGTGATAACTGATCAAGTGATGACTTCACAAGTCACACTCATTTCTGGTCATCTAGAGAGCATGTCCATAAGTACAAGCACATACTTAGAAGAACATCTCACACTCAGGTGTCCAACGATGTCGAAAGCTATTTCACCACGCACCTTGGTGAGAATCTCATGACATACCATGGAAAAAAATCTTACGTTTCTGAGATGTTTCACACAGTCTGCATTCACAACAATCTCTAACTAAGCTTTCAAAATTAATATCTATCCCAGTCCGCCAATATGTACCTAATAGTTTTCCTTTAGTTTTTCTAATTCTTTGGTGACCCTCATGAGGAAGAGATCTCTTACTGTTACCGGCTTGGCAAATCTTCCTCCAAGTAAAAGATCATCATTGACTGAAAATGTATCCAAAATGTTCTGAAATGATGATATTCTAGCATTACTTGCAAACTTCTTTTTGCCCTTGAAAATAGTTTCACATACTTTCTTCCAGCATCATCCTTCTCCATTTCATTTTCCGAAACACACCCCTTAATAACAACACAAAACTTGATCTCCACTTCCTTCCACCAAGCAACCTCATCTTGCTGTTCTCTTCTAGAATCTTCAACTAGCCTTGACAATCAATCTGCTGCCTTATTTGCAATACCACAACAAAGTGTGCAGCTACAAAGAGATAGTATTGCAGTGCTACAAGTCACTTACAAATTCTAGAGGAAATTCAGTGTAAACCCTTTTTTCCAAAAGCTTATTGAAAACACTTGTGGTCAGCCTGTACAACAAATTGACATCCCACAAAAACTTGCTTACAATTTTTATTGCCCAAAATTCAGCCAAAGCTTCTTTCTCTAAGGTAGAATACTGCATTGCAGCTCCTTTGAATGACCTAGAAGCAAAGGCTACAGTGACTTCAATTCCTGATTCAAACCAGTGCCTAGACCTTTATCACTGGCAGCTGTCACAGCACAACAGGGTAAACCTGGAACAAAACTCTTCATAAATTGTGCTGAGGATAATCTGTAGTAGTAGTAGTAGCTTTATTCGATAAAAACATATCATAAAAGCATTTACACATCTTTAAAAAACATTTTTAACAACAATCATCAACATAAAAACATTTCTTATCCGAAACAGCATATTGGGTGGGTGGGCTCGTTCACTGGATTGACAGTTTTCTTGCAGTTCTTAGACGCCAAGCCCAACCCAAAAATTTTGCCATGCAAGTGGAAAAGAAGGGTCTTGCATCTGTACGTAAAATACGCAGGGCTTCCAAGTGAGAGCGAGTTCCCAGACTTCTGCAAAGAGGCTTCAACCACCTACGTCCCGGGGCTACATAGACACTACATTCGAACAACATGTGGGACACAGACTCTACCCTTAGGTCACAGAAGGGGCAATAGGGTACAGTTTGAGCGGGCGGTTTCCAAGTGGACGTGAACTCACATAATGGAAGCACCCCCAACCTGAACTTGATGTACAGTGCTCTGTCCCTTGAGCTCTGAATGGTGTCTAGATAAGGTTCCCTTAACGGTAACTCTTTGGCTGACAGAAACAGAACTACAGATTTACAATGGTTTGTGCTTCGGGCCCTCTCACTGTCTACCCATGACCAATAGACCTTCTTTAGCTGTTGTTTCGTGGGTGCAGATTTGTTGGACCAAGCCTCTCCTAGGCCTAATTTGTAGAGCAGCTTTTTAACCTCCCTGAGCCAGATGATCTTATGAGAACCCGGTAATGACAAGATGTCATTCAAAGCATCTGCGTAACTACTTAATTCCTGCACATTCCAGATTCTGGACCATAACAGGAGTGGGCGTAGTTTCGCTTGGTCGCAGATTGCCCGGGTACCTGCATCTATCAGCAATGGGATTGTTGGCGTGCTGTGGGGCAAACCCATTAGGTCTTTATGGAAGTTGTTCTCAAGGTGGGCCAGAGTGTCAACTCTTTGAGTGCCCAACAGCTCAGCACCGTAAAGTGCCGCGCTTACAACCCTTGCCCTATAGATATCTAGGGGAGCCCCAATAGGTTTTGATGATGATGCTCGCTGCTCCTTGAGCAGCGCACCTGCCACCCTTTTGTGGGTAAGGAAGACTTTTTGGTGGTGTGCCTTCCAGCTCATAGTGTCACTGATGCGTATACCCAGGTAGTCAAATTCTTTCACGCGATCAAGTGGAACAGAATCTAGGACCGGGGGATAAACAGATTTTTTCGGCGGGTTGAGGACTAAAAACTTAGTTTTGCCTATATTTATGGCCAAACCCTTTTCATTACAGAAGGTTTGAAAGCTGGAAAGCAGCGATTGGATGCCCATCGGTGATTTTGAAATTAGGAGGGTATCGTCCGCGAACAGGAGCGTTGGGATCTTCCTTCCAGCCAGGGTGGGTGCGTCTGATGGTTGTTGTAGAAGATGCTCCACCACTCCGTTAATATAAAGAGAGAACAGAGTGGGGGCAAGCACACACCCCTGGCGGACGCCTCTGTCCACGGGGATACGAGGTGTTTTCTCTCCCTGTGCACCCCATCTAATTTGGGCAAAATTCCTATCGTGGAATTTTACAAGCAGCGACAGCAAATAAGAAGGGAGGCCTAACCCATCGAGGACGTTCCATAGAAGCGCGCGTGGTACCAGGTCGAAGGCAGTCCGCAGGTCAATGAAGACTAAATACAGACTGCCCCCTCCCAGCACCACCACTTTCCAATAGATCATTAGAAGGCGGAACGTCTGCTCGATTGTGCCTGTTCCTGTTCTGAAGCCCGCATGGAGATCTGACAGGATATGATTTTCGTCTGCCCACTCGATGATCCTGCCCAATACCACCTTCCCTGCTACCTTTTGAGAAGAGTCTAATAAACTAATTGGACGGTAGTTCGCTGGGTCGTCCCTAGAGCCTTTTTTAAAAATAGGTACGACCTCAGCGCCCCTCCATGAGTCAGGAAAGACTCCACCCAACATCACTTCATTCAAAAGCGAGGCAATTAATCTACTCCAAGGAGATGGGTAATTCTTGATTAGGTCTCCTGGGATTCCGTCAGGACCCGCTGCTTTGTTCGAGACAATGCATTGGATTGCTTTTTCTACTTCTAAGTTGGTAAATAGGCCATCATAACACGGGAGGTTAGTTGTAAAACACATGGGTGGGCAAGCTACCTGGGCTGGGCCTGGAGGAGCAGAGTACAGTTGTGAAAAGTGGTCGAACCATACGCCCCCTGTAATGTTACAAGTTAGCTGCTGGTCAATGGGCTTTTCCCTGGATCTTAATAGGTCCCAAAACCTCTTGGCATCCTTCCTAGTGCTGGCCTCTACTAGATCTCCCCAAAAGTTAAAATCATAAATCTGTTTAGCTTCAATTATGATTTTTTTGTAAAATTTTCTAGCAGCCCTGATAGCAACTGCGTCTTTGGACTTTAATGTCACAACAAGTTCCTTCTTAGCCTCACGACATTTTGGAGTATACCACTTGTCTGACTCTTTAGGCAATGTTTTCGAGAGACCCCTTCGAACGGTTTGGGGAACAATAAATAAGTCACTCAGCGCCAGTACAGTCTCAGTGAATAGAGGTAGGATCTTGTTATCGGTTTGGCTTAAAGTGATCATCCGGGGCTCCACCTCTTCCAAAATTGTCCCGGCTTGGGCCATCCTTGTATCATCGGCTAAGACTTTTGCCCATTTTAAGCGCCTGCTACAGTTTGTGGGGACTAATTCATGGGAGGATTTCCACTTATGACCGGTTAGGCCTTGCCTTCCATCCTGCCAAGGAGATGAAATAGATAGCGATAAGGGGTTGTGGTCGCTATCACCCGACACTATAACCTCCATATCTAGGTGGTGTTGCCAGAGATTGTAATTAAGCATGATATAATCAATCCTAGACGTGTGGTCTTGTCTGTTATAAGTGTGAGCACCCATATGGTCAGATTTGGATCGGCCATTTGTCGGTCGCAAATTATGCTCCATGCACAGGGCATTGATCTCTATTACGTTTTGCGACCATTTGGGAATCGGGTCAAGATTCAGAATAGGAATACCTCTCCTTGTGTCCTCCTCAAAAGTGTCCAAGATATCTTCGCTGGCCAAGGGCTCAAAACAGCAGTTGAAATCCCCTGCAAGCATTATATGGGAATCTGCATCGCAGGCAGCCAGGTTGCGGTTTAGACCTGTGGATGGTAGATGGGATGCACCGCCTTTGGCACCCCTCAGGTAGATGTTAAAGACTTCCATACTTCTTCCCCCTTTGTGTGTTATCGTTAGCCACTGGAGATCCGATGATTGGGTGTTTCTTTCTTTTACCCTGAAGCCCAGAGCAATACTAATCCATATAATAAGGCCGCCTGACGGGCGACCTTTGGATCCATGTTCCTGGACTGCGGGGATAAAAAAGGTGGAGAATCCCACTCGGTGTCTTGGCTCCAAACACCAGGTTTCCTGTAAGAGGCAGATGTGAAAGGGTTCCAGCAAGTCGTTCCATTCGGGGATGTCAAAGTTACGACCAAGACCAGCCACATTCCAAGATAGAATTTTTAAGACAGAGTCAGCTGGTGGAGAGACCTTGGTGGGGTCAATAGGCATGGGCATAAGAGGAACAGTCGCATCCACAGGTTTTAAAGTCCTCACAAGTGGCTCGATTTGATGAAGATTGGAGGTCACATAGTGGGCAAGGCAGGTAGGATCCGACTGTTCAAGAGAAGTAGATGCAGGGGGGGTCCCGCAGAGCAGGTTTTGCCAATCTTCCCTGTTACAATTTGCTATTATGTCCAATGACGTTGTCACCCCATCAACCCTTGCGTTGTTGGATCGTCCTACTCGGCTTGTTACAGACTCAGGGGCAGGACAATCAGTGGAATGATGCCTTTGCAAAGTTAAGAATTCCCTTCGGGGTTGCTTGGCTGCTTGCACAGGGAGTCAATCCACCTCCTCTAAACCACCAAATCTATTATAGGTAGAGAGGCCATTCCAATGAAGCAGGGTCTCCCTGTGACCCCGGGACCTATTCAGCCGTTGGAGGTGCTGGACCAATGTCCAATTGTCCCCCTGATTACAGCTAGGTCGGGGAGGATAGAAAAAGGTTAGTAGCTTGGGTTTGACTAAGGAGTCATCATTACTGGGCCAACTACAAATGTGGTGCGCCGTATGTGGATCTTCGAAGGTCACTACTATGCAGTCCCCCGGACTGGATTTCAGCGTTGGCCCTACCCAGGGAGTTCTGCAAACTATCAATACCCTACTTCTTCTGCCATTGGGGATTGGTCTGTTAACATTTAACCAGTGCATTATTTTATTTTTAAGCGACCAGTGATTTTCAGATTGGCCATTTCCTAACGTTGGAACACCCGTCAAGACAACGACATAGTCGTTTGCCTCTGGGGGAAGATCAATATAGCCACCTCTAAAGTTATCTTTAACTGGAGGGACCTGGGTTTCACTAGGAATCGGTCTAATTGGTGTTTCGTGTTTGGGATGTTGCAAGTTACGTGTGGAGCCTCGTGGAGAAGCCTTTGCTTTAACGCGAGCTTGCTCCACCGTGACTGTCCTTGGTTTAGGGACAGGTTTTATTGTAGGTAGTACTGAAGAGGAAGCTAGGTTGGTTTGGGGTGCGGTAGGTTGTGGCATTGGGTCAGCTGCAATAATGCCCTGGTTTTCCAGACTTTTCAACCCAAGAGTGGCCAGCGCAATAATACTCTTCTCCATTTCTAACAAGTTATTTTCTATCCTAGATAGTCTTAGGTCCAGAGGTGACAAAAGTTTTTTAAGTGTGTCCCAAACTACCTCTATAAATTCTTTATTGTTATTGGTTAGCCCGTCTACTTCAGGGTCCTCGCCTGCTGTAGTATTGAGGAGGGGAATAGATGGATTATTTCCCTGTCCCTCACTACATGACTGGGTATTAGGGGTGAACTCAGCTCCAGCATTAGATGCTGTGATGTTTTTCATGGGCAGATCTTTTGGAACAGCAATTTTCGCTTTCTTACGGAAATAAGCTGAGCGAGAATTGCGTTTCCTCTTTGGTTGTTTGCCACTGGAGATATTATGGGACAGATTCGGGAGAGATACAATGGGAGCAGGGATGTGCACACTAAGAGGTGTCAATGGAGTCTCCACGTCATTACTTCCTGGGGCAGGTTGGGGAGTAGCCGGGGTCGGTGAATGGTGAACATCTACCTGAGCGACTATGCAATGTGGGCGGGCTGGGCGCTCAGGGGTAACGGAAGTGGCTATGTGACCTAGGGAGGATTTCTTGGAAAGTGCAATTACTTGGGACACTCTTCTTGCGGCATCTAGTTCTAGCGAGACCCGGGTTTGAAGCTTAGATATTTCTTCGTCTATGGCTATGCTGGTGCGGGTTATAAAGTCATCCATGGGGACACTGATTAGAGACCCACGTTTAGAAGACTTGCTACGGGTTACCCTTGGATCCATAGCACTGGGGCACTGTGACGAGGATAGGTCTATTTCCCCTCAGTTAATGATTTAGCTGCCAAAAATATTGAGCTAAGAGGGGTGGGCCAGTCCAGTCCTCGCAGTCCTCGAACGGCCTCAAATGGCCCGCTCTTTGCCCGGTCTTAGCCCGGGCTGCGTCCCGCGCTGCGGGAGTTAGATAGCTTTTTATAGGAGGGGCTGAAAGGGCGGGGGTAGGGCCAGCAGGGAGAGCGGACCGGAAGCTCTTCCTTGGTCTTGCAGGGACTTCTGGGAAATGAAGTCCCTGCACGCTCGCAGCCCTGCTGATGCCTCGCGCCCCTTACCGCCTTGCCGCTAACACTCCTTCGCGTCTCCTCCCAAAGAGCTGCTGACGCGGAGACCCAGCAGCGAAGCGGCACCCGCGGAGCGGGTGCGGCGAGGGGTTGACTGGGAGCCTCTTACGCTGGTCAAAGTGTCCTGGTGCGCTGGAAAGCCTCGTATCTCTGTGCCTCTGTCCTCAGAGGGTAAGTGTCCCACAGTTGGTCAGAACAACAATGTTTTTCAATACCTTGAATGGGCGGGGGGCGGGCCAGCAGGGAGAGCGGACCGGAAGCTCTTCCTTGGTCTTGCAGGGACTTCTGGGAAATGAAGTCCCTGCACGCTCGCAGCCCTGCTGATGCCTCGCGCCCCTTACCGCCTTGCCGCTAACACTCCTTCGCGTCTCCTCCCAAAGAGCTGCTGACGCTGAGACCCAGCAGCGAAGCGGCACCCGCGGAGCGGGTGCGGCGAGGGGTTGACTGGGAGCCTCTTACGCTGGTCAAAGTGTCCTGGTGCGCTGCAAAGCCTCGTATCTCTGTGCCTCTGTCCTCAGAGGGTAAGTGTGTTAGTGAATTTGAAATGTGTAAATTCTCTTTGACTAATTTTATTCCACTCATATTTGCCCCCTTTTTAGAGTGGTGAATGAATGGCAGAGGGGCGACTGGAAAAACTGGGATCAAACCTGGCTAGAATTCAACCATCTCCAGAAAAACTTTCTTGATGGGCTGTGGCAAATCAGATAAGGTTTTGATCACGTAATATTTAGGTATAACCCCTTTCCCTGAGATGTTATGCCCTAAATATGAGATTTCAGGGCAACAAGACCTACATTTACTGGTTTTGAGAGCAATTTTCTTACTGAATATTCTTAACACTTCTCTGACTTTGATCAAGTGCCCCTCTTTAGTGATATTTAAAATCAACACATCATCCTGTAAAAACTTCAGCTCTGACATCTCACCTAAGATGTCAGTCATGAGCCTTTGAAACAAAGACGTAGTTGAACAAAGACCAAAAGGCATTCTGTTAAAGCAAAAAACTCCATAGGGTGTAATAAAAGCTGTAAAATCTTTAGATTCTTCACCCAGTCTTGCCAGATAGTAAGCATAGGTTTAATTAAGCATGGTGAAACATTTTGTATGTCCCAACAAACTTATAATTTCCATAATGTTAGGCACGGGGAACATATCCTCAATCACCTCTCTGTTGAGATTTTTGAGGTCCACTCAACGTCTGATGTCACTAGAACATTTGATGGCAACTACTACAGGTTCTACCCATTGTAAAGCTTCTACTGTCTCAATTATTTCCTCAGCTTTCAACTGGACTGCATTTTGCAAACTCCAAGGTATATTTCTGAACCTACAAACTGCAGGCCTGCTCCATCTTTCAGTTTCATGCGGTGCACATACCCTTAGAGGCAACCGAATTTTGTTGGAAAAGATTCCTGGGAATCATTTTTTAACACTTCTGGCATAGTAATCACTTTTCTGGGCTGAGCCTGGTGATAGGAATTGGGAGCAACAGAAATCCCTAAAAGTTTCTGATGAGACCAGCTCAATACAATGTCGCCCTGGACAGGAACCTATATTTTAGCTGTAGCATGATTAACATGAAATTCTATATTAGCTTCAAAACATGCAATCAATTCAATGGGTTTATCCCCATGGCTATATAGAGTAACATCTGGGTCACTTAGCTGAAATTTCCCCTGAAAGTATTGAGCATAATCCTTCTCAGAAACTAATGAAAGTCTAGCACAAGAGTTCATCATCATTGACACTTCAATGCCATTAAGAACTACATCTGAATGATGGTTGCATTTCACATTTGAAACACAATCAACATCACTGATTATTTGCAAAACTGCTTCTGTGCCGTCAGACCACACTTTACACGTTTGCAGAGTGGTGGAGAAAGGGAGCATGACTTCCAACCACCTCTCAGCAGTCCTGCTGTGTGGGACTTACTGGAGGCAACATGAGGTCTTGTTGACCCATAAGGACCCTCAGAAGCCAAGAAGACTTCATCCCCCAAATAGTAGTATGCCAGGAGGTGCGATTGAAGAGTGCTGCAGAAAGGGGGCAGGACCTCCGGTATTGTGCCAGTAGCATTTCATATTTTAATTATATAGGAAGGGGGGCATGTGATCCCCCTCCCTGGGCTGTATTTGGTCTGAGGTTCCCCATTCCCGGACCAAGACATTTTTAGAATGGAGAGGGAGACCAATTACGGCCCGGACCCCATCCCCAGTGGCATGGCATTTCTTTTTTTAACAAATTCTTTGTTTTTTAATTAAAGGAAGGGGGACATGACTCTGTATATTAGTAATTGATTAGTTAGGTGAGTATGTGTATGGGACACTGAGTTTGTGTATGTGGTTGGATGGGTTGTGTGTAACTCTATGCATAGATGTGTGAATGGTTGATTGACTAAGTGTATAGGTTTAAGAGTGCATGTGGAAACAGTTGTTTGGGTGACTGAGTGTATTTATTTGTGTGTTGGTGACTGAATATATGTTTTAGTTGTACATCTTCAACAATGTTAAAAAATAAAATGCATTGTATGTGAGACTTGGTGTACATAAATAGTATATGTAAGAGTCAGTCATTGTGAGAGTAACTATACAAATGAGTGTATAATTGTAATGGGGATTTTTTAACATATTAACTATGAGTTACTATGTGTTTGAAATGAGGTATTGTGTGTATAATTGAGTAAGTGAGTGAATGTAAGTGCAAGTAATTTTTTTAAATGAGTGAGTAGGATGACTGCATAACCCAATAAGATGACTGCTGATGTGTGAATGTCTATGTATATGTATAAGTGCATTTCATAGTGTTCTATTAATTCTGTTGTTGAATGGGTAGTTGTGTGTGTAAACTCAGGAATCAGTGAGTGGGTATGTAGTAACTGGTATTGGTGTGTCAATCGTTTCAAATATGGTACTCTGTATTTCACAGTGAGTGATAAAAGGTTATACTAGTGTATGACGAGGTGTATCAGATTGTCACGTGAATGATGTCATCAGTGATGTCATCAGTGATGTCATTTGAGATGTCATAAGTGATGTCATCAGTGATGTCACTGACCATGTCATGAATGATGTAATATGTGACATCATCAGCAGTGCATTGCAGGCACACGAGTTATAGTTAGCAGAACTAACTATAACGGAGAAATTTCAATGGTTTTGTATGAGTGAAATGTCTAGCTAACTTTAACACCCCTGAAACCTATGTTTTTACCGTAAATTTCTAAGGTTTTTTAAATGATAATTCCTAACTATAACCTGCTTGAAACCTATGTTTTTTTAGTGAATTTCAAAGGTTTTTTAAATGATAATTCCTAACTATAACCTGCCTGAAACCTATGGGTTTTTCATTGAATTTCAAAGGTTTTTTAATCGACAATTCCTAATTATAATGTTGACCACTTCCCCATATTTACAACAAGAAACCAAATCTGCAATGCTACCTAAAAAACACAAGCAATAGTTTCACTAACCACTAACAAATTAACATCAACATTTAACTAGTGTAAGGATGTTGACTATGTATTGTGTATTGCGTGAATTACATCCAACTCATACCCATATTTAAAGAGCAATAAGTGATAGAGGTACTAATTAGACACTTCCGACACCAAACAAAATCACAATACCCAGCGTCACCACCACTACAACCACCCCTCCTCACCCTTCTCCCTCTACTATCTCAGAGGCAGCACAAAACAGGACAATCAAGGCTTTATTAAGGGAAAATTCAGTAGTGAAAAAACATTAACCCCAGTGAGGCCTGCCGGACCACGCATCATCACAGTTTATGTACACATTTATTCCCAAAGGTACTACTAACTCAGTGCACCATAATTAATCGTCACATGGCCGTACTCAGGCAGAATTCAACTGACTCTTCATTCAATATTTGCAGGGTGCAGTACCAAACAAAATAAAAGGTCTATCAAACCCTAAACAATTGCCTTTCCTTAGCCTTCCTTCAAAATCTCTTTTATATCAGTTTTAGGTTTAGTTGAAAAACAAAATTCACGCTGCAAGTGCAAAGGCACACTCAATGGCAGTCTACACTGCGGACAGCACTGATCACAACTTGAACTATAATGTCCCTGAAACATATACATTTCGACAATGCATTCCATACATGTTTTATATTTTATTTCAATCGTGATTACAGATTATGCAGTCCAGTAGGCAACACGCTGACTACCAGACTTACCACTAACTCAGTGCACCATAAATAATCGCCACATGGCCTTATTTAGGCAAAAGTCAGTAGCCAAAAGACATTCTTAGCAGTGCGGTCTGCCTGAACCACACATCATCGCAGGTTTCACACAGACCGACACTACCTTAGTGCACGACAACTCAAGAACCCTTTACGGTAGAATCTTCAGTGTATTATTTTACATGTAGTGCTCCTACCTTTGTACAGCAGAAGTCATAAACCATTTACGATTGAATATCTTTAAATGATATCATGATTACTATTCTACTTGTTACCAACAGCAAAGTAATAAAATGGAGTCGAGCACATGTGCCCGTACACACTTCAACTATCTATTTGTATCTGTGTATTTATTATGTTTGTAAAATGCTGCTCCTACGCCCTACCATATTATATCGCGATATAAATAGCATATACAACCATCTTACCTCTGACAGTAAGTGTGGGCTATTCCTCCTTTTGTTTTTGTTTTTTAGCATAGTTATATAGCGCAAAATCAACCCAAAACTATATCAGCAATTTACATGAGCACTGTATTTACAGTACATTTTCAGGCACGTTATTACTCTACAATAACAGGATGTGGACGCAACTTCGAGCCTCAAACACTGATTTCCAGCACCAAGTTCAACAGTATTCCTGAATGACCATGTACGTATATATGTGATATGCCTTTCATGCGTCACAAAATCCAACTTAAACCTTTCACAGCCCTGTATTACTGCAGCTACAACACTCCACTAAATGTACAACAAACATTCATAATCACAGAAATGTGTCATGTCCACCATCTTTTATGTATACAATTATGAATAAATATAGAGTCAGTGATACCCCGTACCTTCCATGTTGGCCATGTTGTGCAACTTTATAGATATAATGACACATTTGCGTTTAAGACCCGGGTGACATCAACACTACAAGATGGACACTCAAATCACTTGATTTCTCATATAGCTCACGACGGAACCACGCCCATAGCTCCGGAATCATGGTTCAGAGCCTTGGGCAGCAGTGGCATACGTCAGGCCAGCCCACTCCGCTTACGCTTCCAGGAAAAAACAAAAACACAACATTGCCCAGATTTCCATTGTACTGATTTCTTAGTTCCAGGTCTAGTTGTCAGAACGGCACACACACACTCCCTCATGCCTGGTATACACCACACAACACACCCATCCAGCACATGTGTCACTACACATGTGACCCTATTTATTTATTTATTTTAAGTTTTGTATAGCGCGAACATGACCCAAGTGCGTATCAGAGTGCTTTACATAAGGATGAGGAAGAAATAGGAACACAGTTCAATGAGACAAAACAAGGTACAAGTAGGTCAATGTGTCACAAGAGTAAAAATTACATAGTGGGGGCAAATAGGTAGAAGGCTATTGCAGCCGGAAATTTAGTTAGGACAATATACATCAAGAACAAAAGAGACATTATGGCAGGCAACCATAGGTCACAACAATTGACATGTAATAATTAGGATATCCAAAAGTCTCGAGGTAGTAGGAGCAAAGTTTCTAGATCAGTGCCTTGTTCATTAGTAGTGCTTTCACTTCCCTTTTGAAAGCAAAGGTGGATGGAATGAGCCTTGTCTCCACTGGAAGGGCAATCCAGATTCTCGGGGCAATGCCTGAGAATGTACGGTTGTATGTTTCAAGCTTATTGAATTTCTTTGGCTTGAGCAGCTACCAATGAAAAAGATGAGGCGCACGTGCTCAACGCCATTTTACAGTTGCTCCCATCGCAAGCGCTGTGATGGCCCGTCCTAGTGGTTCGGACCCCTCATGTAGGCCCAAACCACCGACCAATCCCTTCCCTTGCGCAGATTTTCAAAAACATTTAATTGGCTTTTTTGTGCTTAACTGTAGCTTCCTGAGCCTAATGTTGATTGGCTTGTTTTTTATATGTGACCTTATGATACCCCCACTTTGTAACGTACTTCATTTTACAATGCATTTCAAAAAACAAGTTGTGGTAGGGTGATTTTAACTTATACTGTCTCCTCTGCTTAAGAGTTTGTTGACAGTGAAGGTATTTAGAAATATTTTTCTAATATCTATTCTATGATAATTGTGCCGACTTTTCTCCTTTAGTGTGGAGTACTGCGTACTTTCATTAAATGTATAATTATTCAAACCATCCTTGAAAGAAAAATGCACAAGTTTTCCAATTATTTTTATTGAGTCTTTTTAAATTATCACATGGGTGAGTTGCAAAATCTTTTTTTCATTCATTGGTATTACGCGTTGGACCACATTTTAAAATTTTTATCATAAGCACTCATTCCTTATGTTTACATTATATAAGTGTTGCCTCGTCATCTTTATTGAAATGATTGGGCTTTTCTAACTTTCAGATAAAGTAGAATAGAAGTGCTATGACAAACAATCCCTCACTACTTCATCTTTCCTTTTTTATGTACATTTCATTTCATTATTACATTTAACAATCATATTTAAAAAATAAAAGCATTATTAATTAACACTTGAAGGCACAATTATATTATTTTTTTCATAAAAAGTGCTTGCGAAGATAATCCTCGCTGTTCTTTACGAGTGAAAATTGGTAAAAGCATTACTCAATATAAATACTTTAAACCCATTTTCACTATAGAAGATAAGGAGCATTCTCCTTTATTCTAAAGTATTTCCTTTTTGCGTCGATAGTGTATTTATAGCACATTTTTCAATCATTATAATATACTTAAATTCTTAAAAAAATAATATTTATTATTCTTTCAAATCCTCTGTTGAAAGTCATCCAACTCCACTTGAGGGATCATAAAGTTGAATGTAAATTAAATTATACATTAACAATATGATCCCTCTGTGGAAATGAAAGATAAACTCAAGATGATACCATCACTCCGAATCATTACCTTACTCAAAGTAATTCCTTAATTCACCTATATTTCTTGTAATGGTTCTTTTGTCAACTCGTTATTATTTTCCATTTGAGCTTAAACATGCTGCATTCTATAATCATTTAAATATTTTTGCTTTCTTTTTAAAAATATCAAACATATACCATTTCACATAATTTACCTCTCTTCAATATTCTTTCCTTACTCCGTCATAATTCATCCAACTCCTCTGGAGGGGACATAATGTTTTATGCATTTTTAAATTTACATTAACAATATGTTTCCTCTGAAGAAATGAAAGATATTCTTAAGATGCTTCCACAGCCCCGGATCATTACTTTCCTCGTAGTTTCTTCAACCGTATTGATTCTCTTAAATGAAATTAATCATCCCACGGGTGTGGTTTATATACTTTTTGGTTACTTAACATTGTATGGGATCAATTTATTGCTCCTCCCTCTTTTAACTCACGTTTTTCAGTTGACAGGTGTTCTCATTTCCACTGTTTTAGTACGTCACGTGTTTATGTAAACGCGCCTCTTTCCATACTTTTTAACTTTCAAATAATTTCCAAAATGCTTTATTTAAACTCGTTTTTCTTATAAAAGCATTTCTATAGGCTACTCTCCTTTTTTAATACGAGTATTTACATTCATTCCCCTTATTTTTCAAATTATTATTCTATTAACTGCCTTTTTTTTCAAATTTTTTTTAATACTCTATCCCACCCAAAACCCCTTTTTTCCCTGCATCCCATGCCAGGGATACTCTCTTTTATTTTTCAACTATTTTAATTCATACCCTAGTATTAATTTGTATAATTCAATTAATCGGTGTTTTCTTACATTTATGTATCTAATATTTGTAATCTTTCTTTATAGTTCTTGTCTCGATTTTAATACACTACCCCACCCAAAACTCCTATTTTCCCTGCACCCCGTGCAAGAGATACTCTCATTTAATGATCAAGTATTTTAATTTATACCCGAGTATTTTTTTAACTAATTCCAGTAATGCATTAATAAACTAAATTGTATATTATAAAATAATTAATATGTATTCTTTTTTAAAGCAAGTACTTATTTTCATTTAAAAAAAATTGTGTTGTAATGGTATGCATTATAATTGAATAAGCGTTGTAATGGCATGCGTTGTAATAACATGCGTTGTAATGGAATATACGATTTAAAAGTTTAGTTGTAATAGCATTACGATGCGTGGTCCGGACAGACCGCACTAGGGGTAATGTTTTTTGACTACTAAATTTTCCCTTAATAAATAAAACTCAAACCAGATTGCTTTTCCACATGCATGTTAGCAGCTCCCCATTTGGAAAAGCAATGCCGGATCCCGAAGGGGGAGCAGTCGATACCGTGGGGGCATTTTGGCCCCCCCACGGTCCCCCACATTTTTATAAGACCCGGGGGATGGAGTCTCTGAGGATATTAGAAATTACTGATAGGGGCTATTTTTTACAGTAAAATTAGAAGATCACACCAAGCGCAGAGCTCAGTGCGGCCCCCTTGTGTGCACGCGCTGGATGAACGACTCATAATCTGTAGGGTACATGATTCTAGATCCTTTCGGGCACAACTTCTATGCGTTTGGGAGCCGGCAATGCTTTTCCACATGGGGAGCTACTAGCATGCAGCTTCCCACGTGGATTTAGATTTTGAAAGAGAGAACAGATTTTCTTGCTATGGGAGGGTGGGATGGACACCCTGGGACACTGCAGGAGGCATCCCTCCCACAATACAGAAAGCCCCGGGGAATGGTGGTCCCCGGGGCTTTGGAGACCTTGCAGACCCCCAACTATTTTTTTTTGTAGCCCCGGGTGGTGACTGGCCCTCCAGTGCTCCAGGAGGGGGCCACACAGTCCCCCTCCGACAATACATACGCCCCGGGTGGTGGTGGTCCCCACGGCTTTGGGGACCTTCAACCCCTCCCCCATCATTTTTCTATAGTCCCGGGGTGGTGACGATCCCCGGGACTGGGGGGCCCCTCAGGCCCCCATCAAATTTAATAATTTTGCCCCCAGTGTTTAGCCCACCCAGGGGCTAATTATAAAAAAGCTCAGTTTTATTTTCTGATATGTTGGCTACTTTTTAGAGGCTCAGGTAGGAAATCCACTACCTTCTTGGGACGACACCAATATTGTAGTTTTTAAAAAGAAAGATAAGTCGACAAGGATTCCTGAGTCATAAAGACCCATATCATTAATAAATGCAGACGGCAAATTGTACTCTAATATTTTAGCAACTAGAATGGCCCAAGTTATATCTCCATTAGTATCCAAGTATCAACATGGTTTTATAACAGGACATAGCATGGTCAATCATATACAAAGGGTGATTGCAACAATAGACTATGTAAGTGCACAGCAAAAGCCCTGGGTATAATCTTACTAGACGCCGAAAAAGCGGTTGATCGTGTTTCATGGCTGTTCCTTTGGGCCGATATGTTAAAGATGGGGTTTGAACCACGTTATATAACATCCATACCAACAATGTATAAAACACCTCGGGCAAAAATATGCACTATGGGCAGAGAGTCATCTTATGTAAATATCACTCGGGGGAAAAGGCAGGGGTGTCCGTGTTTGCCCTTCCTTTTTGCCATCTATATTAATCCATTGTTAACTCTGTTGGAAACAACTAATGGAATACAGTCAATGACATTTGGGCAACACCATGTGCGTGTTCTTGCTTACGCTGATGATATTGCAATATTGACGTCTGACCCAGAGCGGGCTGTAAGGGAAATTGAGAATCTTACTCAGAGATATGGTGAAGTTGCCGGGTACAAATTGAATATATCTAAAACCCAGATAGTCTGCACTGAAGGTCTATGTCCAGGAGAAGTGTGGGTTACGTAAGAAGCTTGATATTTGGGCATATGGGGGCAGATGTATCAAAATACCTATTTGCGATTCTCAAATAGCGATTTTTTGAGAATCGGTATTTGAGAATTGCAAAATGGTATGTATATAAAAATGGGCTGTTTTTTTAGCATTTTCTCAAAATTCCTTAATTGTGATTTGCAAATTGCTAATCGCAATTAAGGAATAATTTCCCATTCATTTCTTTGGGCCAGGAGGCCCATAGGAAGAAATGTGAAGTTATTCTCAATTTGCGATAAGCAATTTGCTAATCGTAAATTGAGAATCATTTCAAGGGTGCAAGAGTGTCTTAAGGACATCCTGCTGCACCCCTGAAATTTACATGTGTGCACATATGGCGCACATACATGCCCTAAGGGCAAGTATGAGCGCCACATGGCACCTTTACAAATGCCAAAAAGTGCATTTGTAAAAGAATTCACACATTACCACCACCTACAAGTTGGTGGTAATTTGCGATTTCTTAGTGTGAATTCACAAAACTTAATTGCTTCTTACATAGCATTTAAGGAATCACAATTTGCGATTCCTTAAATGCTTACGCAATATTAAGGAATCGCAAAATTTGCGATTCCTTAATATTGTGGTGCGTTTTAGTTGATACATTCCATTTTCGGATTTTTTTGTCGCAAACGCTGCTTTTTACCGATTCGCAGCGTTTGCGACAAAAAAAACGTTTGATACATCTGCCCCATGGATCAGTATGGCACTTCAAGAGGTTGTGGATGTTAATTGGGGAGTTATAGTATCTTCGGCACGGCTACCCTTGGTACGGGTTGAGTGCTTACATTTGTCAATGGTAGGGTGGGGAAATGTGCTTAAAATGTGCATACTTCCTAAGGCAATGTATTACTTTAGGACTGTTCCACTAGAGCTAAAACGTTCTCAATTGCTACAGTTACAAAGCTTTGCTGATAAGTTTATTTGGGGTAAAGAAAACGTCGCCAGGCTTCAAAATACAGGACATTACCATTAGAACGGGGGATGGGCAGTGCCGAATTTTTCATTTTATTATTTTGCCTGCCTCCTCCAAAGCATGCAGTATTTAGTGACAGGAGCGGAAATACAACAGGCGGAAGCACCTAACATATATCAAATGTTGATGGAGGCTCCGGTTAGTAAGGCTCTACTCAAGTTTTTTGAACCCAGTTATTTTAAGAGAACACGGTTTAAAAATTTCAATACAGCATATAAAGCCTGGAACACAATGCGCAAATTGATATCACTAGGTCGTATAAATCATTATACACCCTTAAATGCCACAGAATCATTATCTGCTATATTTTGGGATGCAAGGATGGATAGATGGCACGAGAAGGGGCTTCAACAGTTAGGAGATTTGTACAATGATGGGACAATGGCCTCATTTACCTAACTGGCTGAACAGTATAATTTAGCCATACATGATTTCTTTACATTTTTACAAATCCGGGACCTCTTAACTAAACATCAAAGACATTTAATAGTAACATCCTATGCGTTAATAGAGGCTGTTAAAATAAGAGCCAGGATGGGGTAATTATATGGTATTTTGATTGAGACTTTACCAGATGATATAGAGAGACATGATGCTAAGTGGAGTGAAAGATTTGGGACCACAAGAACATATGTGTAACAATCAATTGATACTGCAAATAAAGTCATTTTTACAGCAAATCTGCGCACTCAACACTATAAAACTCTGTTTAATTTATATCACACCCCTGTTGAAATGCAGAAGTGGGAAAATGTTTTAGAAGTCAGATTGATAATGCTGACATTGTACATATTTTATTTGATTGTATAGGCTTAAATCAGTTTCGAGAGGACATATCGCAATTTTTGACTTACATTGCAGGGGTTTATGTGACTATTTCTAGAGAAGTGATGTTGGCAGGAATGGGTGAAGGAATACAACATGCTCAGACATGTTACCCATTTAGGTATCTTATGTTCATGGCAGTTGTAGTTGCACGACTATGTATTGCTACTGTGTGGGTTCAGCCTGAAGCACCTTCGTTTGAAATGTGGCACGCAAAGATTTATAATGTATTTAAACTGGAATATAGGCTTTAAAGCATTAGGATTCCTAACTTTACTATTACTAAATGCCTTCTGTGAATACCAAAAGTAGTACGTTTAGGATTTTATCTCAGATTAGTTCTGTGAATTGGCCCTTTAGTTCAAATTCTGTTAATTTCATATTTTATTTATTTGCTGTATGCTTTTCTTATGTATTGTGTGTCTACTCAGGGGCATTACATGTGCCATGCTATAGTCGATATGTGAAATGTTCATTCATGCCCTTCTGCCCTTTGTTTGTGGGCAATGACTGACGCCTGTAAAACAAGGATTTCAGCCAAAATGCATAGGGTGCACACCTCTCTTCTGTTAATGAAATTTCAGATTTTTGACACTACTGGGAATTCGCTGGTTATTTGGTTCTTCGCTGACATCGTTTTGGAGAAAAGGTTTCTCCCAACGGTTGGAGTGGGTCCTTTTGATGGCTCTGGGGAGATACAATATATATCACTCATAAAAAACAACAAACGTGCCCATTTCGAACTTGGAGTTGATGGTCAGTCATGGTTTGGGTGCTCTGGCGGAGGCAGGTCTGTGGAAGATGTGCGGTGGGTAGGGGTTCATGAGGGCTCCTGAGTGAATGCTCTTCATGGTTGTGGCGGTGTCTTCTGTAGTGACCGGAGTCCAGGTGGAGATGGAAAGGCTGGCAGGTGTAGCTGGGAGTGGGTAAGGTTTCGGTGTCTAGTGTGTGTTTGTTGAAGTTGTCATAGAGGGACTTGATCTTGAGATGGAAGTAGGAGCCGAGTTTCTTGCAGAGGTCCTGGGAGGGTGTGATGTCTAAGGTTTTGCTGGGGGGTTTGGGGAATTCCTGTATGATGCTGAAGAGTTCTTTCTATTTGCTCAAGTTGATGAGGATTTTGCCGTGGATGAAGTTTCTTTTGATGGACCTGATGTGTTGGTGGTGTTTTGTGTTGGCGTTCTTGTAGTTGGTCTGTGCTTTCGGTGTTTTCTGTTTCCCCAGATTTCGTGAGGCGCATGCAGGTGCAGCTGGATTCTCAGAGGATTACTGGTGAACCAGGTGGCTTTTGCGGGGCTCTGTTTGTCGGAGTTCCGGAGGGGGGGGCGAGCTTGTCTGCGCAGTTGGTGATCCATCTGTAGAGTCCGTGGGCTGCAGTATTGACGTTGGTCGTAGTGAGAGGGGTAGCTTGATTGAGGGTGGAGTTGAGAGCTCTTCTGTGACTTTCCTCCAGTTCCACTCTAAATTTAGGATACTGTCTGTTGCAGTCCGTATACATCTACAGTGCAACCTCTTGCATGGTCTCCATTCTGATCAGGTAAGAGAAAGACTTCTGTTGTTACACCCAGTTCCTTTGGAGTCTTTTCTGACTCAGTGTTGTTGTCAGTTTCGGTCCAACTTGCACTGAGTACAACCGTCTCTATGCAGCAGACCCCACCATGAGTTTCCTGTATGAGTGTTGTTAAAAGCAATCTGCTGGTGTCAGCCTGAAGAGCTTCCCTAAGCTACAGCCCTTGTTCATTTACAAGTACACCCCTTACTTGGCTCACACTTGTTCTTGTCTATCTCTTGTCCTGTGTTGTTTAGTGGTCTCTGATATATTTTGAGTACACTGGTAATACTTTGCCTTTTCTCCATGCAAAGTGTTACCTCTGGAATCCCTTTGCTCTACCTTCGCTCACTGACACCTTTTGGTTCAAATTCATGTCAACTTTGAAAAACACCATATAATGGTTATTTCCCTTTATCCTGTGTGTCTTGTTTTTGGCAAGGATTAGTTTTGGAATTATACATTGCACAGACATTGTGACATTGTAGTGGCAAATGCTGGGCATTGGTCTTTAGTGGTTACCTATCTGTTTCTTTGGGAGCCTTAGGCCTTTCACATGGTTCCTGTCTGAAAAGTGGTAATCTCACATATATTGATCTCCTGGCATTTGTTTCTGTGCATCATTTTCGACTACAGAGCCTGTCAGTTGGGTTCACTGATTTCACATGAGGGTAGAGACCTCGACCACTATGAAGGCAGACACAGTGTCTCACAGATTCACATCTCCTCATTATGACATCACATACATAAGGCTACAGCAATGAGAGCCAGGAGCAGTGTGATAACCTCTAGGAAATCTGGGAAAAAACACGAGAAAGGAAAAAGCTCTGTAACTTAAAAAATAATACAATCTTGCAGCATTTATTAAAAAAAGGCATCTAACAATCACCCAGTCATCATTTCCCTAAGGCAGAAGTAATCAATATAGCTAAGAGACAGATTACATACTTTACATCTCCTTCAAAATCAGTTCTCAGGGGCAACAGATCTATGACACTTTGCTGCTATATGACAGCTTTCTTTCTTCTGAATTTGTGTGCATTTGGCAATCAAAAAATGTCTCACAGATCATTTATCAGAAATATGATGTTGTGCCAACGTCTTCCATGAGTGCCTGGAGAATTGTGCAATTTGTTTGCTAGCATCATTCCTGCCTGTGCTCTAGGAGCAGCCCATTTATTTATGTTGGGTAATAAGTACATATCAATGAATATCCAAGAAAACTAGCAGCAGGTTACATTTAAGAATTTGTTTAAATATTTGATTTACTGTGGACTTAACAGTAGGTGGAGCCATCATTTCAGGTCATCTGGCCTTTCTAGGTGCCCTGGATAGGTTTATAATTGCCGCACAGGCCAAGGCATACAAGTAAGTGCTGCTAACTCCGCGCATTCCAGAAAAGCAAGGTTAAGGCTGGAGCTCGGCCTCAGGAGGCCGGATCTGGCGATTCAGGGGGACCTAATAAAATTCGACATTAAGGTCTTGAGATCACCGAAAAACTCACTTAAAAACCAACTGAGGAATATTTTTGAGGAGGAGGGCCGCCCCTGGCACTCCCGGTTGGGCCAGACAATTGTAAGCTTGAAGACTGAAGCAGAAAGCCTGCACCTACTCTATATTCCACTATCTGCCTGGAACGAAACGGTGAATAGGCAGGTATTGTTAACTTAGTTTGAAAGACTCTGCAATCCCTCACCTCAGTTCCATCACTGTGTGGCACTGAATACAACATGCATTTTTGGGAAAGCTCAACCGAATCTATGCGGTGCATTGACAGCTTAGGCCCACAGGAAAATACTCTGCATGAGCCTTACAGAGTTCTATACAGCCTGGGCTTGTATGGGTGAAGCTGTCATGTGCAGGCTTTGCTCATATCACAAAGAATCCTGGCTGCATCTGCTGTGCTGCTGCCCCAAACTGACCGAGGATTGCCATTGTTTGTGTAAGAACAAATCTGGACATGTAGTGGGTGGCAGAAGAAGATTTAGGGCCAGATGTAGGTAAATCTCTTTTTCCGACTCTTAAATACCGACTCATACCGAATCGGAAAACGTGATGTAGCAAAAAAATCAGTATTTACCGAATCGGTATTTTCCGATTCGTAAAATCCCGATTTGGTAAATCACATTCATTCCTATGGACCTTCTGGCCCATAGGAATGAATGGGATTTACCAAATCTGCACATTCCATATCGGTAAATATCGAATCAGTAAATACCGAATCGGCAGTTTGAAAATCTACATGTGAGCCTGCCAACCAATCAGGGACACCCAACACACCCCACAACCAAGGCTCAGAGTATCCAACCAATCAGAATGAAGCACCCCTCCCCAGTACCTGGGAGAGGCCACACCCATGCAGGTGCACAGCAACTGAACAAACAAATGAGCTGAGGTGAGAGGAGCTGACTATCCAGAGCCAAGCTGTGCAACAGAATGGAGTCTTAGGAAGGGCAAAAGTATGGTGGAGAGCGCAAAAGAAAGATCAAGTTCAGCCCAGCAGAACTGCAGGTGGTTGTAGAAGAAATTGTGAGTCACTACAACGAAATTTTTGGAAAACAGTCTCTGCATGTTGCAGAGTCTGTGAAGAGAAACATATGGCTTGGCATACAGGGAAAACTCAATGCCATTGGTGTGACGCACAGGGAGATCGATGACATAAAGAAACAATGGTATGACCTGCGCATCATAACAAAAAAGAAGCTTGCTGCCCAAAAAAACGAGGCTGGTGTGACAGGAGGTGGTAGGAGCAAAGTACCAAAACTGACTGAGATGGAGGAGCTTGTTAAATCAACCCTGGAGCCAGAATGCATCCATGGGATTGGAGACCTGGACTGTACAGCAAGAGCAACTAAGAAACACGGTAAGATGCATGAAACCTAATCCACAACCATTACCCTGAACCTGTACCCCACTGTGTATAATCATTACACTGCAGAACAGCTCATACTTGGGGCCAGCAATGCATCATGGTAGACGCAGTCATGATTACATACATGCAATGCATACACCACAAGACTCAGCAAGGCATGCCACACACATCTCCAAACACACAATTTACACAAACAATTTATTTAAGAACTTCACACAAGTGAACAACACCATTGACCCTATGTCCATATGTTTCCACAGGAGATTCCTCATGCAATACAGCACCAGCAAGGGAGGAGAGTGCACCAGCAACTAACAGAAGAGAAAAAGAGAAACAAAGCACAGGTCATAGCACTGTAGAAGGAGGCAACAACACAACCCAGGAAGCCTCAACACCAGAGCGAGCCTCAACACCTGTCCCGCTATCCACTCTATTGTTTGGATCACCTGAATTGGAAAGCACACCGCTCACACCAAAACCAACGTCCAGGTCATCCATGCAGGGAAGGACAAGTAGGCCTGATGTGCCCCTTCAGAGGATCCTACAAACATCTGATGAGGAGGATAAGGATGTAGAATTTCAAACAATTGCACCTGTAGCTGACAAGGCCAGACCACAGATTTCAGCAGGCGCTGCGCGGAACATTGTCCTTGGCAGGAGGGCACGTGAGGGTGGCGATGGGCAGGAAGGTGGGAGCGTCTTCTGTGGCCTGGAGGCCACAATGGTCAAAGTACAGCGCATGCAGGCCAAGGCACTGTTGGCCGTGCATAGACAGGTGTGCAGCATGAACAATAAAATGTCACACATAGACAAGGGAATAGGCCACATTGCTTGTAGTTTGGAGGCAATTTCAAGGGGATGTCAGACATCTCTACATACATGGGTGTACTGTCTGATAAGTTGGAAAGGGACCAATTAGAGCGTCTCAGGGAGCGGCAGTATATGCGGCAGCAGTCCAAGGCACTGAACAGATTTGCTTCAGCTACATCACTACTGTGCCGCTGCTCAATATCCATGCAGGATGCAATTGTGCACTGCTGCACAGACTTGACATGGGGCATAAGAAGAGTGACCGCTGCGATGGAGCAGATGCTCAACACTCAAACAGGCACTGCTGAGAACACAGGTGTGGAGGAGACAGAGGGGTCCACCAGCAGGAGTGGCTCCAGCACACCTGTACCAGAGGTGCGCAGGAGTGTCAGGCGCAGCAATGCTGAGTCAGGCCCCAGCCAAGATATGGAAACCCAGGCACGTAAATCCCGCAATATAGTGCGTGGACGTAAGCATTGAACATTGCCTAAAATCCACAGGACTGCTCACAGTCACGGCAACTGAGCACACACAGTCATAGACATGGACATTGATGGACAATGGCTTTTCTATTTTAATCATGATGTAGTGAATATTAAACTACACTCGTCAAACACTATACCTGTCTGTGTGTCATACATTACCTAGAAATATCGACATGTAATCTCTGTCCGTCTCAATCTTCCATCTGTTGCTGCTGCTCCTGTTGCTTGGGGGTCTGCATGTTCTTGGTCATCATCAATGTCCTCGTGATGTGTCACCTCCACCTCTGTGCCTTCTTTGGTGGCAAGCTTGTGCAACATGGCACAGGTCACTATAATCTTGCAACACAGGATGGGGGTGTACTGTCGTGCACCTCCACTCTTGTGGAGGCAGCGGAACCTGCTCTTGAGGAGTCCAAATGTGCGCTCCACTACGTTGCTAGTTGACCTGTGTGCCACATTATAACGCCTTTCGCCTCTGTTAGTTGGATTGAGGTACTGTGTGAGCACAAAGGAACGCAGGGCATATGTACTATTGCCTAGGAGGGAATGAGAGGTCCATGAGTTGCATACACATGACACATACATCTGCCATTCATATCAGGGTGTGTTACACTTATTTACCTAGCAGATATCCATCACCAAAATCTCCAGCAACAAGCTGTGTGTATATTCCGCTGTTCTGGAAAATGTAGTAGTCCTGCGTGCTCCCAGGAAATTTGGCCACTATGTCTGTGATGATGTTGTCAGCATTGCATATCACCTGCACATTGATGGAGTGCGTCGACTTACGATTTCTGTAGATGTGTTCAGTGGCTGCAGGTGGGCATAGTGGAATGTGGGTGCCATCTATGCAGCCTATCACATGAGGGAAGTGTGCCAGTTCATAGAAGTCAGTTTTTGTTTTTGCAAGTTCTGCGATTCAGGTATGGGTGGAGGTCCCTAATTAAGTCCAGGATGGTTCTGGGTTGTAGCCTGTACCTCTGCAGTATCTCTGGCTCAGTCAGTTGGAATAGGGTGATCCTCTGCCTGTACACCTGCTCCTCCCTTCTCCATACCCTCTCTCCTGCTGCCTGTAGCCTTTGCCGCCTCGCAATCACATACAATGCCGCCATTCTTGCAACACTGTTGCATTTTGGGCCCTTTTTTATAGCCTGCACCTGGTTACCACCTGCTTGCAGTCCATGGTAAATACCAACTCTTAAATGCCGAATTTCATGAAATTCTGTATTTTTGGCCTTTACTACATCTCGATGGGCCTTTTCTTCCATTTCTTATTTACCGAATCGGAAAATAAGAACTCGGTAAATAAGGAATCGGTAAATACCTAATCGGATTTTTACCTATTCATATTTGCCGATTCGGTACATTTTTAGCACCTACATCTCATTTTCCAAATACTGGTTGGTAACGGCCGAAATTACCAATTTTCGGCCGTTACCGACTGGTATTTGCCTACCTACATCGGGCCCTTAGTCTTCGAGAAGACAGCTTAAACAACCACCTTCATAGAAAACCTCCGGTCAGCTCAACCGTCGCCACAGAATTACCCAAAAGGAATCTTATTACAACATTCCTATTAAACATTCCACTTAACTAGAATACTACACACCTCCCCCCCCCCAAAAAAATACATAAAAAAACTGAATCATAACAAGTAACTATGTACAAAATGATAGTGGACATATAATACATAGGCGATCAAATTCACAACTGTGTAAATGAAAACTGAACAAAATCTTTCAATTTCATGGGCAAATGCATAACACATGAACTTTTCCTCACTTCCACCACATGTTCTTCACCCACAGGTTGACTATCACATAGTACCTCTTGATTATCTAAACCAGATATAGCGCTGAAAGACTCGAGAGGAAATGACACTTGATGCAGCCGGTGATCCTGAGCACTTCCGGTGGCGCTAGAGCTAGAGCGAGCTAGCAGTGAGCAGTGTGCAGCGGCAGCAGCCAGCAGCGGAGCGGACCGGAACCACAGCGGTGTGCAGGGCGGAGCAGAGCGGAGTGCGAGCCACAGTTTGACCCGCAGCCGCCGCAGCCGCCTCCGCTGCGTGACCAGGTGCCGCAGTGGGTCAAAAGAGAGAGCCATAGTGGACACAGTGAGTGACAGCGATCTACAGTGAAGCCGCCGCCACAGCCACTGAGAACCGCGAGAGCTACGGACACCAGCCGCAGTGATCCGGTGAGAGCCGCGGGGGCGCGCACTGATTCACCGAGCGGCATTAGCATCTTGGCTAGTAAAGCGCTTCAGAGAGTTACGGCAGCAGCAGCAGAGAGGGAGACAGCGGCCACCGCCACCGCCCGTCAGCTATTACACACAGCCCCGAGATTGCGAATCTGGGTTCTCAAGGGCCCCTTCTTCTGGCTGCTTGAGGGGTCAGGTGGTTGCAGGTGTAGGTGGGAAAGCGGCAGAGGCAGAGGCTGAGGCAACGCAAGGTCAGTGACTGAATATCGGCCTAAGGAGGAAGAGGAGGTGTGGAATCCAGCCAAGTACAGCCAAGCAGGCTTCTACGCATCGCCGAAGCTAAGAGAGGTCTACCTGATAAAGTTAACAAACTACAAACTAATAATCCAACAAACTAACCAACAAACTAATAGCGGTTTACCAGCTCACGCAAGCGGGACGGAGCTCCATCTTACACCTGGTCAAACAGCCTTACAACAGTCTTACAACCTCCGTTATAATGCAAGAGTAACTAGTCACTACAACACACATATTGCTACAACACCTCGCTACCTGCCCCCGCTTTCTCCCTGCTCCCTCCCTGATGGCAGCTGTCCTACCTTGTGGGGGCAGACAGGCTTGGGAGGGTGAGCGGGAAGCTGAGCGGAGGCGGAATAGATATCTGGAGCGTTAGGGACTAAAGGCCGAAACCGGAGTGGATGCTCAAGTCTTTGGCCACATTAGGGCCACATCAGGGAATACGCATTCTCTGAATCAAGGAGTTACGGCCCGTTTGAGCGCGAGCGCGAGTTGTGCGAGGAGACCAGAGGTGGAAGGTCGCGTGCAGTTGTGAGCGCTTAGTCCAGCGCTGTGAGAACAACACCGCCGCAGCCCACAAGCCGCAAGCTCAAAGCTCACAGCTCACTGCGTCAGGGAGAATTCTGAAACCAGGAAAAGAAAAGAAAAACACAGGGAGAAAAGCCGCTGGGTACAGCAGCGGGGCTGTTGAATCGAGGAGTCGCGAGCCGCTAGCCACAGAGGCCTTCAGCCTATACATGAGGTCCGGCAAAGTAAGAAAAGCCCCTTGCGAGAAATCAACAACACTTAAGGGTATAGCTAAACGGAGAAGACTCGAAAAAACAACTGCAAATAAGGCTAATAACACCGTAAAAAAAACCTTAATTTCACCAATTGCAACTCTCTTTGAAAAGTCAATAGCGAACAAAAATTCCTTACAGGATTTACAATTCCACTTCCTGAAAGATCCGGGCTCAGCACTGTTTTCTTCAACAGCAGATGTTGTGGGATTATTAACGCCACTGGACCCAGCAAAAGAACTTGAAGCTAACGACCAGCTGGTAAACGAAGCATGCATGAATGCGCCTGCGAATCTACTTGCTCAAACCAGTGAAGACTGCCCTGCTACTAAAGCTCAAGACCTCCTACTAAACGGCAATCACAAAAAAAATTGCCTTATAGAGAAACAAGCTTAACCATATCAGCATTAATACACACTGCTCGCAAGGAGGACTTAGATGCCTCCAAACAACAAAAGCCTCAAGACAAGCAAATAAGAGGACCTCTTAGATTAAGCATGGAAAGAATGGATATATTACAAGAAAATCATACTCATTTACTCCACTCAAGCCTTGATGAGCTTTCTCAATTATGGTCTAACACTAGCCCATTACATGACAAATCGAATGAGACCGCAAAGCTCAAGGAGGATGAGGTCTTACACTCACTAGATCTGAGTAAAAAAAGACTCTCTCTCTGATTAACGGACCCTGCCGGAAAACATGCCCTACCAGAAAACGCGACGCAGCATAATAAACCGTCAATAAGTGAAGCAGACATGAACTCACGCAAAGGCGAAGGGTCCCTGACTTTCGTAGCTCCCCTCCTGCAAGCACTAAAAACAGCTACGCTAATAATGCAATCCGACAAGTTGGACATCCAAATTGATCTAATGAACATAATTGCCTCCTATATAGCTGGGATAAATACAAAATTAGATAACCTTAACACCTTAATTAAAAGAGCACAAGCTAATACCACCGATTTGCAACCATCTTGCCCTTGTGGCCCAATTCTCGACAAAATGAGTACCCTACCAACGGTCCTAGAACAGATCATTAATCTAAATAAACGAGCCATTAGCCGCAAAGAGACACAGATGGCCCAAATATCGCCATACCTGAGCTTCAACAAATAGGTAGCAATTAGTCCTGTGTAGAAAAAATGATCGAAGAACAGATATCTAAGTCCATGAACAATATAACTAGCGACGACACCATGGAAAAATCGACGACTGAGCCTACTACTGCTGAGACAACAAAACAAATATTAACGAACAGACAAAGGAAAAAAGAACGGAAAGCGAGAAACAAAAAAACAGAAGTAGACTCTTCCATGTAACAGTATGTATCCAATATTTTCAAACCAACACACACTAAAAACGACAGAGGTCTGCACAAGGGGAATTAGTCAAGACGCAATAGGAGGAGCCAGTAGGCACCTTACTACTAATACGTCGACAATGACGGAACCCATGGCCCCACATTTACCAGGAAGTCCGACAAACCGCCCATTGACGTCAATAACTGAGCTAAATGCCGCTGTAAAACTGATCAGCTTGCCGCCAATAGGCACAGAACATAAAATTCCAGCGATAAGGGATAACATCAATACTACCGATCAAGAGGATACTGAGCACTCTAAGACCGTTCTGAACGGGTTGATATCTCAAGACCTGACGCCAGTCCTGGTAACTAAAAATGCGGCAGGGCACACTTACTCGATCAACCCAACACCAATACTAATACACCAAAACGCTCAACCTGGAGCACATCAAGAGGGATAAAAAGAGGCGCAAGAATGTGCTAGCAGTCAACCACAAAAGGCCTACCAGAGGGATGCGGAAAAGCCGGGCTTAATAGCTAATAATCCAAAAACAGCTAACCAATGGGAAATACAAGACATTGCACAAAATTCCGGGCCAATACTTGATAATTCAACATCAGTGTGGAGTGGTGTGGCTCACTGGTTAGAGGTGGCAGACCCGGAAGCAGAGAACGGCCCGGGACCAGGGTTCAATTCACGACGCGGCAGAGTCGTGGACCAGGGTCAGCGGACTCGATAATTCTCGCCTCAGTGCCTACTCTAACCAGGGATCACACTCGGCAACTCTGGGCATTAGCTTGCCTCATCTCTACAACGGCCCCCCACATTCACCGGGATGCCTGGTTTCACCTTGGAGATACCCAGAAGGGACCATCTCACAGGGTTAGCCAGGACGGGTTCCCCAGCGGTCTACAGCGCCACGACGCCTCATGGAAGCAGTGCGCTTTACAAGACACATACATTTACATTTACATCAGACACTCAGCATAACCTGGTCCAGACAAAACTGAGCTTCTGCATTGTGAACAACGAAAATACACAGTCAAAGCATGAGGCCGCAACAAAGCGAGTGCCAAACACCATTAAGCTAGACAACGTCAGTTTCCAAATTATTTTCACACCAGAGTACGTGACTCAAGCCAGTCATGATATCCTAAACAGGAGCAATATTTTAAAACTGATGGAGGAAATTAGGGATCTGACTGCCATCAAATCTTCCGACCTAGATCGGGTTCAATTCTTAAGCAGCACAAATGAATCAACGAACGAACAAACAATGACAACCTGAAAAACCGCCTCGATAGTCAATTAATACTAGGGAAATCAGATATATTCCAAAAGTGAGGTATCCAATTATCGCAGCCAATTACTCCAAGATACCTGCTTCCTCTAAAGAAAAACAGCTGCCCGCAATTACTAGGAGACTGGTGGACCTTGCCCCGAAAAAAACAGTCTATTCTATTTTACACAACGCCAAAGGCAGAAGCGAGGCAGATACCATTAGCGGAGTATCTGACACAGATAGAGCGGGGGATTGGTTAACGCCATCTGACGCTTGGAAATGGCTTCCCAGTATGCTGAATAACAAACGGAAGAATTGACCGAACGGTCCAGTAATAAATTATGCAGTAAATACCAATATACATATAATCTCATGGAGTATAGCCGGAGCAAAAAGATTGTTGGAGATCGGACTTGCTTTGGACGAATGGGACAACGCCGACATAATTGCACTGCAAGAGACATGGCTGCAGGAAGACATCGCACTGGCCGGATTCATTCACTACACGGTACCTGCGAAAAAAGGCAAAACCGATGGCCGAGCAATTGGAGGTCTTTCAGTTTACGTGTCTACTGCTTTAAAAATCAATTCAGAACAACTTAAATCTCCAGATTCAAGCATCCAGCTAGTCGAATTATCACGACAAAATCCAAACGGCCATAAAACGACAATTTTGATTAATTATTATATTCAACCAAATCTTCAAGCAAAAAAGATAAAAAATGATTTGCTATGCAAGGAAATATTACATTTAAGAAGTACAGAGCCAACATGGAACATTATATTAACTGGAGATTTCAATTCCAACCTGATATACACTCCAGAGGAAGACGAGATACTAACTGCAGAGAACACGCACTGGAATGTCCCTCAGCAGTCAAATGGAGCAACAAAGAGTCGAAAGGACAGCTTAGCCACACACTTAGTAACGGAGCTGGAGTACCTAGGCATGCGAGTTTTGAATGGTTGGACAGAGGAAGACAGACCACCAAAAAAAAACGTACTATGGAAGATAAGCCCAATCAATACTGGACTTTACCGTTGTAAGTCTTCCATTGATCCCTCCATTACTCACCTTCTACATAGAATACACACCAATGAGTGATCATGGGACGCAACACCTTAAACTCAACTTCTTTGCAGAAACACTGCAACCTGTGTATTCCCTAGAGGGCCAACTAGGTACAACTAATATAAAACGAATATACTGGAACAGCTCCAATAAAGAGAAGTGGATCACAATAATAGAGACCACATTGAAAGAGCTGGATAGTGCAACAATGGACGAGATACAAGCCTGGTCTCTTTTTCTAGAGAAATTAAAGACAAAAATGAAACTATTTAAATCAGGGGCTAATAGAGAGAACCCAACACAGAAATTGCCGCTGGAGATACAAGAACTAAGAAGTGTTTTACGAAGAAGTAAAAAAAACCTGCAAGTAAACGCTAACGATCGGAGCTACTTGGAAGCTTTTCTTGCTCAAAGAAAGTTATATAAAAAAAGGATTTGGGAGCATAAAAAGGAGACGAATGACGAGTTCTAGATCAATTAGCTAGCCAGCTCCAAGCTCCAGGATTCAAATACATTTTGGAAAATGATAAACCAGCTAACAAGACCGTGAAACGTACTAACATCGAACATCCAGGAAACTGAATGGGCAACTTTTCTGTCAACAAAATTTAAAGAAAACCGAATGAAGGCACTTGGGCAGCAATTCCTTCCGGCGGATCCCCATACAAACAGCAGCGAAGAACAACGCCTTAGCCACCCAACAACAATGGACTCAAGGAATACGGTACACCCTGAGACCACAGATGGCTACTACTCAACTGAGGAGATAATCACCATTATTAGAAAGGGTAAAAGCAACTGGGCACCGGGACCAAACGGTATCCCGCAAATTGCCTTCAAACAAGCACCAGAATTTTGGGGTCCATCTCTTGAAAAACTTTTCGCAGGCGTTCAAAAGTGCAATCGCATTCCCGAAAGCTGGAAAGGCTCTATCATCACGCCTATACATAAAGGAGGAGACAGAGCTAATCCTCTAAATTACCGTCTAATAACACTTCAGGACATAGAAGCTAAATATTTCGCTTCTCTCCTTCTAAAAGACCTGGTAAATTTGGCAGAAGACAAAGCAATGATTCCAATCAACCAAACTGACTTTAGAGCCGGAATCGGAACTACATCGAACATATTGTCAATAACCATGATAGCAGAAAAATGCCAGCGCGCTAAACAGGAGCTTAACCTTTGCTTTATTGACCTGCAGGCGGCATTTGATAGTGTTGATCGCAAGCTATTATGGGCGAAGCTGAGAGGATGGCCATACCGGAGTGTATACTTAGGGGCCTACTCTTGTTCTACTCTGAGACCTAAACACAAATCAAGCTAGGGGACGGGTCACATTTATCAAGAAAAGTCTATATATCGATCGGATTAAAACAGGGTTGCGTCTTAGCACCACAACTATTTAACCTATTTATTTCTGACCTGTCAGGCAAACTAAACAACTGTAATGCTCATGCACCGAAACTTGGCAACCTCCAACTTACTCATATGGCTTACGCTGATGACATTGTGCTTCTGAGTCTAACTAAAGTGGGCCTGTCTAGACTACTAGCAGTAACGTCGGAATTTCTGGCGGCAAACAACCTTGCTCTCAATCTGTCCAAGACAAAAACAATGTTAATAACCAACCGCCGATCAGCGCATCTTAATATCATGCTTGAAGGAAAACAGCTGGAAAGAGTATCAAATTATAAATATCTAGGATATTGTACTGATGACAAACTTAACTTAAACGCCCCAAAAAAATACATGAAGCAAAGAGCTGGAGCTTTAATATTTGCATTAAGTACACTGTCAAAAAAACTGGAAGGTCCTTCGTTTGCACCCCTATTGACAGTGATGGTCACCAAAGTACTGCCTACCCTAGCGTATGCTAGTGTAGCAATGCAGGGCAAGGATGCTATTATTTTAAACAATCTTATCATAAAAATATATAAGAAGGTTTTACAACTCCCAAGCTCGGCTTCACCAGCTCAGACGAGCCTAGAATTTGGCCTAACGAATGAGTCACTGGGACGACTCTACACAAGCATCAGAGTATGGTACTGAATTAAAATTAATACAACAAATAACACTATGAACAGATTCATATGGCAGGAAATAGAAAGCCAACAAAACTCAGCAGCTAATAAATATCTGACTTGTGCTCTGGAGCAAACATGCACCGCCAACCTGTGGGACAAAAACCTGCCATTCACCTCCTTTAAACAGGCATTAAATAAGGCGGCCAAATTTCATTAGTTAATTACTGATAAAGCCATCTTTTCAGACCGCTCCCATTCTTGGACTGTGATTAACAGATATAAAAAACTCACCCCGGCTGCCTATCTAGAAACAACATATTCGGTCTTCATTAAAAAAAGGCTGATGACCCTGAGATTCGGCAAATTACCAACTCTGGCAGACGAACCGGTCTGGAAACGATCAGATTCAGTGGTCTGTCAACTATGTGGCACCACAAAAGAAAATATAATTCACATCATATGCCACTGTAAGTCTCTGAACCGGGAGCGCACGTACTTTTTAAAGAACATTTTTAGGGTCATGAGACTCTGCACCTGCAGGTCTGCCATTATTGGTGCTCTGGACTCAACAGCCCCCATAATCAACTGCAAGCTGATAAAGTTCTTGACAGCCTTTGAAAAGTGCTTGAAAGCAATATGAAATTTTAAAACAAAAATGTTTTCTATATTACTAATTGTCTTACTGATGTGCAATCTGATAAAGTTATTGTTTACCTTAGAAAGGGGGGTATAAAATAAAAAAAACATATATCCTTTTTAAATCTTGCTTTTTAAAACATATTCTGAAGAATTTTAATCGTTTTATGGTAAAGGAAAAAAAAATTCTTTCACTTGTTGATTGTTATGGTGTTAATTAACTAAACAATAAAGTATGAATTTTGCGGGGAGCACGGATTGGAAGTCAATTTGGCTAAAACCAAGTTAATGACTTTCAACTGCCATCTTAGTTTTAGACCCAAAATATTAATGAGCAATACTCTGTTAGAGGTTGTCAAGGCTTTCACTTATCTTGGCATTTACATAACTGACGATTTGAGATGGTCACAGCACATCGATATGGCGGCGCTAAGACATAGACAAATATTTGGTGCTCTGGGGGTGGAGCATAGAAAATCGAAGTCCAAACCAATTAAGCCAGTTTTGGAAGTTTATGAGGCCAAGGCGCTAGGGTCTGCTCTGTATGGGGCAGAACTGTGGGGGTTTGGGAAGTTACATTCAATGCAGAAATTGGAAAACAAGTTTCTTAGGGCAGCTACCAAAAAGTACCCCATTGCTCCCCCTTAGACTTGAGCTGGGGAGGAAGGCAGTAGGGGATTTGTCGAGGCTACGACCTGTTCTATATTGGAGACGGCTTTGGACGTCTCCGGAGTTACATCATTACGCGGAGGGGTTCTTAGCTGTAATAAAAGCAGTTATCTTCCATAGAATAGGATGGTTAAAAGAACTTAGAAACATGCTCTGTAAGCTTGGTCTCCAAACCCTATGGGAGAATCCTTTAGGAGAGATCTTTCCAAGTAAAAGAGCATTGAAAGGACTATATTGGGATTTTGTGGCCCTGCGAGATTGGAGAAAAACCGCTGCTGATTCTATGACGGGCCACTTCTTGGAAGCCAAATTGTATCCTGTGCTGGAAGACTATTGGGATAGTATAACAACGCCAGGGGACAGGAAGCTCCTATTCCAAATTAGATCTGGTGCGCTCTCTCTTAGATCGTTTACAGGTAGGTGGAGAAGTTCTTCTAATATAGATTGCCCTGTATGTGGAGCCCCAAAAGAAAGCATAGGTCATTTTTTATTTTCCATGCAGGGCTTACGTCACTCCAAGGCGAGTTTGGCTAGCCCCTGCATGTAGAAACTTAGGTACTACCAGTAGCCTAGCGGCTTTAAGAATTATTTGCACCAGCACTTCCATGCCACTTGTTATAGCAGTTGCCAAGTACCTGGGATGGGCATGGTCTATTAGACAGAGAATTGTGACCAAGAGCTTGCTCATATAAGCACCCTTTCAGGCAATCAGTGTTATTAAGTAATGTTTTAGCATTGCAATGTATTAACCATGTATTTTTATCTTTTTTAATGATTGTCAATCAAAAATAAGGTTTTTATTTAATGTGGTTTTTGATATATAAATGTCTGTATGTGCTTTTAGGAGAATTTAACTCGAATAAAGCCTCCTTGATTTGATAAAGTTCATATATTATCTAAACCAGTAGTTGGAGCAGAGCCCTGCTCAACAAGTGTCTTGCTCCCACTAACGTCGGATTTACCAATACCCGGAACATTCAAACCATCATGCGTGTCACAAAAACCAGCAATCCATTCATAATCCTCATTAGGCTTACTATATGGATATTTCCTACTCAGTGCTACTCTATCCATTGAGACTTCAGTGCATCCATCACTAATACTGACATGCACCTTCTCTTTGACTTGAAATTAACACACAGAAATACGTCTAAAATTCTATATTTTCACACCTTTTACTCTCACAGCCTTACTAAAAACCTCAACCACTCTCACAGGATCAGATAATTTAAGCAACTTCTTGTTTAACAATCCGCACAGTTTAACAATGACCCTGTCCCCTACTTTCAATTTCGACTTCTTAAGCTGATTCTTAAAGCCATCACCTCATATCTTTTCCTATGCCTCTTAACACGCTCCCTGACTTTAGTAAAATCCATAACAGTGTCATATGATTGTTTCTCTTTTAACCACCATGGCATACGTTAGATCCCGGTTTCCTACCTTGCAACATTTTAAACGGTGACAACCGGGTGACGGAATTAGGTGATGTACGATATGTCAACAAAGTCGCCCGTAAAGCTTTACTCCACATCTTACCACTCTTAGTAGCTAGCTGAATAGACTCCTTAATGACTTTGTTGAAGCATTCCACTTGACCATTGGCTTGAGGATGATAATTAGACACCGTCCTATGTAGAACACCACATCTTTTAAGGAACAATTCTAGTTCCATGCTTACAAATTGTGGGCCATTGTCGGAAATAAGTTCCTCGGGTAACCCTTCACGACAAAAAATATAATCCAAAAACTCAACTCCCTGCGCAGAAGTAATCTTTTCAACTATTTTCAGATCTGGGCACTTTGAAAAGTAATTCACAAGCACTAAATCATACACATCCTTGCCAGGATGTGTCCCAAAATGTCAATTCCTCATTTCCTCCATGGGCCCTGAGCATATTCAATAGGAGTAACATCAATGGATAATGGTTTGACAGACTTGCCACTTCTCGCACAAGGAGCACATTCCCTGACCCATTAGTCAACCATGCCATCAATACCAGGCCACCAGTAGAATTCTCTTATCCTTCTTTTAGTAGTGGACATTCACATATGACCTTCATGGGCCACAGCACAAATCATCTCCCTAAGTTTCCGTGGTGGCACAATTTTGTCTCCCCTCATAAAAAAGCCATGCAAAAACATAAGCTCCTCACTAATTTTGAAAAATGAGGCCAGTTCCCTACTCAATTTCCTCTCTTCTGGACAACCTTTCTGCAAAAACTTTTGAACTTCACGCAAAATGCAATCATCTTGCATAGTTTCTTTCAATTTCTCTTCAGAAAAGGTTTTAGTAGAATGTTCCTCCACCCAGCCTATATTGACATCATCCATGGTATAAGCCACATCACATTCCTAAACATTCTTGATCTCAATTAAATCCAATAAAGGTAAGGGTGACATACAATCTGCGTGAAAAGTAGAATGACCCGGAAAATATTCAACCACACATTGGTATTTGTGCAACTTAGCGGCCAGTCTTTGTAAATGCGCTGTCAATGTTCTCCTCCCACCAGCTGCTAGCATAATAATTGATGGCTTATGATAAGTTCCTAACCGAAATTTGGTTCCCCATAAAAATTTACAAAAGTGTTGAGTCGCCCATGTACAAGCTAGCAATTCCTTCTCAATGGTGGAGTAATTGCACTCTGAGTCACGCAGCATTCTTGAAGCATATTACACCACGTATTCACCAGTACCGTCCTTCTGCATGAGGACAGCGCCCAACCCCAAACTATTGGCATCCACAGATACAATACATTCATTGCAAACCACATATGATTTTAAGAATGGTGTACAAACTATCTCCTTTCTCAGAACATCAAATACTAGCTGTTGATCTTAACCCCATACAAATTTAGCATTTTTTCAATAAGTGTCGTACAACAAATGTTCTTTAGTCACAGGTGAAAGTGCATTAGATATGCTCTGCACATGGTTGAGTTTATAATTTTATGTTTAAAACTGACATATTTCCCCAGAGTTCTGTCAAACGGTTTTGGAAACATTTCCCCAATCCCACTGACAAACTCTTCACTGTTGACTGTAACAACATAATCAGATGGGGTAGCATTGGGATCTAATCTTATACCCATTTCTTGTTGATGAGGCCATTCCAAAATAGACACACCCTTAGTTGTCACATGCATCTTACCTCTAGTTCTTCTTCCCTCAAAATCCAAATCTGCCCACATACACCCTCCCAAATCAATTTTGTGACACGAGTACCCACCAGGTTGAATATCAGGTGGAAATAATTTCTTCATACCCCCCGGCTTGTTAAACAAATTCTTACTATAATGCTGTACCAAGCACATGAGTCAACCACCATAAATACTGATTTGCCATCAATTACCACTGTACATCTGGGACAACCTTTGCAATTGGTGTCACCAACACACAAGAAGGAGTTGAGTTCAGCATTGGTGCTTCATCCTAATTATATGTGATATGATTGACCCTTTGAAATGATTTGCAGACTTTTCCAAAATTACCTCTTTTTTTTACATTTGACACACACCTTGTTCCATGCAGGACACCCTTTGAAGCTTCCTACATGGTTTACACTGCCACACCTGTAACAAATTATAGTGTTTTTATTCCCATAAAATCTGTTGTCACAACTTTTCACATCAGCGTTCTTCTTGACAAGAATAGACTGATTCTTCTTCAGACCTGTTTGATTCCTTACTACTGATGCTTTAGGTCCAATGTCTTGAACTTCAACCCTTTGACCTCTGATTTCACTAACAAATTTCTCAGATTGTTCAATACCCTTTGCTATGTTAACCACAGCAATTAAAGTAGATTCAGTACCCAACCATAATCTTTCTTGAATCTTTTTGCTCTTTGTCTTCATCATTATTTGGTCTCTTAGCACTTGTTCATAGTAGTAGTGTAGATACATAGACTCCTCTTCCTTCTGAGCACGTAAATAGAATTTGAACCTCTCCATCACAATGTTAATTTATTTTCCAAACCAGGCATTCACTTGTTTGATTGCTAGTTCAAACACATTCATGTACCCCACATCCTCAACTGGAGGAAGGTTATTAAACTCCTTCAAACTTGCACCAACCAGACAATGCTTTAGTAAAGCTAATTTCCTTTTGGCAGTACAATCTTCTTCCTCAAGTACTTCTACATGTGCCTAAAACTTAGGATACCATAGTTCCCATTCCATTTTTGGCTCTCCTGTCACTTGTAAAAAATGTGGCAGTGTTGTAATGTTGGCCATAGTAGCAAAAACAGACAAAACTTATTCCACTGTAGACAACAACAAAAAAAATATATATAGGGAATACATTGGAAACAGTAGACCTACGACCAACAAAATACAATGTAGAACAGGTGTGCCTGTCACCGAAAAGATAGGCCAGCAGATGTAGAACAGGTGTGTCTGTCATCAACAATACAGGCCAGCAGAATACAATGTAACACAGGTGGGCCTGTCCCCGACAATATATGCCAGCAAAATACAGTGTAACACAGGTGTTCCTGTCACCGAGAATACAGGCCAGCGGGATGCATTTAACTGGTGCCAATATTACCAACAAATGCAGGCAGAATAGAGCCTTAGAAAGCGGGCTTTTTAAATTTCCCTGGTACCAAGAAACAGATAAGCTTCAAAAGACGAGTAAATTCTGGGCCTAACATACTGCCCAATCCAAAATGGCCACCTGGAAAAATGTGGCCCTACGTGCTGACATTACCACACAACTTTCTTTGTTCCAAAGCTCATGCTGAGTCACACCTATCAGCGCACACTAAATATGTTGTAACCACAACACCTGAACTTGCAAGAAATGATGAAAATTCCACTCAGTAGACTCACAACTGTTCTGGAAACATGGATGCATATATGCAGCACAGACACAGACTTGAGCAGAATTTATTCAACAACTTTGCCCATTCATAAAAGAACGAATCTAGGCACGGAGTGGGTGGGAGAAGAAGATTAAGGGCCATATGTAGGTGAGGCAATACCGGTCGGTAAGGGTGAAATTCGGTATATTTCACCGCTACCGACCGGTATTTAGGGATTTGAGATGTAGGAGGCAGGTTTCAAGGGTTCGGTAATTTACCGAATCGTAATTTAAGGAATCTGTAAATTACCGAATTCTTAAAATACGGAATCAGTAAATTACTGAATCCTAAAATCCTATGTAGGAGGCACTCAAGTGAGTGCACTACTGCATTCAGGATTCGTTATTTACCACCAACTATAAGTTGGTGGTAAAAACCGAATACCCTTGAAAAAGCCATTTTTTGCTTTTTTTTCAGTGCCATGTGGCAGACATACATGCCCTTAGGGGCATGTATGTGCGCCACATATGCACACATGCATGATTCAGGGGTGCAACAGGGTGTCAATGTGTCACCCTGCCACCCGTTAATATGTTCCCCCTATTACAGATTCGGTATTTACCGAATCAGTAATAGTGAATGGCTTACTATTCATTCCTATGGGCCTCCAGGCCCATAGGAATGAATGGGAATTACCGAATCGGTAAATAGCGGATCAGTAATACCGAATATTACAGATTCGGTAAAATTTACAGAATTATTACCTACTTACTATTTACCGATTCTTAAATACCAAATTGGTAAAATTCAGTATTTAAGAATCAGTAAATAGGGATTACCTACATATGGCCCTTAATCTTCGAGAAGACAGTTTAAACAACCACCTTCATAGAAAACCTCCGGTCAGCTCAACAGTCTCCACAGAATCACCCAAAAGGAATCTTATCACAACATTCCTATTGGAAAGCCCACTTAACTAGAACACTAAAGTTTGCTTCACCCTATTTTTAGGGCAAAGGGTGTGAAGACTTGCAGGGAGGCTTCGGGCTTGTGCTTCACCAAAATTACGGCATGTAATCTAGCCAGAGTGTCAAAGTTTACTAACGTAATCAGATTAGCACTCACGTTACCACATACTAACTTTAGTCCTTCGATAGGCTAGGCTAATGCATTGCACTTTTAACTTGCACAGTGCACTTTAATTTCCTTCGGGTAGTTGCAGCATGCTCTCCCACCAAGTGTAGGAGGAGAGTATAGCAAGGGCTGTAGTATAAAAATGAGCTGCCACAAATTAACTCCAGTCCTTCAATAGGCTAATACATTAAACTGTTAACTTGCATGGTGCACTTTAGTTTCTTTCAGGTGATAGTAGGGCACTTTCCCACCATGTGCAGGAGGAGAGCACAGCAAGGGCCACTAAACAGTAGTCTATCAACATCGGATTTTCAAATCTTTAGAATGACTGGTTCAAACTTGTTGAGCGGCCACATATTAATATCACGCCAATAGGACAGCTCATTGCACTTTGAAATTTGCATCTAGCATTTTATCCTACCAATGTGGTTGTGTAGTATATTTCTATCATGCATAGAAGGAATGTATAGCAAGCCTTACCTGACAACCAGTTCAAATAAATGTGTTATTTAATTATGGATTTTAGGTTGAGTTATTTCTCCTGAAGGCACAGATTTAACATAACATGTCATGCCCTATTTTAGGATATGTAACCAATCATTCAGGAGCCTATGTCGTTATCAACAAAGGGTCTGGCATATCCATCCGATGCTCCTCTTCATCTGTCAGCGCAATTTCCACTGACATACGTTTTTACGTGTGCCAGGGGGTCTGGCATCTCTAAGATCCATGAGAATGGCGGGTGGGGGGGAGGTAAACAGCAATGCTTATTTTAATGTAATGATTTTAATCAATCAAACTGTTAATATATAATATATATAAGCATTAGGTGGAAGCTGAACCTTTACTTGGATAATTTTTTTAGGAGTACCCAAACAAAGATATTGCACTATTTCTATTGTCCCTCCCTGCAGACAGAACCTTGTGTAAATGTTGTGACTACCTCATAGCAGTCACTGGCATTATTAAGAGGCCTCGGGCCAGATGTAGGTAAATTAGATTTACCGATTTTTAATAACCGAATTTTACCGATTCGGTAATTAAAAATCGGTAAATCTAAAGGGTGGATATGTAGGTATTTCCAGATGTGGAAATACCGAATCTGTAACAATCGATATTTACCGATTCTGTAAATACAGAATCAGTATTTCCCATTGATTCCTATGGGCTTTGAAGCCCATAGGAATCAATGGTAAATACCGATTCTGTATTTACAGAATCGGTAAATACCGAATTTTGCAAGGGTGCAGGGGGTGTCACTTTGACACCCTCTGGCACCCCACAAATAGGCATGTGCGCCATGTGGCACACAGACATGCCCTAATGGCATGTCTGTCTGTCGCGTGGCTAGGTGTGCATGCACACATGTGCATGCACACCTGAAATCGGTATTTTACCACACAATAGGATTGTGTGATAAAATACCGATTTTGTAGGGCCTTTGGGACTCAGAAGAGTCCCACCTACATCTGAGATTTACCAAATCTGTAAAAATACCGATTCGGTATTTTACAGAATCGGTAAATTTACCGAATCAGTAAATTTACCGATTCTGTAAAATTGTGCCCCTACATGCCAAATCTTGAATACCGGTCGGTAACGGCCGAAAATACCGATTTTCGGCCGTTACCGACCGACCTACATCTGGCCCTAAGTGTGTTCTGTTTGCAACCAACAGCAGTAGATTAATATACTCTCTGGTTGAAGTCTTATACACCAACATACTCACGGGAAAGACAGCATAGCACACAGCAAACGTCTGCTCTGGACAGTTGCCTCTACGTATGACAGTTGCTCTAGAATCAGCTGGCCTTCTAGAAGGTAAGCTGATTACATCATAATGGTGGTGAACAGCAGAGGGTACGGTGTCCAATGGGGAAAAGGATGCACATGCAGAAGCATGACGAAACCTATCATTATGACACATCTCCCCTCTTATAAGAGCACTAAAAAATAAATATATAGATTACATAAGGGTGCATATTAAATATATAAAATGGAAGGAGGGTGCTACCTCAGAGGGAAGGATACATCACAAGATATTAAGCTAAACAATCCCTAGGAGATACTCTTATATGAGTAGAAAACCTATAAATATAAAAGTAAAATACGCCTTCATGAGGAAAGATACATCACATGTTACAATGCTGTAAATTGCAAGGAAGTTAAGCAAGCCAGGTCCACAAAGCATTGATCAGAAACACATGTGTGTATAAATTTGCATTATGAAAACAGTTATCCACACATGAAGTCCTTCAACCTACTAGGTTTAGTGAAAGTATGCCCTGTCCTGCTTGTGACATTACCCACAGGATTGTCACTTTCAGTGGTGGTACTGCTACTTACACATGAGTCTTCTGTTCCACCATGGTGTACGGGACTTCCCATTTTGCAGGCAAATTCACAGTCCTCGTTGCTTCATCATTTTCATCATCCATTCTCTCCAGACATGGTTGTCAACACGGTCATTGTTACCAGGAACTACCATACTATGGTTGTTCGCTCATTCATTACTTTGGGGTTTATCCTCATCATGCAACCACTCAAATCTCTGTTTATTGCTATCCACCATTTGCTGTGGGAACCCACTAGCATCTAAGAACTATGGATATCTCAGCCTCCGCCTCATTCCCTATTCTGGCATACTGAGAGTGCGGACAAGTGCCAGACCTTTCCATTGCTTAACAGTACTGAATTGCAATCGATGTTCTCAACTGCCAAAGGCGGAGTAAAACGACGTTAGTCATTCCCAATGATACCACTTCTTTTCACTCTCACTCTGTCTCCAATCCTGACTTGCAAAGCTTTACATTTATGCCCCAAGTGATAAAGTTTTTGCATTTGTTCTGCGCTTGTACTAAATTCTCTCTCACAGCCCCAGGTGACAACTCTGCCCTTTTGGCAGTTTTCAATCATCCTATGTTATGTTTGGACTACGGGGGTTCTTTCTCTCATCAACTCAAATTGACTGGACACAGTACTCTCATTGGGACACCCCGTCTTGTGTAATTCACTTCTCCATACTAGCCTGTTATTAGTGGCTAATTGCACAATACCCTTAATAACACTGTTAAACCATTCTACTTCACCATTACCAGCAGGATGGAACAAAGACTTTGTCTTGTGTGTAATGTCATTCCTGTTCACAAAGTGTTTTAAATTGTCTGACATGAACTGGAGTCCGTCGTCTCTAAGGATGTACTTGGATAACCCCTTCCTAGTGAATACTTTGTCTGGGAATTTGCTGATGCTACTCCAGTCAGGTCAGTGAAGTATTTCAATTTCAGACCACATAGAAAAGTAGTCTATAAGAACAACTATATACATTTGTTCTTCATACTCCCATATGGGCTCCATTATGTCAATGCTCACTTTTTCCCAAGGCATACCTGGACTGATAAGGGGATGTAATTGGAGTCTGAGGGATAATTGTGTTTTGTCAGAATTTTCGCAATGTATACATCTGACCATTATTTCTATTTCTTTGTCACACCCCAGCCACCAAAACCAATTTTTGACTCTTAGTCTTGCCAATGCCCAAATGCCCTTCATGGCAAATTTCCAGTACTTTCTTCCTTAAGGTTGTGGGGGCTATCGCCTTCTTTTGTCTTAAATTGAATCCTCTTTTTAAGGACTAGTCATGTCTAAGTTCCCAATAAGTGACTAACTCTTTACTGATAGTTCTCTTATCAGGCTAACCTGCCGCTACCATTTACTTACATATTTGAGTACTACGTCTTATTCTTGGGCTCTTTCCCACTCATCGTCTGTAATTCTTCAGAAGTGTAAGGTACACAAAATTCTTTCCCAACAACCTCATTGGCTTCACATTGGCTTCACACATGGGGAGTGGCATACGACTAAGGAAATCTGCTACCGCATTCTTGGAACCTGGGACGTATTGTACACTTGCTGTAGCGAGCTGCGTCAGGCAAGTAGATAGTCGAGCTGCTCCGAACCACTGTGTCTTTAATACACAAAATGAAGGCATATTTATACCTTGAAGGAGCTAGTTTGACGTAAAGTTGGGCATAATAAGGTCAGAAAAGAACCCCAAGGGAATGGTAGTGCTCTGAAAACTCCATGTAATGTAATGTAATGTAATGTAATTGCCCATTTATATCGCGCAACAATCGCTCCAAGGAGCATCTAGGCGCCCATGTTTGGCCAACCGATGTAATGTTGCCTTACTGCTTGACTTGACCAGATCAGGAATCACACTAGGTCTCTGGCAATTGTGTCTTGAAGTTTGAAAAGCCAGGTTTTTAGTTGTTTACGGAACTCTGTTTCACTGTCCAATGCTCTCAGATGTGAGGGGAGAGTATTCCATGCTTTTGCACCTAGTACCGCCAGGGACTTACCCCCTCGAGTTTTGAGTCTAAACCCTGGAACGGTCAACAGATTTGCATTTGAGGATCGTAGGGCTCGTGATGGACAGTATCTCACAAATTTCTTCCTTAGGTATAGTGGGCCTAAGTCGTGGACAGCTCGAAAAGTAATTATCAACACTTTGAACAGAACCCTTTTTGTTATAGGTAGCCAGTGTAGTGTGTTAAGGGCCTTGGTTACTGATGATCTTCTCGGCCATTTTAGAACCAGCCTTGCTGCTGCATGTTGCACCATCTGGAGTTTATGGGTGACCACTTTATTGGTGCCAGCATATATGCTGTTACAATAGTCGATTCGTGATGTCACCAGTGCAACCATGACCGTTTTCTTTGCCTCAATAGGCAACAAGTCAAAGAACTTCCTCAGCCCCTTTGTCACCCCAAAACATGTGCCTGCCACTTTTGACGCCTGTTGTTTAAAGGACAGGTCAGCGTAAAAGTTTACCCCAAGGTTACGGGCCGAGATGGTAGTGTGAGGCGGTATTTCTGCCTTCTCTGGCCACCATAATCTGGGAATAAACTCGTTTTTTGGGCCTATTGGCATGATCTCAGTTTTGCCTGTGTTGCATTTCAGATGGTTTCTACGCATCCAGTCAAATGTGGCTGTTAGGCAACATTTGAGCTTTTCCTCCCATACCTGAGTTCTTGGACAAATCATTATTCAAGCAAGGTCCCTGACTGCTTAAGCAGATTTTCCAAGAAATCGTTGTGGTTTTTTGGTACGGGTGGAAGTAGCCCTGCCTGTATTTGGACGGCATGGGCTATGTCTAAATATTTGATGCCTATATTAGGGCAATGTGAATTGTACCTAAATAAGGGCATGAATCAAGAAATTTAGATTGGATCCTAAAACGCCATACAACACCCACTCCACTTTATTATATTCAACATTACTAAATTCTAAACATTTTAAACATATCTAAAGCATGATGTCTAAATATGGGTTTGATTTCTATGCCTATATTAGGGCAATGTGAATTGTACCTAAACAAGGGCATGAATCAAGAAATTTAGATTGGATCCTAAAACGCCATACAACACCCACTCCACTTTATTATGTTCGACATTACTAAATTCTAAACATTTTAAACATATCTAAAGCATGATGTGTAAAAAAAAACCAAAATACATAAAATGCATTAAAAAATGGTTGTACACGAAAATGAGCATTTGTGCTGTACGCATTTTAAAAGCAATGTTTTAATTCAAAGCATATAGTATGATATTGGAAATGCTATCCGAATGACTCATGAAAGTACATTTATGAAATGGCTCTTAAATACAGAAGAAAAAATACCACTGGTATCAGACATGTTTAAGATACGACCTAATATTTCTGCGAAATGTATGGGGCAGTTTGTGGATAAAAGGGCATGCATCTCTGCAGAGGACCTTGCAACTTGTAGTTCATACGTCTCTTTGGACGAGGTCAGTGGCACAGTTTTTTGTAAACGAATAGCTTTCATTCTGCTTAAAGTATCAATTTGTATAGAAGAGATGTTCAGTGAAGGCCATAACAGTGACTCCACATCTGTCCTGGTTTTAGGAAACAATACTTGCATACAACAAGTGAACCTGGCCGACACAGTTACGAGATAGGCTATTCCTGGCAACATACCACAGCAGCTGTGATCATTCAACATAAAATAGCTTCTGTTAGAAAGCTGCCTAAAAATTGGATCTATCACTGAAGCTGGAGAACCTTGCAGGTGGCAGGATAAGTTGGTCGAAGAACCGTCGAAGGCCCCGTGTACATTAATACCCTGACATAAAAGTGTACCGCTTAGTGCTCTTTTGCAGTTTGTACCACTAAGAAATACTTATTTTCCCCGACTCTAACATCTGTGTGTATATGGTAAATCCCAGGTTGACTTGATGTATTCTTTACCCAACCTTTCATATACGCCAGCTGGTAGATGTTTCAAACAATACTGAAAATGAAAAGTTGTGACAGGCAGAGTGATTGATCCATGTGTTAGCCATTCTGTTGCAGGTTTTTGCCGAAACAGTTTATGGTAATCTTTCCAGTTTTTCAATGCTCAGCACCGTATAGTCTGCTCCTCTTTGTGCCAAACTGATTTGTGAATCTTTAAGGTTAAATACAGAAACAATGACGTGGTGTTGATTAAACGCCATGGCACATATCCAGAACAAAGATTTTGTAACGTCCAGCCTAAAAGTATTATAGAACTCAATTGTGACTGACCATGCTGTAGCATGAGTTAGTCCTGTTCCATTATGTCTATGGCAGAGGATACTATGCTGTTCAAAGAATAGATTCTGGATGACAGAGTCGTTAACCCATTGTCAACTACAGAGAGAGCTTTCTCTAAATTCATACAATCAATTTCTCATATTTGTTCTGCAGTCTCTGCTTGTGTCGCTTTCCAAGCTTCATTATAAATGGCATATATACCTGCATATATAAAACGTTTATGACGCCGTTTCGCAGGACCTTGTAAGAAGTCCCTTAAATCAATGTCATCTTTAAGCAAAGATAAGTGTTGTTTTACCTCTGTTAGTGTGCTTTTTTGTACCCACTCAAGGCACAGTTTTCCTACACTGTATGTTGTTACTATCCCTGGATGTTGCCTCTGGACTTATCTTGGATCTGGCCTAGTGAATGTAAACCCTTGTGTCTTATTCAGGAATCTATCTTGACATTTATTTGTGTCTGTGGGCCAGATTAACCATTTTTTCCAATCAGGATCAGTTCTGATTTCAAGAAAAATAGTTTTTACGTCAACCCCTCCTTCTGTAGTGTTTTTACTATCAGGTGTAGGTGTAGGTATGGACGGTTTCCGGTTTCATTAAATCCTTTATCTTGGCTAGGCCAAGACAGGATGTCTGTTGAACTGTGTCATTCAAAAACATTATTTGTTCCGGGATAATGCAGGCTCGAAATAAAGCTTCTATTACCTGCACCTGCCAGTCTTTTGTGCCCCAGACAGTTTTTTTCTCAATGTTGTCGCTCCAAAAGGCAAAACCTGTGGACAGCTGAGCATAAAAGGCCGCCAAATAAATTTGCTTAGTATTAGTCAACACACTTTTCATCCCTGTATTATTAACATTTTTAAAGTAAAAATGTTTCTGGATTTGAGATATTAAAACCTGAGAAATATGGAAATTCTTCATAAAATGTTGAGCTACCTTTTGGTGGCGTTGGACAATGTTCCCATTGATTATAAGTGTAAACATTTCTAGGGTTTGCAGATTTGTGCAAATAATGATGACCATAGTGATTATAACAATACATATGTTCATAATCTGATGAACCTTCTAAGTATTCATGTTTTGTAAATTTTGCAGACATTTCTAAGTCTGACATCATATTATTAACAGTCTTAAAGTCCCAATCATCAGAAAATGTGCTGGGTGAAACAAAGTCACTCAAGGAAACCTTAAATTGGTGTGGAATCTTCAACAGCTCTGCAGGACCAAAGATGTCATATTCAGTTCTGTCCCAAGCTATACCACCAGGTATAGGAACGGCTGTGATGTTCACTGATGTCAATTCTCTTTGCTCATGATGAGATGATTTGTGTGGCTTGAGGAGTAAGTTGATGTTCTTACTTGCTGTGTCCCTTTTTCTATATCTACCATTTATCAGCATTCCCAAACTTAATACAAGAATCATCCAAAGTAGGAGAAAAAGTACGCCTAGCACAATCCAAAGTTAAACCCATGGTGAAAACAGATAAGTCTTTTCCAGTTGATGAAAAAGTTCTGTTGCTTGTTCTTTAAAAGTTTTATTTGCTGGTGTCTTTTCAGGCTCACTTGGATCCTCCGAAAACGTATCAAAGTTAATGAAATAACCAGAGGCAGTTCTGTCATTGGTAGGTATTGCATCAGGATTACTTGAAATCTCTGGAGCTACTTGAACACTTGTCATATTAGTATAGTCAGAGCTATTTCATTGTAGACAGGAGTTTCTTGATGAACTGGTATTTGGGTCTCAAGAGGCACAAGTTCTATTGCTTTGTTGCATTGTCTTTCTTTCGCACTGCAGATTCCTCAAAGGTGATGCGTCTCTCAGTTTGAACCTCTTGGTTAGTAGCCAGATTTGGTCTTCTGCTACATCTTTGAAGTCCACTGGGGCTACTACTTATGATTGGCCACATGATGTGGTTTTACCAGGTCGATGGACACAAACCTGTTCTCCTTTCATCCAGCAAGGGGCGGCAGTAACACTGTTCTTGATCCGTGGATTGCTAGCCAGGTACTGGTTGTCTCTAAGAAGGCCCAAATTCCTTCTTGTTCACGATCTTTTCTCTGACTAGATCCCCAATCTTTGGTATCCAGGCAGGCCTTGCTGGGACATGTGGTTCTCCTTCAGTGGTCATTGGCTTCCCACAATGTGTTGCTTTGACTTCTCCTTGTTTCACTTAAGACCTGCAAAACAGCCAAACGGTCTTTGATATCAAAGGGTTTTTGTTCTACCACTGAAGTGTGATGATCAAGGTCCTGGACAATCATTCTAGTACCAAAAAGGATTTCATATGGAGTTATTCCCCCTGGAGAACTTCTTGGCAGATTATTAAGACTACGTTGGACATTCATTAGATGTTTTACCCACCCATCACCCGAGCCTAATACCCTAGCTGTTATAGATTGCTTTATGTCCCGGTTTATTCTCTCCACAACCGAATTTCCCTCAGGATGGAATGGACTAGAATACCGCAATGCAATGCCCATTTTGGCCAAGGTCTCCATGTAAGCTTTGGAGCTAAACGCAGTACCCTGGTCAGAATGTAGCGTGCCGATGGCGTATGTGCCGCAAATCTTTTATAACAGTTCGGGCGTCAGCCGAGCGTTGAGGCCACATCCAAATTAATCTGTGCTAATAGTTGTGGGACCGCATTTGTCCATAGGGACGTCTGCGTGTAGATAGTCTAATGCTGTCTAACAACGGTGTCTGTACTGGGCTGGCTATACTGTAGTCAGGTATTTGGCGGCTTTCTTTGTGGCGATCTCTGTTGCAGTCATGACAATTAATTGCAAATTTGTGAATGTGAGCATTCATCCCTGGCCACCAGTATGTCTCATTTAATTCTAGCATAGATTTAGAGATTCCTTGATGTATCAGACCGTCTCCCAAATGTGCTTTGTGTATCAAAGCTACTCTACGTCTCCTGTTTGGAATTACTCTATCCCCCACTCCAGGAATTCGAGCAAAAGGAACGGAGTTGGCATCAATTATCTATGAATATTCGAGAGGATATTTTAAAGGTAACGCTGCACTGCTGCCTTTGCTTGTGGCATTGACAGCTACCATTATTTCGCCATCTATTTTTGTTTTTGAACAAGTGATTGCAGCTACGGAAGCCGTTTGCACAGCTGCTTTCGCGGCTTCATCAGCCAATGAATTCCCTGCAACATGAACGCCATCACGCTGATGACTCAGTGTATGGATCATGTGAGTCTTTTGTAGTTCTTTCTGTCAGTGAACTACTTGTTCCCAAAGCAATTTATGCTTGATTGTGCCACCTTTTGCATCTTTGAAACCGTTTTGAATCCAATTCTGCAAGTATTCATTGTAAGATTGAATGCAGTAATAAGAATCGCACACTATAAGTGTGGGGAATTCGCAATCTGTATTTTCAAGCGCCTTGTTAAATGCTTGTAGTTCAGCTCGCTGAGCTGTACAATCTCCAAGAGATTGATTTTTTGTGACCATAGGTCGGAATTTACCATTGCGCCAGCGACCCTTAACAATCGCGCACGCAGCACTATCAGCTTGTTTACCCCCTATTGCGAGCTGTGCTGATCCGTCTGTATAAATTATACATTTGTACTGTTCTAGAGGCAGAATCTCAGTGGGCAGAGGACATTCTTGTTCGTATTGTAGAAATTCTTGTGTTTTCAAATAGGGGTCAAAAACGTATTCAACGTCTGTTGCAGCAAGAGAATGAACCCATTGTATCCAACTTGGATGTAGAGCCTTTGCATTTGGAATGCTAGCTTTTTTCACTGCTTCTAAGGCAGGTACAGGAGAAACGACTATTATGCGTTTTCCCTGTGCGAGGTCTTTCTCTTTTGCTACTGCAGTTTGAACCGCTGTCAGAATTTTTTCTGTAGAAGTGAATTTATTTTCAGCTTGTGTGTACAAGTGTGATTTATAAGCGATTGGTACTTTTTCACCTTCGTTAAGTACGTGAATCGGCATCTTCCTGGAATTATTCTTATTACAAGGTTGCGTACATTTACGCGGTCTGTAAATGTGTTGTTGCTAACATGTCTGTTTGCACTGAACACAACATTTCTGTGTGTTTTTGAGTCCAATTAGTAGTTTTAAAATCAGGTTTGATTAATTCGTAGAGAGGTTTAACCCTTTCTGCGTAGTTTAGAATGTATGTTTTTCCAAAATTCAGGAAACCTAGAATTGACTGTAAGTTTTTCCGCGTATTTGGAGGTTGAAGCAGTGCACACTTTTCTAAAAAGTTGGCTGCCAGGCTTTTGCCTTCACTTGATAACTCATATCCTAGAAAAAGGACGTTGAGGTGGGAAATACTTGATTTCTTAAAGTTAAATTTGTATCCTTCAGAATCCAAGTATAATGGTATTCACCCTGTCCAAGTGCATGTCCAAGTCATTGTCTGTTAGATGGATGTCATCGACAGAAGATAATGCCTCATCATCATACATTTGTATTAACTCTGGCTGAAAATAACCCCGGACTATTCTTGAATCCCTGGGGGAGACGACAGAAGTGACGCTGTGTCCCCATAATTGAGAAAGTGGTCAAGTACCTGCTTTCAGGTGCAATGTTTTGACAGAAGAAACCGTTAGAAATATCTAATGTCGTTTTATATTTTTTACACACAATGTTATTCATTAGTGCTGCACTGTGTGCATTTTGTACTGCAAATGTTTTGCAACAAGAGTTGAAATGTCTGTAGTCCAAAACTAGACTATATGTATTGTCTGGTTTGGAGACAGGAAACAAAGGATTGTTCAGTGACGAGGTCCATGTTTCAATCACCCCCTGGTATTCAAGTTGATCTAATATCTCCCTGACCGTTTTTTTAGCTTCTTGCTTTACTGAATACTGCCTTTGTGCAGTTGGTTGAGTTTTTAACTGGATTTTATGGTGAGGAGAATCCTCATCCCATCCTACATGATTTTTATATAATGCTGGTACCTGGGCTACAGCCCATTTTTGGGCATAGGCATATTTTAGGTGAATTGGAATGTGATTGGAGAAGGCTGGCGTAATGATGTGTTCGCCATGTGGGCATTCCCTGACGAATTTTGGTGGTAAGCCTTTTTCAGCTAGAAGAATGTCATAACCCTTAGAGAGCTTCTCCCAAAAGAGTGCTCTTATTGTCCTAGTTATGTCCCCTCCATCCAGAACGTTATTTCATATAACTTATGGGTTACACTAACCCTGGTATCAGCAGTTTCAACTTGGATGTCCTCATTCAAGTCCACTGTCTTCAGATGATCCTTCAAGATCTTGCGAGCAATGGTGACTTCTGCTGCGCTGTCCAGCATTGTCTGGGCCCACTCCCCGTTCTTGAGTTGTGTCCTCAAGATCTTCGGCATGTCTGATTTTTAGACCTGCTACCTTCTTTTTGGTGAATTGGGTTTTCCTATTTTTTGGAACGTGTTGATTGTCTTTGGACTTCACGCGTTCTTCCTTGTGTTCTGACCGTCCTCTTCTTTCCGATTTCTGTGAGGAAGTCTGAAAGGTACGAGAGAAAGGTGTATCAGTGTCTTGATATCTATCAAGTTTTTTCAAATTATCCCTGTTCCTGAGGTTATGCCTCTTTTCAGAGGGCTCCTTTTGAGGAGACCTTCCTCGGGACTGAGAACGCTTCTCTTTAGAAGTTTGTTTAGTATTTTCCCACTTCTTTTTAGGAGTGATGAGAGTGTTTTTAAAAAAGACCTTTTCAGGACTTTCTGTTAGTTGAGGTTTTACTGGTTTCCCACCCAAACTATCTCTACCTAGTTCTTCATAGGATTTTTCAATAATTCTGGCCAGTACATATGGTTGCTCAGTTACATCAAATTCTCTTAATTTTTGGTGGATCGCCACAGATGCTGCCTCACCTTTAATATTAGCTAATATTATAGCTGAGACCTGTATGAAATCTCTCAGTATTTTCATACCCAGATTTAATGCAGGCTCTGCCCCGTATTCATTTTGAATCTGTTTAAGGACATCTAGTATTACTGCCATAGACAGAACACCATGTGTTTTTGTGTAGAATGCAGCAAAGACTGTACCCCAAGTGTCACAGTCCTCCAGGTGTGGTGCGATCCCCATTGTAAACAGATTGTTCAAATCATGTGTTTCTCATGAGGGGTAGTATCAGGAGATACTGCCTCGATTTGAGTAATTTTTTGAGCTATCCAGAATGGAATTTGTTCCCGTTTTGCGGGCAATTTACCAATGACTGATTGTTTAGTCTGTGGTGCAATTTTATTTGTGTTCCCCTTGTGAGGGGTTTGTTGTGGAATCCTTATAGGAGGTTGGACTGTTAGAGCCCGCATGACATATTGAACCAATAGTCTATGGATTTTGATTAGTTGTTTCAGTTAAACTAATAGTTCTGCACCCGTCATTTCTTTAGTGGCAGGGTGCGGTGTATAGCTGGCTAGCTCCGGCCATGTTGCTCCTGGTTTACCTAGTGCACCGAGCCTGGTAATGTGATTTTGATGTTGTAGGGTGCCTTTAAACCAGAGCACATGCTCTTGGTATGTTAGCGGAATTTCAACAGCCTCGAAAGGAGTGAATTCCATTGAAGGTTCCTCTTCTTTGTAGAAGTGAAACACATGTGTTACTGGATTTGCTTCAGGGAAGATAATCCATGAATAGAATACCACTGTCTGCTGATATTAATGTGCCTCTATGACAAATATTACCCTACCACCTCTTGATGTTAGGCCATTTGTAATAAGCTTTATAGTGATAGTTTTCCTTACGTTTTACGGGATGATTATAGCATCTGGGTCGTCTTGTTGGAAACCTGTAACGTCTAAACCCGGTTGGGTTGCAGTTACTGCGGCTCCACCGGTCGTGTTATTTCCGTTGTTATTCGACATTGTTTACTGAAAGTTTGCAGAGCAAGTTTCAAGGAAACAAAGATAAGGTGCACAATATTTTGGAACACTGTATCCTTCAACGTTCAACAAACCGAAAACTAATACATAGGACTCAGAAATGGCAGATAGTTTATCCTTTTAGCCAATCCAGACATCTATTGGAGTATTTTAAGGGAAAAAGGGGTCTCCGTGAAAAGCACGACTGAGTTACTCTAGTATCTAGCGTTAAATTAGTGCCTTACCAAACGTAGGGCTCCATGTAGTGTAGTTCCTATATTCCCCATAGGCTCTCAGCATAGGAATAATACATCCTATAGATTTGACATAGGACCGAGGTCGACTAGGTCTCTATCGAATATATTAAACTTAATTGTGAGTGCCAGCTAGCTCAGAGGTCACTAGAAACTTTCTCGAATAAACAAGAAGGGATTAGTTTCTGACAACCGCATAAACATGACAACTTTGTTTCCTCAAGAATAAACTTATCTTCAGAGTCGTGGAAACAATAGATAGATATTTTACTCAGTCAATCGTGCATGCTTCGTTTCATCAGAGGTGCAGAGAAATAGAGAGACGGGCATTTTCACTAAAAGGATTTATTGAACAGTCTTCTTTCTCATGCAAGTAAAATGAACTGCTACAATCGTAACACAAGCTGCAAAGCATAATGCATACAGCAAAAATAGTATTCTGAAATAATACTGTAAAAGCATGGTATGGTTTCTAAGCCATATAAAAGTACATACATAAATAACAAGGGCTAAAAGTACTCAACTAGTGCTTCTAAAATACGCCTACCCAATGTACCTAACCTAAGTCTTGTACGAGGGAAGCAGTAAGTGTGGTGTAGCATAGATTTAGTTTCTTTGTCATGAATCTATCCAAGATTTCTCTTAGGGTCAAATCAGCTCCATACCTTAGTTTAAAATGAAGGAGGTCTGGTATCTTTTGCCTCAGACCCGATTTCCCAGCACCCTGCAAGGGGAGCTTGGAAACATTGGAGCTGGATTCTCGGCGAGAGAAAGGACAGCGTCTTGCTCAGTGCTTCAGCTGGAGGGTCGGCTTCCTTCGGCATTTGCTGTAGCGAGCTGCGTCGGGCAAGTAGATAGTCGAGCTGCTCTGAACCACAGTGTCTTTGCTAGAGCAAGTGAAGGCATATTTATAACTTGAAGGTGCCTAGTTTGACGTAAAGTCAGGCATAATAAAGTCAGAAAAGAACCCCAAGGGAATGGTAGTTCTTTGAAAACTCGATGAGTTCTTGGACAAATCAATATTCAAGCAAGGGGATGTCCCTGACCGCTTAAGCCGATTTTCCAAGAAATCGTTGTGGTTTTTTGGTACGGGTGGAAGTTGCCATGCCCGTATTTAGACTGCATGGGCTATGTCTAAATATGGGTATGATTTCTATGCCTATATTAGGGCAATGTGAATTGTACCTATATTAGGGCATGAATCGGGAAATTTTGCTCGGATTCTAAAACGCCATACAACAGGGGGGTGTTCACCTTTTGCCCACAAGGAGTCTTGAATCTTACAGTTCACTGCTTGCATTACTATTTGGTCCCTTATGAGCTCATCAATTTTTTAGCACAGATATGTAATCCTCCATAGAGGCTTTTTTCCCTTGTTTTCTGTGGAAGAATTGATAGTGATCCACCGCAACCCAAACAGTGGGCTTGTAGTAGTTGTTCAAATCTTCTAGGGCATTGGCATACACATCACCTTGACCCTCTGCACAAATTTGTTTAATAATGCAATTGTAAACTTTTAGACCACTAGCTCCTAAAATATGCAATAATATATATTTTTTCTCTTTTCAGGCAATAACTCCTTACTTCGTCATCAAAGTTGGATCTGTAGTCCGCGAAATATTCACACCATTCTTCCCACTTTAATGCGGGTTCTCCCGCTGCTGGTAAAAATTCTTTTGGTGGGGACAGGTTGTACACATTACCGGAGGCCATGGTGGCACAAGTCTTGTATTCCCTGGAGGTAGGGAATACAAAACTTGCTGTGATGAATCACGTGAGAGTGCCCCCTTGCTAAATACATAGAGCTTAAAGGATGCACCTAGAAACGTTTATTTTAAAATATTGTGCCCACACCAATGCAAACACAAGAACTGAGGTGGCAAAAGTGGGAGCACACAATAGCAGAAGGAGAGTTGAGGAGGAGTATATATTTTAGAACCCAATTAAAGCAAAATGGGGGTTGGGAGCACACTGCCTACCAGTCCCAGCACAGTTCGCCCCTTTGCATCCTGGTAAATGCAGTACACAGTTCAAACTTACTTTCAAATTAGCTGGAGTTTTTCACCAAAGTTGGTGCAGACATTGCTGTGTATCTCTAGACACATGTTTCTGGGTTGAGCCCATCATCAGTAGAGAGGGATCAGAATGCCAGCTGAGTACAGCATAATGGGGTGAACAGCCGAGGGTATGGTGTCCTATGGGGAAAAGGATGCATGTGCAGATACTTGACTACACTACAATCATGACAATCTCCTAGATCATTTATCATAACAATGATATTGTGCCATCTTCCTCCATGTGTGCTTAGAGAATTTTGCAATGTGTTTGCTAGCATCATTCCTGTCTGGGCTCTAGGAGCAGCCCAATTATTTTTGTTGGGTAATATCTACATATCGGTGAATATCTAAAAAAAACTGTCAGCACATTACCTTTACGAATTTGTTTCAATATTTGATTTACTGTGGACCTAACTTTAGGTGTGGGAGGGCGGGATTTTTGATCTCTTGTTTACCACTCCAGATCTAAACCCCGTTCTGGTCGACTGAATCTTTATTGCCTGTCATTGAGGGAAGAAAGTGCATCTAATACCAGGTTAGTTTGACTAATAATGGGCTCGACTCTGAAAAACCACATACTACTTCTAAGTTTTAAAGGTTTATTACAGAGTCATTGATAACTGCAAGTACAGACATCTCAAAACGAGATTCAAAAGATATAGAGGCACTAATACAAACATATGTTCTCTAAAAGTTCTTAGGCAAGCAAAGAATACTACTAGAACTAGTTCCAAAATCAGCAGGGTTGCAAGCATAGACACGAATTGTGATCTATCCGTCATTTACAAAGGAAGGAAGGAATCAGGTTAGGCTGTCCCTACCCTGTACTAGATGGTATCCCTACTTAACAAGATCCCAACCTATCAAAGGTGTCAGCTGTGAATGTCTTCCTAAGAAGATCACCCACTCTTAGTCTTTAGGTGAAAACCTATGATCTCCAGTCATGACCCCTCTCTGCCTACCCATCCGCTTTCTGAAGGGTCCTCAGGCGTCTGCTCTAACTCCACCCAAGGGTGCTGTCCCTAATACGAAAACACAATTACAGTTGAAACGCCCCTCACGAGACGCCCCTCACGTGGTGTCGGTTCTGGCTTTTTCCATGATGATCTTCCTCTGGGCCTCGTGTTTAGCGTTGACCTTGCTTCTCAGGCTTCTTCTCCAGCACGCTGATACCCCCAAACATTCCTGAACCCTCCTCCATGTCTGTACCAGTCTCTCTGAACAGAGCTCTATTCATCAAACTTTAATCGAAACCCCCTCGCACCTGCAGACAGACATCCGCAGCTTGGATCCCAATTCTCATAAACTTCTAACAGAAGTTTGCAACTTATTTCTCGACACAGCTCGGCCTGTACCAGCACGTGCAAATCAGAAAAACCTTTTTATCACTTCAGGCCTACAACCCTTCTCGCAGAGGTTTTATTCTCTCCAAATCCCTTCGTGAATTAAAATAACATGTTAACACTTTATTCTTTGATTATGAGAAACACTTCTATGGGATATAAATCTAACGAATAAACAGAATTACTATAACATTAGTGCAATCCATGTTTATGTATAAGTGTACATTTCCAAACCCTTCTGCCCTGGCCATGAGGCCTGCTCCCTTCTATGCTTTGCAGCATGACATTCCTCCATTAGCAGCTACATAACATGGATCATGATTAATCACGTCTAATAAGAATACATTTTCCACACATTTCTGCGTCAGTCCCACTCCTATATGAATTCTCTATGTTAACTACACACGTCTAAGTATAGGTGAATGTATCTTCAACACTTACAAGCACTTCTATTATAATTGTGCGACTAACATGTACCTATGGTGCACTCATGCATTTTGTTCAGTTTGCGCTCTCTCAGTTCCCCCCTTTGATGACCACTCGTGGTCATCATCCAAATTCAAACTGAACTAGTTGCAATCCCCCCTCGTTTCAGCATTTCGAGAGCCCTCAGACTCTTGTACTGATTGTCCTGCATGGCAGCTAATCTCCGTTCCTGTTCTCTCCTGGATCTCTCCAACCTATTTGATCGGTACCATTGGTACGACCTCACCAATCCCCACAACATGATCACACAGATCACTATTATGATGATAGGCTTCAGTATGTACCATACAAAGCTCTTCCCTATGTTGGCGAACCAACCTCCAACTTCACCCATTCCATGACCCACTTTTTCCCAAACATTTACTTTAGTCAGGTCTTCGATCTCATTGTGAATGTTAGTTATGTTCATAATAACTTTCTCAAGAGGTCTTGAATTGTCTGGAATGTAAGTGCAGCATTCCTGGACCTTCAAAGCCTTACAGACTCCGCCCTCTTTGGCTAGCAGAACGTCTAACGCAAGACGGTTCTGAAGCACCATGGCCCTTATCGATTGCATCTCTCCTTCCACCAGCATTAAGGATCTAGCAGTACTGGCAGACAATCTGTCTACGACTGTTGCCAGTCTCCTAATTTTGACATCATTGAGGATCAGTCCTAAAAGAGGAAATGCAGCTCCAAATACGTCTCCAACTATTTCTGCATCCCCTAGGTCTCTTCTCCCTCTTGTTGAGACCTTGCCTTCTATGATCTCTAAGTCTTGAGCGTGGTATATTTTGGGGAAGACAATGGCCAAATAGCATGATCCGTACCAGTTATCAGGTAGTCTCACATAGGAATTTCTTCCACATACAAAATATACATTTGGAATCACTTGCATTCCCTTCAAGAAGTCCTTTGTGTAATATTCTAATCTAAAAGCATGTTCACAACTGACCTCCCCTACGAATACATTTTCGTAGTACTTTTTACTTCTGTGAAGACATAACTTCCCTTTCTGCATTCTATCCAAAGCTATTGGACCACTACTACCCTTCCTTTTGTGTGCTTTCTCCTCCTCGGTCCAATCTGTCTTCCACTGTCCTGATTTCTTCAGAATCTTTTGCCTTCTATAACGATCATCCACTTGCCCTATAAACTTCTTCTCGACTTCTAACACTTTGCAAGTCAGATTATTTCTGCGGGCATGTGAAGTATCTAAGGTATCCCAAGGAATGAAGAACTTTGCCAATCTGTCTTCACTCTTATAATAGTCCCATTTATTCATTTGCTTGTAATTTGGGACTTCTGGTAACACTGCATCGTAATTAGAAAAATAATATTCAAAATGATCTCTTCCATAAAATATGCTAAGCAATAAGCTACATGTAATGCCATAAGTCAGTGGTAGGTGATGATATCTAATGCCTTCATCTACAGACGCAGGCAGTTGCATACACACATAACAGTCCTTGACCTCCATGGCATCCACATATTCATATAACAGTTTGGCATAAGCATTTGACCTATAGTCGCCCTGGGACTCATCCATATGTAACCTACGGGCTTCTGCTGCTAATAACGCTTTCTCCTGTGTTGTTTCCCCCTTCTCACCAGCAGCAGTGGGTTTTGGTGTCACTACAGATTTTGCGTCTGTTACCCTTGCCTCGCTCTCGTGTCCCATCACATATGATACAGTAACTACTAAAGCTATAAGAAATATCACTACCACTATTAGTGTGCCTACTATACATTTGGCTCTGCGGTTCGGATTACCGGCTTCCATGTTCTTCAGACAGTATGATTCCTTTCTCCTTTTCAACACAAAGTTCTTTCTCTTTGAGTTCCTTTACAGTCTCTCTTGCTCCTTCAGTCTTGAGAACCACACAATCGGAAGCTGGCAATCTCTTTTAGGCAAAGTCTCTTTGAGCTTTAACACAGACAACCCTAGCCCTTCTCCGTCAACTTAAAGGAAAGTCCCTAAGTGTTCTCTGCTTTCACTAGGCGCTAGGTTATCTTCTCACTCTCGGTTATATACAAAGTCTTTAAGCATCTACAATGAGGCTTGAACCAGCGGCTTGGATAGCGTAGTTCAATATCTCCAAACGAAGGATGTGCTCTTCATGACTTGTTATCGTTGTTCCAAAGTCGGGGAATTGTAATTCGGTGAAGAACATGTGCTTTAACTTGCTCAGGTAGGGAGGGTTGGGGATTTTGAACGTTAGTGACCCTTCTGTTTCGACTCCAGGCACCAACAGCTTTACTTCTACTGTAATGATGGGTTCAGTGCTGGTCACTATCACCGCCCTTATTCTCCCTGTGACTCGTTCCCAAGACATCTGTCGCCAGATATGTCCACTCAGGAGTGGCGTATCTTCAGTTAGGCACACGTACTCTCCTTGACCTTCTTAGATCTGCTGCTTCAGCGCCCAGAGCACCTCCGTCCGGGTCTGAGTCTTCGGATATTGGAGCAAGGGTTCTCTCTGGATGTGACCTCAGACTTGACCTTCTCCTTTGCGGCCAGCTGGCCTCTCCACGCCTTGCCCTTCTGCTCCTTGTCCTTCTGGTTTGCTCGTGCTCACTTTCAGCTTGGCCAGCGTCTGATTCGTACTCCCAGCTACTTCCTCCTTCTGTAGCGTCGTCGGTTTCACTATTGTACTGACCGTCCTCAGCTTGGTCAGACACGCTCCCAGCTTCTTCTGGCACCTCTACAGCTTGGCTAGCCCCCTCTGTGGCTTCTCTGTCCGCAGCTGGACGTACATCCGAGAGAGGAGCTGTTTCTTCCAGAGGTGCTGGAACTCTCCGCGTGTGAGACGCGTGGATCCAGTTGGGTAGTCCTCTCACTTTCACAGCAGTGTTCGAGATTAGGATGATCTGGTAGGGCCCACGCCAGCGGACATCTAGGCAGCTTCGTCTGACGTGCTTTTTGACCAGTACCCAATCTCCAGGGCACAGGTCATGACACAAGTCCTGGCACGACGGGACCTCGGCAGCCTGCACCTGAAGGGACACAGAATGAATGGCGTCAGACAGACCCTTACAATAGTCCAGGATCATATCATCTGTGATATTCAACAAGGCTGCAGTCGGTACTGATGGCAATCTCATTGCCCTCCCCATTAACACCTCGTGTGGCGATAGTCCCGTTCTTCTGTCTGGAGTACTACGGATGCTCATAAGAACTAGTGGCAAGGCATCGGGCCAACTCAGAGACGTTGATGAACACATTTTGGCAATTCGGGACTTTATGGTGCCGTTTATCTGCTCCACAATTCCCGAAGCTTCTGGTCGATAGCTACAATGCAATTTCTGGTCTATGTTCAGGGCTGCACAAATCATCTTCACAAGCTCGCTGTTGAAATGTGTTCCCCTATCTGATTCCAAAGAGGCCGGTACCCCGAAGCGCGGAATGAGTTCCCTAAGCAATAACTTGGCTACTGTGAGGGTGTCACACCTGCGTGTAGGGTATGCCTCGACCCATCTGGAAAATATGCAAACAACCACCAGCACGTATCGAAGGCGGTTGCACCTTGGCATTTCAATGAAATCCAGTTGCATTCGATTGAATGGACCTCCAGACCTCCCTATGTGGCTCAGTGCAACTGGTGTTCTTTTCCCTATGTTCAGCTGCTGACAGGTCACACAACGCTGGCACACTGCTTCTGCTGCTACTCTGAACTTGGGGTTGTACCAGGTTTGTCTGAATACTCTCAGCATAGCGTCTCTCCCTAGGTGTACTGGACCATGAATTTGTCTTGCCATTGGGCTCACCAACTCATTTGGCAACACTGCCCTTCCATCTGCTGAAACCCAAAAGTTTGTTTCGCCTATCACACATCCTGCAGTTTCCCATGTTCTTTTCTCAAAATCGGGTGCATTTTCTTGTATACATTTTAACTCGTCCCATGTATCTACAGTTTCCAATATCATAGCTAATTCAGTCCTTACATTTATTCCACCCACTTCCACCTCCGTGAAAGAGTACCCTTGTTCGGCACAGTACCGTGCGACTTCGTCGGCATATCTATTGCCCTGTGACACGAAGTCCGTGTTTCTCGTATGTGCGGTACATTTTACAACGGCAATAGCTGCCGGACATTGTAAGGCTTCCAACAATAAGCGTACAAACTCACCATTTCGAATGGGTGAGCCTGAAGAGGTCATGTAACCCCTTTGAGACCACAATTGCCCGTAATCATGAACTACCCCGAAACCATATTGGCTATCGGTGTATATGGTGACTCGAATTTGGTTGCTTGCCAGGCAGGCACGCGTCAATGCAACAATTTCAGCTACCTGAGCGGAGTGTACTCCTTCCAGGCATGCGGCTTCCACTACTCCAGTAATTGTACAAACAGCATAAGCTGCTCTCAACTGACCAACATCGTCTCTTACACATGAGCCATCAACAAAGAAAACTTCATCAGGGTCAGTCAGTGGCTCATCCACGATGTCGGGTCTCGGTTTGGTGCATAGTTCAGTCACATCAAGGCAATCGTGGTCTGTACATACATCATCATCAATGTCACTTGGGAGTGGCATCAATGTAGCAGGGTTCAAAACAGAGCATCTCTTGAGGGTCACGTTCTCTGCAGCAAGAATGACTTGCTCATAGCGCGTGAGCCTGCTATTGGTCAGATGCTGTGTTTTGGTCCTGGTCATCAACAGTTCAACAGAATGTGGCACATGCACCTCTAACTGGTGTCCCATGACAATGGTTTCGCACCGTTCAATGCTGACACCCGTTGCAGCAACGGATTTGAGACATCCGGGCAACGCTGCGGCTACTGGGTCTAAGGTAGCCGAGAAATAGGCGACTGGTCTACGGGCGTTCCCATGGATTTGGACCAGGACCGACAAAGCACAACCCTCTCTTTCACAACAGCAAGAATGTTTTGTCGTAATCTGGCATTCCCAGAGCAGGAGCACGACACATGTCCTCTCTCAGCTGCAGGAACGCCATAAAACTTTCTTTGTCCCATGGTACCGGATCACTCACCTCCTTGTGCGTCAGTTTTTGCAAGGGTTTTGCTTTCAGTGAAAAGTTCGCTATCCACTGTCGGCAATAACCCACCATCCCTAGGAACATCCTGACCTCTCTCTGTGTTTTAGGTGCGTTCATTTTCATGATCGCCTCTATTCTGTCTGGTGACACCTTCCGTTTTCCTTTTTCAATTCTGTGCCCCAAATACTGCACTTCTGTCAGGCAGTACTGCAATTTGCTCGGGGACACATTGTGTCCGTTTGCAGCTAGGTGATTTAGCAATGCAATGGAGTCCTCCTTGCAAGCTTCTTCAGTTTCTGACGCGACAAGTAGGTCGTCTATGTACTGGACCAGAACCGAATTTTTCTTCAAAAGCTGGTTAAAAATCAATGGGCTCTCTGTATACCCCTGTGGGATACGACACCATGTTAATACGTGACCTTCCAGCTTAAAAGCAAAAAGAAAGTGGCTATCCTCGTCCAAAGGGATCGAAAAGAAAGCCTGACAAAGGTCTATCACTGTGAACCATTCAGCTTGGAACGGTATCTGAAACAATATCACTGATGGATTTGGTACCACTGGACAACATGAAACAACTATGTTATTGATTTTTCGGAGGTCCTGCACTATTCTGAATTTCCCACTTGGTTTCTGCAAACTCATAATCGGGGAGTTACACGGACTACCCACGATTTCTTTCAGTATTCCCTGCTTAATCATGGACTCAATCACGGGTTTTATACCTGCAATCGTTTCTGGGGTCAATTTATATTGGGGTGTTCTCGGAAACTCAGCATTCGGTTTTACTATGATTTTCACTGGGTCCACTCCCTTGACTAGTCCAATCTCTTCCCCAGTGAAATCCCACACTTCGGGTGCTACGGTCTCCCTTAGATCCCACGGAAGTTCATCCACTGTCAAAGTGGGGTACAGCTCCACACACGTTCTTGAGTTTGCAACCTTAAAGTCAGCGTCATCATCATTAGTCAGTACCTCCACTCCCTGTGGTGTGCAGTATATTGTACAATTTAACTTGCACAATAAATCCCTTCCCAATAGACATACAGGACTAGAATCACAAACCACAAACTGATGTTCATCGCTGTATTTCCCTATTTTCACTAGCACTGGTTCTGTCAATGGGCTTGTTATTCTCCTGTTTGCGACCCCCACCACTTGAATCGTTTCTCCTGACATTGGCAGGCCTGGAACTACGGCTGATCTTATCGTGGATCGAGTGGCCCCTGTGTCTACTAAGAAGGTCGTGGGACACCCTGCCACTTCGGCCTCAACGTATGGTCCCCTTTGATCCACCTCTAAGACGGCCCGAGGGTACAATCTTCTCTCTCCACTCTCTGTCCCGTTAGGGGATCAACGTAGTAACATTCTTCTCCTCCTACGAAAAGAGGCATCTGTCTATAGGTCTTTCCCGCTGACCCTATTCTGGGTGGTTGAGGGAACTGGGCTCGTGGAGCTGGGGTCACCCCTTTGACCACCTTTCCTTGGTATGCTGTTGCCCCTTTTCCTGGAGTGTTTTGAACCTCTTCCTCCTCTATTTCTAGTTCCCCAATTTCAACGTTGTAGGGACACTCGCGTTTCCAATGTCCCACCTCGTTACATTGATGGCACCGGGTCGTCTTTTTCAATGTCGCAATGTCTACCCTAGGTCTTGAGTTGAAGTTCTCCTCATTACCTTTGTTCTGGTTATTCTGTCTCCTGCCCACGGTCCCTGTTCCCTGTTGCTGTTGTCCACCCTTACCAGCTGACTGCATCTGTACCACCATTAGTTTTTCTTTTAGCTTTTTGGCTTTTGAATCTATCTCATCGCTGCAGTACCTAGCATACCTCAGAATTTCGTCTAAAGGTTTATTTTGCCAACAAATCAAGTGTTGCTGAATCATTAAACAAATATCCGGTCTTAACCCCAAAACGAATTTAGACACAAATTGCCCTATGTCTTTAGGATCCATTACGTCCAACCCGCTATATTGTTTAAACGCCTTCAGCAATCTCTCATAATATTCATGAACTGTCTCCTTGGGTTCCTGCCTCGTTCGATCTATTTTGACCCAATCTATGTCCTGCATTGGCACCTTTTCCTTCAGCCAAGTCATCACTCTCTCATATTTTGTCATTACTGTCTCGGACGGTCCATTTGTCCGTGCATCTCTCTCTGGTTCTGCTGTGGGCCATTCAGCACTAACCTTACATGCTGACCACAAGTCTCCTGGTACCACAATGTCAAACAAGGTGTTCAGGTCAACCCATAGTACTTTGGAGATTTTTATGAACCTCTCCTATGGAACACTCTTCCCCTCTCCATTCGCTCCATTCCCATCTTTTCACACTTTCGCAAAGCTCTAAAAACTTTCTTCTTTCTTCAGGCTTTTCCCGACTAACTTCCCCCGGACCCCTTGGCTGACTTGGATGTGTTCCTTAGCGCCAGGAAGCCGCTTGGCCGCAGTGCGCTCTAGAAATACTTCTTTCATTTCATTTCATTTCATTTCATTTCATTTCTCTACCTGCTTGTACCATTCCACTGGGTTCTCCCTCAATTTAGGAAAGGAATTGGTAAAGGCAGCTAAGTCCCCCCTACTCCAGGGCACATGCACGTAGCTCCCGTTTGCAACCTCACGCAAAGGGTATGCCTCTATCTTCTGCAGCCCTCCCTCTGGGGACATCCCAAGCATGCTCCTCCTGACGGTCCCTTTCTTGGACCACCTTTCTTCCCATTTATCCAGCGCTCTCCATGTCCTTATTCCAGTGATCAATTCCCTTATGTGTGTTTTTAGTCCTATTGTTCTTCTCTCATCTAGGTCCTGATCTGAATAATGTAGCCTGTGGTTACCCTGTAACGCTTTGGTCCTTGACAAGTCTACCATGTATTTTCCTGCCAGTTCGACTAATTTCTCATGTGCTGCTCTCGCTTTCCTAGTGATGTCCTTTGCCATGAACAGTATTTCATCCTGCTCGTACATGTCCATTCTCTCCAAAGGCAAAGTACCATCTACCATGTCATCCAGATCTGATCTTAAGCTGGCGACATCCAGTCTCTTGGCTTTTATCTCGGCTCGCAGTATGTCTTTCTTAGGGTGTTCATTGATATCTCTCCCATCCCAGCTACGAGTCCTACGCCTAGGCTCAGGGGTGTTAAGGAGAGTCCTCCCTTGTTCCCATCTTTCTAAGTCCCATGCTCGGCCATCTTCCCTTGGAGGGTGGTGAAACACTGCCCTGTTTCCCCCAACTTCATTTTGTCCATTCTGTCTGTTTTCCTTGGCCCCATGATAGGACTCTCTGCTGTTCTCCACCCTGTCGCTATTCCCTCGTTGCCTAGTGTCACTCAGTATCTGGTAAGCTCCTTCTGAGCTCCCCATGTCCCCCGGATTCCATTCATGTCCGTGATCACAGGGGTCATGGCGAGACCTCTCGCAACTCTTGTTTTGTCCACTATTGCCAGACGCATAGTGTGTGCACTTAAAGCTGTCCCTGTACTCCTGCGTTCTCCTATCCCCTTCACTGTGAATGGGGCGGGACACCCCCCCACACTCCGGGCCTGTACTCCTGTTTTCCAGTACTGGTCTACCTTCACTCCGGGTACCGCAAGTATCTCCTCTACTTTCCTGACTCTTCCCGACCCCCTCCGGACTGCTTTCGTCAGCCCCGCAGTGAGTCCGGATCCTGCTACCCTGGCTTTCCCTTTCAGCTTCCGCTGCTATCAGGCTCTTGTGAGCCTCTACTGCCGCATCCCATTCCTTCATGTACTCTCTTAACTCCTGGAAGGATTTCGGTTCTGATCCCCTCAGATCCGTCGGCCATCTCGGGCCCCCCTGATCTCTTGTGGGATCTACTGCTGTATGTATTGGGGTACTCCAATCTCTTGGTCCTGGCAGCTGTCTTGGGGAATTGATTGTATCGTTCCTCCTTGCCATTTCTGCTCTCTCCCTGTCCAGTCGTACCTGTTCCTCCCCTCTGGCTCTTTCCGGGTCATAAATCGATACTATAGGACCTATAGTAAAAGGTACTTGCAGGGCGTCTGGCAGTGCATAGGATGTGGCACGCTCCGTTTCTGGCGCCTTTTGTACCACAAACCTTCCGACTACCTTCTGCACCGGACTAGGTTGAGGCAATTCTTTACTTGCAGTGGGGTCCCAATCTGTGCTAGGAAGCGGTCTATACTCTCCTATGCCAGCCCCCCCTTCCCTGCTTGGCTCTGCATTTTCTGTCTCCTTATGGTACGGGGGTGGCCTATCTGTTAGCAACCTGTTTATCAGGCTGTCCTCTGTCTCGCTCTCATCATCTTCTTCTAATGGGCTTCTGTTTTCCGCCACCTCTATCACTGGGTACAGTCTGTTTACTTCAAGGTTATGCACTCTCCATCTTTTAGCATCCGCATCCCATTTGGCATCCTGCACTGCTCTTACCGATCTTTTCACCCTTTCTTGGCGCCTGTTCTGGTTTCTATCGTGCGCCGCCCTAATCCATGCATTGAGGGCTTCAAACTGGGTCGGTCTAGGCAGAGGTCTCATTGAGGTCATAACTGCTTTTAGTCGATGTAATACCTCTTATCTAAACGTCCTGTACTTTGGAAACGTCAGTTCCTCATTCCCTTCTGTAATCTTACACCAATTTGAAATCCACAATATAGTATGCAACCCAACATTCGTTGCCATATAATTTGCCGGCGTACCCTCCGGCGGGGCTTCTTCCCCATCATAAGATCTCCGCCTCTCTCTCTTAAACGCCGCTCTTAACCATTTAAAACATTTCATGATTAAACGTACAATTTCCTGCTTCGCTATTCTGTTTACTTCCTGGTGACAATCCGCCAATCCTAGCGCGCCTTTGGTAGCTGGCCTATCACAGCGCGGTCTCACCCGTACCGGCCAATCCCAGCGCGGCACTTTCTGACGTCACTCCTATCACGGCGCGGTCTCACCCGTACCGGCCAATCCCAGCGCGGCACTTTCTGACGTCGATCGTCTCCCTTTCGCAGCAGTTCCCCTCCTTTCTCAGCTCGTCTCTCGGTCACGCATGCGTCCCATTCATACACTGAAAGGTGATTACTTCCGACCAAGCGATCACTTCTCTTGCCTGTGCGTCCACAGTTTATCTGTAATTGTCACCACAACTGACGAAATGCCTTTTCAGGCAGTCGTCTCTCTGATAGGTTACTTACACACAGTAACTTCCGACCAGCGTCCGTTACTCACACACTCACTCTTACGTTCCCCCTATCTCGGTCCTACGGGCGATCAATGGTACCTCATGACCCCCTTCACTCTGGTTGACAATTACTCTGGATGTCCGATACACCCGAGCCACTTAAGCTCTCTTCTGAACTTAAGATTTGCACCGGTTGCGCGCGCTCACAACCTGTTCCACAGTCGCTCTACAGGCATTCAACTCCGCAAAACATTACAACATAGATACAACACAAAAACACCGCAATCTAACACGCATGACCCTTTATACTCACTCTCGACCGTTACTGCTGCTTATCTTTCTCGCGCCGTCAGCACCCTCTTCGGCGGGCGGTTCTTCCGATCATCGATCTCTAGGGGCCTTGGGGTAATCTAACCTGGCCTAGATCACCTTCCTCAAGAAGGCAACCATCCTCTGCTACCAACTGGGAGGGCGGGATTTTTGATCTCTTGTTTACCACTCCAGATCTAAACCCCGTTCTGGTCGACTGAATCTTTATTGCCTGTCATTGAGGGAAGAAAGTGCATCTAATACCAGGTTAGTTTGACTAATAATGGGCTCGACTCTGAAAAACCACATACTACTTCTAAGTTTTAAAGGTTTATTACAGAGTCATTGATAACTGCAAGTACAGACATCTCAAAACGAGATTCAAAAGATATAGAGGCACTAATACAAACATATGTTCTCTAAAAGTTCTTAGGCGAGCAAAGAATACTACTAGAACTAGTTCCAAAATCAGCAGGGTTGCAAGCATAGACACGAATTGTGATCTATCTGTCATTTACAAAGGAAGGAAGGAATCAGGTTAGGCTGTCCCTACCCTGTACTAGATGGTATCCCTACTTAACAAGATCCCAACCTATCAAAGGTGTCAGCTGTGAATGTCTTCCTAAGAAGATCACCCACTCTTAGTCTTTAGGTGAAAACCTATGATCTCCAGTCATGACCCCTCTCTGCCTACCCATCCGCTCTCTGAAGGGTCCTCAGGCGTCTGCTCTAACTCCACCCAAGGGTGCTGTCCCTAATACGAAAACACAATTACAGTTGAAACGCCCCTCACGAGACGCCCCTCACGTGGTGTCGGTTCTGGCTTTTTCCATGATGATCTTCCTCTGGGCCTCGTGTTTAGCGTTGACCTTGCTTCTCAGGCTTCTTCTCCAGCACGCTGATACCCCCAAACATTCCTGAACCCTCCTCCATGTCTGTACCAGTCTCTCTGAACAGAGCTCTATTCATCAAACTTTAATCGAAACCCCCTTGCACCTGCAGACAGACATCCGCAGCTTGGATCCCAATTCTCATAAACTTCTAACAGAAGTTTGCAACTTATTTCTCGACACAGCTCGGCCTGTACCAGCACGTGCAAATCAGAAAAACCTTTTTATCACTTCAGGCCTACAACCCTTCTCGCAGAGGTTTTATTCTCTCCAAATCCCTTCGTGAATTAAAATAACATGTTAACACTTTATTCTTTGATTATGAGAAACACTTCTATGGGATATAAATCTAACGAATAAACAGAATTACTATAACATTAGTGCAATCCATGTTTATGTATAAGTGTACATTTCCAAACCCTTCTGCCCTGGCCATGAGGCCTGCTCCCTTCTATGCTTTGCAGCATGACATTCCTCCATTAGCAGCTACATAACATGGATCATGATTAATCACGTCTAATAAGAATACATTTTCCACACATTTCTGCGTCAGTCCCACTTCTATATGAATTCTTTATGTTAACTACACACGTCTAAGTATAGGTGAATGTATCTTCAACACTTACAAGCACTTCTATTATAGTTGTGCGACTAACATGTACTTATGGTGCACTCATGCATTTTGTTCAGTTTGCACTCTCTCAGGTGGAAGCTGAACCCTTTCATGGATAATTTTTGTAGATGTACCAAAACAAAGATATTGTACTATGTGTAAGGTCCCTCCCTGCAAACGGAAAAGCAGGTAAATGTTGTGACTAGCTCACAGAAGTTACTGCAATTATTAGGAGGCTGAGTGCATTCTGTGGGCATGCTGCAGTCGCTACATATAAATGGAGTGTTGGAGGATTGCCAGAGTGTCAGAGTGCTGCAGTGATGCAACACGAAAGTGACAGAATATGCCTGTGTCCAGCCTGGTTTAATGCCTGAGGCTTGCCAAAACCTGCTGTGCTGTTCTACCCCTGTGAGACTGACAAATCCAAGCCTCCTCGAATGTGAGTGTAGACCACTGACGATGACAATGGCTAGCATCTTCTGATTGTACCGCAGCTCAAGGAGTCGTTGGCAGTGCTGCAGCAGGCTTCTGCAGGGGTTGCATGGAGAAAGGAAGGCTGCAGAGGGGCTGGGGCAAACTAAAGCAGAGCTAATGAAGTGTTATTGTCAGTGCGACTTGTGGTGCATGCAGCCCCCCCTAGTTGTGGCCACTTTTAGCACCCAGGCCTGTTTTCACTTATCTTTACATGCCACCTCCAATGTAGGCATATGAATTAGCAACAGTTTTTGATGAGATAACTGGCAATTAACTGTAATAGTTATTATCGACCTATGGAAGGGCTGAATATATTTGCATACATAGTTGGCCTGGACTAAGAAAGAGACTACTTAAGGGACTAACAGCCAGAAAATTCAACTCCTCGAACGAGTAAAAGAGCACTTACAAAGGAAAGGAAGTGTAATGGTAAACAAGACAAAGCTGATGATGGAAAGAGGGCTATATCCTCACTGGTATCAACTAATATGCTGCTCTTGGGTCAGTCATCCGAGCGCATTAAAATTCTGAAGAACTTTGACGACTTACATACCTTTGTTGTTGATGCATTAACTAGACTAACGGACAGAGTGGGACTGTAGAGGGTATTTTAAAGGCTAAAAAGCAAGTTACTTCTAGTAATAATAATGAAAAATTAAACCCAAAGTCTGGCTCTACTGCATTCTTAAAAACACAAGAGGATAGTCAATTTTCCCATACTGACCAACCAGAAGGAACGACTGCAATGCATATGAACAGTCTGATTCCCCCTGGTTCTTCCTTAGTCCCGACATCCCTGACTAGGGCTCCGTTAAGGAACGAGCCCGAGATTAACGTAAGGGAAAATCCTAGAAAAGATTACAGGGCCGGCGGGTATCCAGCACGATCGCATCAATATAGGAACTCCAATTGTTATAATTATCTTGATTTGCCCCCCTGCGGCAACTCCATATGCCATAATTTGGGCCAATGTTTCTAGCTTATCTCTACAAATGATGGAAACATGGGAGGCGTTGCGTAACAAATCTTTATTTTGACCAGGTAGAAAAAACTGTTCTGACAGAAGTCCTTTTTGCAAAATTTAAAATGACCAGACGAGTTCTGTGGGTTGGGCGTGACCATAAATCCCTTCAGAGCGATTGTGTTGTTTTGACATTCAGTGACCCACACCTAATTCAGGCTATATTATCTAGGGCTGGGAACTAAACAATAACATACTTGGACATAAAGGTCTTGCTTTTGGGGTTCTTCTAACCGCATGTTGTTAATCAATATATGTCCCAGGGTATACCAGTAAATGCTTCGTGTCATTACAATGTGCCGGTGCACAACCGCTTTGATGTCCTCCCTACACTAGAAAACACAGATTGACCGATTGTTAATGAATACTGCACACAAAAAGGGAGGCGGTCATGCTAGCTCCAAGTAACATAAGAAGTGTTATAACAGGCTCTCCCGAGAACAGCTTACTGAAAAGGGTGCTCCTCCCTCTATAAGGCCTGCGGAAATAGCTTCTGATTCTTTGATACAGGCTTCTAACATAAAACGGCCAATAGATATATTCCTGACACAATTGTAAGTGGGGAATTGGGTAAAGTCTTCCCTGCATGTAAAATACTTTTCTGGAACATTGCAGGGTTGTCTTAAAAAATAGAAGACCCCCCAATGGCTAACCTTCGTTGAAAGGTTTACTATATTCTGCCTCCAAGAGACATGGCTGGTGGAGGAAAAACACATAAATGGGTTTCGAACATTTCATACCCCAGCTGTAGCAACGGACCATGGAGAAATAAGGCTTATGCATTTATGTTTCCAATTGTGCTGATGTTAATAAGTTAACCCTGAAAACAGTGACAGCCTACTATCAGATTCTATTAATGTTTGTGGGTAAAATGTTTTGTGTAGCTTTGTTAAATTTTTATTATAATATTCCCAAAGAGCAGATAGTTAGTGCTCTGTTGAATCTGCAGAAGGACCTCTGCAATTTACAGGAAGAAGTGTCTTTTGATATGTGCATTTTGTGGAGCGGGGACTTTAATCATGTCCTGTGTCAAAATTATGGGAAGGGTATCTGTGGTTTAAGCTATGATGAAGAAGACAAACAGGTACATTTTGTACACTCTGCGACAGGAGACCTGTTAAATTCAATTGTCTTCCATTTTGATTTGGGCTATGCTAATGACCTGTGCATTCCATCAGTTCCCTTTAAGCCAACTTATAATGGCAGAGGTTGCAATTCTATTATAGATGTTATTTTAATATCAAATAGACATTCCACTAAGGTCCACAACTTTGCAACTCATTATATTGCCTTTAGTGATCATTATCCCCTAAGTATTGATTTTTACTTACAGTGCCATGTTAGTGGCAAGAGGGATAGGGCAGCACAATATGATTTCAACATTAATCTTACTAGATTCAATGGGTATTCTTTGAGCTGGAATAAGGTATATCCCATCTATATTCACTGAGCGACTGGTATCCTCATGCAAAGAGGACTTTTCTACATGCCTAAGTGAGGATGCTACGGGTGAAGCTGTTTTAAATGCTTTCTGCAAAATCACAGCAGAGACTAGGAATCTCCTGATGGTAGAATCTATGAGGACTGACCGCAAGTCTAGGGGTTGGTTTGATAAGGCATGTAGTAAGGCTCATTCGATCCTGAAGAAAACCCTACCTAAGAGGGACAGTAGTCGTGCTGATATAAAGCAGGCTAGATCCATGTATAGGCGAGCCTTATAATTATGTAAGGAGAAACTACGGGCAGATGCCTGGTTGGCTCTACATTATGCATGCCAACGGAGGGAAAATAATGGCTTTTGGAAAGCTGTTAATGCTCCCTTCTTAAGCGCCAACACCACTCTGTTAGTTCAAATTGCAATAAGTGAGGACAGATGGGTAGAACACTACTCTGCCTTATATAATGACAATAGCCAGGTCCAGTAAGAAGGGGATTTGGATATAGTTCCATCTGTCACCATTCTGAATGCTCATGCACAAACGTTTCCTCTAGATGTCAATTTCTCCCTAGATGAGGTATTTTGCGCTATTAATGCCAGCGCTGCTGGACAAGCCCTGGGCCGGATGGAGTTCCCGTAGATATGTATCAATCTAATCTTCTTTTATGGGCACCTTTCTAACTAATGTTCTATCAGTTTGTTGTCATCAAGGCCTGAATCCCTCGTGGTCAGACTCAGTAATGATCCAGATTTTTAAAAGGGGGGACTTTAAATGACCCTTCATGTTACTGTCCATTTTTCCTTTTATATTCCTTCCTTAAGGTGGTAGGAGAGGTGGTGTTAAACAAGTTACAAACTTGGGCAGAGGATACTGTAGTTTATGAAAATGACAATATGGGTTTCGGTCTGTCTTGGGACCATAGAACAGGGACTAAACTTAAACGTATAATTAGTAAATATACACAGGCCAAGGATTAAAGACTTTTTTTGGCATTCATGGACCTTAGTTCCGCATTTGACTGTGTGAAGCATGAAAGGCTGTGGTGCATTCTGGAGGAGATGGGTGTTCATTTCCCCCCTATACTTTTTATTAGAGAACTATATAAGGATGCCGGGGCAAGAGTTCGGTTTGGGAAGCAGGGTGCATGTACACCCAAGTTCCCAATCAGAAAGGGAGTGAGACAGGGCTGTGTGCTCGCCCCTTTACTTTTTACTATATATATAAATGGCCTAGGCCAATTTTAAATAGATAATTTTCAGGATCTTCCAAATATTAATAATTGTCCAGTTCCTGTTTTACTTTATGGAGATGATGCAGTTTTAATGGCACAAACTCCATTGGGGTTCCAACAAATTGTTACTAGTTTTGTCACTTTTATGAATCCCAGGGGTTGAGTGTAAATATCACTAAAACCTACACTATGAGATATGGAAAAAAGTCTGCCAAATGTTGCAACATTTGTATAGATAAGAATAAAATTGAAAATACTAATAAGTTTTCGTAACTAGGGATTAATTTTGACGATAAAGGGACTTTGTATCCTGCAGTACAGGCTAGGAAATGTATGTTTTCAAGGACCATAGGTGCAGTGATTCATTTTGCAAGAAAACTAGGCCACAGACCAGTCCCAGAATTGTTACAAATTTACAAATCAAAGGGTCTTTCGACTGCCTTGTGTGGCTCAGGAATCTGGGGCTTTACGGATGTACAGCAATTACAAGTGATTGAAAATGCCTTCTTTCGATATTTGTTAGCTGTTCCTAATTCTACTGCTAATTTTATTTGCCATTCGGAGCTGGGTATGTCTTTTATTTCGGACCTGATTAAAATTGAACTCATACTGTTATGGCATAAGGTCTGGGTAACACATGAGACTCCTTTCAACCGTGGTATTATTGAGGACTGCTTAAGGCTGGAAAAGGCCTCTCTTATTCCTTGGTTTATGTTTATTAAGCAATTATCAAGTAAAATGGTTACCCGGAATACTATGAGAGACCAGATAGTTCGGGAGCCATTTCGAGAACGTCACTGAAAAAAGACTGTCTTGCATTTTCACAATCTAAGAGATGGGACATGGAGAGTGCCAAGCCAACTGTTATAGCTAATCAGTTGACACTGTTGTGGGATGGCATTCATCCATACTTTGTTCAAGTGCTGGGACGTTATGACCAAATGCTATTGACATGCTTTTGTTATTTCACAAACTCACTAGCTTCCCAGTTCTGAATGATTGGAGTAGGAATTTAGAATCATGCCTCTGTGATGATGTATCAAGCCAGTCTACATTGTGACCTCTGGTCACCCCACACGCCGCACGGCTCCCCCTGTGCCTGCGTGAACCCTCCTGCTGCCTGGAGCCCGCTGGTGGTGTGCCCCTGCTCCTGGCACTGATACCGCCGGTATCGTACTTGTGCTGCTGTCTGTATTTGGTTTTCCTTTGTTTTCCTTTGTGTCCTGTATTTTGCTCCTGTGATCGCGGTATCGTTTTGTACTGCTGTTTTCTGCCTTTGTATTTTGCGCCCGTGATTCCTGGCTTCCCCTTGCGCCCCTTGACCCCCCTGCCCCACGCTCCCCGCCACTGCTCCCCCGCCCGTCTTCCCTTCTGTTAACCCTTCCCTCGCCCATTGGCCGTCCCGCTCCCGCCTCCCAGCTGCTCCTCCCTCCCACTTGTCCTCTTATGGAGGAAGCCGCGCGGCAGTGGCTGTGACCTGACCTCTGGTCACCCCACACGCCGCACGGCTCCCCCTGTGCCTGTGTGACCCCTCTGCTGCCTGGAGCCCGCCGCTGGTGTGCCCCTGCTCCTGGGACTGATACCGCCGGTATCGTACTTGTGCTGCTGTCTGTATTTGGTTTTCCTTTGTCTTCCTTTGTGCCCTGTATTTTGCTCCTGTGACCGCGGTATCGTTTTGTACTGTTGTTTTCTGCCTTTGTATTTTGCGCCCGTGATTCCTGGCTTCCCCTTGCGCCCCTTGACCCCGCCCGCCCCACGCTTCCCGCCACTGCTCCCCCGCCCGTCTTCCCTTCTGTTAACCCTTCCCTCGCCCATTGGCCGTCCCGCTCCCGCCTCCCAGCTGCTCCTCCCTCCCACTTGTCCTCTTATGGAGGAAGCCGCGCGGCAGTGGCTGTGACCTGACCTCTGGTCACCCCACACGCCGCACGGCTCCCCCTGTGCCTGTGTGACCCCTCCTGCTGCCTGGAGCCCGCCGCTGGTGTGCTCCTGCTCCTGGGACTGATATCGCCGGTATCGTACTTGTGCTGCTGTCTGTATTTGGTTTTCCTTTGTTTTCCTTTGTGCCCTGTATTTTGCTCCTGTGACCCCAGTATCGTTTTGTACTGCTGTTTTCTGCCTTTGTATTTTTCTCCCGTGATTCCTGGCTTCCCCTTGCACCCCTTGACCCCCCCCGCCCCACGCTCCCCACCACTGCTCCCCACCCCGTCTTCCCTTCTTTTAACCCTTGCCTCGCCCATTGGCCCCCCCGCTCCCGCCTCCCAGCTGCTCCTCCCTCCCACTTGTCCTCTTAGGGAGGAAGCCGCGTGGCAGTGGCTGTGACCTGACCTCTGGTCACCCCACACGCCACACGGCTCCCCCTGTGCCTGTGTGACCCCTCTGCTGCCTGGAGCCCCCGCTGGTGTGCCCCTGCTCCTTGGACTGATATCGCCAGTATTGTACTTGTGCTGCTGCCTGTATTTGGTTTTCCTTTGTTTTCCTTTGTGCCCTGTATTTTGCTCCTGTGACCCCAGTATCGTTTTGTACTGCTGTTTTCTGCCTTTGTATTTTTCTCCTGTGATTCCTGGCTTCCCCTTGCACCCCTTGACCCCCCCACCCCACGCTCCCCACCACTGCTCCCCACCCCGTCTTCCCTTCTTTTAACCCTTCCCTCGCCCATTGGCCGCCCCGCTCCCGCCTTCCAGCTGCTCCTCCCTCCCACTTGTCCTCTTATGGAGGAAGCCGCGCGGCAGTGGCTGTGACCTGACCTCTGGTCACCCCACACGCCGCACGGCTCCCCCTGTGCCTGTGTGACACCTCTGCTGCCTGGAGCTTGCTGCTGGTGTGCCCCTGCTCCTTGGACTGATATCGCCAGTATCGTGCTTGTGCTGCTGTCTGTATTTGGTTTTCCTTTGTTTTCCTTTGTGCCCTGTATTTTGCTCCTGTGACCCCGGTATCATTTTGTACTGCTGTTTTCTGCCTTAGTATTTTGCTCCCGTGATTCCTGGCTTCCCCTTGCACCCCTTGACCCCCCCGCCCCCCGCTCCCCGCCCCGCTCCCCCGCCCGTCTTCCCTTCTGTTAACCCTTCCCTCGCCTATTGGCCGCCCGCTCCCGCCTCCCAGCTGCGCCTCCCTCCCACTTAGCCTCTTATGGAGGAAGCCTCGCGGAAGCGCAGTGGACGCGCCGAAGGCGCACCAAAGGCAAGCCCATCTGCGACCATCCGCACCTGGCCCGTGCCCAGCACCAGAACCCTTGGCCCTCGTCGACGCCAGCCCACCGGACGGACCTACGACGCCACCACCTTCCAGGCACTCAACGCCGGCCGAAACACAGCCTGTTACCAAGCCACCCCGAGGCGCACGCACGGACCCTTCACCTGCCAAGCCTGCAAATTCACCTGCCTCCGAACCTGCACCGCACCCGTCAAGCCAGGCACCAGCAACAATCACCTCAAGTGCATCCTGCTCAAAACCTGATCCGTCCACATGCACGTCGTCGAACTATGGAACCTCCTCGACACAACATCACTTGATGTCGCCTTCCTCACAGAAACCTGGATGAACACCTCCTCAGCCCCCGACATCGACATAGCCATTCCCGGATAGCTACAAGATCACCCGGAGGGACCGCGCCAACCAAACCAAGGAGGCATCGCCATCGTCTACAGAAACACCATCCGAATCACAACAAACTCTGACGACACCCTCACCGCCGCTGAGCGCCTTCACTTCAGATTCACACCGACCCCTAGACCACCCTCAGAGGCACCCTCATCTACAGACCCCCAGGACCACGCACACAATTCAGCGAAGCCATCGCAGACTTCATCAGCCCACACGCCCTTACCTCCCCAGACTACATCCTCCTAGGAGACCTTAATTTCAACCTGGAGAACAACAATGACAGCAACACCGCCGCCCTGCTGGACAACCTCGCCAACCTCGGACTTAAGCAACTGGTGAACACCCCCACCCACTACGCCGGCCACACGCTTGACCCCATCTTCTCCTCCAGCAAGCACATCTCCTTCAACCACTCCACTGGTCTACACTGGACAGACCAGAGCTGCGTCCACTTCAACTACAGGAGAACCACGACCCACCACCACCCGCAACAGGTTCCCCGCAGAAGCTGGAGCAAGATCACTGCCGACCAGCTCACCACCTCCCTCAGCCAGAACCGTCCCACCAACCCGACGGACCCCAACAAAGCAGTCCGCACCTCACACAGTGGCTCACCAACTGCGCCAACGACATTGCACCACTGAAGAACCCTCCCAGCAGACCCGGCAGCAAGAAAGCCTCTTTGTTCACCGACGACCTCAAAAACTCCAAGAAAACCTGCCTCACCGTCGAGAAAGCCTGGCGCCACGACCAGACATGAGAAAACATGACAGCCCTCAAGAGCGCCACCCACAAACACCACCAGCTGATCCGCCCCACCAAAAGGACCACATTCAAAGAACGACTGGACAACAACACCCACACAGCAAGGAACTCTTCAGCATCGTTAAAGAGCTCTACAACCCCAGCACCTGCAACAACGACATCAAACCCTCGCAAGACCTCTGCGACTCATTCACTTCGTTCTTCCACCGCAAGATCGCCGACATACACAACAGCTTCGGCGCCCAGACCACGCACCCAACAGCGGAACCAACGCCCCCCAACACCACCCTCTGCACCTGGACCTCGGTTAGCACCGAAGACACCACCCGCACGATGAACACCATCCACTCCGGCTCCCCAACCGACCCCTGCCCACACCACATCTTCAACATAGCGGACTCCATCATCGCACCCCAACTCCGGGACATCATCAACATCTCCTTCACATCTGCCACCTTCCCGGAGAGCTGGAAACACGCCTAGATCAGCGCCCTCATGAAGAAACCCACTGCGGACCCCACGGACCCCACGGACCTCAAGAACCTCCGCCCATCTCGCTCCTCCCTTTCCCGGCCAAAGTCATCGAGAAGACTGCCAACAAACATTTCTCTGCCTTCCTCGAGACAAATGGATCCCTCGACCCATCGCAGTCCGGTTTCTGAGCAAACCACAGCACAGAGACCGCCCTCATCGCAGCTACTGACGACATCAGGTCCATGCTCGACAACGGGGAAACTACTGCCCTCATCCTCCTGGACCTCTCAGCAGCCTTCGACACCGTATGCCACCGCACCCTAATTCAGCGCCTCAGCAACACCGCAATCCAAGGAAAGGCCTTGGAGTGGATCATCTCGTTCCTCACCGGATGAACCCAGAGAGTCCGCCTCCTCCCGTTCCGGTCCACGGCCACCGAAGTCATCTGAGGCGTTCCACAAGGATCCTCGCTCAGCCCCACCCTCTTCAACATCTACATGAGCTCCCTCGCAGCCATCGCACGCCAACACAACCTTAACATCATCTCCTACGCTGACGACACCCAGCTGATCCTCTCCCTCGCCAACGACTTCGCCACCGCCAGATCCAGCCTCCAGCAAGGAATGTAAGACGTTGCAGAATGGATGAAGCTCAGCCGTCTGAAACTGAACTCGGACAAGACGGAAGTCCTCATTCTGGGACCATCCCCCTCCACCTGGGATGACTCCTGGTGGCCCCCCGCCCTGGGCACCGCCCCCAAACCAATGGACCATGCACGCAACCTCGGCTTCATCCTGGACTCCTCCCTCACGATGACCAAGCAAGTCAATGCCGTCTCGTCATCCTGTTTCAACACCCTGCGCATTCTCCGAAAGATCTTCCGATGGATCCCCACCGGCACCAGGAAGACGGTCACCCAGGCCCTCGTCACCAGCCGACTGGACTACGGGAACACCCTCTACGCTGGAACCACAGCCAAACTTCAGAAAAGACTACAGAACGCCTCGGCACGACTCATCCTGGACATCCCCCGCCACAGCCACATCTCTTCCCATCTGAGAGACCTGCACTGGCTCCCCGTCAGCAAGAGGATCACGTTCAGACTCCTCACCCACGCACACAAGGCTCTCCACAACATGCGCCCCAAATGCCTCAACAACTGCCTCACATTCTACACACCCACCTGCCAGCTCCACTCCGCCAGCCTCGCCCTCGCCACCGTCCCACGCATTTGCAGAACCACCACCGGAGGAAGATCCTTCTCCTACCTTGCGGCCAAGACATGGAACTCACTCCCCACCCACCTACGGCAGACCGAGGACCATCTCTCTGCACCTTGAGACCCTTAAGGGTGAGTAGTGTGCTTTACAAATTCGTTTGATTGATTGATTGATTATTTTGTAAGTTTTATTCTAACCCCAGAAAAAGGTTTATGCTACCCATTTCAAAAACTCTGGGTCTAAGACAATGTTGCACAGCTTTTTTGATTCTACAAATCCTGGATAAGGAAATGTGTTTTAAAGCCTGTTGTAACTTTTTTGAAAATTTGTATAAAGTTCAGGAAATCTATGTGTAACCAATATGCTGGTTTCTAATTTTAAGATCTGATGTATTTATTTTAAGGTCATGTTCAATTGATTGTTAATGTTTTTATGTAACTGTGTATCACATATGTGCTTTCATGGTTTACTTTTAAATCGAATAAAGCAATTTTTTGACTTTGACTAACTGCCAGAGCGATAATTGGTGGAAGATGTTTGCTCTGCTTCAATTTATAATCAATAAGTAACCAGAGTGGTACCATTAACAGTCGTCACATTGTGAGAATGGCAGCACATAAAAAAGAAAAACTTTGCAACAAGTATCGAGGGTCTAGATGCTCACTTAGGCCTAGAAGTAGGTCATTTTATTTTACCACTTCTTAAATACCGAATTTTACCGATTCGGTATTTAAAAAGTGGTAAAATAGGGGGGGGATTTAGGTATTACAGAATCGGTAAATACCGAATCGTTAAGATTCGGTATTTACCGATTCTGTAAATACCGATTCTGTAATGCCCATTGACTCCTATGGGCATTGAAGCCCATAGGAATCAATGGGCATTACCGAATCGGTATTTACCGATTCGGTAAATACCGATTCAGGCAAGGGTGCAGGGGGTGTCACTTTGACACCCTCTAGCACCCTAAATACAGGCATGTGTGCCATGTGGCACACAGACATGCCCTAAGGGCATGTCTGTCTGTCACATGGCATAGGTGTGCATGCACACATGTGCATGCACACCTGGATTCGGTATTTTACCACCCACTTGGATTGGGCAGTATAATACCAAATCTGAAAGGCCTTTGGGACTCAGAAGAGTCCCACCTACATCTAGAAGTTACCGAATCGGTAAAAATACTGATTCAGTATTTTACCGATTCGGTAAATTTACCAATTTGGTAAATTTACCGATTCTGTAAAATTGGCCCCCTACATCCCAAAAACCCATTTACTGGTCGGTAACGGCGGAAATCGGCCGTTACCGGCCGGTAAATGGCCACCTACATCTGGCCCTAAGAGTTTATAATTGATTGATTGCTTCTCTGCCCAAGAGCAAAAGGGCTAATAAGAGGCCTGTACAAGTATCACCTTCCCCTTGGATGAAGGTGACTAGTGTACTCCTCTTTAGGACAGAAACAAACCTAATTACACAAACAGCCATTAGGAGAATGATGCAATGCAGCTTTTTATAGAGGCCCCTTGCGAGATCATTGCTAATAGGGATGCCCAATCTATTCACGCTTATCTCTTGGATAAGCCCCTTGAGTTCTGTTTAAAAGATGCTCGTAATTCCTAGTGACTTTTTAATATGGCAAATAAGGTAGAGAAAAAGATGAAGAATGCCGAGAGAGCCAGTTACAACAGAGATGAGTGATTTTGATATTTCAGACATAAATGGCACTCTCCGCAACTATGATCATAAGGGACTATGCCCTATTCCCTCAGCAACTTTTCCAATTAAGGTTGACTTTACTTTTCCTGATAACTTTGATGAGGTTTTGAGCAAAACGCAGACCACCAAAATCATAAAAGATGTTGTCTATATGAAGCCAAACCACGCACCTATAATATTGCCTGAGGATGATAGTTTAGGACCGCAGATGGGGGATTCAATTTTTTTGAGTATGCCTTGACAGAGTCAATTCAATATGTATTCATCTAAGAATTCAAATAAACAAGAATGTATCATGTCTGAATTGTTAACAGCATTAAAACGTATTGAAAGCCATGCTTTCGCTAACGGAGAAGTCATTGGGGGCAGCAATCATATTGCATCACTGTTGACAACAATATTGCAAGTTAGGACCAGTGCAAAGGCCACTTTACAAACAGGCTTTAATCTAAATGAAAACTAGCTTTATCTCTCCTTGACTACATGGAAATTCCTACACAACTCTTGACTTGAACATGCTAAAGAGAAAATCCTTCGATGAGCCATGAAGCGGAGGCTGAAAATCAAATCAATTTGAAAATATTAAGATTTTTAACTATTCCTAAAGGGTAGCACACAACAGTGAAACTGAAGGGTTTCTATTCTCAAACGCCATCCAGAAGAAAGGAAAGAACTGCAAGGAGCAAAAGCAGAATGTGACTGTTTACTATTGAAGGAAATTGTTTTCTGAATCATCTAGATCTAATCATGTTGCGGCGTTAGAGATGAGGGTAAGGTTGAAGCAGTGAAGGGCATTAATACTCAAAGTGATGAGGGGAAAAACTTTAAAACTACTGAGGTTATAGATACTTTGTTGATTTACTAATCTTCATTAGAGGTGGGAATAACCTCATTAGTATAGATGAAAGCAGATAAACTGTGGAAGTGTGGAAACAGTCTTTTAAAGGAAAACGAGTAGGGAAATATAGGAGGTGTAACCAGCAAATAAAGGAGTATCTTAGCCAAATTAGAAGAGTTTATTATCACAAAATAAAAGCTGCGCAACATATGATGTTAGGAATGTGGATGACCATGTTCCTACCCAGAAGGAAGGGTCTCTAATTACAATAGTAGAAGTCAGTGATCAACCACTAAATCCATTTGTTAAACCCTTAAATATGGGGAAGGAGGATGACAGAAGTAAGATTGCCATTGACGGGGCACAATCTGATCCTACACCAGTCACTAATGGTGATACACGCATCTATGAGTTTAGTGATTATTTCCTGATGTTAAAATAACTAAATCACCTAATAGATTATGCCTCTTATCTTTGTATAATACCCCTTAGGTGAATAACATTTCAAGATACAAGACCTAGGGCCTGATTCCGATCCTAGATTTTTTTTCCATACAAATAGGATTTGTAGTTTTTTTCCATACAAATTTTACAAGTCCCTTCCAAACCGTGTAGTACGATTCGTACGGGAAAAATACATACAGATCGGCCCAATCCTTACAAATCGGATCGGGAAAAGCTGTACGACACGGACTTGTAAAAAAGACCATGCAAATTGTAAAAAGGCTGTCCAACCCGTCAAGTACGATTCGTACCAGTTTGTCAGCATACCATTTGTATGGAAAATGGCCTATATACGGGGAATGACTCGTACCAGGCAACAAAGCGAACCACTATACGCCTCATACCCTGGTATGACTCGTTCTGGGGGTACGACTCATACCGGGGTATGGGTCGTATAGAGGTATGAGGCGTACAGGGGTCCCCCCACATGCGAGGCATGTGTATGGTGCGTACACCAAAATCGCATATGTGCGCACCGTACCCCAAAATCGCCCGTGTACGCACTGTAACCCAAAATCACGTATGTCCGCACTGTACCCCAACATCACGCATTTACACACCGTACATACGCGATTTTGGGGTACGGTGCGTACATGGGGGATTTTGGGGTACGGTGCGTACATACGCGATTTTGGGGTACGGTGCGTACATGGCTGATTTTGGGGTACGGTGCGTACATATGCGATTTTGGGGTACGGTTTGTACACAGGTGATTTTGGGGTACGGTGCTTGTACGGTGCGTACACGACCAGTACCCCTTCATCGCGTATGTACCCCACTTTCCGTGTCATCCGTACGCACTGTGCATACGCACCGTACCCCTGTATTCATGGGGTGTACGACGCGTACATGGGGGGGTCTGTCTCGTACTGTTTTACGGGTGTACAAGGCTTTTCCCGCACTTTTTGGCTCTTGTAAAAAAAGAGCCGTACCGCATGCCGTTTGTACGAATCGTACTTGCCGGGTTGTAAACTGCTGCCGGGATTACATGGAAACGTCGCGTACAGAGCAATCCTTATCGGAATCGCTTGTATATACGAGTTGTATGGTCTTTTTTACAATTTGTATGGAGTGTGTCTATTTGTACAGATCATACTTCCTAGGTTGTAGGGGCCTCCTTACAAGTACGAGTTGTATGGAGAAACCACTCCATACCACGGTTTGTACAGTGTTTTTCCAGGATCGGAATCAGCCCCATAATGTGTGTAAATTTGGGGAAATCCATGAAATTGGGAGGGGCGCCCTCAAGTTACGGAAGCTAAGTTTGCCTCTCTTACGATCAGCAAGATCATATTAGGATATCTAATTTATCTGCATATTATTGGTATAGAAGTGCTTCTGTTATGAAATAGTTAAGACCAGAGTGAAACTCTCATTGCACTCAACACTTTTAAGTGATAACATTGTCCGGTCAAGATACAATCAACTCCTTATTCCTACGAAGCCCAAAATGGTCATAGCCCAAAATAAAGTCAATTTTGATAACCTTCTTATTGCTAAGGATGATAATGTAAGGAAAGTTGAATTGTTGAAAAGGGGTAATAATCATGAAGGGATGGAAGAGAAGTGTACCTTATTGGGCATGGCTAGCCTTGGCCCTTGCCACTTAAATGAAATCCTTGAATATTGCTGGTTTAAAAAGTAGGTTAGAAGATGAACAGAGGCAAGTTTGGTTAAAAAATATGCTTTCAATAAACATGGGCATTGACAGTGTTACAGATGGTTTCACTGAGTAGTATGAACCAGCAAAATGATTTTTTAAAAAGGGTCGGCTGATGGGAGAGCTTTCAACTTGAGTCTCATGTAAATCACAGCAATTACATGTGGTTATTTTAGGTTTTAACATCTAGCATGTGAGGCTAATGAGTATGTGAGGATAATAAAGAAGTTGGGAGCATTGATATCCTCAATGTATATTTACACGCTGGATGGTCACCTAAGGTCCAGCACCTCTGAAATATTCTAGAGGAGTATGTGAGCCACATTAAAGAGAGCAGCATGGTCACTGATTCTCAGCTACTCCCAATTTCTGGAGATTTCAACAAGCAACCAACAGAAAGTTCCTTAAAGATCTGTGCTATTGTATACCAATACCCATTTTGATTTGCAAAAGATCCACTAAGAAGGAAAAAGTGCTCTGAACCATTTTTATAAATTCTGGGTTAAGCTTCTGAATGGACATACTATTTCACATTTATTGGCACAAACTGCATTCAGTTATGGTAATAAAGGCTGTCTTATTGATTACTGTATGATTAATTCCAAAAGGTGGGAGTGTATGGCTGATATGGAAATCATTTAAAGGGTAGAAGGCGACCGTGGTCACTTAGCAGTAAGCCTTTACATAAATGGCATTAGTTAGAAAGAATGAATAGAACAGAACCCAGTAGAATACTACCCAGAAATAATCCAATCCAGGAATGCAATATGGTGAATTTATGAAAACTATCACAAAGAAATTCTACTGTCAGTATACTTTCCAGGTTTGGTGATATAATCCTGGATACAACTATAGGAGGAGGTGATTTAATCCTAGACTCCTTTCAAATAATGCTTTCTGAAATAAAATCGCTGTGGTCCCACCCTAACAAATGAAATCATGGAAGATCTGACACTCATAACAATTGTAGATGGTATGACTCAGAATGCTTTAATAGTAAGTAAAAGTTTCAATCACACTAGTACTCCACCATCTTCAGCCATCTAGCAAAATACATTTACAGCAATGTAGAAAATAATATAAAAACCCAATGAAAAGGAAAAAGAAGGAATACCAATTTAATGCAGAGACTGTGCTAAAAGAAGCAAAGTATGGGAAAGACTCATAAAGGTTTTGGGAAATTATCCCATATGCAGGAACAGGTGCAGTGAATAGACATGAATGTTATATCAGGCCTAATGAGTGGATCAACCTTTTAAGAAATGTATACAAGGTGGCGAGTTCTGGCGTAAATCTATAAAGAAGCTATACGTTGAACCAAAAAGAAAAATCCCCTGTTAAAAAACATTCCTTGAATATATTGATGCTAGTATTTGGAAGGAGCATTGTTAAGTATGAAAGCCCTTATTTAATACCCATAGGCTTGTATCACGCTGAACCCAATTTTTGGTCCTGTTTAAAAGCCAAAGTCTTTAATGCACTTGTACCACCTAACATTGTACCTCTTTCTTAGTGTTTCATGATTTTTGCTACCACCACACAAGAGAAGCAATCGCGGTAGCACATCCAGTAATTGGCCAAACTTATTATTACACAAGGATGGCAAGATATTTGCTTAGTTTTTTTTAAACTGACTACAAGGGTGAGTAGATGGTACGAACATACTGTACGATGCTCAGGTGGGTTTTTGGCCTTTGAGCGGAACAATTGATCAAGCAGTGCAGCTTTATAAGATTTGCTTCAAGTACACCATAGCTAAAAAGACCGTGGTGTACTTGGCTTTGATTGACCTGAAGTCTGCCTTCCACCTTGTCAGTCGTGGAAAACTGTGGAACTCGTTGCAGAAAAAGTGAGTTGAAGACTCACTTTTGGGTTTCATGATAGGATTGCATGTGAGTTACTCAACTAGAGTCCGTTATGGTCCCTATAGTGAATGTTGTGACAGCTTTGCAATTGACAAAGAAGTTGGGCCGAGTAGTAGCTCTGGATCTTTTTATTTTATTTTTAAATTATGTCATATATTATTTAATTGGTGCTGATCTTGATGTCCCAAAAAAGGCTGGATCTACGGTCCCGATCTTCTTGTTCGCAGATGACCTGCTAGCCAGATCTAAAAAAACGATGCAAAGCCTGCTGGAATGATTAGCAAGCTTCTTTGGTGATAACGGCTTAGTTATAAATATAAGCAAAACTAAGTCTAAGTCTATGATATCGAAACCAGCCCCCATGTTCAAAAGACAATTTGCTGTACTGTGAGAGGCAATGGGATGTGTGGCACAGTACCATTACTTGGGAATCCAATTTGAAATGCAACTCAAGTGGAAGGAGCAGATAGCAAAGGCAAGAGCCACTGCAGGGCTGTTCTTAGTTTAAAAAAAAGGGACGGGCAGCCAATTTATAAGTACAATCTTTGATGTTTATAAACAGGAGATAATGGCTGCTGTACTATATGGAGCATAGCTTTGGGGATATGGTAACCTAACTGAGCTGCAAGTGGTACAAAATACGTTCCCGAGGTCCCTGTTGAAGTTGGGCTCAGGCACCCACTAACAGATGTATATTTGGAGAACTAGGCATTACCACTATTACTGATACGGCTGCAGTTAGACCTGTGCTTTAATGTACATGGTTAAACTGGAATTATTTCCAGCGATTTATCTAAAATCTATATTAGAGATATCAAACTAAAGTGGTGTGGGAGTAAGTAATTGGCTGTCATATATTAAGAAATCTTTGGTAGCCCTGCAGCTAGTTCATCTTAGGAATAATCCCTCCTTAGTTGGTGCAGATACTTTAGAAATTGATAGGAATGATAGTGCTGCCTTAAACAAGAAGGAAAAAGGTCTAGATTTAGAGTAGGTAGGTTGCCTGTCTCAGGCTACCTCCAATATAAATTTGAACCAGTTTTTGTGAAATACTTGGACTTAATCTATTCTGAAATGAAGTGCATTATATATATTAGGTTCATGATGGGGACATCCCCAACTAGAGAATATTTAGTAGGATGATGGAGACCTCAAGAAGGAACTGAATAGTTTAATTTTACGATTGGCTAGGAAAAAAGACAGGTTTTATTAGAAAGCCCTCACCCACCAACCTAGTTGGTGGCATGCTTCATCATCGGGCCCACCACAGTGGCACCTAACGTGCCGGGCGCCGCAGAAGGATTACAGGTCCAAGGAGGAACCAGATCGACAGTTTCGGTCTTTTTCTCTGCCAGGCGACCCAAGGAGGCTTTGAACAGATAAATACTGTCAAAGCGAGAGGGAATCCCCTTCTCACCCATATAGCACCTTAGCGCGTGCTACACATAAAATACTAAAAACACTCACTGTAAATTATTTTTATAAACCCACACATACTCACTTGGTCCTGAGGAAAGCCTGTTTCAAATTAAGAAAGGCCAGGCTGAAACATGTAGACCACACAGGACACTGGAGGTCATAATCCATACTCCACCGTGTCCGTTTGCCTTTTTAACGTGCCAACAGATACCCAGTTTCATTAAAATAGTTTTTACCCTCGGGTGCTGGGACTTTTGTATGGCTTTTTAATCTTCACCTTCATACTCACCACATTGCACACTCAGTAATTATACCAGCTCCGCAGTAATCTGGCGTCGAAGCACACCCGGGGCACGTTAGGTGCCACTGTGGTGGGCCCGATGATGAAGCATGCCACCAACTAGGTTGGTGGGTGAGGGCTTTCTAATAAAACCTACTGGTTTTCCTTGACATACGTACTCCATTGAGTCTTACCTGCATAAACCTAGCTAGTCTTTCTTGATTTTTGATATATAAAAGCGGGGATTCAGACTAGCTTACCTAGTCCTCCCTCTCTCCTTTGATTTAGTGATAGGAAAAAAGACAATCATGCATCCTCTGCTATGTTGCTCAAAGACTGATAAACCTTGCCGATGATGTCTGTTGCCATTATTCATGTTCTACGGTATTAATTCACCTGCCAATGCTTTATCAGGCTATTATAGATCAGACGACAGAGCAATCTTTTGCTCTGTGGCCTCATATATCTTGTCAGCCTGGCCACATGTTAAATAAGAAACAAATCATTGTAAACTAGATTAAATGTTTTGCATATTTTAATTGTACTCTCATTAAGCTTTTAATTGATGTAAATTGAACTACTGTGTTTATGAACGTGATGGTTGTACCTTACTATCTTAAATTATATATTGTAACGCTACTGCTGATGACAATAAATAAATAATGACTGTTCCACATGGTGTTATATTTGGCCTAGTTTGGCGAGATAACTGCAAGTTTCCCCTGATGAAAGGCAGACTGTGTGATATAATTTATAAGCAAGGCCTGGTTGTCCTGTGTGTTCAGTTAGTGCCTGTGTCCTTTGGCCAATGTTCTAGTTTGGGAATTGAGGGACTTTTTTGAAATGACTAGAGGAGAGAAGGCCTCTAAGGAGGTGGGTGCTTCTGATAAAAAAAAAGAAGAAAAAGAAGTCAAAATGCAAAAATAACACAGAGGAAAATAGAACATCCAGTACCAATCCATTAATCCAAAGAAAACCACCCAGAACTTCAAATATCCATACTAATATAATAAAGAGAGAGCCCAAACCTTTGAGGCGGGTAATCTCAGGAACCACAGCACCAATCACAACACCCAATACAGCGTTGGAAAGGGCAGTTGCAGCAGAAGGACATAGGCTATGCAGACGCCCACCATATACATTTAAAAGGTAAAAAAACAAAAACGTGCCAACAAAGTAGTCCCTTGTGGGCGTGTCTGCATTGTGCTGTGGGCGTGTGCTGGGGGCGTGACAAACGATGGGGGCGTGTGGTACGATCCGCCCTTCATGCCATGTCTCAAATTGTGTGCTAATCCCACCCTGCTACCTTTAAATACCCCTGCACCCCATAATCATAACCCACCCTTACTCCTTAAAATACCCCAACACCCTTAAACACTAACCCATCTTAACCCTATAAATATACCGTGTACCCCATACCTATCCTTAAACCCTAAAAATACCCGGGTACCCCAAAACCCAAACCTAGCCCTGAACCCTATAAATACCCGTGTACCTCAAAATCCAAACCTACTCCTGAACCCTAAAAATACCCCTGTACACCAAAACCCAAACCTAGCCCTGAACCCTAAAAATACCACTGTACCCCAAAACCCAAACCTACCCCCTGAACCCTAAAATAACCCTGTACCCCAAAATCCAAACCTAGCCCTGATCCCTTAAAATACCCCTGTACCCCAAAACCCAAACCTACCCCTGAACCCTAAAAGTACCCCTGTACCCCAAAACCAAAACCTAGCCCTGAACTCTAAAAATAACCCTGTACCCCAAAACCCAAACCTACCCCTGAACCCTAAAATACCCCTGTACCCCAAAACCCAAACCTAGCCCTGAACCCTAAAAATACCCCTGTACCCCAAAACCCAAGCCTAGCCCTGAACCCTTTAAATACCCCTGTGCCCCAAAACCCAAACCTACACCTGAACCCTAAAAATACCCCTATACCCCAAAACCCAAACCGAGCCCTGAACCCTAAAAATACCCCTGTACCCCAAATCCCATACCTATCCATAAACCCTAAAACTACCCCTGTACCCCATAACCCAAAACTATATCTGAACCCTTAAAATACCCAAACACCCCAAAACATATACCTCAGTACCCCAAAACATATACCCCTATACCCATACTTACCTTATCCAAACATTTTTTAAAAACTAGCTTTTACCATTCATGCATTTACAACGAATTTAGTTGTAAATGTATGCGTGGTAAAAGCATATAAAATGTAATGCCATGCGTTATAATGGCATTGCAGAGTCATGTTACTTTCGTAATGAAAGTATGCGGAGTGATGGTATGCGGAAAGAAAGTTGCGGAATAATGGGTGTTTACCCTCCCCCGGTAAGTACATTGGTGGCACGGAGGCCCACATCTCCAGCAACATACTCATATTTCTTCACCACCCATTTGAAAAATGCACAGGTCTCTCTCATTGATGGCCAGCACCGACATACACTTTTAGACACACCTCCCGCCACAAGTTTTAGAATTGCGAACTTTAGAGCTGGGGAGCTACGTTCGAATCTTGGCATCAGCTCAAAATCCTTTGATTCCAGGCAAATTGCTTTGTCTCCCCGTGCCTACCACAAATTAATGTGTTCTTCTGTAATGTAAATTGTGCTCATGCCATGTTGTCGAGTTCGCCCTATATAATATTGCAAGGAAAAATAAAGCAGGGAAACTCGAGTTCACACACTACTGAACGTGCACTCTTCAGTGCATCAGCAGTGCACTGTGAATCGGAACGTTTCACAGGCCTGTCACAGATAAGAAATGCTATCAAAACGAATCCTACAAAACAATATACTACTGGCCGGCAGCAATTCATTCCTGGACAACGTCGGGACGGGCTGCTAGTTAGAAATAAATGTATTAACTCTACAGAAAAAACGAAAAATCAAGGAAAAAGTACAAAAAGTAATTTTGGAGAAAAAAATAACAATTATTTTTCTTTGAAGAAAACACAACTGATCCAAGTTAAAAACAAATTCAGACGTCTGAAAATAAAAACCTGTACTGGACAAAACATATAAATACACCCAGAATACCTATACAGATTTATGCTGTGCATGCTGTCTCGATTATTCATATCGTGGACACACCAATTAGTAATCTCATGCTATAATTTGAGTACCCAGTGCTTAATTTGAGTCTTTGGTTGCCAGTGGGGGGCACATGCACTCATTTCTGAGGACCAACACTTACTTTACTGAGCTCAAGAGAGGGAAAACACACAGATCAGAAAGACGGATGGCGAGAAAAATGGCGAAAACTTCAAAAACAAAGAAAGCATGAACTTGTAGGACAGAACAATTGGCAGAAAGTGTCTGGAAGTGGATTAAAGACTGCCAGCCTTAGAATTCGGCATGTTTTATTGCACCGGCCGCCGGCTTCTGAGCAGAGCTTAAGGCATTGCTACTCTTTCTATCACAAATTAAGCACTGTGAGGGGAGGGATTTTCTACTTCGGTTGCTACGCAAAGAGTTTCTACTTCACTTTGCTAGACAGAGGAAATTATGATGATCAGTCTCCTCTTCCTCTTTTTCACCATCCAACATCAGCATCACCACCAGTCCTGTCATGTTGGATTGTTTTGTAAGTCAGGTGAGTGATGTGGATAACTCTGTAGGGTCATCTGCATAACTCAAGCCAGTATGGTAATTCATCTCACTGGATGTGTCCAGCACTGGAAGGACCTAGTCCGCTTATCTTAAAAGTCTATGTGATTCACAGACTCACCAACTCAGCCTCTCTGTCCAAACTGGAGTCCAGGTAAGTGCTCTATCAAGTAGTCAGTTACTGAGTCACAAGGAGCTTATCTTAATTCTTATGATTTAAAAAACACATATCTCAGTCATAGGTTTAGTTGCAAAACATGAAATGCAGATACATATAGCAATGTCATTTATTATTTAAATCAATTGCAGCAATAAGATATTATAATGATAACGTACAGCCAAGATACAGCCTGAGTCATTTGCAGGCAATGGCAGGCAGCCATCAAATTGACAAAATTGTCCCACTGACCTCTCAACAAGACTGCTGGTGCTTTTGATCACCTGGTCATCTATTCTGTAGCTGATTTCTCGCTGTAATGTCATTTAGTAATAACCAAGCTCATCAGGAAGGAATTTAGCAACAATAAACTAACAAATCCTAGTCCGCAACCTCGTTGACTCAGTCAGGTACTTAGTTAGGGTAGATTCTTGAGAATATATCTGTATCTCCGCCAGGCTGGTCTCTAAATGTTTGTTGACAGTGTTCATGAAGTGACGGCTTTGAATTAAGTGCCAAAACACAGACCACTATATCATATATGACATACTATGATTTTTCTCCCACCTTGCTCTTGCATGATTTATGGGATCTCTTAAAGGACAGCTTAGCACACATGCCAGGTGGGTGTAACCTCATTCTCTAGTGGTTCTTGCTTGGAGGCAAAGAACTGGCATGCTAACAGAATATTTAAACTCCTCCTTGATTACTCTTTCAGACCTCCAAAAAGGATTGTCTTATAACTCATAACTAATTATAGGCCTTTGTAATGAAAGAAGTGCACAATATCAGGTTACTCCACAGTAGTCCCTTTCAGTAGTCATGATGGCTGATAGTTAGCTAGGCCATCTATCTAAGACCATTTCCTGAGGGAACTCTGCATTGATGAAAAAAACAAGGCCTTGCCACTTCAAATGTATCGACTGTGCTGGTGGCCTCTGGAAAAGGTTGCCTTGTGGTATGATCTACAACTAGCAGACTAAACATTTTCAATGAGGAGATCTTAGCCCAAGGGACAAGCAAGTGTCCAGCCCTGTCCTCCCAAAAGGAGTGCACACTGCTCACATTGGTATGAGGGGATGCATTGTCTGATCTCATGACTACACTGGCTCAGCATGGCACGCAAAACCAAGAACACTATTGCATCTTACTTCTTTATGGGTGGGGGTGGGTTGAAGGTCGTGCAGCTTCTCCATTCCTTACATTCCACCAGTACAGATTAAACAACAATTAAGACTTAAAAGGGGCTTTACCCTGTGGGGCTGCAGGCAAATTATAGCTGTCGTGCAGGGCCAGGAATGATTCCACGTGCTTCATTTGAGGATGACCATCCACTCTTTCTCGTTTCCCCTCTGCTGGAAGTCCTAGAACTAGTCTTCCGAAATCAGGGAAAACTAAATGACATGGATGAGTGGTGGTCAATACAATCTCCCCTCTCTAACTTAAGAGACAGAAGGAAAATACCAATCATCAATCAGTATTTGTAAAGTGCACTAATCAACAGGGGGGTATCCATGCGCAGCATGGGGGAAGAGCTATTTGAAAATCCAGGTCTTGAGGCTGCTCTGAATTCAGCAAGGCAGGAGGAGGTTTGGAGGCGGAGGTTGTTCCAGGCTTTGGCAGCGAGGTGGGAGAAGTCGCTTCCTCTGGCTCGAGTACAATGGATTCAGAGGACGATTGCGAGGGCCAGTGAGGCAGACTGCAGTTGTCTGATGGGGTGGTGAAAGGTCGGGCAGCTGTTGAGGTATTCGGGTCCCTTGTTGTGGAGAGCTTTGTAGGCTGCTTGGTGTCCCATCCATGTTGTGCAGGACATCTAGTAGCAGGGATGGGTAAAGTTAGCAATGCCAAACTCTGTCAAATTTGCTGAAACTTTTGCGAAGTGCCAAATTCTTTGGCTTTGCCCTGATATTTGGGTGCAATAAAATTACCTCTCCTACTTCTAGTCCCAGTAATTAGGGCTAATTAGCCAGTTGTCGATTATGGTAACACCAAGCTAGCCAAGCAGGTGAATATTGTGAGCCATAGACATTAAGAAATCACTGTAACCCTGAGACACTACTAATTGCTTAGTGGTACGCTCAGTGTCACATTAGCCTCATAGTAGAAAACACAATTCTTCCAATTCGTGTTGAATACATTTTGGTGTTCTGCTCAAAAGTCTTCAAGGGCACCTTCTCTGACTTGCAGAAGTCTTCCTCTGTACGATATGTGGCAGCCTCCACTTCTGGTAGCTCAAGCAGGCCATCCGGTGCAGTATATTAACCATCTTCTGTACCAGATGCCTCCCCTTCAAAAGCAGACACATTGTTATCCATTGAGATCTCTGTTCAAGGCTTACCCTGCCTCAGTCCTTCTTCTTTTCTGAAGTCCCTTTCCCTCCTAAAATGATCATAACCCCGCGAATCTATCAAAGGTTCTAGAGGCTTTTTTAAGGGGCTAGTGGTCCCTGGTTTCCCCTGAATGATTGTCAAGCTTTAGTAATCACAGCTGCCTTTCAGAAAAAAAGACCATTGCTTTGCATACAATACACTTCTATCGTCATGGCACCTCATGATATCACAAGACTGTCCCGGCATTTACATGGTCTGGGTAAACCAGCTTTACCGTCACTATGATCTGCAAAGTTTCTGTTCACACCGACAGCTCTTTTAGCAAACTCCCTAGGGTCCACTAAATGCAGGAGCAGGAAACCAACAGAATTACTCATGATATGCTTCTTTCATTCAATTTGTACAAAATATCACAGGTCTTAACATTGCTTGCCTTAATCTATGCTTTAGGTGACTTTAATTCATTGTCCAACTAAGTTTTTCAAATCTGTTTCAACAGGTTGGCATTCTCCATAAATCTTCTTGAGTATGTTTTCTAGTGATCTGAACTTTCTCATCAATCTCTTTTACACACTGATTCTTGTAACAACCCTATCACAACACCCCCTTAATGCTCTAGCTCAGTATGTTAAATGGTGCAAAGGCATGCAAAAGCTTCCATCCAATTCTCAGTGTTCTCACCAATGGAAAGTAAGGTATTGGTTTGTATGTGTTGGCAGCTCAGCTCACAAGGATGTTGCTACTGCCTGGAAATCAGGACAGTGAGGTCCTCAGAGCTCCTTTGATTTATCTGGATTGCTTTCTCTGCATGAGCACTTAAAACGCCATTTCTTCCCTTTGGGTCTCCTGCTCTCGGTCAGGTACGTGGGACATCTGGTAGTAAAGCTTCTGGTGCCAGAGGTACATTGGCTAATTGAGGCTCTGAGCATCCACCTGTCCTGGAAGTTCATCTATTTCACATTCATCTTTAGGCTCATTCACAGTACTCTCATCTCCAAGGGAGCCTGTTAAACTTTTTCCGAGGTTTTTAATGATTCTTCTGTATCATGCTTCTTTTCTGAATACCCAGGAAAATGATTCCTTTCTTAACAGCTCTCATATCAGAGACATTCATGCAATTCATTACAAATTTTGTGAAAAGTAATATAATGACCGTTAGTTAGTAAGGGACTTTATGTCTTTACTCCTAAGGCGAGTCCTAATCATTGCTTAAATTGAAGTGTCAACAAAAGAAAACAGATTTTACTGAGAGTAATCCTGGCTTCCCTCAGGGAGCTTGGTCTGAATCAAAGCAACTCCAGAGAATTGTGTGAAGTGATGTGTGTTACACCAGTACTGTTAAAGGGAAACAGATCTTAACCACCAAATGAAGTTTAGTTATAATATTTAGATGCACATTTATTAATACAGGAATAAATTGCATAAATGAAGAAAAATTAATAAAAGAACATGGCTAGCCTTTGGAAGCATAAAAAACGTGTCCAAAAGCCACAGTCAACAGAGTTTGTTATCAAATATGGCAACTAAAGGAAAGCAATACACCATGAATATTCACAAGAGAGACTTTGTCATTACAGAGGTCTGAGGAGCAGAGGAGAAGTCAGTTACTTTGGATGGCACACTTTTTACTGTGTGGTAATGTTACAAACGTTCTAATGTTGTTCTCCACAGGACTGGTTACACTGAGCTTTGGAAAACAGTTGTACGCTCTCTCTCACAAAATGCACAAACATACTGTATTTCCATTAAGTAACTAAGATTTCTCTATCTGGTCATCATCTCCCTTTGATAAAAGACCACTTTACTATCACAAACGTTATCACAATACTTAATAAAAATCTAATGATCCAGTCACAGGTCAGAATAAAGGGAAATGTCTGTGTAAAATATCCACTAAAAAGTTTGGTAACAGGAGAACTATATAAAAATGTAGTCCCAGTCTAGGTTTCCTCAAAGCTCTATGTTAGCAGTACAAAAAAAGCCAACCGACCCGAGAGCATACAAAGTAAAAGTTAATTGAGTCTTGTAAGTAGCGTGAGCAGGGCACAAGTCCTAAAAGAAGAAGTGGGGGGATGCTGACGTCACAACAGGAAGTGACGTCATGAAAGGTGGCTTGCATCATCAGACTCATTGCCTCCCCTCGCTCACCCTTTAGCAAATGGAGCCACACATTCACTCTTTAACCTCCTCGGGGCGATATCTCGCCCCAGAGAGGCCAAAGAGTGAATGTGTGGCTCCATTTGCTCCAGTTATCGAGCTCCCAGTAAAATAAGTGGGGGGACGCCGTCCACTTCCATGGTACCCCTACTCGAGCCCTGAGCGTGAGCATACATATGCGTGGGAACCCGGAAGATGGTGGACATCTTGACAATGCCTCTATAAAAGTGGTCAAGTCCGCGTATTTACTTTCTTATCAAATTGAGTTTCCTTCGTTGTTTGGAGAAGTGTTTTCTGATTGCTAAATCATTGCGCTTTGAAGACCTAATTCTTGGATTCACCTTGTTCATTTTCGTGAAAATTTTACTGCTCATAAAACACTCTCACTGGTAGGATCAGCCCACTCAAAAAATTCTTAAATATCTATTTTTTCTTGGATCAATCATTGTTGTGGAGTCTGTGAGAGATGTGTGGTGAACACCCGGACTCATTAGCTTTAAGTTACTTGTTCTGTTTCCTATTTAGGATTCTGCCTTATGTAGGAGGTAGATGATAGAAAATGTGTGAGATTAATTTATATACTATACAGACTTCATAATCTAACAGTATGTTTTTGTTTTGGTTTAGTTACTCTTACTGTGATAAGGACAGCGAATAGTCATAGAGAGAGGTAGCCAAAAGTCATATATATATATATATATATATTCACTGAAAAAAACATAGGTTTCAGCCACGTTATAGTTACAAATTAGCATTTAAAAACCTTAGAAATTCACTGAAAAAACTATAGGTTTCACACACGTTATAGTTAGGAATTAGCATTTAAAAAACCTTAGAAATGAGTGATGTCATGAGTGATGTAATATGTGACGCCACCAGCAGTGCATTGCGGGCGCGTGAGTTTTAGTTAGCTGAAATATCTATAACGGGGGAATTTCAATGGTTCTGTATGAGTGAAATGTCCAGCTAACTATAACATGTGTGAAACCTGTTTTTTTCAGTGAATTTCTAAGGGTTTTTAAATGCTAATTCCTAACTATAACGTATGTGAAACCTATGTTTTTTTTAGTGAATTTCTAAGGTTTTTTGAATGCTAATTTTTAGCTGTAACATGGCTGAAACCTATGGTTTTTTCAGTGAATTTCAAAGGTTTTGTAAATGCTAATTTTTAAATGTATTTACTGTTATTTTTTATACTGATTTACTACATTATTTTAAATGATTTATTTTTAGATATTTTATTTTTAAATTACATTACACTTTTTTAATATAAACTGAAAGAAAATGTTTTTAAAAATATTGAAATTGTAATATATTTTTTTATTTAATATTTTTTTAATTCATATATATTTTATATAGCAGGCAATGATATCCTATGGAAGGAAATTCAAGTTACTGGTAAGTACAGTTAAATTTACTTTTCAGGAATAGTAGTGAGCTAGATTGGGGAATTAATTCCGCTTCAATCCTGTGGTCCCCTGTGAGCCAACTAGCCCACCAGGTAACTCCAGTATGCGCCAGGCAGCTGTGTTACAGAGGGTCGCTCAAAGGGCACGCCCCCTTTTTACAACACTCTGCAACACAGCTCCATGACGCTTACTGGAGATACCTGTTGGACTAGTTCCCCCCTAGGGGACCTCTGGATTGAACAGGAATTAATTCCCCAACTTAATACGCGCCTCAGGGCATGTTTGCACTCACATCACCTCAAGCCCTGCCCCCTACCTTCACCAATGTGCTAACGCACCCTGTAGAATGTTCTAAGTTGGGGCATTAAGTCCCCTTGCATGCTGGGGTTCCCTGGGGGCCAACTAGCCCACAGGGAACCTCCAGTATGCGCCAGGAGGCTGCGTTGCAGAGATGTGTAATGAGGCCACCCCCCTTTTTACACCTCTCTGCAACGCAGCCCCCGGGCGCGTTTGCAGAGGGGGATTAATCACCCTTGCATACGGGGGTCCATGGGGGCCAACTAGCCCACCAGGAACCTCTAGTATGCGCCAGGGGGCTGCATTGCAGAGAGGTATAACTAAGCCACCCTCCCTTTTACACCTCTCTGCAACGCAGCCCCCTGGCGCATTTGCAGATGGGGAACCAATTCCCATGGAATACTGTGGGTCCATGGGGGCCAACTAGCCCACCTGGAACCTACAGTATGTGCCAGGGGGCTGCATTGCTTTGCCCCAGGAGGTGGTGGTCCCCGGGGCAGTATGGGGGGATTGGGCCCCCCCACACTTCTTTTTCATTATGCCCCCAGGATTTGGCCTCCCTGGGGGGTAATTTGAAAAAAAGCAGAACGGGTTTTTAAAAGAAAATTTGGGGCCTTGGGGGTCCTTGTGGGACCACCTGAGCAGGCCTAGGGGTCAAGCTGTTTCTACCCTGCCCCCTTTTTGCGTTCTACACATTTGTTTTTCTGCTTTCTTGTGCCTTGGTCTACTGAGCACAAGATGTCTGCCAACACCTCCTGGTTTGGAGTGTTCACAGTCAATGAGCATGCAGATCATACTCGGAAAGGTACGCGTACCGTACTCGTTCGGTACTCGTACCCTGCGATTTTTGTCCCCCAAAAAATTCGGGGGGGCCTTGAGGGTCCTTGTGGGACCCCCTGAGCAGGCCTAGGGGGTCAGGGTGTTTCCACCCTGCCCCCCTTTTGCGTTCTACACGTTTATTTTTCTGCTTTCTTGTGGCTCGGTCTACCGAGCACAAGATGGCTGCCAACACTTCCTGGTTTGGAGTGTTCACAGCCAATGAGCATGCAGCTCGTACTCGGAAAGGTACGCGTACGGTACTCCTACGGTACTCGTACCCCGTGATTTTTGTCCCAAAAATAAATTGGGGGGACCCCCTGAGCAGGCCTAGGGTGTCAGGGTGTTTCTACCCTGCCCCCTTTTTGCATTCTACACGTTTATTTTTCTGCATTCTTGTGCCTCAGTCTACAGAGGCACCAGATGGCTGCCAACACTTTCTGGTTTTGAGTGTTGACAGACAGTTGACAGCCAATTAGCATTCATCTCGTGCTCAGAAAGGTACAGAGTACAGTAAGCTTACAGTAAGCTTACCGTACTCATAGGGTACTCGTACGGTACTCGTAACCCGGGATTTTTGTCCAAAAAAAAATTGGGGCGGGTCCTTGGGGGTCCTTGTGGGACCCCCTGAGCAGGCCTAGGGGGTCAGGGTGTGTCTACCCTGCCCCCTTTGAGTGTTTTGCGCGGCTGTTTTTAGCTTTCTTGTGCCTCGGTTCTACCGAGGTACAATATGGCTGCCAACAATTCCTGGTTTGGAGTGTTGACAGACAGTTGACATCCAATCAGCATGCAGCTTGTGCTCGGGAAGGTACAGAGTACAGTAAGCTTACCGTGACACCTCCAATATATACTTATGATTTTCTCAGGAACTACTGAACGGATTTACACCAATTAACATAAAGTACATCTGCGAACAGAACGCTATCTTTTTGCCAAGTTTGGTGTAATTCCGTTCAGCCGTTCGGGCTGTAGCCCCGGCTAAAGGTACTATGGAAAATTGCATGGGGAAAACACATTTTGGGACACCCCTTCTTTCTCGGCCCCCGCTTCACGAATCACCCCCAAACTTTCAGGGAAGGAGCGGAGCAGGCCATTTTCTTGGAGAAATTCGCGAAGATTCGTCCACCGGTGCCAAAGTTATTCCAAATAGAATGTTGCGGATTTCCTATGGAAACTAGGTTTTAACTATAACTACCTACTACTGTAACTACCTACCTAATATATATATATATATATATATATATATATATATATATATATATATATATATGAAAAAAGGGTTCCTCCCCAGCTTCGCTCTGCGCTCGCAGACACCGCCTCCACGCCAGCAGAAATGAGGACCGGACCATCAGAGTCAGCAAAAGGTGTTTTTATTATCCTTCAACAGAACCAGCGACGCGTTTCGAGCTGAAAGCCCTTGTTCACGCTGCAACATGTTTAAAATAATAATGCTTTTTTATACTTGTAGTGATGCTAACACCACCCCCTAGTGGTGTTCACCAAAATCACGTGATTAACAATGAATAGTGAAGAAATACTATCACTGGTAACATATCTTGTTTGCTGATAATGCAACATGAAAATGCAGTTACTGGTTAAATCCAGGTAATAACACAAATTGAACATGAATCAGATTAAAAAATAACAGATCTAATATCACTCAATGTAAACATTTCCTTATATTGCAAAATTAAGTTTCAACCGGCCAATATGATCCTAGTCTGTGCAAATATATATATCTTATAGCAGCGAAAGTTAAAGTGCAATAAGTGTATAAAAAAGTGCATAAGTGAAAGAGTTACAAAAAAGTGCAAAGATGCTGGAATAAGCCATTTTACCATTAGAACAGAGATACTCAATAACTAAGTCTACCTACATATTATATTGGATGTTTAGGCAGATTGTATTATTCTATTCAAAGCTCTCTAAAAAATTACAATTGGTAAAAAACTGTATCAAAAAAGTTAAAATTGAAAATATGTATAAATAATACCATATTTCATATATATACACACATAAACATCGTTATATCACAAGAAACCAAATATATTACAAAACCTATACTGAAAACAAAAAAACTATCATAAACTATTTTCATATCCCTTATGTATACACAGCCATATATACATACACATATCTCTATATACACACATGATTATATCTACAACTATATACACCTTCTACCTTAATATATATATATTACCTACTGGCGGTCGCCAGTAGGTAGTTATAGTTTGGATTTTTTTCAATGTTAAATCTCAAAATTCTATTTGGAATAACTTTGGCGCCGGTTGACGAATCTGACTGAAACGTTCCTCAAAATGGTCTCGCGGCATTCCGGTCGTTCCCTGAAAGTTTGGGGGGGATTCGTCAAGCGGGGGCCAAGATAAAAGGGGGGTCCCAAAACGCATTTTCCCCATGTTAATTTCCATAGGGCGGTCGAATTCACTTTTAGCCCGAATGGCTGAATGGATTTCCACCAAATTTGGCAAAATTGTAGGGACTGGTAGCCCGATGTGCCTTTGCTATGTCTCAAGATATGTGCTCCAGTGGATTTTGAGTAATTTAGGTTCAAAAAAATATATATATCTACGGAAGCGCCCTGGTAGGCGCCCCGGGGAGCGCTCCCGGCACGCCACGCGAGGTGCGCACGGAAAGCTGATTGGCTCTCGGGTGTCTGTAAACATTCAAAACAGTCCGGAGCGGCCGCCATCTTGTGTCTCGGTAAAATTGAGACACAAGAGGTGGCTAAAACAAAGGGGGAAATGACCATAAGGCGTCAGGGATAGACCCCCTCTGACCCCCTAGGTTTGATGTGGGGGCTATAAAAGGGCCCTGCGGGGCATTTAAAATATTTTTTTTTTTTTCGTTTTGCGCGGGGGAGCGCCCGGTACGCGCACCGGGGAGCGGACCGGGGAGCGTACTATGAGGAAAAAAGAATGACAGAGTTTTTAAAAAATGAAGCCTTTTTTTAGAAATTGGAGGTAGTTCTAAAAAGAACTTTTTTTTTCTTCTTTTTGTTGTTTTATTTTTTTGTGTGTTTTTTGAACATTTTGTACTTTTTTTGGCTTTTCAAAACAGTTTTATATTTTTTTTGTATTTTTTTAGGGGGAGAAACAAAAAAAAGGGAATTGAAACTGGCTCAACTGGAGCAAAAAAACAAAAAAAACCCAAAATTACTTCTTTTTGGGGCACTTGTGATTGTCACCTGCAAGGACGATGAGCTTTACGCTCTTTTCACCATAGGCGATAAGCTTGCCACATGCAGTACCAGTGATTTTAAAATCAGCAAATCGTGGCTGAATACAAGGCATCATCTCTGATGTTTCTGGTCCCGATGAAGTGGGTTCGTTTCTTTGGGAGGTGGTCCTTGAAGACTGGGGGAGGTTACTGGCCAGTTCCCTGAGCTCTGCACGAGAATAGTTGTTAGGGTGCTTACGGGTCATATGTCGAATCATGGTATTGTTACCAAAGGAATATTTTTTGTTTGGGTTGCCCCTTGAGAGTTCTTCCTTACAGATTAGGCAAGTTACCTTGGCCGCATTCACTTGTTTCTTGCCCTCTGGGAGTGAAAAAAACTCCCATACAATGTGTGACTTGGGCTTGTATGGGGTATTTTGTTCAGCCTCCTCCTCTTCCTCTTCCTCCTCCTCCTCTTGTTGACCACCAATGTAATCTTGAGCTGGTCCTCTTGGTTGTTGTGGTGGTGGGGCAGATGCACCAGCTGCTGCTGCTACTAAAGCCATTATAAAGATCAAAAAGGTACAGAGAGGTACAAACAGGTCTTCCTAAGTCAAAGGACAAAGTCAGAATAAGGAAAAAAGGTGGGGTCTTTCATCATTTGGAAAAAAAAAACTGTCCTGAACCAATGAGAAGTGTTATTTTCAGGTCACAAGGCCAGAGGCTTCATCATTATGAAACCAAAACTGTTATGAACCAATGAAAAGTGTTATTTTCAGGTCACATGACCCGACGCGCTTACGACGCGCCCCCGGGTTCGCCCAGGGGCGCGCCCCGGGTCGCGTCGCGTAAGCGCGTCGGATGTTTACGTTGCGCGATCGTTTTCGTTCGAGTACTTCCGGGTGCGCTTACGCTGTGCGTATCACCCGGACGCGGCTACGCGATACGTCACGATCATGTTTTCGTTCGCGATATTGGCGATTACGGGACGCTCCCCGGAGCGCGCCCCGGGGCGCTTTATAGAAGTACGCTTTTCGGGGCGCTCCCCGGGGCGCGCACCGGGAGCGCTCCACAAATAAAAAAAATAAAATAAAAAAAGGGAAAAATTTTAGGGACTGGTAGCCCTATTCTTAAGTGGTTTTTACGAAAATTAACTTTGAAAAAATATGTATTGTGCTACATTGGGCTATATATATGTTAGAGCCAAAATGTAGCCCAATGTAGCCCCATGTAGCCCAAAGATGGCCACCAGAGACAAAAAAAAAATATAGCTCAATTATAGCCCAACTGTAGCCCAATGACAGAATGTACCAGAGTGTTCTAAACAACTAGAGCGCTAACAGTCTTACTTATAAAGTGAGACTTATAGTTAGGAATTAGCATTAAAAAAAAACTATGAAATTCACTAAAAAAAACATAGGTTTCAGACCAGTTATAGTTAGGAATTAGCATTTAAAAACCTATTAAATTCACTGAAAAAACCATAGGTTTCACACCAGTTATAGTTAGGAATTAGCATTTAAAAAACCTATTAAATTCACTAAAAAAAACATAGGTTTCACATCAGTTATAGTTAGCTGGAAATTTTACTGACATAAAACCATTGAAATTCCACGTTATAGTTAGTTGGACTCACTATAACTTGCGCGTGTAATGCACTGCTGATGACGTCACATATTACATCACTCATGACATGATCAGTGACATCACTCATGACATCACTCATGACATCATCCTTGTGACAGAGTGACAGACCTCCTTTCACTGTAATGTACCCATGAAACACATATTGAAAAATATAAATTAAATTTTTTTTAAAAATGGATATACCCATACCAGTTACAACAACCAATTCAATAATTCCACCATCTATATACACATTCACTCATTCACCAACAGTTCTATATAGTCACTCACACATATATACACTCATCATATGTAGTTATACACCTATACATCCTGTTACACACCGACAGTCATCCAAAAGTTACTCACACACATACTCACACATGCAAATAAACTATTGAACATCCATTTATTTGCATATACAGCTATACACACACTACCACCTTACTTCTAAGGAAACTTACACATACTTACTCTCTTAAACAATCACTTATAGAAACACATACTTATTTAAACAAGAACTCTTTCAATCTCTCACTCTCACATATACTCACTCATATACATCAATACTCACATATACTAGATTAAAACATATGTAGTTACTGATAAAGACACTAATGAGACAGTCATTCACTCACTAACACACGCATATACACAATCCTCCACCCATACAGTCCTGCACATATGCCGTCTTCAAAACACATACAAACAGTGAGTCAGTCATTGATGCATCTATGTGCTAAGTAACACTCCCACCAAACCATACAGATACTCATACTGATACTAAAAAAAATCTAATAACCCATATACACACACATGTAGCTACTCACCAACCTATGCAGCCATTTATACACAAAGTGAAACACTGATACATATATTTAAATATTTAAACATTACTCGTTAATATATGTATTCACTAAGATACACTTAATAAGCCAGTTAACCAATCATTTTTTTAAAAAAAAAACATCCATTTACACACTTATTTAAACATTTATTCTTCCATCGACCTTTACATATACATATATAAAACATATTTATTTTTCAGAAAGACACACATTCACTGGATGGTGTCATCAGTGATGTCATGTGTGATGTCACTGACCATGTCATGAGTGATGTAATATGTGACGTCATCAGCAGTGCATTACACGCGCAAGTTATAGTGAGTCCAACTAACTATAACGTGGAATTTCAATGGTTTTATGTCAGTAAAATTTCCAGCTAACTATAACTGATGTGAAACCTATGGTTTTTTTAGTGAATTTAATAGGTCTTTTAAATGCTAATTCCTAACTATAACTGGTGTGAAACCTATGGTTTTTTCAGTGAATATATATATATATATATATATATATATATTACCGACCAAAGTATATTCCGAGCGTCGCAAGTTCTGCTGGCACAGATACACAAAGCACGGACCAATTTCACGATATTAAATCTTTTATTCGCCTGTCGGTTTCAGGACGTTTCGGCACCCCTGTGCCTTGCTTACATGACAGCGAGAAAGAGTGAGGGTGAATTATTTAAAGTGCAAGTGCTCAATTTTGATTGGCTAAAACACAAATAGACATGGTAAATGCATTTTAAAGGGGACATTATTTGTATAATACACAGGCATATATAACAGCACACACTTTGATTGTATCCATGTGGCGATATATCCAAAAGAGTAAAAAATATCCAATATAAAATATATAATATATACAATTGAACATCATGATTGAATATCGTGGAATTATTAAGTGCAAACTAGGATGAATTATCACAGTTAAATACATAGTATTGAAGTACCAAAGTGCAAATATTTCATATATTTACACTAGGACAGAATCAAACAGCCCTTATACCTATGATAGTACGAACCATCCCCTCTAAACAATTATATGCACACAACGCCCTCCCCCAATCTGTACACCATGCTATTGATCTTTTTAGTCCACATGTGCTATTTCATCTTGTTACTGACAACCTTCCAGAATATTAACTCCTCATAATTAATTCTGTTTTTTCCACATCTAATAAAATAAGTGACTAGTGCTGAGATAAAAACATTTTTTCAATTTCTTATTTTTCTTTCTTCGTTTCTGTTTCTTATTACTAATCAATACTGCTGATGCAATTGCAGACAATTTTTTACACAAATCTAAATTTAAATTTAAATTTAACTGAGCCCAGTTAAAAAAATGTGTATATATATGTTTGTAACTCAATAATTCTAACAAGACATCTGATCAATATTCACTTCATCAAATGTTGTCATACATACGAAAACATGACCACAAGCATCATAATATTCCTGCGAGACATGCAATGCATGATCCACGGAGCCCACTTGTTGCAAAGTCACTAATAGTTCATATTTTTCCATAGTTTCATTTTTGATTTTTGGCTATTGACAGAGTATGTATCTGGGATAAGTTCACAATTCATATTAGTTGTTACTTCCAGAGCTGTAAACGTATATTGAGGTCCACAGAGGGCCCTGTTGAATTAAAATCACGATATATATATATATATTGGTGCAGAGTGTCACGAAGGTCAGCTGCCTCCGTCTCCAGACCGCCTCCATGTAAGCCGGAAGCCGTCCTCAGCTGAGACCTGTTTGCTCCGTGGTGGAATTTGGCGGCTTCCCCCTGCATTCGACCGTGAAAATCTACTGAAACCGGCAGAGGTTTGGATTCCATCAGGTCGGAGGACTCGTGAAGAAAACAACAAAAGTGCCGGTGAGTGATTGATTCGAAAGTGGCAGGAAGGGAGAGGCAGCACCAGGCAAGACGAGAAACAAAATCGACTGTGTTCGTTTGGGTGATAATTGTTCCAAACTACAGCCAGCTATGTCAGCGGAGGTTGAGAGAAAGCGAGAACTGGCATCGGAAGGAATTTTTGACAGCAAGAACAAAGCTGTGCATGGCGTAATTCAAACACCGCCAGATGAATCCGCAAAAGATAAAGAAGTACTGTTGAAGAATTTGGACATTAAATCCAAATTAGAGGTAACAAAATGGTGGGAGAACAAGTCCTTATCGAAGTATGCAGAAGTGGGTCAGTGCCGTGAGGCCATCGAATCTTATTGGCCCCCAGCTTCAATAACCCAAACCCTGAAATGCTCCGTGAATGGGGAGAGAGCAACCTTGGCGCATCAATGAATCTGGTCAGGATTCTGACAAAATATGCTCAGATAGACCGCCAAAAGATACTAAAGGAACTTGAAGCAATCAATGAAGAACTTGACAAAATATCCCATAAGGTATTACATTACATTACAAAAACAAAGGCTGATATCAAAGAACGTGTCAAAAAACACGAAGAAAAAATCATGGCTAGAATGGCGCATAAGTTTTCAAGGGATCTGGCTGACTATGAAAACGGCCAGATCTTCATGCTCTCCCGCAAATATGACCTAAGCAAACGCAAGCAGTATAGTCAAGATAAAGGCATCAAGGCCAGCAATAATGAAGAGCCATCAACCAGCATTAAGGATGAATCCTCAAATGCGGACACACTATCCCTCACAAGTAGTTCAAGTGGCAGCACAGAGTTCATCAGTACTAAAAAGCCTATTTTGAATATGAGTGAGGAGCTGGATTTTTTAGAGGCAGAAAGGCTAAAAACATTGCGTCCGAGACATTTAAAACCGCCACAAGGAAATGCAGTAACAAGCGCAGGAGGGAACAGCAGAAAAGGCGCAAAAACTGCCACAAAGAAGAAAATATTTTGGCAAAAGAACCGACGCTAGATGATAAGACAATTGTAAATCTGTCTGATGTAGTCCTGACGAAAGCTGAACAGCAACTCTTGTCATTGGGGTTAAACTTTTGCCCTGGTGAGGACTTCAATTATGCGAGGACTCGCATAGATGTGTACTGCTTTATACGTAAGCTTAAGCTAAAGAAATACTTTGCATTAAAAAATGATAAAAACTTAGATATGGGCTCATCAAATCTTGTGGGAACATCCATTGAGGGGGAGGGAGGAACAACACCACAAGCCCTGAGAGCTTCTGATGTTGCTGGTGTTATTACTATGCATGAACTACTTGAGGAAGATGGATATATGTCAACAGAGCGGTCAGTTGACCCAGTTGACATTTCTACACAGGAAAGGCTTCGCAAAATAGATTTTGTTCAAAAGGGAGCAGGAATAAGTCCATTTAAGAAAAAATCATGCTTTCTGCCCCTAATGCCGAAAGACGCCATAGATACCTACCATGACATGATAGTAAATGATTTGAAAAAATTAAATACAAATGTCAGGAAAAACAAACAACAGTGAGGAAATTTTTTTAGGAAACTAGCATATGACAAGTTAGTCAAAAAACTGGGAGATAACTGTGAGGTGATCGTAAAAAAGTCTGATAAAGGCGTTAATTTAGTGTTATGGCCGAAAAAGGACTATATAATGGAGGCACAGAAACAGTTAAGTGATGGTACATGTTATCAAAAAAGTTCCATCAAGGAATATAAAAGAGCAAGGGAAACCTTACAAAAATCATTGATGCAATGGAGAAGGGAAGGATTACTATCCAATGATGAAAGTAAGTTTCTCTACAAGGAACATCCGGTGTTGCTCATTTTGTATCTGATCCGAAAGATCCATAAAGGGGTAACACCAGTACCGGGGAGACCAATTATCTCTGCCATTAATAGCGCTGGTGAGAATATTGGGCAGTATATAGATCACTTCCTGCAAGATCTAGTTAAGTCACTACCGAGTTATATAAGAGATACAGGACATTTCTTGACAAAGATGAATGATGTGAGTTGGACAGAGGATTCTTATCTAATAACACTGGAGATAGAATCCTTATACACAAGTATTGACCATAAGCAAGGACTAGAGGCAGTTAAATACTTCCTTTCATTACGAACAATAAAGTTTTATGGCCATAATAAAGTCATAATTGAACTAATTAGCTGGTGCCTTAACGATAATTTCTTCCTATTCAACAATACTCCATATAAACAACTTAGAGGCGTGGCCATGGGGGCCTGCTTTTCCCCCAGCTATGCGTGTTTACACGTAGGCTGGTGGGGGGAGCAGGTCCTCAGGCGCACACACCGCTAACAACAGGAAGAGAATGTCTCCACATATTACAGATATATTGACAATGTCTTTTCAATATGGCGGGGAGATCTAGCATCAGCAGTCAAATTCATTGAAGACATCAATGTTAATGATTTTAATATGAGGTTCACGTCACACATTCACCCAACTCAAATTGACTTTCTTGATGTAAGGCTTCATGTGCTAAATTCTAGACTTGAAAGTACTATGTTCAGAAAACCCACAGCAGGGAACATTACGCTCCATGCGAACAGCTCACACCCCAGACACTTGTTGGCCAATATACCTTATGGGGAAATTCTAAGATTAAAATGAATATGCAGCAATAATGAAAACTTTAAAACTTGTCAGGAAGATATGCGGACTAGACTCATCAAGAGAGGATACAGTGATCAAATCATAAATGATGCAATTGTAAAAGCCCAGGATCGTCCACGATCCAGTTTATTTGAGAAAAAACCAACAACACCGGGAAAATAGATGAAAATGATTTTATAGATAGCCCGAGATTGATCACTACATACTCAAGACAGGAACGCAAAATTAGAACTATCATACAGAAACACTGGCCAATTGAATTAACAGATACAGTTCTTCATGAACGCCTGTCGCCTTCTCCTACTATAACTTTCAGAAGGGGCAGATCGATGGGCAATGATTTGGACAAGAATTCCCCAGAAACGAGAAAGTCCGTGAATTGGTTTCAGTTTAAACGATGCACAGCTTGTCGAGCATGTAAATTTGGGTCTAGTAAAACATCTTACATGACCTCATTTGATGCATCTCCAGTGGCAATTAAGGGCAGCTTTAATTGCAAAACAGAGTTCGCCGTGTAGGTCCTGACCTGTACCTCTGGCCTTAGTTATGTTGGAAGCACAAGGCTACAGGTAGACGTCAGGATAATACAACATCTAAGAGCCATCCTTCATCATGACACGGCTTACCCAGTGGCACGACACTTCAACAAATGTCATAACAGGGATCTAAACTGTCTGTCTTATTATGTCATTGGGGCAGTGCCAGCAAGCAAAAGAGGTGGCAACCGTGACAAACAATTAAGACAGTTGGAAACAAAATGTATCCTTGAACTAGACAGTAAGTGGCCACGGGGATTGAATAATGCAGAGGACATGCACACTTATTTATGAACCCAGTGCTTTGCTCTAACAAGTATTAACATAGCCATTAATTCAACTATGAATACTGATGATTATTGTACTTGCAAAATGAAATACCTATGAAAGATGCCATGTCAGAAACTCTCTCTCTTAAAGGGAAAAAAATACTTTTAACAAACAATGATGATATTATATATTTTAAGCAATTTTACAAATCTTTTATATAGTTTTGAATAGTGTTTTTTTTATCTGGCTGGAGTAAAAACTTTACACTGTTGAGATTGTATGAAATGAAATTTTCCTTTTAAAGGATATATATATATTTATCATGTTTGTAAGGGAAACTTTAGATGACATTGCACTTTATATTTATTCAATATTGGTTGTATTTTTGCACAATTCCTTTTGCACTTTATGTACAATTCTTTGCACTAGAAAAAGGCACTAAAGCACTTTGTGTTGCGTATTTGCACATATATATAATTTTGGGGTCAATAAGTTGATCAACAGGATAAAATGAAGTCTAAAAAATGTAATAAATATCCCGCTCTACAGTGGACAAATTTCGATTTGATTATAACATCATGGATTTAACCAGCGAAAATATGTCTTTTATTTATTTATTCATATGATTATCAGTATTTATACTGATTAATGTTTTAAATAATGAGACTGCACTTGAGCATAATAGTGCTAAAATTTGTTGATATTTTTTTCAAGTCATACATGCAGCAATCATGTTGGGAACTACTAGAACTACCTATAGTCTTTTGTTTTTGTCCAGCATCCTGTGACCCAAATCATCACCGGGGAAGGGGTGTGTACATTGTTAACCACATTACAAAAAGTGAAAAATGCATAAAGAACGCTGAATGTGAACAAGGGCTCCTGAAACCCGAAAAGTGTTGTTGCTGGCTGGGTTGAACAACTAATAAAAACGTACCTTGCCTGAAAAAACGCTGTGGTCGGTCTGAGTTCCTGATTCGCCACGAAAAAACGGAAGTGGCTGGAATCATTGGTGCATATATATATATATATATTTATATATATATATATATTACCTACTGGCGTTCGCCAGTAGGTATATATAGTTAGGATTATTTGTCTATGGAACTTTTGAAAATTCTATGTCTAATAACTTTGGCGTTTGTGGACGGAATCGGCTGAAATTTTCAGGAAATGGCACATTTTGTTTCTGAGCAGCCCTTGAAAAGTTGGGGGGGTTTCCTCAAGGGGGGGCCGAGAAAAAAGGGGGGTCCCAAAACGCGTTTTTCCCATGTTAATTTCCATAGGGCGGTTGGCCTCACTTTTAGCTCGAACGGCTGAATGGATTTGCACGAAACTTGGCAAAATTGTAGGGACTGTTAGCCCGATGTGCCTTTGCTAGGTCTCAATATATGTGCTCCAGTGGATTTTGAGAAATTAACGTTCAAAACAAGATATATATCTGTAACAGCGCTCCGGGCTGCGCTCCGGTCCGCTTACTTTTCGCGAAACGGAACTTTGCGATGCGAAGCTGATTGGCTCCCCGGTGTCTGTCAACATTCTAAACAGTCCGGAGCGGCCGCCATCTTATCTCTCGGTAGGATCGAGAGAGAAGAAGAGGTGAAAAACGAAGGGGGAATTTAATGAAAGGGGGCAAGGTATACCCCTCTTGACCCCCTAGGAATGTTGTTGGGGTTATTAAAGGGTCCCGTGGGGAAAAAAAAAAAAAATTATTTTTCACGGTAGAAGCGCTTCCCGGGCCGCGAACTGGGCCGCAAACTGGTAGCGAAACGGGAATTCGCCATTTTGTGCTTCGTTTTAATTAAATTACTAGGTATAAGGGGGTGCGGGAGACGTATCCTAATCCCTTATGTTTTCTGAGGGTGGCTGAGGAGGCTCATATATGTTGATATATGTCTTCCAGCGGCTGTGCGTGCGCCATCTTGTCTCTCGGTAGGATCGAGAGAGAAGAAGAGGTGAAAAACGAAGGGGGAATTTAATGAAAGGGGGCAAGGTATTCCCCTCTTGACCCCCTAGGAATGATGTTGGGGTTATTAAAGGGTCCTGTGGGAAAAAAAAATTGATTTTTCACGGTAGAAGCGCTTCCCGGGCCGCAAACTGGTAGCGAAACGGGAATTCGCCATTTTGTGTTTTGTTTTAATTAAATTACTAGGTATAAGGGGGTGCGGGAGACGTATCCTGATCCCTTATGTTTTCTGAGGGTGGCTGAGGAGGCTCATATATGTTGATACATGTCTTCCAGCGGCTGTGCGTGAGCTTTTTTTTTTTTGCTGCGTGACGTCTGTTAACGTTCGATTCGATGGAAATCAGGAAGTGTTGACCGCCAATTTGTCAGTGCGATAAAATATTTTGTTATAAATGAATCCTTATTGATAAACATTGTCTGCGCCATCTTGCCTTTTTTCCAATGCCACAATTTTGTCGTGCACGGCAGCCATTTTAGATGCCAGGCCGGTCCCAGGCTATCACCTAGCCCTGCGGATGTAGTTTTTGGCCCCAGCTGTAGAGAATCCAGACATGCCAACCCTCCCGATTCAGGCGTGAGACTACTGATTTCAGTGCTAGTCTCCCGCCTCCCGATTTCTGCAAGCAAAAACCCGGGGGCATATTACCAACAACTAGCGATAATTTTTGTCTCTAACTTGTTTAGAGGCAAAAATTATCGCCGCACATCGGCGATTTTTATCGCAGATAAACCTTGCTATTACCAAGGTTTATCGCAAATGCGATAAAAAACGGCCGCAATGCATGAATATCGCTGAAAAGTCAGCGATATTCATGCATTATCGAGCAAATGCTCTTAGCCATGTTATCCACCTCCTATTGGATAACATGGCTAAGAACTGCTCAGGGCAGGTGTTAGCTTTTGGAGATATTCGCGCTTAGCGCGAATATCTCCAAAAGTTGGTAATAGGAGATAGCGATGTTAGGGACTGTTTCCAGTCGCTAACATCTTGGCACGCCCACTTTGCATGTCATTAGTGATAAATATCACTGACATGCAAAGCGGGGCCCAAGATGGTCGCTATCTCCTTTTAGCTGTCACTAACTGGTGTTAGCGACAGCTTGGTAATAGGGAGATAATTTTATCTCCGCTTTCTTGGCTTTTAAAGCCAAAAAAGCGGAGATAAACCCCCTTGATAATATGCCCCACGATTCCTCGGGGGTTTCAGGTGACAGGGCTTGGTATTGTGTTACGTGGTAATTCTTCCAGGAAACGTCAGAGGGTCGATGCAGGGGTTCTAGAAGGGGTGATAAACCATTTAAGCCTCATGAACAAGCGCATGGTCTTTTAAAGATCTGTGAAGTACTCGGGGCGGCGGTGTGTGTGTGTCCTCTTTCAGGAGCGGGCAGGGGGGGGGCACTGCCAGCAACTTGCCAGGCCAGGCAGTGTTCAACACTTGCATCACCCTTTCTCTGCCTGCTATTGCGCTCCATGCTTCGGAAAGGTAAGAAAAAGAACGTGCATTTGAGTTTGAAATGTCCGATCCTGTAGCAGTACACTTGCAAAGCCCACACATGACAATAACCCGATTCAAGGCCCCATTCACCCGATTTTTTAAAAATATATAGCACTCCAACAAAGTAGGATTATAAAACTTTATTAACTTTTAAATATAACGAACGCAACAAAAACTGTAAATACATTTAAACATTTTTTAACAAAAAAAAAACAACAATGGTCAGAAGCTGTCTTTTGTGCGAATAGTCCCAAGGCAGCACAACGTGCTGAGTTCTGGACGGCACCCAGGTGATGTCACCTGGGTGCCGCACTGGTTTTTGGTTTCCTACAATGCAGCTCAGAAAAACAGCGTGGGGCGTCCCGGGTGGTGCGGGTGGAGGCCTCGTCAGTAGCGGTCTGTTGTGCGAATAGTCCCAAGGCAGCAGAACGCGCTGAGATGTGGATGGCACCCAGGTGATGTCCAGTAAACTGCTGCACTGGTTTTGGTATCCTACAATGCTGCTCCGAAAATTGGCGTGGGGCGGCCCGGGGGGGGGGGCGTGGGGGAGGCGGCGTGAACGGGCCTCCCCAGGTGGCGGCCATCCAGCTGAGTTGCGCCCGCTCTTGCGGCTACAGCGTCTCGCTCACCATGTAGTTGACTTCCGCCCACTCTTGCAGTGCAGCGATAGGCGGCTGCCACAGGACTCTTAAAATGGCGGACGGCTCTTCGGTTTTGGGCCTGGTCCACTAAAATGGCCCTGGGACACCTTGGAACTCGGACGCTTGCCTGCTAGGGCTTGGGCTCCATTCTCGAAAGCGTCCCCTCAGCCGTGAAGATTCTACAAAAGTCTTGGGGGCCCTCGACTCCTGCAGGCTTCCGGTGGGGAGCGGCTGCAATGATTGCTCGCGGAATGACCACGACGGAGCCACGAGATGGTGGTGCTCTCATGCTGACGCCAGCTTCAGTCTGAATCATCCAGAAACAAGGTGGGGCTTTCATCGTTTAGGAAAAAAAAATGTTCTAAACCAATGAAAAGTGTTATTTTTAGGTCATATGACCAAGCCTTCCATCTTTAGGAAACCAAAAGTAAAATGAACCAATGAAAAGTTTTATAAACAAGTCACATGACCTGTTATGCGGCATAGGGCTACAAAAAGTGTAGAAAATCCGTTGGCACGTGAGGCGGCGTCAGTAGCGGACCGATGTGCGAATAGGCCAAAGGCAGCACAACGCGCCGAGATCCGGATGGCACCGAGTTAGTGTCCAGCAAGTTGCTGCACTGGTGTGGCTATCCTACAATGCTGCGCCGAAAGTCGGCGTGGGGCGCCCCATTGGCCTGTGAGGTCGCGTCAGTCAGTGGGGGCTGTGCGTCTCCCCCAAGATGGAGGCTCCTCGGCTGCAGTGGAGCGCCCCTTAGCGTTTCACTCGCCGTCCAACTGAGTTGCGTCCGCACTTGCGGCTACAGTAGGCCGAAGGCAGCACAACGCGCCGAGATCCGGATGGCACCGAGGTGGTGTCCAGCAAGTTGCCGCACTGGTGTGGCCATCCTACAATGCTGCGCCGAAAGACGGCGTGTCCAGCTGAGTTGCGGTCACTCTTGCGGTACAGTGACTCGAACGCGCAGAGATCCGGATGGCACCGAGGTGGTGTCCAGCAAATTGCCGCACTGGTGTGGCCATCCTACAATGCTGCGCCGAAAGATGGCGTGTCCAGCTGAGTTCCGGTCACTTTTGCGGTACAGTGACTCGAACGCGCCGCGATCCGGATGGCACCGAGGTGGTGTCCAGCAAGTTGCCGCACTGGTGTGGCCATCCTACAATGCTGCGCCGAAAGTCGGCGTGGGGTGCCCCGTTGGCTTATGAGGTGATGTCAGTAGTGGACCGATGTGTGAATAGGTCGGAACCAGCACAAGGCGCCAAGATCCGAATGGCAAGTCCTGGATGTTGAGTGCCATAGTTGAGAGTTCTGAGCAGTGCTTGTAAGACTGTCTGAAGCTTATTTGCACCTGCTGCAGCTTCACTATTGCCCTGGTGTGGCCAAAGATCGCACATGACATAGGCGGCCGGCTCCCGAGGTCCGGCGGAACTTTTTTCCTTTTCCTTTTTGCTTCTTGTCCCACAATCCGTTTCACCTGAAGACACGACCAGGTCCCTGAATGTGTGCAGGGGGACGTTATTGATTGAATCAAAATGGCGGCTTCACACAAAGCTGACTCAAGCGTTGCTGTTGATGCTATACAGACAAAAATTGGTTTTCAGTTTGTACATTCTTCAGGATTTTTTTTCCATCCAAGGCTGATTGAGAATTTGTAGAAAAATGGCTTCAGATTTTCCACATACTACTCTTCAACATTCTTCCTAAATGTAACAATGTGAGACTCACTAGGAGAACGGCTGTTTATCTTTCCTTTCAAAATGCTGCCAACAATATTTTCTGAATGGAAGACACCATCTTGTAGCATAAAGGGCCGAAATGGGTTCTGGTCTGGCCGATTGTTGGTGGAGACATTTTGACTATATCTTGGACCTGCCCGGCCTCGCCCAAAATGGCGCCGGTATAAATGGGACTCGTAACTCCTTGTTGTGTACTGGTTGAACAACCTTGATATCACGAGATATGAATGCAGTTTTGATGCTCATGGCGGGCGGGGACGAGAATTGATTGAATATTTTGACATCCCTATTGATATTAAGTTCTGATGTGTTATTGATTACTGTAGTATTGAAAGTTCGAATTAACGTCACCCATGGTACTTGCCCGCAAATGTATATCTAGAATTTTTTTTTGTAACTGGCCCTGTCGTAATTTAATTTACAAAATGTACGTCCACCGATTCCGCAACTGTTAGACACCTTAGTTCTTGCAACCTAATGGCCCGCTCGTTACGTTCCTCTATAATGTAAATGTCTCCTCATCATATACAATTTCAGTTTGCTCCGTGGCCGGCCCACGTGGTTATAGGCCCGTATTTGTATACTGACATTTTCACAATAAAGGTTTTTTAAACAAAACATGGTAGTAGTATTTACATTGGTAAAGTTTTTACTTTTAGTCACTGTTTTCGAATCAGTAAAAGGCAAGTGAAATAAAGCAGTCCAATTACATGACGGATAAAAGGTATAATACGTAGGAACACAGTAAAGATAAATGGTCAAGGGCAGTTATGTTTTCCACTCCTGCAACATAAAGTGATCGATAAGAATCTGATAATCAGGCGTATCGGCGACTAAGACAGCAGGCCGAGTCTCTTTTACTCAACGGCTCCGTCATGGAACGAAGAAACGCCCTTTTTCTCGAAAAAGGAATATATTTTACTTGCAGGACAGTTGTAAATTTTTCGGGAAAGTACATTAGCCTGGAATATTATAACATATATGTTTAAAAAAAAAAGTTCGAAATCAATAAAAAGCGTATTTTTTAGGTCATATGACCAAGCTTTTCATTATTAAAATAACAAAAGTAAAATGAACCAATAAAAAGTTTTATTAACAAGTCACATGACCTGTTATGCTTACGTTACGCGCTGCGCGCCGCGCCCCGGATCACTTCCGGGTGCGCTAACGCGGCGTGTCATATAACGCATTACGCGACAACGTAGGTCAAGAATATAGTCAAAATGTCTCCACCAACCAGCGTTCGGAACACAACCCCTTTCAGCAGTCCAAAAAGTTCTGTTAAATGACAACAGAGGGGACAGGCAACAAGAACCATCAGTCAAAGAGGGGAGGGCAAGTTCTTCTCTACCGGGTCATGTTGGGGCGCTACCGGAACTGATCGAATTGGTAGTCTACAGTGTTTCTGGATGTTTCAGACTAAAGCTGGCGTCAGCATGAGAGCACTACCATCTCGTAGGTCCGTCGTGGCCATTCCACGAGCAAACATGGCAGCCGCTCCCCACCAGAAGCCTGCGGGAGTCGGGGCCCCCAAGACTTTTGTAGAATCTTCACGGCTGAGGGGACGCTTTCGAGAATGGGACCCAAGCCCTATCAGGGAAGCGTCCGAGTTCCAAGGTGTCCCAGGGCCATTTTAGTGGACCACGCCCAAATCTGAAGAGCCGGCCGCCATTTTGAGAGTCCTGTGGCAGTCGCTTATCGTTGCATCGCAAGAGCGGGAGCAACTCAACTACATGGTGAGTGAGACGCTGTAGTCGCAAGAGCGGGCGGTAAACAGCTGAATGGCGGAAGAGGCACAGTGTAGCAAAAGCGGGCGGAATGGCAACTAAAACGGTAAAGGGGCGCCCCACTACAGCGTGTCTTCAGGTCAAACGGATTGTGGGACAAGGTCCAGAATAGAAGAGTCATCAAAAGGCAAAAAGTTCCGCCGGACCCCGGGAGCCGGCCGCCTATGTCGGGGGCGATCTCAGGCTAAACCGGTGCTATAAGACTTGGGGAGGGGGTCGGAGCCAAGCGTCTTCTCCGAGTCCGTGCCATCACACCGCCCCTCGGGGGCCTCCGTCAAGCGGTTTAGGGAGGTACCATATCACATTGTTTTCAAATGCAGTCAGGTCCACAAACGACCCTCACTTACTTTGAGAATAGTGAAGCTGCAGTAGGTGGAAATAAGCTTCAGACAGTGTTACAAGCGCTGCTCAGAACTCTGAACTATGGCACCCAACATCCAGAACTTATGCCATTTGAGAATGGCAGTGACATCGAAGCAACTCAGGGACCAAAACCATTAACGTACTTTCACATATGAAAATCTTACTTGGGGAGGGGGCAGGAGCGAAGCGCCCCCTCCCAGTCCGCGCCACCACACCGTATGTTGAAAATCTGAAGCCATAGTTCTACAAACTCAACCAACCTTGGATGGAAAAATCTAGAAAAATGTACAAACTGAAAACCAGTTTTGGTCTGCATAGCATCAGTAGCAACGCTTGCTATCAGAGTGCATGAGTTTCATGCTCGATCGATTGAGCTAGCCGGATCGGGCAATAAAAAGTATAAAATAGTTATGTAAATAGTTATTTAATAAAATGTTTTACCCTGTTTCTTTGCTGGTGTGTTGTATATATTTTTAATATTTGCATAGGGTTTGTCGTTATTTTGGGCAGGGTGGGTGACGGAGCCGAGCTGTCTTGCAGCCCTCATGGTGTGGAGCTCAGTTCATCTCACTATTTTCGTATTTCTCATGAAGGGTTGTTCCTAATATTTCTATTTTAGCGAGGTCAAAAAGAGATCCAATTAGTGGCCTACTGATTTTGCTCGATTAATTTTATTTTTTTACACGATTTTTCACGATTTTTCACTATCTGCAAAGACTAAACAGAGTATTGCGACTTTGTGCTTGTTTGTAAATAGAGAATGAACCAAAGAGAATCAATTGTAAAACAGTAAATGCTTGGATAACAATCAATCAAATGGAGAGACAAGCAGGCACGACGGATTACAACGGGGGTAAAGGCCTGCGTTAACTACCCTTCACTATCTGCAAAGAGAGAGTACTACTAAGAGAAAAGAGGGGAGGGGGGGGGCAGCGTTCAAAGCACATCAGCGTGCATAAACACGAAAAAGTTTTTACCTATCACATACTTGACATTTGACAGCTTTTGATATTTGCTATTAAAAAACCATTCAAATTCACAGAAAAAACCATAGGTTATAGACGATATATAGTTAGGAATTTGCATTTACAAAACCTTATTTTACTCACACAAAACCATTGAAATTCCATATATAGTTAGATGCGCTAACTATATATCGCGCACCCGCAATCCACTGCTGATGATGTCACATATTACATCATTCATGACATGGTTAGTGACATCACTGATGACATCACTGATGACATCTCAAATGACATCACTGATAAAATCACTGATAACATCTCATTTGACATTACTGATCACATCACTGATGATATCATTCATGTGATAATACCATGAACCTCTTCAGACTCTAATATAACCTTAGATACAATCAGTGTAAACAGACAGTCACAGACTGTCACTCATCCATGGAGTTACTCACACACCTAGTCAGTTATTCAAAAAATCAATCACACCTCCATTTTCTCAACTATACAGTTATACACACCTTACTTATTCAAACATATACTAACACATATTTACTCTCTTATACAATCCCTGATACATGTTCACAATGATCCATACAGCCACTCACACATTCACTGGCTCTTATGCACAGTTATTTATATATGTCAACTCTCCCATGTACTGTGTTTTACATATGTACTTACTTTGACATGTAGCACTGAGATATCCATTCACTCACCAATACACTCATGCACAGTCAACCGCCCATACAGCTGTTTCCACATGCAGTTTTGAACCCATACATATAGTGAATCAACTACTCACACATCTAGGTACAGAGTCACACACCTCCCAGCCACCCATACACACACTCAGTGTCCCATACAAATACTTGGACAACCAATCAATAACCCATACAGTTACTCATATAGCTACTGATCAACACATGCAGCAGTTTGTAGAACAACAGATATAATGATGCACAAATTAAGATAGTTTAGTCACTAACCCATGCACTCATTAAGACACATTTAATCATTCTCTCATACAGTCAGTCATGCACCTACTAAATCCTTCTTCCAGACACTTATACATCCACTCATTCTTCAATATGTAAGACATATTTTAACTTTACAGAAACATACAGTCACTGGATGTTGTCATCAGTGATGTCATTTGAGATGTCATCAGTGATGTCATCAGTGATGTCACTAACCATGTCATGAATGATGTAATATGTGATATCATCAGCAGTGGATTGCGGGTGCGCGATATATAGTTAGCGCATCTAACTATATATGGAATTTCAATGGTTTTGTGTGAGTAAAATAAGGTTTTGTAAATGCAAATTCCTAACTATATATCGTCTATAACCTATGGTTTTTTCTGTGAATATATATATATATATCTCCAATTACCGCTCCGGCGCTTAAAACCACCAAACGGAGAAAGACACGGACTCCAGAATTGCCTTGCTCACTGCTGGCTGCAGTGACTTTTATTTAAAGTTGGTGCGGGATGTCAGACAGGATGACGCGTTTCGGCTAGCGTGTAGCCTTGCTCACATAACCCCGCTGCTCAAACAACTTAATTTAAATACATTGGTGTAGATGATCACGTGATTACTTGGACTACACAAGTCACAGACAGTGAAAACATACTGCGCTAAGAACTACACAAATGTTTTCTAATTTCTCTTAATAGATCAAATGCATTTATATTAAACATTGAACACTCATTATATTAAGCCTTAATCAGTTCGGGCAATATGAAGATATTATCTGCACCAATACATTTGTTATGAAAAATGAAAACAAAAGTTTTTAACAATTAAGTGAAAAAGGCATTATTACTTGTACCAATACAATTATAATACAATCATGAGAACGACCAAATAAATTCTTAGGTGTCTTATGGTCTTATTATATGCATCCACTGTAGAATGCTGTACATTGCATTTATAAGAAATCAAGATAATTTGATACATCTATAATGATCTCAATGCAGTTGGAAACACTGGGATTTAAAGCAATACAATGCACAAATGCAGGAGATTTATGGCCAACTACCAAACCTTTTTATCTTGTAGTTGAAGCATTACTCTAACCCAATGCAAATTTTCAAACTGACCTTCAATTGCCTAACGGTGCTCACTATTTGATAACGCCTTAACTCCATAATGTAGTCGCAGTATAGAAAAACAATATGTGCAAAGTGGTATTATTGTGCAAAAAAGGTGTAGTGTGATTAAAAAGTTTGTCATCATACTAAACCAACAAGTGTATCTTGTACACTATGGTGTGCTGGTTGAGAAGGATAGGCATAATTAAATCTTCCATAAACTTTAATATCACCCCTTTGACCTATACAGGGTCACTTTGCAAAGGTGAATGTATGACAATCTATAAGAAGACAATTAAATCAATCAACATAGAAGATTTCATATCTAGACATAAGCCAAATATATATGCAGAGAAATTGATATGTAAAAATATATGTATATCAAATTGTAGGAGTTAAATCGAGAAAGGATCAGGTATCAGAAAAGCAGTAAATCTTACTCCTTATATTAGATAAATAGAGTTAACATGGACTTGTTACAGTGTGCTGAAAATTTATTTGTCCTAAAAGGTACAGCAAAATTCATGGGGTCAGAACCATGACTTTACAAAAAATGATGAATATCTTCACAGATATTTAACCCATTAGGTGTCTTATAATTGAGTTTGAGAATATATTTAGTCCCCAGTTGTCGCAACCTTTTCTCACAATCACCACCTTGTTTGCTCAAAGGCACACAATCAATCACAAAATATTGAAGCATATTTAGATTGCTACTCTGTTCTTCGTTGATGTGACGGGCCACCGGATAAGTGCTATCCGAATTTACAGTAGCCCGAAGGTGCTGTAATATTCGTTGGTGGACTGGGAGCTTAGTGCTCCCCACATAGCGGAGTCCGCAGCCACATTGTAACACATAAACCGCATGGTCTGTGCGGCATGTGTAATGTCCTTTTAGTTTAACCAGAACATTCGAAAAACCATCAGTGTAAGTCTTGGTGTTGACACCAAACTTGCAAGCACGGCATGTGTTACATTTAAAAAAAAAAAACTAGCTGTTAGCCAATTTTTGTTGATGTCCAGTTCCGGGCTAGTTCTAACCAAATCACTACGCATTGATCTAGCTTTGCGGTAGGTATGATTGGGTCTTATAGGTAGTGCTTGTGCCAGGACTGTATCAGTGAGTACAATTGGCCATTGGGCATTGATAACACTTATAATTGCCTTTGCCTGTCTGCTATGTGTAGATATAAACCTACGTGGTGCCATAGTGCTGACTCTCGACTCTACATTGGATGTATTCCCCTCCGGTATCACTGCTTGTGACAAGCTCCTGTCTTGTTGTGTGTTGAGCGGTTCATTCCTGTCCCTAGCGTTAGCCTTAGCTAATGCAGAGTCCAACAACTTGGCTGGATAACCACGTTGTAGCAGTCTGCTTTTGGCTGCTTGCTGCGCTGTTGTCATAGCTATGGTGGTACTACACGCTCCTCGTATTCTTAGGAATTCTCCATATGGCAGGCTAGTGATGGTATGTTGTGAGTGAAAGCTAGATGCATGTAGCAAGGAATTTCCTGCTGTGGGTTTGCGGTACAACTGTGTGGTGATCTGGTTATTCTCAATAATCACTGCAATGTCCAAGAAGTTCACTCGGTGTTGATCTATGTGTGCGGTAAACTGCAAATTCAATTCATTATCATTGATGGTATTGACAAATGCCTGTGCTTCAAATTCACTCCCATTCCAAATGATAAATATATAATATATATATCTCCAGATGTGCATCAGATGTTTGTCAGCCAAATTCTTGTTTCTGCCCCTGAGTACAAGCTCCTCCCACATGCCCACGTGTAAACACGCGTAGCTGGCGGAGAAGCATGCACCCATGGCAAAACCTTGTAGCTGTTTCAACACTTTCCCATCAAACAAAAATAAGTTGTTGAACAGACATAGACGAATCATGCTTAGTAACATTTTGTTATAGTTATAGAACGATATGTTTCTATTTTGTAAAAAATGTTCAGTTGCATTTAGTCCATCTTCATGTCTGATACTTGTGTACAGGGAACAGATATCAAGAGTCATAAGGAGATAATTTTCTGACCAGGTAATGGAATCCAATTTACAAAGGAAGTCTTTGGTATCTCTTAGGTATGTAGGCAAAGCAGTCATGTGTTCCTGAAGATAATGATCCACATATTTGGATGTGTTTTCAAAAACACTGTCTCTAGCAGAAATGATAGGGCGTCCAGGAACTGGAGTGATTAGTTTATGGACTTTTGAGATCAAGTAGAAGGTAGGTAAGGTGGGAAAATCCTTATTTAAAAAACAAAATTCATCTTTCGTAATTAGTCCTTCTCCCTTCCAAGCCATCAGTTGTATTTTGTACTATTTGTTCACCCTATTCACTGCCATACCATTAGATTGTTCATAGCACTCAACATTGTTCAGGTGCCGGTATGCCTCTGTTTTATATTCGGTTTTATCCCAGAGTACCAGATTTCCCCCCTTGTCAGAGTTCTTTACTACCACAGAGTTGTTATTTTTTAGTTTTTCCATTAGTCGCGAGTGATAACGCAGAGGATCACCCGGTAACGGCTGAACACAAATATATATTATATATATATATATATATATATATTCACTAAAAAAACCATAGGTTTCACATCAGTTATAGTTAGCTGGAAATTTTACTGACATAAAACCAATGAAATTCCACGTTATAGTTAGTTGGACTCACTATAACTTGCGCGCCTGCAATGCACTGCTGATGACGTCACATATTACATCACTCATGACATGGTCAGTGACATCACTCATGACATCACTGATAACACCATCCAGTGAATGTGTGTCTTTATGAAAAATAAATATGTTTTATATATGTATTTGTAAAGGAAGATGGAAGAATAAATGGTTAAATAAGTGTGTAAATGGATGTTTTTTTTTAAAAGAATTGATTGGTTAACTGCCTTATTAAGTGTATCTTAGTGAATACATATATTAACGAGTAATTTTTAAATATTTAAATATATGTATCAGTGTTTCACTTTGTGTATAAGTGGCTGCATGGGTTAGTGACTGACTCACTGTTTGTATGTGTTTTGAGGACAGCATATGTGCAGGACTGTATGGGTGGATGAGTGTGTATATGTGTGTGTTAGTGAGTGAATGCCTGTCTCACTAGTGTCTTTATGAGTAACTAAATATGTTTTAATCTTGTATATATGAGCATTTATGTATATAAGTAAGTATATGTTAGAGTGAGAGATTGAAAGAGTTCCTGTTTAAATAAGTATGTGTTTCTATAAGTGATTGTTTAAGAGAGTAAGTATGTGTAAGTTTCCTTAGAAGTAATGTGCTAATGTATGTATAGCTGTATATGCAAATAAATGGATGTTCAATAGTTTATTTGCATGTGTGAGTATGTGTGTGAGTAACTTTTGTAAGACTGTCGGTGTGTAACAGGATGTATATGTGTATCACTATATATGATGAGTGAGAATATGTATGAGTGACTATATAGAACTGTTGGTGTATGAGTGGATGTGTATATAGATGGTGGAATTACTGAATTGGTTATTGTAACTGGTTTGGGTATCTCCATTTTTTTGAAAATGTTAGTTTCTATTGTTTGAATATGTGTTTCAAGGGTTACATTACACTGAAAGGAGGTCTGTCAGTCTGTCACAAGGATGGTGTTATCAGTGATGTCATGAGTGATGTCACTGACCATGTCATGAGTGATGTAATATGTGACGTCATCAGCAGTGCATTGCAGGCGCGCAAGTTATAGTGAGTCCAACTAACTATAACGTGGAATTTCATTGGTTTTATATCAGTAAAATTTCCAGCTAACTATAACTGATGTGAAACCTATGGTTTTTTTAGTGAATTTAATAGGTTTTTTAAATGCTAATTCCTAACTATAACTGGTGTGAAACCTATAGTTTTTTCAGTGAATTTCATTGGTTTTTTAAATGCTAATTCCTAACTATAACTGGTCTGAAACCTATGGTTTTTTCAGTGAATTTCAAAGGTTTTTTAAATGCTAATTCCTAACTATTAGTCTCACTTTATAAATAAGACTGTTAGCACTCTAGTTGTTCTTTAGAACACTCTGGTACATTCTGTCATTGGGCTACAGTTGGGCTACATCTAGCTGATATTTGGGCTACATTTGTATTTTTTTGTCTCTGGTGGCCATCTTTTGGCTACATTGGGCTACATTGGGCTACATTTGGGCTACATTTGGGCTACATTTTGGCTCTAACATATATAAAGCCCAATGTAGCACAATACATATTTTTCCAAAGTTAATTTTCGTAAAAACCACTTCAGAATAGGGCTACCTGTCCCTACAATTATCCCATTTTTTATTTTTTTTATTTTTTATTTTTGGAGCGCTCTCGGTGCGCGCCCCAGGGAGCGCCCCGGAAAGCGTACTTCTATAAAGCGCCCCGGGGCGCGCTCCGGGGAGCATCCCGTGAGCGCCAATATGGCGAACGAAAACATGATCGTGACGTATAGCGTAGCCGCGTCCGCGTGATACGCACGGCGTAAGCGCACCAGGAAGTACTCGAGCGAATACGATCGCGCAACGTAAACATCCGACGCGCTTACGCTACGCGACCCGGAGCGCGCCCCGGGGCGCGTAGCGTAAGCGCGTTGGGTCATGTGACCTGAAAATAACACTTTTCATTGGTTCATAACAGTTTTGGTTTCATAATGATGAAGCCCCTGGTCTTGTGACCTGAAAATAACACTTCTCATTGGTTCAGGACAGTTTTTTTTCCAAATGATGAAAGACCCCACCCTTTTTCCTTATTCTGACTTTGTCCTTTGACTGAGGAAGACCTGTTTGTACATCTCTGTACCTTTTTGATCTTTATAATGGCTTCAGTAGCAGCAGCAGCTGGTGCATCTGCCCCACCACCACCACCACCACCACCAAGAGGACCAGCTCAAGATTATATTGGTGGTCAAGAAGAGGAGGAGGAGGAAGAGGAAGAGGAGGAGGGGAGGAGAAGATGGCTGCCTGAAGAAAATACCCCATACAAGCCCAAGCCACACATTGTATGGGAGTTTTTTTCACTCCCAGAGGGCAAGAAAAAAGTGAATGCGGCCAAGGTAACTTGCCTAATCTGCAATGAAGAACTCTCAAGGGGCAACCCAAACAAAAAATATTCCTTTGGTAACTATACCATGATTCGACATATGACCCGTAAGCACCCTAACAACTATTCTCGTGCAGAGCTCAGGGAACTGGCCAGTAACCTCCCCCAGTCTTCAAGGACCACCTCCCAAAGAAACGAACCCACTTCATCGGGACCAGAAACATGAGAGATGATGCCTTGTATTCAGCCAAGATTTGCTGATTTTAAAATCACTTGTACTGCATGTGGCAAGCTTATCGCCTATAGTGAACAGAGCATAAAGCTCATTGTCTTTGCAGGTGACAATCACAAGTGCCCCAAAAAGAACTAATTTTTTGGGTTTTTAGTTTTTTTGCTCCAGTTGAGCCAGTTTCAATTCCCTTTTTTTTGTTTCTCCCCCTAAAAAAATACAAAAAAAATATAAAACTGTTTTGAAAAGCCAAAAAAAGTACAAAATGTTCAAAAAACACAAAAAAAATATAAAACAACAAAAAGAAGAAAAAAAAAAGTTCTTTTTAGAACTACCTCCAATTTCTAAAAAAGGCTTCCTTTTTTAAAAACTCTGTCATTCTTTTTGCCTCATAGTACGCTCCCCGGTCCGCTCCCCGGTGCGCGTACCGGGCGCTCCCCCGGCGCAAAACGAAAAAAAAAAATATTTTAAATGCCCCGCTGGTCCCTTTTATTGCCCCCACATCAAACCTAGGGGGTCAGAGGGGGTCTATCCCTGACGCCTAATGGTCATTTCCCCCTTTGTTTTAGACACCTCTTGTGTCTCGATTTTACCGAGACACAAGATGGCGGCCGCTCCGGACTGTTTCGAATGTTTACAGACACCCGAGAACCAATCAGCTTTCCGTGCACACCTCACGTGGCGCGCCCGGAGCGCTCCCCGGGGCGCGTACCGGGGCGGGCCTATAGATATATATTTTTTTTAACCTAAATTACTCAAAATCTACTGGAGCACATATCTCGAGACATAGCAAAGGCACATCGGGCTACCAGTCCCTACAATTTTTCCAAATTTGGTGGAAATCCATTCAGCCGTTCGGGCTAAAAGTGAAATCGACCGCCCTATGGAAATTAACATGGAGAAAACGCATTTTGGGACCCCCCTTTTATCTCGGCCCCCGCTTGACAAATCCCCCCCAAACTTTCAGGGAAGGACCGGGGCGCCGCGAGGCCATTTTGAGGAAATTTTCAGGCAGATTCGTGAACTGAAGCCAAAGTTATTCCAAATAGAATTTTGGGATTTAACAGTGAAAAAAATCCTAACTATAACTACCTACTGGCGACCGCCAGTAGGTAATATATATATATATATATATATATATATATATATATATATATATATATATATATATATATATATATATATATATATATATATATATATTGTTCACCAAATGCCCTTGAGCTAAAGAGGTCACACAACGCAGCTCCGACCATCCAGTCTGCATGCCTTGGCGCTACTTGCAATGCTTGCATCCATTTCTTATCACCACCCCGACGCGTTTCAAGGCACAACGCCTCTTCCTCATGGGTTGCTTTACAAGGACACCGGAAGACTCACCAGTGTTCTCTTCGTATTTATTTATTTAGTTTAGCTCAAGGGCATTTGGTGAACAATATATATATATATATATTCACTGAAAAAACCATAGGTTATAGACCATATATAGTTAGGAATTCGCATTTACAAAACCTTATTTTACTCACACAAAACCATTGAAATTCCATATATAGTTAGTTGCACTAACTATATATCGCGCACCCGCAATCCACTGCTGATGATGTCACATATTACATCATTCATGACATGGTCAGTGACATCACTGATGACATCACTGATGACATCTCAAATGACATCACTGATGACATCTCAAATGACATCACTGATGACATCACTGATGACATCTCATTTGACATTACTGATCACATCACTGATGATATCATTCATGTGATAATACGATGAACCTCTTCAGACTCTAATATAACCTTAGATACAATCAGTGTAAACAGACACTCACAGACTGTCACTCATCCATGGAGTTACTCACACACCTAGTCAGTCATGCAAAGAATCAATCACACCTCCATTTCCTCAACTATACAGTTATACAAACTTTACTTATTCAAACATATACTAACACATATTTACTCTCTTATACAATCCCTGATACAAGTTCACAATGATCCATACAGCCACTCACACATTCACTGGCTCTTATGCACAGTTATTTATATATGTCAACTCTCACATGTACTGTGTTTTACATATGTACTTACTTTGACATGTAGCACTGAGATATCCATTCACTCACCAATACACTCATGCACACAGTCAACCGCCCATACAGCTGTTTCCACATGCACTTTTGAAACCATACATCTAGTGAATCAACTGCTCACACATCTATGCACAGAGTCATACACCTCCCAGCCACCCACACACACACTCAGTCTCCCATACAAATACTTGGGCAACCAATCAATAACCCATATAGTTACTCATATAGCTACTTATCAACACATGCAACAGTTTACAGAACAACAGACATAATGATGCACAAATTAAGACAGTTTAGTCACTAACCCATGCACTCAGTGAGACACATTTAATCACTCACTCATACAGTCAGTCATGCACCTACGAAATCCTTCATCCAGACACTTATACATCCACTCATTCTTCAATATGTAAGACATATTTTAACTTTACAGAAACATACAGTCACTGGATGTTGTCATCAGTGATGTCATCAGTGATGTCATTTGAGATGTCATCAGTGATGTCATCAGTGATGTCACTGACCATGTCATGAATGATGTAATATGTGACATCATCAGCAGTGGATTGCGGGTGCGCAATATATAGTTAGTGCAACTAACTATATATGGAATTTCAATGGTTTTGTGTGAGTAAAATAAGGTTTTGTAAATGCGAATTCCTAACTATATATGGTCTATAACCTATGGTTTTTTCAGTGAATTTTCAAGGTTTTGTAAATGCTAATTCCTAACTATATATGGTCTATAACCTATGGTTTTTTCAGTGAATTTTCAAGGTTTTGTAAATGCTAATTCCTAACTATATATGGTCTATAGCCTATGGTTTTTTCAGTGAATATATATATATACATACATATATAAACATATATCATCTGTATATCTATATAAATACAAACATAAATGCATGCATACATATACTTATATGCATACAGATGCATGTTATTTACATGAAAGTTGAAAAAACACTAATAAAAGCAAAGCTAAAAAGCCACCTCATTACAAACAGAATGGCTTTAACTTAAACGAGGGCGAGATCTATTGCATTTTCAATGCTTGTTTACTTTGGTTCCATCAAGAAGGCATTCAGATGTGTCACACATTTGCCATAAATTCTGAATGTTAGCACTCTAGTTGCACATTAGATCACTGTAGTAAAGCTAGTGCTCACCAGGGACGTCTGCTGCTGGTATTCAAAGTGCATGTTTCAGTCTGCATGTCAGAATTTTTTTAATGAAATAGAAGAGGATTTGAGAAGTCACTCAAAATGATCCCTAATTTTTTTTTCTGAAGCACTAATCATACTTTCTATGGCAAAATTAACCCCCTCATGTTGTTCCTTTTTAAATTGAGTGTTTTCAGACTTACCACTTCATTCCAATCAAGATGGCTTCTGGTGTGCCATACTTTTGTCATAAGTAAGACTGTTAGCGCTCTAGTTGTTCTTTAGAACACTCTGGGACATTCTGTCATTGGGCTATACTTGGGGTACATCTGGGTGATATTTGGGCTACATTTAGGCTCTTTTGTCTCTGGTGGCCATCTTGGGAGACTGTATGTCAGAATTTTTTAATGAAATTGAAGAGGGTTTGAGAAGTCACTCAAAATGTGCCCTAATTTTTCTTTCTGCAGCACTAATCATAATTCATATGGCAAAATATACCCCCTCATTTTGTTCCTTTTTAAATTAAATGTTTTAAGAGTTACCACTTTATTCCAATCAAGATGGCTTCAGGTGTGCCATACCTTTGTAATAAGTAGGACTGTTAGCGCTCTAGTTGTTCTTTAGAACACTCTGGGACATTCTGTCATTGGACTATACTTGGGCTACATCTGGGTGATATTTGGGCTACATTTGGGCTCTTTTGTCTCTGGTGGCCATTTTGGGAGACTGCATGTCAGAATTTTTTAATGAAATAGAAGAGGATTTGAAAAGTCACTCAAAATGTGCCCTAATTTTTCTTTCTGCAGCACTAATAATACCTTCTATTGCATAATATACCCCCTCATTTTGTTCCTTTTTAAATTAAATGTTTTAAGAGTTACCACTTTATTCCCATCACGATGGCTCCAGGTGTGCTATACCTTTGTAATAAGTAGGACTGTTAGCGCTCTAGTTGTTCTTTAGAACACTCTGGGACATTCTGTCATTGGGCTATACTTGGGCTACATCTGGGTGATATTTGGGCTACATTTGGGCTCTTTTGTCTCTGGTGGCCATTTTGGGAGACTGCATGTCAGAATGTTTTAATGAAATAGAAAAGGATTTGAGAAGTCACTCAAAATGTGCCCTAATTTTTCATTCTGCAGCACTAATCATACTTTCTATGGCAAAATATACCCCCTCATGTTGTTTCTTTTTAAATTAAATGTTTTAAGAGTTACCACTTTATTCCAATCAAGATGGCTTCAGGTGTGCCATACCTTTGTAATAAGTAGGACTGTTAGCGCTCTAGTTGTTCTTTAGAGCACTCTAGGAGGCTGCAGTAGAACACAAAGGAATCAACTGACAGTCTCTGTCCTTGTTGGATGTACATGTTTTACTGAGAATGTCAGACTTCATTTTCACATGACTGAGAAAGATAATGTGAATTTACAGAAAATATGCTTTCAGTTTAGCTTATAGATCCCCTTCCAAACCACTGTGGGAAAATCATGAGATATTAGTTTTCTTTCAAACAATATTCATGATATCACAGCAGAAGGTTTTTTCACATGGTAAAATCACCTTAGAACCCACCACAATTCCTAAAACGAGTATGGTACCATCAACAAATGATTTATAATGTAACTAAAGTCCTAAAACCCTCTATTAACTACAATGCTTTTTAATGAGGTGCTATCATGTATATTGGTCCCAAGATGGCTGCCAACACTTCTTGGATGAAGTGCTGACAGCCAATCAGATCAGATGTGTGGTTAGGCTCCGCCCAGATATATATCTTTTTTTTAACCTAAATTACTCAAAATCCACTGGAGCACATATATTGAGACCTAGCAAAGGCACATCGGGCTAACAGTCCCTACAATTTTGCCAAGTTTCGTGCAAATCCATTCAGCCGTTCGAGCTAAAAGTGAGGCCAACCGCCCTATGGAAATTAACATGGGAAAAATGCGTTTTGGGACCCCCCTTTTTTCTCGGCCCCCCCTTGATGAAACCCCCCCAAATTGTCAGGGGCTGCTCAGAAACGAAATGTTCAATTTTCCTGAAAATTTCAGCCAATTCCGTCCACAATCGCCAAAGTTATTAGACATAGAATTTTCAAAAATCCCATAGAGAAAAAATCCTAACTATATATACCTACTGGCGACCGCCAGTAGGTAATATATATATATATATATATATATATATATATATATATATATATATATATATATATATATATATATATATATATATATATATATATATATATATATATATATATATATATATACATAAATTCTAATTAATAATATTTATCCAATAAGAAGAGTGACTTTTAGATTTCCAAAATAGAGCAGACAGAGGCATCTGGAGATACTTTCTACTCACCGTCTTTTTCCCTTCCCAGTACCCTTTGAGAATTTTGTGGCCAGTATTTACAGTATTTACATAAATCCTTACAGATACAGAGGGTTTTTAGGAGGGTGAGAAAGCGAAACATCTTTTGTGGCATCCCTGCAAAGTGTCCAGTTTCCAGTCTTGACTCTCACCTTCCAAGCACACTAGTAGTGCTGTGATACTACCAGCAGTGAATACGAACAAAGTCATTTCTTAGCACTGAACAAATAGGAAAGGCAATAACTGCTGATTTTATTTGCTGCACGTCTATTGTATATATGTATGTTAGTTATAGAACCGAAATCTAGGTCGAAAGGAAGGGAGGGCTGTACGAAATGGTTGAAACATCAAAGGGTTAAGACAAGGGTGAGAGATATGAAAGTATGGAGGGAAGAGAGGAGAGTCCAGCTGCTTCAAGGAGGTTAACCAACTCTTAAGTCTTTTCTAAACATATAGCGTTTAGACTCACATCATAATGCCATTGGCAGTGTATTCCACTTGTTTTGTATTACTTATTCTGAAAGCTATTGTGGCAAATATTACATATAAAACTTTAACAGAGAAGGGGTTTAATTGAGTGAAAGATCTTAGGTTGTAATGCCAGAATTTGGAGGTCAAGATGTAAAAGCATTCCAAAGATAGAAATCACAGGTGGCCAACAAAGACAAAGGGATGCCTCCAGGAAGCAGTACACCAGCTGTTTGGCTGGCTGTTTACAGCAGGAAAGATCCAATTTTATGTTAAGATCGGAGGCTGCTATTATGCTTTCTTATCTTGCTTTAATTATAATAGCAGCCAAGATAAGCAAGAAACTACAGTTCCCAGTGGGCCCAGTGAAACAACTGGCCAATGGGAACCCAATAAAAACAAAACTATATAACCAATCAGAGCGTGTCAGCCTAGATAACGTCACTACTGACTGCGAAGCTTCCTCTTTTCTTGCTGTTCGCAGTCACATAAGTAACTTATCTTTGTTGCTCTGCTCTTCGTTATTGTTTAAGTGATATTCAAATATTTTATATTGTGTTATTGAATGTTTTCTCCCTAAGAAATGTTTGCGGAACTCACCGCACTTTGTTAGCACATTCTTTCGCTTTCCCGTTCCGCTTTATTTTGTGCCCCCAACAGGCACTGTAGTCATTTGGTATCTACTGTTGTGCAGTGTTTATTTCTTCTGCTTGTCTCGCCAATGTTGCGCGCGCGCTGTGCCATTTTCTTTGGTTTCCCCACACGCTCTGTAGTTTTTCTCATTGCGCTGAGCCTATCTTTCCTCCCCCTGGTCCCCTAGGGCTCGCGCTGTACCTTTTGCTCGGCGGCTGGTTTCTGGAGCTTCTGAAAGCTTGCTTCACTGTTCCGCAGCCGCTGACTCAGCGGTAGCGGTTCCGCCCATTAGGGGAGTGTCTTACCTTTGTTACTGCACTCTGTTCTTTGGTTAACCCTTGCCTCACTCTGTTATTTTGGTGGCAATTGAACTTGAGAGTTCCCCCGGTTCTGACCGGCAACAGGATGAAGGTGAGGCCTTCAAAAATTATTTGAACAGTTTTATTAATACTTCAGTGGAGTTGTCTATGAGACGTTTTTCTAATGGCATGGAGAGTTCCATGAGGAGTCTGTTGTCCAAAGCACTGGCCCAGTCTGTGGGGGAAAGCAGAAAAAGAAAGGTGGTTCCCTTCCCTCTGCTTCTGTTTCTGTGTCTAATCCTGCGTCACGTTTCACTAGTGAGGCTTCTGCACATTTGACGGAAGACTATGCTTCTTCCAGCCCTCTGGTTAAATAGGGGTTGTTAAGCTCTGATGGTAAAAACAAATCTAAATTGAAGCATTTAGAGGTACCCAAAAAGTTGGTTATTTCCACCGTTTTGGACACGGATGACGATTTGGATGATGCAGACAATTTATTTTACTTATTTGATGTGTCCGACCCTCCCTCCCCACCTGCTAAAAAACCCAAATTGGATTCTTTTACTTTTGAACCTGTCTTGGATTCAGAATGGGTTCCCATGTTCGACCCTGCTTTCATCCGTCACCCTAATTCCACTGAATGGTTTCCTGCCTCTCATGTAGGTGACTACATTTCTGCCAGGCTTCGTCTCCCATTGGAGACGTCTGCCAGATCTAGATTTAAGTCTGAATATCCTAAACCCAATTTAGCTGACAAAGTCACCATAGTCCCTTCCAATGATCAACCTTTGCTCACCTTTTTCTCTAAGTTTAGCAAGGACCCACGCAAGGGTGTGGACAAAGCTTGGTCCACCTGCCAGGATAAACTGCTTGATGTAGTAGGTCCTTTGGCGCGTATTTTTGACTTGGCTGATGCTGCTCACCTAGAAGGTTCGGAGTTGTCTGCTGAAGACATATCTCTGTGGGACCAACAAGCCTTTTGTCTTCGGGGAAATGCTAATGCTGCAATCACACACAAGCGCCGTAAAGGGCTTTTGATTAAACTTGACCCCAAATTGGCTAATCTGGCCTCTCAGGATCCTGTAATTAAAGCGCAGAGCATCTTTTTTGGTGATTCTCTGGTCAAGGACCTCAGTAGATTTGTTTCTACCTTTGCCTCTTTGGATAAAGCACCACAGTCTATTAAGAAAGGGTTTTTGGACGGGCCAGCAGAGGAAGGGGTTGCTCTACCGGCCGTTCCTATTCCAACCAAAGCTCCAGAGGTTCCTTCAACTCCGGTTCTCAGGATTACAAACCTCAATTCTATCCGCAGAGAGGACGTGGTTTAAGGGGTCGAGGACAAAGGAATTTCCACAAAAACAACCAACAAGGTAGGTTCTTCTCCACCTCCACTGGTGAGAGGTTGTTTAAAACTTTTTCTACAAAAGTGGTGAACTCTTTCTGCAGATCCTTGGGTCCTCAACATAGCCAAAGGCTATCTTATAGAGCTTTATGTGTTGTCTTCCTAAACTGTGTTCCCTCCTCCTCTGGTGTTCTCGACGGCAATGTCTCAACTAATTTCCCTGGAGGTTCAGAGCCTCCTCCTGAAACAAGCCCCTTTCGATCCCACAGGGTTTCTCAGTTCTATTTTCCTTGTCCAGAAAAAAACCAAAAAGATGCGTCCAGTTATAAACCTAAAATGGTTCAATCAATTTGTGGTGTATCGCCCTTCAAAATGGATACTATTATTCATCTAAGAGATACCCTTCGTCCAAACGATTGGATGATCCAATTAGACTTGCAAGACGCTTATCTCACCATTCCGATTCATGCTTCCCATACCAAGTTTCTTCAATTCCAATGTCTAGGCGTAACCTATCGCTTCACTCTCTTCATTTTGGTTCAGCGTCAGCACCATGGTGCTTTCCAAAAGTCATGAAACCAGCAGTGACCTTCCTTCTATCCCTGGGGATCAGACTTATAATTTATCTGGACAACATTTTGATCATGAATTCAGACAAACAGCTGCTTCTGTCCGACCTCACTACTACTCAATCTCTACTTCTCGATCTGGGTTTCCTCCTCAATCACGATAAGTCTATGCTCCACCCTTCCCTGCGCATTGAATTCCTGGGATTTCTAGTGGACTCTTCAACAGCGTCTCTCCTACTTTCTCAATCAAAGTTCTCAACAATCAAGTCAGAAATTTTTCATGTTCTACTAACCTCCCTCATTTCCCTCAGATCTCTCGCAAGAATTGTGGGCCTTCTCTCCGCTTCCATTCAAGCCATTTTTCCGGGTCCCCTTCATTATCGGGCCCTTAAACGTCTAAAGATCAGACATCTTCGTCAGGGGTTGGCCTACGTCAATCTTATCGCTTTAGATCAGGAATCTTGCATTGAACTTCAAAGGTGGTTCGACCATTTAGATGCTTGGAACGGATGAACTATCTTCGCTTTGGCCCCAGATCTTGTGTTCGAATCAGATGCAAGCCTGTCGGGTTGGGGCGCCCGTTGTGGACCAATCTTGACTGGCGGTACCTGGTCTCAAGAGGAGTCGAAATTGCACATCAATTGTTTAGAGATGCTTGCAGTCTCCTTTACGATCCAAAGCCTTACAAAGAACAGGGTTCGGTGTTCCATTCTCCTGCGCATGGACTATGTTTCTGCGGTGCACAATATCAACCATCTAGGATGCAACAAATCTAAGCCCCTGGCGGAACTTGCAAAGAGTCTTTGGGAATATTGCCTGTCAAACAAACTATCGCTATCAGCAGAGTATCTTCCAGGAGATCTCAATTCTATAGCAGATTGGCACTCTCGCTACCTTCGGGACTTCAGCGACTGGATGCTTCTTCCATCCGTCTTCCAATCTTTTTCTCAAAAATGGGGCCCTTTTTATACCGATCTCTTTGCTTCGCACCTCAACACCCAATTACCTTGGTTCTTCAGTTGGCGCCCGGATCCTTCGGCACTAGCTACAGATGCTTTCCTCCAGGATTTGTCCCTGCACCTCAATTCTGCCTTTTCTCCTTTCCTCGTGATCAACAGAGTACTTTCTCAAGTACGTCGTCAATCAACAACTTTGGTCATTGTGGTTCCATTCTGGCAGTCTCAAATTTGGTTTCCTTCCCTTCTGGAGATGGCAATGGATTTCCCAGCTCTCCTCCCCATCCGCAAGGACTTGCTTCGGAACCCCTTAGGCCTCCCACACAGTCATATCCTGGACAACTCGTTGGTGCTGTCAGCTTGGAAAGTTTCCGGCATGTCCCTCCTGACCTCCTCATTTCACAAGAAGCTTCTCTCTTTATCAGCAAAGCCTGGGCCCCTGGTACATCCAAGGATTACAAATCAGCTTGGTCTTTATGGGCAAGCTGGTGTCTGGAAAGACATATCGATCTCTCTTCAGCCCCTTTAAATTTTGTGGTCAATTTCTTGGCTTCCAAAACCAGCGCAAGTAAGTCTTACAGGACGGTCAATTTGTATAGATCTGCCATTTCTCTTAATCAATCCCCGATTGACGGCAAACCAGTAGGCGTTCATCCTTTAATCTGCCGCCTTCTGAGAGGAGTTTGGTTTTCCAAACCTCCGTTGGCTAAGTATTCAAGTTTATGGGATGTTAATGTTGTTCTCAAATTGTTTTTTGATTGGCCAGATAATTCCACTCTTTCTCTAAAAATGTTGGCTGCTAAGCTTACCATGCTACTGTGTCTTGTTTCTACTAAACATGTTTCAGATGATAAAGCATTGGATATTACCTCCGTTGGCTAAGTATTCAAGTTTATGGGATGTTAATGTTGTTCTCAAATTGTTTTCTGATTGGCCAGATAATTCCACTCTTTCTCTAAACATTTTGTCTGCTAAGCTTACCATGCTTCTGTGTCTTGTTTCTACTAAACGTGTTTCAGACATTAAAGCTTTGGATATTTCCTCTCGTCAATTTTCTCCTACAGGTGTTTTTTTCCAAATCAATAGACGAACTGAGACAAATTTGAATTCTGTTTTTTACCCTTATTTCCCTTCACATCCTAAATTATGTGCAGACCAATGTAAAAAAATGTATGAACAAAGAACTTCTAATCTCAGAGCACCCTCTCATTCCCAGCGCCTCATTTCTTTTTGTAAGCCCCATCTTCCTGTCTTATCCGCTACTCTGGCCGTTGGGTTCGATGGGTTATGTCCCTTGCGGGCATTGACGTCTCTGTTTTCGGAGCTCATTCTACCAGGGGAGCCATGGCTTCCAAACCCTTTTGGGCTGGTTCCCGTCTGGAGGACATTCTGAGATCAGCAGACTGGACTAATGACAATGTTTTTGGTGTGTTTTACTGCAAACCTGTTGATACTGTGGCTTCTTTGGTGGTTAATATGCTTTAAACAAGCATAATAGGTGCCTCCGGTCTTGACATAAAATGTAGATTTTCCTAGTGGTTATGACGAAAAGTCTTACTTTTATTAAAGACATGGAGGCGAGTATCATCCCACCACTACACTTCTAATCTGTGTTCTCCCTCCCTTCAGCAACTCCAACTGTGCCGCCTGCATCTTCGTGATGGTACTGTTCGCCAACAGATGTGGCCTCCACCTCGTCAGATTACCTCGCCATCCGGTTTGGAGTCTGCTACGTCGAATCCTGCGGTTTGACTTTCCTGGATGGATTTGGGTCAAAAATGTTGTTCCTGTACATTAGCTCTTTCTATTATTTTGGTGATTATTCCACTGTTTTCTGACTTTATCCGAGCTGCTCGCCAGTGAAAAGAGGAAGCTTCGCAGTCAGTAGTGACGTTATCTAGGCTGACCAGCTCTGATTGGTTATATGGTTTTGTTTTTATCGTGTGCTCATTGGCCAGTTGCTTCACTGGGCCCACTGGGAACTGTAGTTTTTTGCTTATCTTGGCTGCTATTATAATTAAAGCAAGATAAGAAAGCATAATACTCGCCTCCGTGTCTTTAATAAAATGTAAGACTTTCCGTCATAACCACTAGGAAAATCTACACTATTTGACTATTCCAGTGACACAGATTTTCTGTTGATTAGCATTAAAACTGTGTAGATATCTGCTGTATTACAATGCAGATCTTATTTACAAAGATAAACTTACACTTTTGGTGTAAGTTTACTATTTGTTTGCTATTTAGAGACTTCAAGTGATGTTGTACGTGTAGTATACTTACGACTGTCTAATCTCTGCAATCGTATAGATAATAAATGTAAAACTACACCTGTAGTTTGTGAAAGCAAAAAATAGTAATTGTAAGTTTAGCTTTTTGAATAAGGCCCTTTTTAGGTTTCACCTGGGGCACGAACTCCTAGCTCCGCCCCCAGGAGAAATCTTTAGTTTTGCAGTATGGGGGACTTGAATCCGCCCTCTGTTCCATTGGCTAGCTCCATAAATGGAGGCTAGCCATTGGAACAGAGATCTGTCCGTCATTCACGGACCAAATTCGTGGGCGTTCCCGCGATTTTTTCCCTGGGCGTTCCCTCTGTGTAGTCATGCGGCGGTGGGCGGAGTTGTTGGTTTTTTTTTTTTGTCTCGGCATCCAGCTCATTCCGCGGCCGACCGCCGCCGCCGGAGGAAGTCCAGTTGCAGGTGAGTGCTTTTGATTCCGCCCCCCCCTCCCGCTGTCCGCAGGGACATCTTAAGGATTTTGGGGGCCCTGGGCCAACTGTATTTTAGGGGCCCCTGTTTGGAGAAACATTTGTTTCATGATCCAATTTCAGCTAAATTGCTTCCGCTGTTAAAATAGCCCTCTTTAGATCCTGCTACGCTATAAACAACTTTCCAACTTTGTTGAGTCATCTGGTGCCCTCCATCCAGCCCAGCCGGGATTTAGGGCCACATACAGCACAGAGACTGCCCTTGTTGAGATGTCAAAGGCTATAAGAGAATATTTGGATGCAGGCGGCAGAGCGGGCTTGATTTTACTGGATTTCTCTGCCGCCTTTGATACTGTGCCTCATCGCCAACTCTTAGTCAACAAAATAGATGCCAGTACTGCCCAACAACTCAAGAACTCAATAGAAGTATGAGTTATAAATCGCTCATTTCTACAGACCACTCTTTCAGTCAAAGAATCAATCTCATGAAATAATTTTATTTTTAAATGCATCTTTGGTGTTTTTCTTTTTTTCTTATTTCTAGTATTACAAAAAGGATTGGAGATATTTGGCTCGTTACTCAGTCCAACATATCTTACATTAATACATAGGGGAGGGAGAAGGACCCCTAGTGCTAACATTTAAAAGAGAACATTTAAAGTGTAAGAGATGAAGGTATTAAGGGTGAAGGAAATTAACGTGATATTATTAAAAAAAAACACTCAACTGATACATACAAAACTACATTCAGACAGACAAAAGAGGAAGTACTCAAAGGAAAAGAAAGGGAAGGAGTAAAAGGTGTGTTGAAATGCGGTGGCCCTGCACTAGTCCTATTTGTAATGGCAGGTAAAACCAACACAACTAAATTAAAGGAGATCTTTTTGTACAATCGGCAATTAGACCATCAGAAAAATGTACATTTCAACAATAATACAAATGATTGGCCTAAACGTTAAGGTCAAAAAGGTTGACGCGTTTCGAATCCCCAAAAGTCGTGGGATTCTCCTCAGGACCGTGTGACAGTAAATCTGAACTTCTACTAATGCATTGTCTGTCAAGGAGTGGATCGCTTCTTGAATGGCCTCAGAGGGCAGCTGTAATCTAATCACACAGTGCACAACCCGGTGTTTAATGACGCTTTTGTATCATTTCTTTTATCTTGGATACCAAATCTACCTGTGGCGTTGCTTCTGTCAGACGCCAACTCTTGGCCGGTCTCAAACATCAAAATCTCAGGTTTAGCTTGGGATTAGCTTAAATCATTTTTAGAGGACAGAACACTGCAAATATGGCTGCCCCTGTTTTCCTCTGCCCCAAGAAAGGTGACCACGGAAGTTCCACAGGGCTCCACTCTGAGCCTCCTTCTCTTCAATGTATACGTTACGCCTTTAATCTATCTGGTGGAGGAGCTGGAAGCTAAGATCATAGTTTACGCCGATGACACTCAGCTCCTCTTTAAGTGGAAGGAAAAAGATTTGTCCCCGGATTTAGCCAAAAATTGTCTTTCAGCCGTTTTTTAACTGGCATACTAGGGCTCAGCTCAAGTGCAATGAGGACAAGTCTGAGGTTCTTCTGTACGGGTCTTCCCCCCCCCCCCCCCCCCCCAATTCAGGGAACATCTTTGGCTCCAGATTTTCCCAAGCCTAATTCAGTTGGCAGTCCTGTTATGAATCTGGGGGTCTGGTTTAGTGAGGAACTCCGGTTCTCTATGCAGATAAAAACATTGGCTGGAGTGTGCTTTGGCACACTGAAATCATCAGCAAGAGTGCTGCTTGATATCCCTGGCAGATCAAGCACCAAGCAACATCTAAGGGATCTGCATTGGCTCCCTATGGCGCAATATGTCCAGTTCAAGGCCCTCACTCTTGCCCACGGTGCCCTATATAAATCCGGGCCTCCATATCTCAGGAGACTCTTTGATTTCTACGTTACCCGAAGACAATTGCCATCAGCCACATTACATTTTGCAGTTATTCCCAGATTTCTCCTTACACAAACTGGGGTAGCTCTCTTTCTTTTAACACCATCGATGCTCATGGTATTCTCCTGCTGTGCTGCAGATTTGGAAATCCCATTGTTCATGACGAGCTGGGCTCGTCATCAGTGTTTGAGGAGGCTACACCATGACGAGCCCAGCTCGTCATCAGCCTCGAAGGGGTTAAGGCAGCTAAAGTTAGGAATGCCCTTCCTTATGAGTTGCGAAACACTCAGGAACTCAGGCTGTTTAAAAAGCAGTTAAAGACCTTGCTTTTTAACTAACTCACAGATCCTCCTAGCTCCGTACTCTTTGTTTTCTGCGGTTGGCTTTCACGCCGGGACACTCTTGAGTATCCGTGCGTGTTGTAGGTGCTTTATAAAATAACATAACATCTCTTTCTTACCTTCTTTGGCCAGGTCACGGACAGTGCACAGGCACACTCGTCTAAATTCTAAATGAATTTACATCTAATATCTTGGGCTAGTGATGTGTGTTTTCAGTATTGTAACACAGCAGCAGATCACTAATATTACTGCAAATAATCGCTGTAACCTCCTCCCATTTCTCATATGTGAGGTCCTGTTTAGATTTTTTTTTAAACAAAAAACCTTTTCATGGTTGTTGCATGAAAACGACATTTATAGCAATCTATTTAACAATTCCAGAAGGTAATCAAGGTAAGACTCTGCAGAACCGAGTGGGCTCTATTAGGGGGCCCCCTAAAAGGCTGGGGCCCTGGGCCAGAGCCCACTGTGCCCATGCCTTAAAACGTCTCTGGCTGTCCGTGTGCCCCTTCCCGCCCCCCCTCCCGCTGTCCATTTGCCCGTTACCGCCCCCCCCCCCTCCTGCTGTCCGTCCGTTAATGCTTGTTTTCCCAAGCTATGGGTTTTGTGAATCTTGTTGCTGTTCTGGCAGAAGTGCTTGCTGGACAGCGCTCATCAAGCGCCTGGAATGCTCTCGCGGCACATGCTTTTCCCCCTCCCTGCCTGTGCTAGGTGAATGCTCCGGGGGTGCACCGCGGGCCCTGCCAGCCGGGGTGGTGCCAATGCAAAGGACGGAGGTTTAGTTTTAGTCTGGGAATATTCTGGTAGGAAGGCTGTCCTCACCCGTTTCGGCGGCTGCCAGTGGGACGGGCATTACCACCTCGACTCACGCCACCAACAGGTGAAGTCCCGGGTAACTGGGTCAAAGGTGCGTGTCTTTCCAGTCCTGCGGGTTCGCGCCGCTCCTGGCCTACAGGTTCTTATGTAACAGGCTTGGCTCTGATGCCCGGCTGCTCCCGGGGCCTCGAGGCGCATGCACGCTGCCATCCCAGTTCTGGCCCAGTTCTGCCGTGTGTTGCAAGCTGCCGTGCGCACCTTTAAATTGGTCGCGTAGACATGTGGTTACATCCAAGCAAAATCTAAAAGAACGCATTACACGCTCAGAGATGTCCAGGTTGTGCGTAAACTGAGTCTGTTCTTGTGTGTTTTATTTTTTATAGCGCCCTATGCCATCCGTAGGGGATGTCAAAGCACAGGGAGAAGAGAGGAAAAAGAGGGACCAGGAGAAACAAAATGTATTGATATTTTGTTTAAAAGGCAGTACAGGATGGTTCGTAGTTGGCAAAAAATCTTAAGGAATTCAGGAGCTGTTACAACTCGAGATGCCAAGGGGAAGACTTGGCTTTGCAGGTTTGCTCACCAAACTAGCACACCCCACTTCATGCTTCAGATCCTGTCCCCATGCCTCTGCCCTGCCATTTTGTCCTGAAACCCACCACGTTATCAGGTTTTCTCCCCTGTCAACTGTTTGTTCGTTCTTTGTCCGTAAACCAGTATCTTTTCTCATCTCAGTTTTCTCTTTTGTCCCGTCTTGGCCCTTCCCGCTTCTCCTCTGGCCCGACCGTTCCCTTTTCTGGGCTGACCCATGTCTCCTGCTCATATCTCTTCCATGGGCCTCCACTCTTTGTCCCTTACACACTTCTTTCTGCTCGCCCACCTAATCTTTCCTGAACAGCTCTATGTTCGCTGGACCAAACACAAGAAGCAGTCCTTAGCATGGGATGGTGGAGGGGCATTGTAGCTTTGCGGACCATTCCTGAGGTGTTTGTACCTCACTGGGCGTTATCCCTGCAGCGACTCAGCCGTCTCTCCTAGTCAGCCAGACTTGGACCATGTATGGAAGCCCAGTCTGGCCCGGGCCCTCTCCTGGCTGCTAAGCCTCCATTGCAACTGTGCTGGCCTGGGGTAGGGGATCTCCGTTCAGCTTGATCGGAGCTCTCTGGCAGTCTTCTGAAGACTGCCTCGTTCTCCTCGTCTCTTTGCTGAAAGTTGTTCCAACTGTGCTGGCGTGCAGGGGACTGCGCTCAATTGTTGAAGACGCCCCAAGGGGCAGGAGCCTGGGCATATTGCTATATACCAGAGTAGTACATGCGATGTAAGCCAAGATATAGGGTTGTAAGGGCTAAGTGGGCTTGCAATATACATGACCAGCAACCCTCATCCAAGATCTTAAGGAACCAGGCGTGTAGATGCGACGTCTTCTCCACAGGGGTGAGTTACATGGAAAAATCCAGTGCTGAAAAAGGCTCAGTTCGCTTCTGTTAAATGTTATGACTTTGAGAGAAAGTTGACCTGTACCTCGAAGACCTTCTCTTTGTCTACTCTGAGTTTCGGCTTGGAGGATTGCGTGCCGGAGAGAAGCTTGGTAGATTTTGTCGGCCATCACTGTGATCTTCCTGCTGTGTTCTAGTTATTTTGATTATATCCTTGCTTAGTCACCACTCTACCTTAGATCCCTAATTTATATGCCAGAAAGAATTTTGTTGAAATTGCATATAGTGAGCATCAAGGGCGTGCAAGGGTTCTTCAGAAAGTGAAAATGTAAGCCAGCCAACCGGCTTGCACAGAAAATCGATCAAATATAGGGAGAGAAGTCTGGATGTGTAGGAAACATGACCTTAACTCTATTAACCCTTTCGATGCTATTGACGGAACGGTTCCGTCATGAGCGTCGGTTGGCCTGTGCTCATGACGGAACCGTTCCGTCATGAGCCCGTTGGCTCATTAGAACGTTCAGCACAGAGCAGGAATCTGCGCCGCGCTGAATAGGTTAAACTGTGAAAGGCTCACTCACCATTGACCACATTGTAAGGTGAGATTATAGCAACCGAGGCCTGCATGCTCCGATATAGAAACGCAAGCATTCCATTTCCTTTACAGTGTTAATATTGACCACGTATCCCATTTCAAAGGCTCTCAGGTCTTGAAAATGGTTAAGCTAAGTGGCAGCGAGAGATTATGACTTGTCTGAGATCACTCTTTGTGGTGGAGCATATGGAAGCTAGTATTAAACTGGTGCCTCCTAGTTTCACAGTTCATATATCAGTCACAAATCCTGCATTTTGGACACATATTTTTGTGTGCAGACTAAAGGAAGCTTCACCGCTCTAGCAAAGCACTCTTTACAAATCCAGGTTAAAAAAATGCAGTTTTCAGTTGTGGGGTTTCCTATTACAGATCACTAGTTCCAGGTGCAATAGTTAATTTGCTTTAGTGGCAGTTAACTGACTTCAACTCTTAGTTGTGGCCTACCAACATGGAGCGAGGTAACACAACAGATGTGCCGTGCTGTGCCCCAGAAGGATGGGGACTCTATGACAGTGTCCTTAAACATCTGTTTAACCTGGGGCAGAAGCCTCAATGCTTTTGCAAAGGAGATGAACTGATTGATTGGAGAAAAATAAACTTATTATGGCACTGCCCCTTCCATCTGCCTCTGAAGGCTGCCAGTGCCAAACTGACGTGTAGCCTTTCAACTTGAGTTTGAAAACAAAAACCCAGGGCAGTCCACAAGCATAGGAGTAGTACTGCCATTCTGCATCAACCTAGGGGCACATAATGTCTTAATTGGGTGCGCTTAACAGCATGTAAAACACAGACATGAAGCCACAGTTTTTCACATATCATTTGTTAATGAAATTGCTTTCTGCTAAGGGTTTCTAACCAATCATACACTAGAACACACAAATATGCTTTCGTCTGTTGAGACCATTTTCTCAGAAACCCTGGAATTTTGCCAAATTTACTGCAATTTACCAGGATTGAAGGTAAAAAACCTTGACTCCGGACTTTGGTAATGCCTCTTAGGGTGTCGCCATGAGAATGATTTTACCAATTTAGATGCCAATTTAAAGTTAGGACCTAGATACTCATCGTTTAAATGCAGTGGCGGCTGACACAATCAAGAGGTGGCGGGGAGGTTAGAGGTTGTGCGGGGGAGCTCAAGAAGAGGACTGCAGGGGTTTAGTAATAAAAAATAAAAAAAATTACCTGAAGCTGCCGGCCGCCTCACGTCTCTGTGTAAACCTTCTTCTTGGCACTAGAAGAAACTGGGAGAGCCGCAAACCCTCCCTGTGCAATCCTTGCACTGGATTGGCCTGAGCAGGCTGGTTTGATGCTTTGCTGAGGCACAGGGAGTCTGTGCTTTTATCCAACCCGACTCTTCAATACAGCTGGGTTGGAGAAACCTAAGTGAGCATGTCTGTTTGGCCGGCCTAAGACGGCGGGCCAAACTTAGAAGTGCACTCCACATCTCCATCCTGTGGTTCGGCCCTGCCCCATCCCACACGCACTGGCTCAGCAAGAAGGTGGAAAATAAAACAATAATAAAATATTGTTTTATTTTTCAGTTGATGGCGCTGAGCCAGTGGGGCAACGGTCCTCCGCCATTGCAAAGGAGCTGCTGCTAGTTAAATGGTGTTTTAAAAAAAAAACTTGTTTCCTTCTGCCATTAATCGTCATTCCGGCCTCTGCTTTCTTTTTTTTGATTGAGACAAAGTGCCTTTGGAGTGAAATAAGTGTTTATTATTTCAATAGTAGGCTTTGTGCCGGCCCCGCCCGGGGCACTGTGGCTACAAGTGTGTTTGCTTTGGCATTAATGGCGCTCTGCAAGTGGATTTCCCCTTGCTTTATACGAATTGTGAGCAGCCAAGCAGCGGAATGCCTTGCAATCACAGTCTATTTAAGAGCTGCTGTTAACCCCATTTGTTATATGAACAGAGTCCCCCATGGGGCTCTTGGTGTCAAGCTGGAATCCTCTTGTCTAAATCAGAGGAAACCCACACACAATGTATTATTAGCAGCCTACTGGTAAGTTCTCCTTTGGGTTGCATACAACAGACAATGAGACTGAATTAGTTGATGTTGCTAGTGTGTATTTACCTCCACTACAAATGCAAATGACAGTGTGACTCATAAAAAGTGCAGACGACCCAGTGCTTAAGTGTGTGCTTGAACATTAAACTAAATATACAAAAGACACCATAAATGCTCCTTGGTTTTTAGGTTTCGCCTGGGGTACGGAGCTCCTAGCTCCGCCCCCAGGAGAAATCGTATGTCTCTACAGTGTACTGCTTAGTCCCGCCCTCTGTTCCATTGGCTAGCTCCATAAATAAGTTTTCGACAGTTCTGAGGGTTTTAATTACGCAAGTGTAGGTTTGCGGAGTCCCTAACGACTTACTTTAGCAGAGCACCTACGCTTTCTTGCTTCTCTTCCCCCGACACCAAATTGCACTCGCTTTCAAAGTGATTTTAAAGAAAGCCTGCTGCATATGGAATTCAACCTTTGAATAGGTCTTATAATGTTTGCATGAAATATGCGAGGGTCACAAGTGAAACTTGGTGTAACTACAGTTCTTAACCCCTAGTAATGAAGGGGTGGGATGGTCAGTGGCATAATGCGATGAGTGGGCCCTGAATCTCGCATACCTCAGATGTTCCTTGGTCCGGGTTCCATGATGCCCCCCCCCCGCACCAAGGGTTGGGTGGCCCCATGATAGGTTGGGAGTCCCCTGCACTGGGGATGGTCCATTCAGTAAACAAAGTACTGCAACACTTGCAACAGGACAGCATTTTATTTGTGTTGCTTCTCCGCATGATACGAAAATGAACGCAAAAGCGTTTAAGTGTAAAATATATCAAAATAGGTTTTACAGTAGGCCAGAGCAATCAGTTTAAAAAGATGATAGTAAACCTAAGGCCAGTCGATGCTCATGGAAAGGTTAATAGGATTAAATGTGTATTAAAATCTGTGTGTCGTGCAGTGGAATGTGACTATTTAATGGACACTGAAAGATGGAGTGTTTGTGCTTAGTTTCATTCAGTTCGTTTGGGCTCTTTGCTAACAGGGTTGGACTGGGAAAGAAAATACCTCGGGCACCAACATAAAAGTGGTCTCTCTATTAGCAAATCACCTAAAAAAGTGGCCCACGTTTGCAAATCGGGTGAACTTTTGAACTTGTAAAAACACGCTGTAGTGCAATCTGGAAAAAAATTGAAAAATGACATATAACTAAAGCACTTTTTAATCTTTTGCAAGGAAGCTTTGCAGCAGGCCATTCAATAAAATCGAGGCTTTTATTAGTCGAATAAAAAGTGGTAGTTATAATTTCACTTATATGTTGGAGTTTAAACAAAACTAGTATTGCCAACTTCATGGGGCATTTTTTTAAACCATTGCTGAACCCTCATTTTCTTGGGAGAATTATCTTGCACAATTTTTTTGTGTGAAGGTGACAGAACTTTGCCACTTCGCAAAAACTTTCTTGTTGAAGTCATATCGCTCGCTATTTTTTTGCCCTAAAACTTTATTTAGCATATTTATTTCCAGAATTGCATTTGTATTAACAATTTGTAAAACTGCTAGAAGCTCGAGTCACAAGACAAGCAAGGTTTTTGCTTTGAAATATAAAAGTTGTCTTTGGAAACGTGTGTCTGTTATTCACAGGTCACTCGGTGAATTGGAACGAAGTGAATGAGTGATAAAAAACAGGACACTCTCGGTATCTGTTTTTGTGCAAACTGGCTTGCTTATTTGTGATCGTGGGTTTTAAAGCTGTGTGAAGGACCCCCGACGTACTGTCGGGCAGCCTATTATAAGCTACAAGAAAAGAGATGTGGTAGAGAGGAAGGGGGCTGGGGGCAGTGTTTTGAGTGGGCAGGGTCTTTCAGGTGGTTTCAAAAAACAGGTCCTGAGACTTGTCTCTATCGGGCTCCCCATGTTTTGTCTTCACTCTCAGGGTGGAATAAAAATCTTAACTCTGCAGCAGTACCACTGCTTAAAGCCTATATGATGTAACTACAGAGAGGCTATGTATAGTTCTTTCACAGTCTCATGTCAGAACTGAAGTATTTTTAATATAATATATACAACAAAGCCGTAGTTGTTGCTTATTGCTCTTATACAACTAACAATCATTGACAAAAAGCTAATATTCCTAGGTTGTTGAAGGTGTAATGTTACTTGCTGTATTATACATCTGGATGCAATGAAGCAGCAAAATACCATTCGGGCGGCTTGTGCTGCCAGCATTGGCGTTAAAAGGCCCTTCTACGCAGCACCGTCACTACAGCTCCCTTCTGTACGCAATGACGCAAAACATTTCCCAATCCGGGCCACTTTTGAAAGGCGCTCTGGCCACCTAGCTCCAGTGGCATTTGGCTTCTCCCGCTGTCCGTGTGCCCGTTCCTGCCCCCCCTCCCGCTGTCCGTGTCTCCGGCCCCACTTGTAAATGCTTGTTTTATTTTTGCAGTATATTTCCTTGGGAAAGCACATGTCTGTAGTTGCATTTGGGGAATGAATCTCTGAAACTGAGATCTGTTTTGAATTTGGGAAGTGCTTCTCTTAGAGACAGCAGCATAGTGTGGGCTATGAGAGCTGTGTGGGCTGTGAGAGCTGTGTGGGCTGTGAGAGCTGTGTGGGCTGTGAGAGCTGTGTGGGCTGTGAGAGCTGTGTGGGCTGTGAGAGATGTGTGGGCTGTGTGGGCTGTGAGAGCTGTGTGGGCTGTGAGAGCTGTGTGGGCTGAGAGAGCTGTGTGGGCTGTGAGAGCTGTTGGCAATGTGAATAACAATGCCATTTATTTATAAGTAAAAAAAAAAAAGAAATGTCATGAGCAATGCCAATAGCTCTAACTTTTCCAAAGGCGAAACCATTGCATTGTAAATGCTTGTTCTTGATAGCTTTGACTGTCCCAATGTAGAAAAAAGAATATAGACAGCAAAGCTGCACGCTTGCTGACCTCCCAGCACAGTACGGCGTACGGCATATGTTCAAGGCAGGGAGCATCTCAGGGCTGTTGCAGGCACTTTTCTTAAATCACCATTTTGCAGACCGAAAAAATGGGCATAGGGAGAGGTGCGCCAGCACATTGGTTTTATTTTTTCAGTGTCCTTTCAGACCCAGTTCAGCTACTGCTGATCCTATTGTTATGGTAAATAACATCTTTTTAGATTGCAGGTTTCCCAAGAAATGTTAATGGTAGCCCTTTAGCAGTGAGATGCTCACATTTGCATTTCAAATGCTATCTTTGCTCTCTCATCCACTGTTTAACCTCTGACTGCATGCAAGAAAGAAAAGGCAGAAAGTTAATAATTGTCAGTAACTTAAATTGTATTTTCTAAAATAAAAATTCCAAAAATGTTTTGCAGGTGTTCCTCTACCTCAAGATTAAAGGCGGATTACCCATGAGGATAAAGCAACAGACTCCACTTCCTGTTTCCATCAACATGTTTTGTTGCTTGAATATTGCCCCTAAGAGGTTCTGGCAGCTGCCTCTGGAATATAGGTATCTTACATCAAATGAAATTTACTACGGTTTATAAGGCATGTTGTCTAAGTGTACTCAATAAATCCTTTGTTTTTCTCTGAAAACAGGGCAATATCAATGGAAACAACCCCTTCTTATGAGAACCAGTACTCCAGGGATGGAAAAAGTGTGAGCTTCCATAATTCAAAGAATCGGTACAGCGAGGGCAGCAGCATAAGATTTTCAGATCATAAGACGGGTACAAATTGGCTAGAACAGAACATGTAAATGTGTGTGTACTTGTAAAGCGCACTGTGATTCCATCGGAATGTCCTGGCACAGAAGACCACTGGCGAACCCGTCCTGGTTTTCCCTGTGAGATGGTCCCTTTCTGGGTATCTCCAAGGTGAAAGCAGGCATCCCCAGCATCTGTGGGGGGCCGTTGTAGAGATGAGGCAAGCTTAATGCCCAGAGTTGCCGAGTGTGTTCCCTGGTTCGAGTGGGCACCGAGGCGAGAATTATCAAGTCCGTTGACCCTGGTCCACGACCCTGCCGCGTCGAGAATTGAACCCTGGTCCCGGGCCGTTCTCTGCTTACGGGTCTGCCGCCTCTAACCAGTGAGCCACACCACTCCACTGAACATATAGAACATATACAGCACAGCTAAACCAAGTTTCCCTCTCTCGCAGAAGGCAGTAAGTGTAGCCTTCCATTCCCCATAGAAAAGATAATGCAGCACAGACTAGTAACACCTTTAATCCCCCACAGAACATATACAGTTAAATCTTGAGAGGCATGAAGGTTACAGACAGATCTCTGGAGACTGTGTTTAGTCCACAAACGTATAGGAGGATTAGTGAGTGAATATGTGACTTCTGACGAAATGTTCACTGAGGTGATATTCCTCATCAGCATTTTGAAAGTTCTGCAGCTGTCAATCTGAGGTCTGCTGTTTGTGCTGATGAGTTTTCTATGTATTGAGAAAGAGTCCTAACATAGTAGGTCATTATTTTTTGGAGCAGCCAACGTGCCTCCTTTATCCTCTAGAGAAGCATACAGCACAGTAGAGTAGCACACAGATGTCAACCTCTTCAAAAAGGTTTTGAATAAGCACGCACCAAGCCCTGTGCGATCTCAGCCTCCGTGCTAAACCTCTTCAAAATGTTGAGGGCCGCAACTGCAACTGAATGATTGAATCATTATGATTCAATCATATCAGCGGTATTATTAGCAAAACAATTTGGGAAATTCAAATAACTTGAAAAGTGTTTATTCATAGATATATATTAAATTCAGACACTGGAACAAATTAGCGGGAGAAATATTATACAAAGGTATTACCAACTCCAAATGTCACACAGGCACTAACTAGCTTAATGTTGCCAGAACAATATAGTATTACTATACTCTATGCCCTATGTTATCAAAATAAACATTTATGCATTGATAGAAAAAATGTGAACCGGTGAAGAAAAGAGTTTGTTAGCCTGAACTGGCATGTGATGTAAGTGCAGTAACACGCCATTGCCAGCTGCTTAAATGGGATACATAAAGAGCTCTGGACCGCTAGACCTGTTCTACTTTGAATATTTACTTATGGTATTGGACAAAAATTGAAGAAACTTATTCTGTTTGTTTCAAATAGACTGCCTCTGCAAGCCTCCCTAGTGATACTGCCTTGATCCAGTGTAAAGTTAGTCATCCTAGACTCTAATCTAATTGAACCTGTAGTCACCATCCTTCAGTGCTCAATTGTAGATCCCATTTTCCTAGCTCTACCTGGTGGAGGTGTTGTGTCAGCATAGATACAGTGGTCAAAATTCGCTGAACTAAGGGGCCTATTTCTGAGCCAGTTTGCATCGCACGTGTACCACACAACATAGTGCCTGAGTGACATAAACCTTATATGTGATTTATGAAACCACACAAGGCCACTTTGCCCTGAGCAGCTTCATAAATCTGGAGTAAGGCAATGCAGCGCAAATCGCTGCATTGCCTTACTCTGTCCTGGAAAGGCATTTCATGGGTGTTGCATGGGTATCCCCATGCAACTTCCATGGTTTTTGACACACTCCCAGATTTACCGGAACTGGTAGACCTGGGAAAACGCCAATAAGACACACCTTCTCAGGTGAGGCATAACGAGGAGAAATATCTTTATTGCTCCTTGCTACTTTCTCTTTTTTATGCGTGCTGCAATTTGCAGCACACACAGAAAGAGGAATATGCCTCTCAGGATTGTTTTTTGCACCATGGCACAAGGGGGCCTGCATTTGTGCTAGGCTACCAAAAGGGTAGTAATGAAGGGGAAAAGGCAGGAGTAAACGAAATTGCCTTAAATACAGGGCATTCATGCCCTTTCCCTGTCACGCAGTGCAGTGCAACAAGGTTACATCCTGTGCTGCACTGCGTGATATTCTAGTTAATAGGCCTCATAGACCTTTCATTTCTGAGCAGATCCCCGATCGCTTCCCATCATTTTGGAAAAAAGAAGACATATAGACATGTTTAGGCTAAACAATAAACATCAATAAATTTGTAAATGTGCATCAAAGTTCAAAAACACAGCATCAGAGAAAGAAGAAGTGGGAGAGGGACTGAATACTGTCCAGTGAAATAATGAGTTTTGACACCTTTACTCAAATTCACCAACAAAGGATCAAGTAAAACGTGCAAATGAAGATTATTTCGGAATCTCCATCCTTATGCACAGAAACTAATTTGCTGATGAGCACGTTCTTCTTGTGAGTATTTGGATTTCTAGTGAGGACATGGACGGTTTACTAGTAGAGGGCACACCTTCAGCTGTGTTGAATTTAGAGTCAAGGTGTTCCAGTTTTCTCAAGTGGAGAAATTTACAGATCACACAACTAGCTGGCTTGGGATAAGATTCTAACAGGAAGAGTAGGCCAATGTAGTACTTGCGAAGTAGGGGAGAAGTCTTTGCTTGGTGATTAGTTGAGCTGCTTTGTCGAGGGTAAAACTCTTGATTGGTGTTAATGATGACTCTGGGAGATCAGTAAGGAAGGAGTGCATTGCTTCAATGAGAAAAGGTGAGCGTTCAGACTGTAGATTACAAGTTAGCTGGAATCATGTCTTTTCTGCTTTTTGATGGCAGAAAGTGTTCAATGACAAGACTCAGAAGAACTGGCTGAGAATTATGTCTGCTTTGTTCATATTTTTCTTTTTTAAGGAGGCTATTTATTGAACAAAACAATAACACATGAACAGAGGACTTGATGGTTAAAACAGTACATTACCTGAAGTGTCCCGTCCAGTTTGATTACTAAGACGATGGAAATTTGTTGCTATGAAAACCACACGCTGGGAACTTCTAATGTTCTGCAACTGAATAGGACAGTTCAAGGCAATATAGTTCACAGAATAGTTTTTGAAGACAGCACGATCATAATTAGGAAGTGACACTCGATAGAGACAGAATCAGGGCCGGCACGAAATAAAAGGAAGGATAGTGTAGCAATAAAAACATTAACTTAAACGCAATCAAAACTTAGTATTGAATCTCAAAACGTTGTGCCAATTTATTTTGGGAAATACTTAATACAGGAGAATGATAATAGTGACCCGGAAGGGTTCCCATACAATGTATCACTCTCTGGCCAGAGAACTTAAATAAACGGGCGGAGGTCGCTCGAAACCTTCCGGCCCACATTGTTGCACTAAGTGGTCGTGTCCATTTTTTGAGCGTCAATGCTAGGCCCCCAGTACCCTGTGTGTGGCACACAACATTGGCAACGAGGGTGGGTGTTGATCACCACCCTGCTCAGACTGCCTCTGACTCTCCCTGTACTGTCTACCGACAGCCCAAAACCCAGAAACGACTGCGGCGCAGGACGGCATTCAGATTGCCAGCAAAGCAATCGCATTAACTGCTGTGGCACTTCTCACCCGACAGGCCTAGCAGTCAAGGCGGCCCCACCCAGAGCGCATGCTCGAAACATGTGCTAGTGTGCACCAACCCTAAACACACCAAACACCGAGACTGATGCTGCAGCCCCCTACCTCATGCAAACATGTGCAAAAGGACTACTGAGACACTCCCTACACCACGTGGCACTGCTCCAATCATCAGGTCCACATGCCCCCCTCCACAAAGGTAAACTCTGACTGTTACAGCAAACAGGGAAAATACTATGGGGAAAAAGAGGAAAAGGGATGAAACACCTTTAAGCAAACAAAGCAGGGCCTGTGGAGGAACACTTCCAAGACCAACAGCTCAAGCAAGGCAGGAGAACATCCCCACGCCAGATACTAAGGCGGGGGCAGCAGCAACAGCTGGCACAACAAGCAGGGCACTAACTTATCCAACCTGCCATGCAGCACACCCAAATCAACGCGTTACCTCCATTCAGTGAAAAGATAGACCCATACACTGCATCCCCCAGATGGACGATCTGGATCAGCCGCCTAGATAATTACTTCACCACGATGTTCAAGACAGATGGTACTGTCAAAAGGTCCCTACTGCTATATTTTGCAGGATAGGAAATATACAAGCTGTTCGCTCATCTGCTGAACACTGGAGCAGTAAACGATTACAACGCTGCGGTCAGAGCCCTGAATGCACACTTCAACCCTCAGTTGAATCCCATCATGAGAGATTCAAACTTTGCCAGGCACGTCAGAAGGAAGGGGAGTCGATGGATGCATTTCATGCACGGCTAAAGGAACTAGCTAGCATGTGCACAGCCGACGATCAAAACAAAGAGGTGAGGGCACAAGTCATACAAGGGTGCTGAAAAAGAACCTCTGGACCCTCATACTTCGACAACTCGGAATTTCGCTAGAGGAAATTCTAATCATGGTAATATAACACGACCTGTCAGATGCAAGCGCAACAGAGATGGACATCGCCATCACTCAACAATCAGACAAACCCGCAACCATCAAGACCGGGATCACGATGTGGTTACTGTGGGTGAGAACAACACCCCCAAGAAGAATGCCCTGCACAAGGACGAACATGCTCGAAAAGTGGAACCCCAAACCATTTTGCCATTGCGTGCAGAGGTGGCCCAAGGAACAGAGGAGCATGCGGAAGGAGACCGCCATCGTCGAAGGCAGTGAGACAGCTGTCCCTTGAGGAAACCGAGTATCTCAAAACAGCCAGGACACTGCCACGACAACGACATCACCTTGAAAAATCGTCTATGGAAGATGAAGGTGAATTTTACCTCATCTCATTCGCCAATGACTTAAAGCGTAAGAGATGTCTGCAGCCTACATGCGTCAGAAATCCCTGGATCCCAAGTCACAGCATTAATTGACACTGGCGGGTATGTGAATGTGATGGGGAGCCAACAGTACAAACAACTACAGCTGAGACTCCTGCTGACCTCATCACATGTCAAAATCCTCACCTATGGAAGCCAAACACCACTACCACTAAAGGGCAAAATCACCGTGCAGGTTAAGTCCGATAACCAAGTAGTTACAACAAAATTCCATGTAGTGGACAGAGAGGCTGACATCCTAGTGGGGAGCAACACAGTCGAATATTTAGGCCTCGTCACATTCGCTCAGGCTTTCAAAGCCCTCCAAGTAGATGATATCCGGGAGCTGTTCCCGCAGCTATTAAAAGGGCTAGGCAGCATGGCGAGGCCACCTGTTAAGCTGCACATAGACAAGGCCTTGAAACCAGTAGCACTGCGACACAGGCGCATACCATTTCACCTGGGACTGTTAGTAGAACAAGAACTTCACAATCTGGAGCAGCAAGGAGTGATTAAAAAGGTCACTGGACCGACACCCTGGGTTTTACCTATGGTAATAGCCGAAAAACCAAAACAGCCCTGGAAAATAAGACTGTGCATCGACATGTGCCTGGCCAACCAGGCGATCAAACGAGAAAGGCATCTAACCCCGACTGTTGACAACATCATCGCTGACTTGAATGGGTCCCAATGGTTCTCCAAGTTAGACCTCAATGCGGGATATCAGCAGTTGAAGCTACAAACTTTGCGATCTCATCCACAGCCAAAATATTCCAAAATGCCATCCGAGAAATTCTTTCAGGCCTCCACTGAGTGTTAAACATCAGTGATAACATTTTAATACATTCCTCGACCATTGAGGAACAACACTGCCACCTTTGAGCAACTCTCCAACGCCTCTATGGTCACGGAGTGACACTCCCTAAAGTAAAATGGTAATTATTTTGGAATTCGATCTAATTCTTTGGGTATGTCTTAAGCCAAGACGGTGTCCGAGTCTACCCATGAAAATCACATGCCATACAACAAGCCCCAGCTCTAACCACAGCTTAAGAAGTCTGGAATGGCCACATACTGTGGGCGATTCATACCCAACCTTGCCACGATAGCAGAGCCATTGCGAACACTCACAAAGAAAGACGCTGTGTGGAAATGGGGCAAAGAAGAAGACAAAGCATTTCAGAAAGTCAAAGCAGCACTTGTAGGGAAGACCACCATGGCATACTTCGACGCCACCTGAATGACTGAGCTCCTAGTAGATGCCAGGACTCAGGGCGCTCCTAACTCAAGAAACAGAGCCAGGCAAGTGAGCGCCGTGCACGTTCGCGAGCAAAGCCCTCACTCCAACAGAAGCATGCTACTCCCAAATCAAAAGGGAAGCATTTGCAATAAAGTGGGCCTGCAACCATTTCCACCTGTACATCAGCGGTCAACCCGTTCAGAGTTGTGACCGACCACCAGCCACTGATTCCTTTGTTTAAAAGCACAGCGCCACTTCCCCCACCGAGAATTGAATGGTGGGCAATACAGTTACAACATTATCAGATGGAACTCTTATATTGACCTAGGACGAAGAATCCCTCAGACTTCCTATCACAACACCTACCAGATTTGGCAGAGGAGGACGGTGATCACGAAACAAGGACCAAAGAATATGTCAACATGGTCTCTCAGTGGACATGACCCTGGGCCCTCACCATTGGAGAAATCAGGACCGAAACCAGCAGTGACCCTGTAATAACCAAAGTGATGAACTCACTGCGGAAAGGCTCATGGGAGGACTTCCTGCGTGATGCCAACAAATGGAATGGACAAGACAGAGAATGCCTAGGGAATGCCTAGGGAAACTCTGGAAAGTACGAGATGAACTAAGAGCAGCAGCAGACGTCGTGGTGCAGAGATGCTCCTGATCCTCCTTCCTGAGACTCTCCAGGAAAGAGCAACCGCCCTTGCTCACAAAGGACACCAAGAGACCATACGGATGAAGTCACATACAAGAGAAAAAGTATGGTTCTCTTGGCTAGAAACAGCCGTAGATGCCCTTGTAAGAAACTGCCGGCCCTGCCAGCTCACAAGCAGCCAGGAGTTGCCAGCTCCGGTGATAACAGAAATGCCTGCTGCGACTCTGTGGTCACAAGTAAGCCTTGTCTTCAGGAGTTTTCCTGACAGAATAATAACCACTGTGCTGATAGACAGTTATTTGAAATATCCAATAGTAGAGGTGATTGCATCCACATTGTTCGCATACCTGCAACCTGTTCTCGAGAAAACGCTTGTAACCTGTTCTCGAGAAAACGCTTGCACTGTTCGGTTTAACCCATGAACTCAAGATAGACAATGGATCAACATTCCAAGGGGGAGAGTTCAAAGATCTGCTTGCCTTACTGGGAGATCGCCATCACCGAATCACACCACAATGGCCGCAGGCCTACGACGAAGCTGAACGCTTTATGTGGACACTAAACAAAATACTACGAATTGCAGTGACAGACCAATCTAATCCTGAAACTGCACTCCAGCAGTTCCTGTGTGAGTACGGCAGCACCCTCCACTGCACAACCCAGAGGTCACCCTCGTCCCTGATGCTTGCTGGACACTGGAGACACATGATCCCTGTAGTTGAGAGTTTGACCCAAGAACCTTACGAGCCTGCAGGCACTCAAGCCTGGCGAACAACAAGTAATAAGCGAGCCAGTCGGCGGAGATGAGCCAAGACCCACATCATTGCCCCAGGGAGCTCAGTCCGGGTCCGGAACCGCCGCGGTGGAGGAAAATTCAGAACAACCTATGAGCCCGAGCTATGGACTGTCCTAAAGACGAATGGCACAGCCATCACAGCACAATGTGGCACGGAAGTAATCACCAGAAACATATCCTGGTTCAGAAAAGTCCAATAACCTGATCAGCATGAAATGCCCCCAAAGCTGCTGACAGTGAAGCGGTCAGTTGAGGGCACACCATCACCTCGCGCTGAAGAACAGAGTCCAGCAAATCACCTCCAACCCCTGCCCGCAGGTCCTGACATGAACAATGGTGTGGTTACATCATCATCTCACAGCCAGCACATGAGCCAGAGATCCCGCCAGCAGAGGTAAAATCTGAGACCCCATCCAAACCCCAGTCAAAGATTTAAGGACTTTGTTTGTTAACCTGTAATTTTGTTTTGAACACTAATTTGGGAAGGGATGTAGTGATCTGAATGCCATGCAGGCTGGACCTGGATGCTAAACCCGGAAAGGCTCCCATACAATGTATCACTCTCTGGCCAGGCATGGCCAGAGAGCTTAAATAAATGGACGGAGGTCGCTCGAGACCTTCCGGCCCACATTGTTGCACTAAGTGGTCGTGTCCATTTATTGCACCTTAACGCTAGGCCCCCAGTACCCTGTGTGTGGCCTGCAACACAGTTCAAATATCAGGTCTGCTAACTTTGAAAACATTATTAGCATGTGAGAGGTAGTAGAAGGGCCTTGGACAGTTGGAGAATATATACAAGGGAGGAACCTTGAAACCCATACCCTCCCTAAGGGGAAAAAAGCTTTTGAGGATGCTGTGGTACTAACCCAGTAAAATGGTGTGGGAGTCGTAGCACCATGTCTAGTCCTTGGTACAAAGCTAAGCACACTTCCATGTGCAAAGAATGTAAGAGGCTGGAGAGAGCATGTAGAAGGAACTACGCAGAAGGTGTATCAAGAATCCGTTTTGCGAATCTGTAATTGCGAAATTTTGCGATTCACAGTTGCAGATTCGCAAAACGGGATGTATGTAAAAAATCGCAATTGTTTTGCGATTATTCAAATATCGCTAAAAATTCTCAGAATCTCTTGCGATTTCTTAAATTGCTAAATTCCCAAATTAAGAAATCGCAAAAACAGGAATCTGCAAAGCAGGAGCAGGTTGCTGACATCACAACCGGGAAGAGGGAGTGATCACCTGCACCTGCTTGCCTGAGCCACACCCAGGGGCAGTTAGGAGAGTGTTTGGAAGCTGAACAGAACTGCTAGCTCTGCAATGGAGTCCCAGAGAACACAGGAGGGAATGGATTGCGAAAATAGGAAAAGAAAACATATGTTTCCAGAAAAGGAGCAGGTAGTCTTAATAGAGGAGATGGTGTGCAGCCATGAACTGCTTTTTGGAAAAAAAGCATTGAAAGTTCCAGAATCCAGAAAGAGGAAGATCTGGCTTGATATACAACAGAAGGTGAATGCTGTGGGAGTCACCACACGTACCATCGATGAATTGAGGACAAGATGGGATGATATGCGCCAGAGATCCAAAGAAAAGGTGGCTGAAAGGTTAAAAGAGGCACACAAGACTGGAGGTGGTACTTCTACAACAGAGCAACCAACACCACATGAAGAACTTGTGGAGGCCACTCTCCTGCCTGAGAGTGTCAGTGGAGTGTCCCATATTGACAACTCTGACTCTACTCCAAGTGTTCAAGGTAAGATGCATGTGAGAAAGTTAAAATTATCCAGGTGATGCATGCACACAGTTTAGATAGATGTACATTGTGCATGGTAGTTTTAAATTCAGGTACACTGCATAAGAAACATAAAGAAATGCATCATGGGAGTTGTTTTCTTACCAAGGATAGTTTGTATTTGGTAGCAATGAAACGCGGGCCCACATTGTGGTGTTGTTGGTAGTCAAAATGAGAGTGTCAGGATTTATGGAAGTTCAAAACAGAAATCTTTATTTGTTCCAAGATGCAGAACAAATCACAAACTCATATGTCTCACTCTACATCCACAGCACAATCAAGGGCACCAAGGGACCTCGCAGAGGGAGATGAATCACAAGTCCATATTGGATCTGGGACAGAAGGTGAAGGTAGTGAGGAACATGTGTCCATACCAATTGTGCGCAGGAAGCGCAGACATGTGCCCCTCTGCCTCCTTTGGAGGATGATAATGACCTTCATGGGGAGACAAGAGACAGTGGCGAAGACACAGTGGTCCCTGGTGAAAGCCAAGGCCAACAGCAACCCCAAAGAAGAACACGAGCATACAATGTTGAGAGATCCAGGAGTAGCAGTGTTCATCTTGAGACACCCACAGTATTTGCTGGTCTGGAGCAGGACATGCTTGATGTGCAGCGCCTGCAACATAATGCACTGTGGTCAATTAATAGACAGCTCACAGAACTGAACAACAATCAGCAAAACATGGGTGAGGGCATGATGTCGATGGCAACTGCAATTGACAAATTATGAATGACACTGGAGTGGACAGAGACATCTAGGAACAGGGCTGCTCATCGTGCTCATGGAAGAATGCATAGTTACTCAAAGGCTATCAACCGCCTCGGTACAGTGACATAAAACTTTCCTAGGCGCAGCATCACCATGCACAGGGTGATGAGTCAATGCACTCATAACATTGCCAGAGGCCTGGATCAAGTGACAAGTGCTGTAGAAATCTTACAAACTGCCAACTCTGGTGCCAGCACCCTAATGGCTTCTGCAAACAGTGAGGACACCTCTAGCAGAAGTAGTAACAATCCGACTCCAACATCGCAAGTCACACAGCGCAGAAGTGGCAGACATGGTGCTGCTACTACACCTGTAATGGAGAGCACAGAATCCGAACACCGCCCTGCACCTAGCCGCCACCGTAAAAAGTGAACTTCTACATTGCACTACTTTTTCCTATGTTGATTAGACATATGTCTGGTATTTTACTTTATGGAACAGTACCATAACTGTGCTATAACATGTCATGGGTTAGTATACAAATAAGGTGTGTGAAGTGTGATTAAACACAGCACCTGCAAAACACAGATATGTTGTGAGACTACTTTTCTTACCTAAAAGTAATTTTGTGTTATCTCAGACCGTCTGCCGTTCAGCCGCTGCTCCTACTCCGGCTGTTGCCCTGCCAGGGGGAGGTATGCAATCATCATCAGATGTGTCTGAGTCACTCACTTCAATGTCTGTGCCTTTCCTCATTGCCATGTTATGTAGCATTGCACAGCGTGTTACAATCTTACAACATGTTTCAGGACTGTACTGCAATGCCCCTCCACTTTTTTGTGTATGCACCGGAAACGGCTTTTTAAAATGCCAAATGTGTGTTCAATGACGCTGCGCGTTGACCGGTGTACCCTCTTATACCTTCTCTCACTTGCATTTGATGGATTTAAATATGGCGTTAAGATGAAGTCACGCACTGCGTAGGCACTGTCACCTGCATGGAAGAAAAGTAAGAGTAAGTGTATGTTCCACTGACAATTTACTAATGTATGGAAGGATGGATGTGTGAGATATTTACCAAGCAGGTATCCCTCTCCAAACTGTCCAGCACTCAGACGTCCATGAATACCACTATGTCGGAAAATGAAGGAGTCATGTGTGCTGCCTGGGTATTTGGCCTCAATGTCAATGAATATGTATTTGGCATTGCACACAATCTGGATGTTTAGGGAATGGTAGCTTTTCCTATTCCTGAAAACATATTCTGTAGCTCCTGGTGGTGTGATGGCAATATGGGTGCCATCAATCAGCCAATCACATGGGGAAAACGTGCAATTTGGTAGAAATCAAGTTTTGTTTCTTGCAATGCCTGTTGGGTGTTTGGAAAGTAGATGTGATGTTGAAGCCTGTTCAGCATTGCATCCAAAAAGGCATAAAAAAAGTGCGAAAGAGCACTTTGGGACAACCCACCAACCTCTGCTATGACGCTTTGAAAAGACCCAGAAGCCAGAAGGTGCAGTGAGCACAATACCTGCACATGGGTAGGAATTGATTGTGTCCTGCCTGTTGGGTGCTCCAAATAAGGTTTCAGTTCATTTATGAGGTCCAAGATGGTGTGTGGGTGCAGTCTGTATTTATCATAGATGTCCTCTTCCGTCTGCTGGAACAGCTTGATGCGCAGTCTGAATATTCGCTCCTGTCTCTCTCCTCTGTGCAAGGGCATGGATTCGCAGCCTCCTGGCTATCAGGTATAGTCCGGCCATTTTGGAAGTTTCAATTGCATTGTGGGTTCCTTTTTATACTTTCAACCTGGTTACCACCTGCATGCACTTGGTGTTAATTGGGATTTCTAAAATTGCGAATTTCACAAAATCGCAATTTGAGAATTTTTCATACATGTCATTGCGATTTCTGGTTTGTGAATTTCGCAAACATGAAAACTCGCAAAATTATAAATCGCAAATATATTCACAGAAAAGATGTTCTCGCAACGTAAGGAATTGCAATTTTTGCGATTCCTTATATTGTGATGCGAATTCTTTTATACATGCCATTTCTCTATTGTTTAGTCGCAAAAGCAGTTTTTTTGCGATTTGCAGCATATGCGACAAAAAAATTGGTTGATACATCTGCCCCTTAGACCCTAAGCTGAAGAAGCCCTATAACATAGTTATTAAGCAATATCATAGGTCTATCCAGTCGGAACAGGCCACTTACTATGCGGTGGAGGTCCAGAGAAGTGCAAATCCATCTAAAGGTATCCCTCTCCAAACTGACCAGCACTCAGACGCCCATGAATACCACTATGTCGGAAAATGAAGGAGTCGTGTGTGCTGCCTGGGTATTTGGCCACAATGTCATTGATTATGTATTTGGCATTGCATACAATCTGGATGTTTAGGGAATGGTAGCTTTTCCTATTCCTGAAAACATATTCTGTAGCTGCTGGTGGTGTGATGGCAATATGGGTGCCATCAGTCAGCCAATCACATGGGGAAAACGTGCAATTTGGTAGAAATCAAGTTTTGTTTCTTGCAATGCCTGTTGGGTGTTTGGAAAGTAGATGTGATGTTGAAGCTTGTTCAGCATTGCATCCAAAAAGGCATAAAAAAAGCGCGAAAGAGCACTTTGGGACATCCCACAAACCTCTGCTATGACGCTTTGAAAAGACCCAGAAACCAGAAGGTGCAGTGAGCACAATAACTGCACATAGGTAGGACTTGATTGTGTCCTGCCTGTTGGGTGCTCCAAATAAGGTTTCAGTTTATTTATGCGGTCCAAGATGGTGTGTGGGTGCAGTCTGTATTTATCATAGATGTCCTCTTCAGTCTGCTGGAGCAGCGTGATGCGCAGTCTGAATATTCGCTCCTGTCTGTTTCCTCTGTGCATTTTGGCATTTTCAATTGCATTGTGGGTTCCTTTTTATACTTTCAACCTGGTTACCACCTGCATGCACTTGGTGTTAATTGCGATTTCTAAAATTGTGAATTTCACAAATTCGCAATTTGAGAATTTTTCATACATGTCATTGCGATTTCTGGTTTGCGAAGTTCGCAAACATGAAAACTCGCAAAATTAGAAATCGCAAATATATTCGCAGAAAAGATGTTCTCAAAACGTAAGGAATTGCAATTTTTGCGATTCCTTATATTGTGATACAAATTCTTTCATACATGCCATTTGTCTATTTATTTGTCGCAAAAGCTGTTTTTTTGCGATTCGCAGCATTTGCGACTAAAAAATTGGTTGATACATCTGCCCTTTAGACCCTAAGCTGAAGAAGCCCTATAACATAGTTATTAAGCAATATCATAGGTCTATCCAGTCGGAACAGGCCACTTACTATGCGGCGGAGGTCCAGAGAAGTGCAAATCCATCTAAAAGTATCTTTTTGATACTGAAAGAGCTGAAATCTTCAGCTGCCCTGACTGCTACTCTAAAATCATCTGATGAGCAATGTGATGTTCTTGCCTCATTCTTTGTGGAGAAGGTGGAGAAGATCTACAAATCCTTCCCTCAGGATGTGTCTGGCTCTGTTCCCCCGGCTCGGCCTCCTACTTGTTACACTGTTAGAAATGGGATCCCTGGCTGGCCAGGGCTTGCGCCAAAGTCAGTCAGAGACCACCACTCCCAAGTCAGGGCAAGGGAGTTACACGCCAAGATAACCCCTGCTCACCCTCTAGGTAACGTGGCGCGAGCAGCAAGGCTAAACTTGGAGGCGATATGAGTTAAGTATTTGCGCACGCACCCCAGCAACAACACCCAAGGCCCACCACAAAGGAAACTCCACACAAGGTTATATAAAAAAATAGCCTTTGTATTACAATAAACACATTAGATAAAAACACACACTTTACAATGTGCCAGGGGCACGGGCAGAATTTACAGGGGATATTTACAAGACAGGGCCCCCTGGACCACTGTCAGGAATCAGCACTTTTTAGAAGTAACACTTTTAGAACATAGCACATAGAATGTAAAACTGTAGCACAAAAATAACATATAACCAGTCACTACTATGCAACCCTCACTACCTTAGGAGATTACACAAAACATAGGACTGGCCCCCTCAGGAACCTCTCAGGCTCAAAATAACTGATGCCCCTTGAGCCTCTCTGGGCACTTTACCCACACAAATGCTGCCTCTTCGATGGAGCCCCCATCCAGGGGACTCGAAGCAGCTCTGGCCCCCAAGAGCCTCTGGGCTCGAACAAACAAATACTGCCTTGGATCGGGAGCCTCGACAGGCTCTGGCAGCAACTGCAGCGGGGGTGGGGCCCCTCCCTCTGGGGGACTCAACTCGAAATAGCCCCACGAGCCTCGTGGCTCAAAGAAAGACTGCCCCCTCTTTGTTGGAGTCCCACTCGGGGGACTCTAAAGGCACCAATGACCCCAGGTCACTCTTCAGCGGGAAGGGAGAAGGGGGCCCAGGTCACGGGGGCGGCACCGAAAGCGTGCCCGACACACCCCCCAACCGCCTCACTCAGAGCCCCACTCACCGGTCTCTGGCAGGCGGCTGCTTCACGAGAGCTCCCGCTCCTCAGGGCTCGCTGCAGACTTCTCCCCTCTCTCTCCTGGGCTCTTCCTCGCTTTGGGAGCCTGGGGGGACAAGGAAAGACGCCGGCTTCTGCCCTCACCGGAGCCCGGGCTGGCCTCCCGTCCGCTTCCGGTTGCCTCTCTGTCTTGCCCCCGGCCTGCCTGACTTCCGGGTCGCGGCTGCGGGGCGGGACTTCCGTCGGCCCGCTCACGGATTGGCCGGCCGAACAACCACTTACAGGTCGTCGCGGGCAGCGCGGCAGCCCGGTCCAGGCACTCGTAGGCGGGGGATGAAGTTACTGAGGGGTGGCTCCCTCGCGTAAAATCGATAAAAGGCGGCAAGGTCCCTGGCAGGGTGGGCACCTGCCAGGCGACAAAATACTCGAAAATAGGCGAGGTGGCACTTGCTTGGGGCGGACAATGCCGGGTGGGCACCGGCCTCTGCAGACAAAGCGCTCCCAGCGCTAGAGGGGTGACCACAGCGCTCCCATGCGCTACAAGGCAAAAAGGAAGCGCTCCTAGCGCTATAACTCCAATAAAAGCGCTTCCAGGTGCTAGAAGCACAAGAGTCCAGAACAAGTCCTTGTAGGCAGGCAGGGGGGCACGGCTGGGCCCAGAGCCAGCACACTGGGTCTCCAGGCAGGGAGACAGTCCAAGTGGCGGTCCTCTGGCCCAGTAGCAGCAGCAGCCCCCCTCAGGCAGAATCCTGGAAGAGAACAGTTTCAGTGGGGACACAGCCCCATTTTTATACACCAAATCCTTTGTTCTTGCACAGGGTGGGGGCAGACCCAGTCGCAGCTGGTCCTTGAGTACCCTTGATGGCCCAACCACCCCTTTCTTTCACTGGCAGGGCTAGGGTCATCAGTCACACCACAGGGCGGCGGAGCCAGCATTGTGTGGGGAAAACCCAGCCCATCCAGGACACAGGTACACTCCTCCCACACATCACTCATGCTAATCTCACACTCACCACCGGGCAGACCCACCCAGCCTTCCTGGAGCCAGGCTCACCAGCCAGCTCCAGCCAATCACACGCCAGGCATATTTTACATTAATATGCCAAGTCCTAGAAGTGGCACTTCTACATATGACACACTCATGCAACACACACCATTGCGAAGCATTCACTCTCACGAGTTCGCACATATCAAATTCGAACCTGTACACCCCACGCATCAGGAACTACCAGGGACACATACATTCCCCATGCATTCCTATGGGAGGGTAGGCCTATCTCATCACATGCACTCAGAGTGCGCACGCACTTTCCACTGGGACACAGTGAAAGTGCGCAGAACCCAAAAATCATCATCACCAGGTCACCATTACAAGCAAAAAGTTTAGGGGTGAACCTGCCATAAGGGCCAAGTCCAACACAACCCCCTTCCAGCCAAAACGCAGGGGGGAACAATCACCACCGTGATAGACTTTCCTGCTTGGGGCGATAGAACACGGACGCGGGCCCGCAACTGCAGGGACACCCTCCTGTTCTATGCCACGGTGAACCCATGGGATTCCTTCTCAAACCACTGTCTGGACCAACTGGGCTACCCCACTGGTACTCCCAAGCTGTCCGCGGCCAGGACCAGGCCCTGGGCCACCCAGGTGCCACCGGTCCTTGCCAATTTGCAGAGCGGGGGGTAGTAACCCCTGGCACATAGTAGCCATTCTCCACTCTTCCTGTCTGCAAGACAGGACTAGACTGCCACTGGTTCTCCAGCCTAGGGCCTACAACCTCAGGCGGACCAGGAGTCTCAGGGAAGGCTCTCCTCCCCCTACCTCTTCTTCTAGGGTTCCTCCTCCTCCTGCGAGGGGTACCCTTACAACGCCACTCCAACCCAGGGTTTAACCCCTCAGGTTGCATCGGGGTCAAAGGTGGGCTCTCCCACCCTCTGCACCCCCTTCCAGAGGTCTGCCCTCTCCCAACTGGAGAAGTTCCTCTGGAAGAAGAACCGGTCAGGGCACTGGTTACAGTCGTCCTACCCTTCAGGTCAGGCTGAACCTGAACCTGGCCTCCCAACCTCCGGTCTAAAACCTTTGGCGGAATAATTGCGTGGCACTCCAGGACTTCTGGGGACTCACACGCAATCCCCCTGAGGCTGACACATGACCCATGTGTCGTGTGACTGTCTGCCTGGCGCAGATCTCCCGTCTCCTGTCCATCTGACAGTGCGCAGAGATCCCCCAGCACAGAAGTGGCGCCACCCGGGTCCCCCCAAGAAGATCTAGCCCAACTGGCTAGTCCTTGGTCCACTGGTGCATCCACTGGGAAACTCATCCCCCAATCACTCCTCACTTCGGACTTCTGTGCCCTCCCTCCTGGAGTAGTACTGCCGGAAACTGGAACCATTGGAGCTCTAGTTACAGAAGCTCCAGGTTCCCTAGACACTAGTAGATCCTCCTCAAGTGTACTAACAGGACAGCCTAGGTCCCTAACCTGGTGTTCCCTCAAGAAACCACCCAGGTTCTGAGATAGGGCTTCGGGCCTCTGGGGACTCTCAGCCTCCCACTGACTCCTGCTCCACTGAGCCAGGTAGTCAGCCCCTCCACCTCTCTCACTATACTGGGACCTAGCTGGGCTACACTGAGCCTCTTCCACCACGCTGGGCTGGAAGATACCTATACCACTACTGTTGGACTCACTCACTAGGGACTCTAAAGAACCTCTGGCCCTCTCCCAGCAGTCTGCTTCATCTGCAAGCTCACATGCGTCAGACAATCCACACCCCAACAGGTGGGTGCGCAACCCTGGTGAACAACAACTGAGCAGGTGCTCCTTGACAATCAGCTCAATCAAGACATCAAAATCATCTTTCGTGTGAACCTGTACCCAATCAAACAGTGTATCACAACATTCATCCTCAAACTCCACCCAAGACTGGTGAGACAGTTTCCTACTGCCCCTGAACTTCACCCTTAACTCCTCCTCTGGGGAAACAGGTACCAGACTGGGGGAACTGGGACTGGGATTTCCTACAATGAAATCTAAATAGCTGCCACCACTGGACCCAACCCGCCCTGGGGAGTCCAGACAATTAAAACTGCGCTCAAGGGACAATCTATCCTCCTGCGCTAATCTCTCTCTGGCAAAGGCCCTCTCAGCCTCCGCCATCCTCTCCTGAACACCCAGCTGCGCTATCTCCCTGGCATGCTCTAACCTGAGCTTCTCCATAGCCAGCTGGTGCTCCCTCTCTTCCCTCCTATCTACCCACTCCTCTGGGGACAGGGAAAGGGATGAGGCGCTGCCTCCTACGCTGGACCCAGCAAGGGACTCCCTACCTATGGGGTCTTCACTCTCTACTGGCATCCAGGTACTGACATCTTCTCCCTCCTCTTCTGAATCTTCAGGGCTCCCCACAGACCCACCACCCTCCTGGCGTGAGGCCCGGGCCCTTTCCTCACTGCGCGCAAGATCCCACTGACCCTTTTGCCATAGGATCAGGCTGCTCCTAAGTTCGGACTGAGTATCTGACTCATCCACTCCTATGCCTCTCTCTCCACAGAACCTTACCAGATCACACATACTGTACCCAAACAGATCACAGAAATCAAAAACTGGTTCCATTTTGGCGGACGTTCTAGAGAAAAGATTACACAGGGAACCTAGGGGTCTGAGCTTACACAGGAGTACACAGTTCACAAAGGTTCAGCAAGTTCTCTACCCCAGAGAACTCACACTCACTTGCCTAGTTCCACACACCATTCATTCACACACAACCCCCCCCTCAGACTGGTAAGGCAGTTTCTACCACCCCTGATTCCTAAACCTGACCACATGTGACACAGGTACCAAACTCTGGGCGCGGGGTAGGGGAACAAATGTACTTGTCACAATTGCACAATGATACCTTTAGGAGAAGAAAATAATGGAACTTCAAAAACAATAATCCCCTAAAATGTGGTCATCTAAAATGCAGAGTTTTGAAGTGCGGCCTGTCGCTACTGTGGTACAACGCAAACACAAATCCTTATCCTTTCGCTGCTGCCAATGTTAGAAATGGGATCTCTGGCTGGCCAGGGCTTGCGCCAAAGTCAGTCAGAGACCACCACTCCCAAGTCAGGGCAAGGGAGTTACACGCCAGGATAACCCCTGCTCACCCTCTAGGTAACGTGGCGCGAGCAGCAAGGCTAAACTTGGAGGCGATATGAGTCAAGTATTTGCGCACGCACCCCAGCAACAACACCCAAGGCCCACCACAAAGGAAACTCCACACAAGGTTATATAAAAAATAGCCTTTGTATTACAATAAACACATTAGATAAAAACACACACTTTACAATGTGCCAGGGGCACGGGCAGAATTTACAGTGGATATTTACAAGACAGGGCCACCTGGACCACTGTCAGGAATCAGCACTTTTTAGAAGTAACACTTTTAGAACATAGCACATAGAATGTAAAACTGTATCACAAAATTAACATATAACCAGTCACTACTGGTACCAGGTGAGCACCACCTATGCAACCCTCACTACCTTAGGAGATTACACTAGGGAACCTGGGCTCTGCTAGCACCACCTGTACTAGCAAGAAGGAAACCACCTAAGTATCGCTATACCTGTAGGGGTCTAAGGAAGGAAACACATGATGCATCACAATACATTCAGCGGTGTAAAAACAAGGCACATGACGCATAAACACACATTCAGAGGTGCAAGGAAAGAACCACACTAGCGCAAAATCCACATTAGCCACCACCTGTGGCAGTCCCTGTGTCCAAATGTCAGGGCCTAAACGTGGCAGCTGCCCACGAAGTGCTGGGCAACTGGTGCAAGCAAGATGGGCCAATCGTGGGAGCCTCACAGGCTCTGCAGAAATAAACAACTATCCCCTTGAGCCTCCTCTGGGCTCGAAAAACATAGGACTGGCCCCCTCAGGAACCTCTCAGGCTCAAAATAACTGATGCCCCTTGAGCCTCTCTGGGCTCTTTACCCACACAAATGCTGCCTCTTCGATGGAGCCCCCATCCAGGGGACTCGAACCAGCTCTGGCCCCCAAGAGCCTCTGGGCTCGAACAAACAAATACTGCCTTGGATCGGGAGCCTCGACAGGCTCTGGCAGCAACTGCAGCGGGGGTGGGGCCCCTCCCTCTGGGGGGCTCAACTCGAAATTGCCCCACGAGCCTCGTGGCTCAAAGAAAGACTGCCCCCTCTTTGTTGGAGTCCCACTCGGGGGACTCTAAAGGCACCAATGACCCCAGGTCACTCTTCAGCGGGAAGGGAGAAGGGGGCCCAGGTCACGGGGGCGGCACCGAAAGCGTGCCCGACACACCCCCCAACCGCCTCACTCAGAGCCCCACTCACCGGTCTCTGGCAGGCGGCTGCTTCACGAGAGCTCCCGCTCCTCGGGGCTCGCTGCAGACTTCTCCCCTCTCTCTCCTGGGCTCTTCCTCGCTTTGGGAGCCTGGGGGGGACAAGGAAAGACGCCGGCTTCTGCCCTCACCGGAGTGCGGGTGGCCTCCCGTCCGCTTCCGGTTGCCTCTCTGTCTTGCCCCCGGCCTGCCTGACTTCTGGGTCGCGGCTGCGGGGCGGGACTTCCTTCGGCTCGCTCACGGATTGGCTGGCCGAACAACCACTTCCGGGTCATCGCGGGCAGCGCGGCGGCCCGGTCCAGGCACTCGTAGGCGGGGGATGAAGTTACCGAGGGGTGGCTCCCTCGCGTAAAATCGATAAAAGGCGGCAAGGTCCCTGGCAGGGTGGGCACCTGCCAGGCGACAAAATACTCGAAAATAGGCGAGGTGGCACTCGCTTGGGGCGGACAATGCCGGGTGGGCACCGGCCTCTGCAGACAAAGCGCTCCCAGCGCTAGAGGGGTGACCACATCGCTCCCAAGTGCTACAAGGCAAAAAGGAAGCGCTCCTAGCGCTATAACTCCAATAAAAGCGCTTCCAGGCGCTAGAAGCACAAGAGTCCAGAACAAGTCCTTGTCGGCAGGCAGGGGGGCAAGGCTGGGCCCAGAGCCAGCACACTGGGTCTCCAGGCAGGGAGACAGTCCAAGTGGCGGTCCTCTGGCCCAGCAGCAGCAGCAGCCCCCCTCAGGCAGAATCCTGGAAGAGAACAGTTTCAGTGGGGACACAGCCCTTTTTTATACACCAAATCCTTTGTTCTGGCACAGGGTGGGGGCAGACCCAGTCGCAGCTGGTCCTTGAGTGCCCTTGATGGCCCAACCACCCCTTTCTTTCACTGGCAGGGCTAAGGTCATCAGTCACACCACAGGGGGGCGGAGCCAGCATTGTGTGGGGAAAACCCAGCCCATCCAGGACACAGGTACACTCCTCCCACACATCACTCATGCTAATCTCACACTCACCACCGGGCAGACCCACCCAGCCTTCCTGGAGCCAGGCTCACCAGCCAGCTCCAGCCAATCACACGCCAGGCATATTTTACATTAATATGCCAAGTCCTAGAAGTGGCACTTCTACATATGACACACTCATGCAACACACACCATTGCGAAGCATTCACTCTCACGAGTTCCCATATATCAAATTCGAACCTGTACACCCCACGCATCAGGAACTACCAGGGACACATATATTCCCCATGCATTCCTATGGGAGGGTAGGCCTATCTCATCACATGCACTCAGAGTGCGCACGCACTTTCCACTGGGACACAGTGAAAGTGCGCAGAATCCAAAAATAACCATCACCAGGTCACCATTACAAGCAAAAAGTTTAGGGGTGAACCTGCCATAAGGGCCAAGTCCAACATACGCTCTGACTACTTTCCCTGCCATCTCCCAAGAGAGGTTGTCTGTGTTATGTAGGAATTTCAAGTCTGGTTCCCCGTCTGATCCTCTTAAGCCGGCCTCTGCGATTAAAGTTCTTCCTGTGCTCATTTCACCGTTGAGCCATGTAATTAATCTATCTCTCTCGGCGGCTGTTGTACTGAGCACCTGGAAACATGCTAGGGTGGTCCGCGTGCTAAAAAAAGCTAACATGGAGAAGGCCAAACTGGAGAGTTTCTGCCCCATCACTCTCCTGCCCTGGGTCTCTAAAATCTCTGAGGTCTATGTCAATAACATTCTGATGCAGTATCTGGAGAAAAACAACATATTAGACCCCACTCAGAATGGTTTAGCTCTGCTCACAGCACAGAATCTGCCCTTCAAGCTGTCATCGAACATCTGAGATGGGCCTTGGATGAGGGTCATACTTCGGCACTGATTTTGCTTGATCTCAGTGCCGCGTTCGACACGGTCTCCCACCAGATTCTGTTCAGGCATCTGGAGGAGGTGGTAAAAGTAGGCACCGCCTTGGATTGGTTTGCCTCCTTCCTATCTGGGAGGATCTTCCAGGTTGCTGCCTCTCCTTTTGTGTCCAGAATCTATGCCACCAAGCAGGGAGTACCGCATGGCTCGGCTTTGAGCCCTACCCTCTTTAATCTGTATGTTGAACCACTGGCGATAGTGGCTAAGAACAGAGGACTCACTGTAGTTTCATACGCAGATGATACTCAGTTGGCAGTCACACTTTGCGATGACATTACTCGGGACACCAGTATGTTCCGTAGTGATCTTGAGGCCATCTCGGAGTGGATGACTGCCAACTGTCTCCAGCTAAACACCAGCAAGTCCGAGGTACTGCTGGTGGGGAGAAATTTGGAGTTGTGGCGTTATCACTGGTGGCCAGCCTTCCTGGGGCCGGCACCCGCCCCTAAACAGGTGGTAAAAAACCTTGGGGTTTGGATTGATAACGCCCTTTGCTTTCAAACACAGACAAAGAAGGTGGCAGGGTCTTGTTCTGGGCTAATGCCGGGGCTCTAACCTCTGTTGGGTATCTTTGGTCCACCCAACTACGCAGGTCATTGTCCAGGCCTTCATTTTGTCAAAACTGGATTATGCCAGCTCCCTTTATTTGGAGGCCAACCTGTCTGAGATTCTCTGACTACAAAGGGGTCAGAATGCAGCTGCTTGAGCCCTCCTAGGCATGCCGAGCAGGTGTTCTACTTCAAATGCTATCCGTCGCCTCCATTGTCTACCTGTGGACAGCCGTTTAGAGTTCAAGGACCTCTGCATTACTTTTAAAATCCTTAATTTCTCATCTCCATGTATTCTTGCTAATTTGCACACTTTTTACATTCCTGCCCGCCAACTTCGCTCTATGGGACAGAATCTTATAGCTGTCCCTAGGGTGAGAATGGTCCGTGCTGGAGGACGCTCTTTCGGTGTTTTGGCCTCTAAACTTAGGAATGCGCTCCCCATTTCCATCCACTGTATAAAGTCATATCTGCCTTTCTGCAAAGCTGTGAAAACATTCCTATTCCCTCCGTTACAAGCTGTCTTGTTTGTTATAAGCTGTGCTGTTTTCTGTTTTCAGCGCTGAGATGCTCCTTCTCTGGGGCTGCAGTGTGCTCTACAAGGTACCATAACATAACATTTACAATAACTTGAGTTTGGCCGATAGAAACTCTATAATTCATCGCAACAATAAGGTCCTCTGATAGATCTTTGTATGAGCTAATAGGGACTCAGATAACTAGAGACGGAAAGCCACTCCCTCATGAGGACCTGTAATAAAGAAGTGCTTAGCTAATAACAATATTCACACAATGTCAAGAAATCATCAATAAGTAAGGACAAACACATGGAATAGTTATTCAAGATTACCTTTATCTAAACTTCAAGATGAATGGTCAAAGCACAAAAGTGCATTAGAATCATTTAATAACGCTTATTCTTTTGTGTACAGGTAAAACCACAACACATCACAGCTCATAGCAAATACAGCGTCAAATTATAACAAATTATAACACTCACTGTGAGGAAGAAATTAAGAAAAAAGAAAGAAAACGCATTGCAAAATACAAATGCAATTTGGAATCATACAAACCAAGAATCGGTTGTAGATTTATCAGGACCGGAACACGAGATGGAACCTGTGGAATACTAGAGTACAGCGTACAGTAGCAGGAGTCATTAATTCTTCAGCTGAAAGATTTGGCCTGCTCGCCTTCACCAGACGGTAAATCTGGTGACTTCAGTTCAGGGAAGCATGAATGACCCAGGATTTGCAAGCAGTACAGCTGCCCCGTCCTTTTCCCATGAGGCATTTATACCACCAAACATCCACAGTTCCTGCCCACAAAATAACTTTTTTGCAGTTTACATGAATTCTATTTAATAAAATCTGTGGTGCAACCATGGTGTGATCGCCCTCTAACCCAAATCATCTGGAACCCATACCTAATATCTTTGTTCAGTGTTCACTGTTTTCTAAGAATGTGCAATTTCACTTCCCTTCAGTATTAGGAAATACATTTGCAACTTAACATGTCCGCTCCACACACACTCTCTTCTGAGCCTGCAATAAGGTCGATGAAGTTTTAGACTAACAGAGAGAATGTCCATTATTCAAACTGTAGGAAAGAAACTTCAGCGATAATACTCGTAGCTACAATGCAATCAGGTCAGCATTTCTAGTCTATTTGAAGAAAATAATGAAATACAAAAGACATTTGAGACCTAGATGGTAAACCACAAAATCATTCATTTTTTAAAGAAAAAACATGCTTATATTGAAAGAAATTGAAGAACTGGAGACGTATAAGAAATAATAAAAGGACATCATTTCATCATACTTATAATTATAGTCTGATTACGATTCATTAATAAACGAGCAACCACTTTCTCTCAGATTTACATGTCAGAGAAAACATAAGCAGGAATCACTTTACTTGAGAATTTTCATAATCATATTTTGCTACCAACTACAGACTGCATCATTACATTTCACATTATTGTCACAGATTTAGTTTAATGGGTCAGGTTTCTGTTTTAAGGAATTGTACCTTATTGTTTATATTTGAATTGTTCTATTCTTTTATCAAGCTTTTCTCTCACACGAGCACTTTTCCTGCACTTTACTACTGCGCCTGGCAGTTTTCTCATTTGGATTTTGTACAAAGCTTTTTTATGAAATTGTAAATATTTCAATAAATGATGATGTTCGAAATGAATATCTTTTGGAACATCTAATGGGTGCATTGTATGTATATGTATGGACAAGAACACTTTTTGGGTTTTTCATCTCTTGCTTAGGATTAATTCCTGTGAATCAATATTTCTCAAATAATTGATTTGTTTGAAATACGAAATATAGGTCTAGGACCATTTTTTCATGAGCTGCTGACGATGTGACAGTTGGCAATGCGACTCATATCAATTTGCAATTGGGTATTTAAACAAAGTAAATGCTTATACATTGTTATTTGAAGAAATGAAAGGCATGTAAATCATATTTAGAGATTCCTAATTTGTGATTCAGTATTTGTTGAGATTTAATAAGCACTAAATATCATGTTCTTACTTCAGGCACTAAGTTGCTAGGATAAGGAAATATCTCTGATAATCAACCTCTTAGTTATAAGCTAAAAGCATTCTTAGACTACATGGTATTTCTCTGCCCTATGAGATAGGGGATCACACATCACCTCGAGCTTTCAGAGTGTCCTTTTTTAACTCTTAGGGGTTCCATAAGTTCCATGAGTTATACTCAGCATTCATTCACAGAAAATTGGAGCATCTGAAACAGTTCTTAAAGCATTATGGGTGGTGTTAATTAGCTGATGGCAAGACCACGTTGGTGGATTGTATGTGGGTAAATTTACATGCAACAATGCACCACTTTAATTTACGCAGAACTTACTGTTTTCTGTTCCTGAAGTTTACCAGTAGCTTTTAACACTTCATTTTCAGTTAACGAAAGGAATCCCATGTTAACACCCCGTGTTAATATCCACCAAATTGTGCAATCAGCCAATAAGATTTGAAGACGAGGTATCATACAAGAGATTGTTGAACTGCCATACACGTCTTGATCCGAAATACAGGCCTCAGAATAAACTATGATTGCAAATTGTAAGGGTTTCTGTCCAAAATCAAACAAACTTGATGCCCTGTTTCCTTCGTCCATTCCATGTTGAACACTGTCAAAACATAGCAGCTGTCAAGCTAAAGCTAGCAATCATTTTAGCCACCTTACAAATCCTCCTCTTTCAATAAGAAAACAATTTGCCATTGCTGTGCTATGGGTAAAAGACATTTGTAAAGCAGACTCTAAGAACTAGTCAATTACTGTGGAGCCAGCATTCTTAGGTATTTGCGACCTGCTGTGTCACTCGTCAGTTCTTGCTAACAAAAACATGCAACCTGCAGGACAAGCAGAGATCATTGGTGATTTTGGAGCATGTCTGGTCACAGTGAAGACTTCTGGTTTTCATTCAGGTTTCCAGGTCTTCTGCTTCTTAGGATCTCAGGAATAAGTCTAATCGTTGGACTTTTCTTGATGGATACATCAAGTAGCAGAGCCTTAGCTAGCCTCAGAACCTGATGAATCATCTAAGAGGAGTTTGTTATGAGTCTTGTTATTATGAAGAGATATTCAGGGCTTCAATTATAGTGTTGAAATTGCTTAAGTCATGGTCCCCAGCTTCCAGTAATGACTCAATGGTGATCCCCAGATTTCAACAATGTTTGAGTGGGGGTCAAATCAATCCGAGGATATCAACTCAGTTTAGCCTCCATTTTCAGATTCCTGCACATGTACAGAACATTTTAAAATGTTTCAATTTACATGTTGCTTATTTGTTTACATTTTGTTAATCTGTTAATATTGTTTAATTTCCTAAGCTATCAAAGACCCCCTGAGTAGGCATCATGGACCCCCCTGACTCCCAAAACCACAGGATGAGAACCACTGCCCTAAATCTAGTGTGTACACATTATTCGTGAGGTAGCTAGTGACAATGTGCATACCTGCAAGTCCTACCTCTCAAAGTAGTAATACTTGTATATATGCCTATATTCACAATCAAGAAAATGCGCCTGTTGGATTTGTCAGAGATACTTACAGTCACAACATCAGTCGAACCGCCTACCAAATCAATGTTTTATTTCAGATCCTAAGCCTATTTGCTTTAGCATAATAGATAAAGCAAATAGTCCATCATATTAACCTAAACACTACATTTAACAGATTAAAAAGGCCTATTGTCTTTGATATGATCATTACTTCCTCTAACACCAGGTAGCCTAGCAATCACCCCTGAACATACCTGAGATCACACACTCCAGGGCACAAAAGCTAGGCTGCACTGAGTAGTTTTAAGCAGATGCCCTTTCTGATCCCAGGCACAGTAGAGCACCTATATATTCTGTTCTGGAAGACCTGAAGTGAGAAATGTCTCCAATCCCACATACCTCTATTGTGGGGGGTCTGCTATTCCAGCTAACACGAAAACAATTCTTAATTCGCTATTGGTGTCCAGGTCCCTCCTGGGCACCCACATCTAAATTTGCAAAATTTCTCCCAGCCACTGTGTTTTATTTTATGGTACACTGCTGCCCTGCTTCATTGTTAATTTTTTTAATGCTTTTTGCCTTAGATACAACTGTGACCAATAATTCCACCAAGTGGGCGCCCCTGTCCACCCATAAATGAACCCACGCACTTGCCTTTTGTGATTATGTAGTGGTCCAAGAACAGTGATCTTACTGCTTCCCCTGCTTCCCCTGCTTCCTGGGACTTCACATACAGCTGGGCAGGCGAAGGGCATGCAAGGTTAACTGTCTCCAACTCTCAACTCAGAAGCTGCTCCTAATTGCTCAGTGTGATAGGGAGACTCAAATATTCAGAGCCAAATCTTACAGGCCTAAAGGCTCCCAAAGAGGGCAACAGGGTTTTAGTCTCCTAGAGTCACAGAGATGTGAACATAATTTCTGGTTATCTATTCTACAGGTATCTGCAGCTCTCTTAGACAGATTACATTTGCCTTTTCAGCAACTGCCCCCTGATGATATGCTTCAGGAAACATTTTTCTATCAGTCGTCTGGCCCCAACAGTTAATGAGGAATCTCTGCAGTGTGCCGAGCCGACAGCCTCTGACACTGCTACTATCTTCTCCTTAGCAGCAGCTCAGATTTAGGTATCTGGACCTGCCCTCTTGTCCACGCAGCCCTTTAGCTACTCAGCAGCTCAACAGGTTCTGCAAGACAGAGCCCACTACTGCACTGCCACTCCCCAGCCACTTCTCAGCCTTCTACTACTTACACAGGGATGTTGTCTCATGTCCACAGTAGCCTCTCCTCAGAGCACTGCAGCAGGACCAGTCCAATATCAGACCAGGGGATCCCCTTCTTCAGGGTCCACAGCAGGGCCACGCTTAACTTGTTCTGAGAGGGAGACAGGGAGCAACTGTGACCAGCCCTGAAGAGAGTCTTTACAGTCCAACGCTAGTCTCCAGACTCCTGGCAGGGATTCATCAGCCAGGCAGGCCCTTCCTCTGTTGTGGTATGTTCTTTCTTAGATTTTTGAGCCTCTGTAAAAACTGAAAAAGGAAGATTTAGTTCCTGCTGTTTGCTGAGGCACCCATCTAACCTGGTGATTCCACATCATCCCTTCACCCTTTTGTTTTACTAGAAGGAATCAGTCCAGTGTGTTTACCATCCCTGTCTTGTACTCTCGAATGGATTATAAATGTCAAAACTCTCCAAAATTGTGGTACATAACCACTTACAGCCAAGTTCAGCACACTTAAACCCCTGTCACTTCCCTCCAAAATGTCTAAGAAACCTCCTGTGGTGACTAGAGACAGAGATCTGCTTGTCCTCCCTTTGCCCCATGTCAGAACATTCTCTAAGCTAATTTACAGGGATGTGCTGCAAACAACAATGAAGATTGTTCTGGCTGTGCAAAATATTCCAAATTCTGAAGTGTTTTTAGAAATCCAGTAATGCCAATTTTGATTTCATATTCTGATTCTGCTTCCAAAAAACAAATCACTTTTACAAACTTTTCAAAAGTTTGTAAGATTTATATAGACCAATGCATGTTTGTGGTTGAATTTATAAAAAGGGATAACACCTTTGAAAATCTGTCCTCCAGTAGATTTTGGTCATCAAGGACTGTAAATATTTATTAAAATATACTCTATGTTTATAAAGTGCTGTTGAGTCTCTTTCATGTTCCGTGGCTTTTTTATTTCATTGTTTGATACTGTTAAATGCTTTACACTAAGTTCCTTTTTTGAAGCCTCGCTGCTCGAAGCCATAGCTACCCAGGCTTGAGCTTAAGGTTGTTCAAGCGAGCTTGACTGGACCCAAGAATGTTTTTGCGAGTGTATTTTGCGGTAAGGCTGCACAGCCTTATCATTTAATACACCCAAATCCTCACATTGGTGCTAGCAGTGAGATCTAGTGTTTGTATTTGGCTGTACCAAACAATTAATAAGTTAGCAACCAATGAAAGGACATGCCAAGTTGACATTAGGAAAAAGGTTTTTCTAAGTTGCCAAGTTCTGTATGTTCAAGGCACCGTTTTCTAGAAGATAAAAAATCAACAAAAAGTGTACACAAAGTGGCAAAAAGTTTTTTAAAGTCTTCAAAGATAGAGAAAATGTAAATGGATTTTGCCACCATGCCTACAGTAAAGATCAGTGATTTAAGAGTGCTGTTCAGGGATAGAAAAATTTGCGGTAGGATCATTGCCAAAACAGAGTATCTAGAGAATACTCTCAGAGCCTGCGAAGAGGAAAGGAGAGCTCAGGATCAACTGGATGAAGAGATCACCCCTGACAGTGGTAATGAGGATAATGGCAGAGATCTGTTTGAAACAGAGGGGAACAATTAAAATATGTCTCCTGCAATTCGTTCAAGGCATGACTCTCTATCTGGGAGGGAAAGGAGCTCCACTTATGTGAGGAGACCCAAAGACCTATAAGTTCAGCTCAGCCTCCTAGAACATCAGGTTGAAGGCTACTTTCAGTTTAAGGGGATGCATTTTGGATTGGACAATGCACCTGCCACCTCCCAGAGGTTGGTGAGCAGAGTACTGTCAGGTTTGGAAGGCTTTAGTGCAGCATTTCTGAATGATATAGTGGTCTTTAGTTCCACCTCATGGGATAACCTAGTCTACCTCAGAGAAGTGTTTCAAGCCTTCAAAAGGCGGAGCTGCCTATCAAGACATGTAAGTGCAAGATAGGGAAAGGGTCGGTAGTGTACTTGGGCCACCAAGTAGATGGATGCCATGTACAGCCTCTCCTTCCCAAAATCCAGACAATTCTGGCCGAGGAAGCTCCTAAGACACAGACCCAAGTCAGAGCCTTTCTTGGCCTGACTGGGTATTACAGGAGGTTTGTGAAAAGAGTATGTTACCAAAGTGGCACCCTTAGCAGAGTTAACTTCGAAAAAGCAGGCAAAAAAAGTCACATGGGCTGGTCAATGTCAAATGTACTTTGACACCCTTAAGGAAGGAGTTTGGTGTCCAAACTGATGCTTCAGAACATGGGATTGGGGTACTACTGTCACAGCTGAATCACAAGGATCATGATCAACCAGTTGCCTTATCAGCAGGCGACTTCCCCCATGATATCAGCGAGTGCCATTGAAGGGGAAGCCTTGGCTGTGGTTTGGTCCCTGAAGAAGCTAAAACCCTAGCTATTTCAGACTCACATCACACTTCAGAATGACCACTAGCCTCTCTGATGGCTGATGCAAATGAGCGGAGAGAACCCCAAACTGTTTATATAGTACATCTCCCTACAGGGTATGGACTTTACAGCTTGACAAAGACCTGGGACTGACTATGCTGATGCAGATAGCCTTTCAGGCTCTTCCACTTAGGTGATGAGAACCATCAGGAAAAGGGTTAGTTATTCATCACCTTTTGTCTGGAGGGGAGCCATGTAAGGAAATGCCTGTTTTGCATATTAACCCCCACATAGTTGAACTGCTTCTGCTAGATTTTCGACACTGAGAGTTAAACTGAGGACCGCTAATCAGACCTCAGTGTCAGTGTTAAAATGTATACGTCAAATTGGCTAGTCCCACTTGGCAAGGACAGATTTACTTATAGGTCCCTTGTATATGGTTTCCAGGGTACCTCAGGTGTGTAAGGCAGAGTGTTCACCCAGGGCTGCAGCACTGTCTGCGCCACCCTGTGTGTGAAAGTGTACAAAATGGCTCCCAGCCTGCCACTGAAGACTGGAAGGGCAGTTGTAACACGGCTAATTCAACTTTTCATTTAAACTAATGGCAAAGTCCCCATTTCCCTAAATAATATATGCAAGACTTCCCTAAGGAAGGGCTATGGAGCCCTAAGTCAGAGATCAGTATATTATTAAGTAGGACATGTATTTTATATATGTCTTAACAGCAAAACGTCTAAATTGTCATTTTGCTGTTGAAAGACTAGTAGCCCCATTGGCTAACACAGGGCTACCGACTAACACCTCAGCCTGGCTAACTTCTGAATGGGACTACCTAGCAGGGTACTGTAAGGTATTACATTAATCATAGCATTAAACTCGACCCAGGTTGAATTTAATTTCACTATTAAAGTACAGCAACTTTCAGAAAGTTGCAACTCTGTGACCCAGCTGGTCTAGTAGCTTCACATGGGCACTGGCCAATAAACAACATTCTACTGGCCTAGAGAGTAGCGTGAATGACTCCCAGGCTTAGAAACAATGGAAGCCTTCTACAGGGTGAGGTGTTACCTATGCTTGGTAGGAAGCCACTTAGGGTGTTAGCCCAAAAGGCAAAGCTGCCTTTGGTCGGCAGATGGTGGTCACACTCCTGAGGTACTGCCCTTTGTTCAGGGAGACATGCAGGAGTCAGGGACAGAGAGGGAAACCTAGTGTCCGAACTGGTTCTCCCATGGGCCTGTAGCCCTCAGGTAGCCACACCTCTAGGATGGGCTACGAAGCTCCTGGCAGCCAAGGAGGGGTGCCGGCATCTTAAGAGTAGGCAGAATAGTGCACTCTGGGAGTGTTAGGTGCCACATATTGCCAGGAAGTCTTCACCATGAGGGAAAGGACCGGGTAGCCCATTGGCTAGTGACTGCATTGTCCCCTCAGGGCACTTTCCTGGGATAAATATGGCACCCCTGGCACTCTGGACCTCCGATCACGTCAAAACTGGAACAAGGACAGAAGAAAGACTGCCCTGCTGCCCCATGCACTGCACAAATAGAGGCTGACCATCTGCTGGACTGCACCTGCTGCACTATGGGCTATCGAAGAGAGGACTGTGCGTGTGGCTCCTGGATCAGGGAAAAGTCGTGCCCCAATCCCAGACACAGACCAAAGGAGTGACTCAAAATAACCATGGACTGAACTCCTAGAACCCGCACAGGGTTAGCCCAGCTGATGTAGCCCACACCAGCGAGTTGCACGTCACTGCAGAAGATTTGCTGCTGGCTGCCATATGGAGCCTCAAAAGACTTCTCCTCGATGGCCAAAAGTTGCACCTGAGTTAGCTGGACCCGGGAGTGTCATCAGCTCCAGATTGGTTGCCCATAAGTGACATTAGCCTCCACTAAAGGATTTCTCAGGAACCGCTATGCATGGAGACCGGTAACTCAGGCATAGCTGGACTTCTACAGTCTCAAAGAGGACTTCAAGGGACCCCGACCTCTGTGGCCAAAATTGCCCACATGGCCCATGGGCGGAGAAATCACCACAAAGGCCACCTCCCCTATTGACTGCACAGAAATCGGAGCATCTTTGAGCATCTTTTCATCCTGTATCCACAGGACCACTCCATTAACATCTATGGTGGTCGTGTTGTAAAGTTTGGAACTGAACTGGAAAACACACTGGTGGCCAGGTAACTGTCTAAATCTACCCCACTGGCCCGCCACACCTTCTCCATGTTGGATGTGGTCACCTAAGTCGGTTGGAATAGCCAAACTAACTTTCACAAAGTTTTCAAAAGATTGCAAATCTCCGGAACCCTCTGGTGGCATTTTCTCATCAAGGACTCAAAAATTTCATAAAAATAGACTCTATTGTTATAATTTAGTGTTGTGCCTCTTACGTGTTGCAAATCTTTCTTATTTTGTTGTTTGGTACTGTTAAATGCTTTTCACTAAGTAAAGCCTAAGTGCAAGCCTTCCTGCTTGAAGCCATAGCTACCCAGGGTTGAGTTTAAGGTTGTTCAAATGAGCCTTACTGGACTCAAAACAGTTTCTCCCAGTGTATTCCATGGTAAAGCTGCACAGCCATACCATATAATAAACCTAAATATTCACACTGGTCTTATTTTAAAAGTTTGGCACTGAAAATTACAGCTCAAACTCATTTTACCAAAAGCATTAGACTGGCTTCTACGCCATTAGTGTGGCCCCATGTCAAAGCTAAGGTTGAAAAGATAAAAAACTGCAGTTTTTAGACAAGGGAGTCCAACTTGCTAAACACTCACTAAATTTAATAAGCTGAAATTAAATTTGGAGTGGTTACAGACACTGCACATAACACATTCTTCCAGTCAATTACACATATATCTTACCCAGACAAATCCTAGTGATCAATGCTGCAATTTACCTGACTGTCTGACTAAGAAAATCACCCAGGGCCCCTTTCATCAGTGGATCCCAACTTTAATTAGAGCACACCTCCCAGCAACTAGAATAAAGTTGTCACACAATTGGATGAAGGAAGGTTGTAAAAACATGTGCATGGACATATAGGATTCCCCTGATATTCAACTGCTTGACCCCATACGGAGGGTACCTAAAATACATATGTTGCCTGGTGCCTCTGCCACAAGATTCTAGATACTAAAACTGACATGCGCCCACAACATGTAAGACCAACAACCACCCAAGTCCTAGGTATAGGTCTGTTACAATACCATGGCCGGACTCGCTGTAGTGGGCACCAGGTGTATTCCCTGTGGGCCAGAAGGGTGGTGTCCAGTTTTTGGCCTGTGTGGGCTGGTTTTGTTACTGGGGCCAGTTTTACAGCAGTGCTCCAATATCAACCCCCTGTAACAAAAGCGGTACTTGTGCTTGACTCATAACCCACTTAGAAAGCTGGTGATCCTACTTATTGTCATTTTTCCAGCTCCACCACTCTGGGCTGGGTTTATAAGGCCCTACTGGAAATATTGCGCCACCGGAACATCAAATTTTTGCCGTTGGCATATTTATAAGGCCACGTAAAGCCAAATATGTGGCTTTTCATATCCTTATAAATATGTGCCCCTTTCATGCACAAAACTGCGCAAAAGGGGCATTGCATGGATGTTGCTGGGAGCGTTCCAAGCAATATCCATGGCTTTTTGACACTGCCCCAAATTTACGAGAAATTGTAAGTCTGAGGCACTGCCAAAAACGTATGCCTCCCCAGCAGAGGAGTAACGGAGGCACAACAAGGCGAAATCTCTGTATTTCTCCTCATTTTTCCTCTTTCTGTGTGTGCTTCACATAGAAAGAGGAAAAAGCCTCTTGTGATTATTTTTCCTGCACAAAAATAATCATCCCGGCAATACAGGCACCCTTGTACCATGGTGGAAAGGTGCCTGGGTTGGCCCGCGGCAGCCCGTGGTGCACCGGCGCAGGGGAAAAGGACAGGAATGTACCGTATCTGATAGATACCGCACATTCCTACATTTTTCTTTTGCTGTAGGGCCACGCAGCAGCAAGGCCGGCAAAATCCCCATAAATGAAGCCCTCTGTGTCTTGAAATCAGTCAAATGTTACCCTGAAGAAATGTTCTGTAAACCAATGGAGTTACACAAGATTCCACATATCCAGTGAGCGAGGTGACTGTAAGTGCTAAATATGAGAAATGCATGCTGAAGATGGACAAAGATCGATGTGAAAAGTACTATTGCATGCGGGTAATAAGGATCTTCAACTATGATAAATCCCTTGAAAACCTTTCAGCTGCATGTAGTGGTACTGTAGATTGCATCATTACTGGAACTGCTGGTAAAGAGATGAGTGGTGCTGGTGGCTCGGGTATCAGGATCTCAGACCTCTCCAGTTATATCGAAATGTTTGAGGTTCCGAAGTATCTTGGGCTGATCATTCAGCAACTGAGGAAAGCCTCGACATGGGTAACCCATTGAAATGTTATCAGCAATGTAAATGGAGACAACATGTTTGAACATTAGTCCACACGTACTATTGCTTAAAAGCCACACTGATGCTCAAACTGAAGGTTTCGGGCCATACTCTGAGAGCAAATCAGAAACATAAATAAAACCAAGATTCAACATTTTTCCTCAAGTTCCACTGCATCAGGGTGTAAATACAGACAGTAGCAAACGTAAATTTAAATAGCCAATAACCTTTGCTTTCTTTGATAAACCTGCACACAACATTCCATGGGCCTCATTTATGAGGCCTTGCGTCAGTTTTGCGCTGCGGATGCGTCACTTTTTGTGACGCATCAGCAGCGTAAAACATGCGCCTTGTTGCGCCATATTTAAAAAGTGACGCATCTAGGGAGATGCGTCACTTTTTAAACCCCTGCGCCACATTATACCTACGTCAGGTATAATGTATGCAGAGGGGGCGTTCCCCCGCAAAAAGCCTCGTAATAGTGACGCAGTGAAATCTATGAGATTTCACTGCGTCACTTTTAGGATGCTGTTGCGTCAAAATCTTGCGCCTGCCTCACAGCAGGCGTAAGACTGACGCAAGCCCTTTCACATGGGGCTTTCCCCATGTGAAAGGACGCATTGCTGGAGATGCGTCACTTTTGTGACACACTCCAGCAATGCGTCACTTTTGCGCTTACAGATGCGTCAGAAATACTGACGTATCTGTAAGTCCTTGCGACATGATGCGTCATACATTAAATATGACGCATCATTGGTGTCGCAAGGAGTGCGCAGTGAAAAGTGACGCATCGCTGTTTTCACGCAGCGATGCGTCACTTTTCATAAATGAGGCCCCATGGGCCTGGTTCCTTCAAGTAAGGTTTTACATTTCAAGGTTCGTGCTGATTGGTCAAGGGAGAGCAAGGTTATTGGGGCAATCCTCTGCATTTTCAACTTAAGTCCCTAAGAAATGTTTGCTTTTTTATGTGTCAAAGCAGTTAGCAATCCTTTCAGGATAGATTATGTTTTAGTTTGGTGTAAATCAGTACAGTACTATTTGAGATATATGTGTTAAAAACGTGGTTGGTGAGCTTGAAAGGGTTAATCTTTTGTATATTTTAACCATTTGTGTTGAGAAACCATTAATCAAACGGACAGCAATTCAAAGATATATTGAATCTGATCGAAGCAATGTTTTTCCACAGGCAACTTTAATTTTGAGACCCTTGAAATCTAATGTTATTACAACTTGAAAGTGTTTGTTGGGCCCGCCATTTTCTTAATGCAAGGACTTGCCAATATGCTTGATTGTATCTATTTTAGCATCATATTCTGTCCCCTGGATGATTTCTCAAGGCCCCCTTATTTTTTTACCACTAAGGGGTCATCCCCTGAAGGGCCATATCAAGTTCCAAAATACATTATTTAAAGCAGCATAATTTTCCTAACAAATTTGTGGACCGGTGAGCATGGATTATAGCAGTGCTTCACACCTTGCATGCATCTTGGAAAGACCGACCTCAATTGCACCTGTCAAAACAGGAGAGCAAATTCAATTCAAGAGACTGATAAACTTGTTTGTGCCCCAACAAGAAGAGCATGAAGGCAGTATGGTAGATCTCAGTGAACAGTACTGTTTGCAGAAAGCCAGGTTTTCAGAATGTGAGTACTAAACCTTTAGGGGTTCAGAAAGGGTTTAAACATTCAGCATATTACTTGCCTATGACAAGCATGCATAGTCTGCTGGATGTTATTTAAATTGTGACTGATAGAAACTTTCCAATTGAGATCGGAGACAGTACCGCCTCACCCACCATAGTGGAGAGGGACTGCTAACTTGAATGACCAGAGTAGACTGCACTTTTCTACAGGCATTACCTACATGTTTCTAGACTGACAGAGTGAAACGTTAAATGTAACTCAGGTATTTCAGTTATTAATAGGTAAGCTTTCACAGTGGGAACATGGATGCCTCCCATTTTTTAGATAAAATAGAGTCTATCAATTAAATGCTAATGACCTAAACTAAATAAACAAACCCTTTTTGAGTATGTTCAAATCTGTCGACGGACACTATGTTAAAAAGAAAAGGCTGATAGACAGTGTGCAGGAATAGTCACCTCTTACATAATGTATTGGGAGGGACTTTGTATTTTAATCTCTTACTGGTGTTCCCAATTCTGTATTTAAAAGTGAGTGATTATCCAAAATTCAAACGGATGGCTTCAAGGTTGTGAAAGCTACTCTCGCGCAAGAAGTCACTGGCCACAAATTCTTAGTTAGCAAGAAAGGCCACTTTATTAAGACAGGTGCAAATAACATTTCTGATCAAACATCTTTCAATTCATTATTTAATAAACCAAAAAATTCCTTCATCTTAACTTAGCATCCTTACTAAAGAGTAAACCCCCCACCAAGTTAACTCGAACAAACCCAGAAGCAACTGACTCTTGTTGATACCCCCCTCGTTTCCTTTAACTGCCCTTTGAGGATGGACCAACCCGCTCCAGGCTGCCCACCCCCCATAAAAACACGCCTACCAACTGAAAGAAAATTAACCTAAACCTGTCTTAGCGTGGCAAACCTAAAGACATCTTTGTCAGTACCTAAAGCACCTAAACCTAACGCGACCTGAAAGGGAAAAAGAGGGAAGGGTGGGTGGGGCAAAACAAACTTCTCTACCGGCCTCCCGCCGGCACGGTTCCCTTTCCTCCCTAACTGCCTCTATTTATGCCCTTCGACCCTTGCTACCACTAGCTAATTGCCACCTGCACCCCGTGGCCAGCCCTCGCGCGAACCTACCCAGGGAGAGACCGGCTCACGCGCGGCTCTCCCTGGGTCCCCCCTTGCGCAAGAACTCACTGTCCACAACTTCTTAGTTAGCAAGAAAGGCCACTTTATTAAGACAGGTGCAAATACAATTTCTGATCAAGCATCTTTCAATTCATTATTTAATAAACCAAAAAATTCCTTCAGCTTAACTTAGCATCCTTACTAAAGAGTAAACCCCCCACCAAGTTAACTCAAACAAACCCAGAAGCAACTGACTCTTGTTGATACCCCCCTCCTTTCCTTTAACTGCCCTTTGAGGATGGACCATCCTGCTCCAGACTGCCCACCCCCCATAAAAACCTGCCAACAAGGAAAACCAAATAGAGTTTTCCTGCCCCACCAATAAAAGGAAGTCAAACCTGACCCTTAGAGCACCCCTGGTGAACATCCAGTACATTAGCAATCAAATCCCGCAATTCCAGTAAATAAAAAGACTGCCCCATCTGAGTAAGGTGGACCCCATCCTCCCGAAAAAGGTGCCGCTCAGTAATCTGTAAATGAGGGTGAGCCAAAATGCAAACACCTATCCCCTTACAAAAAAGTCTCACAGCTCTATTCAGTTTCCTCCTTGCTCTTTCCATAGCTGCTTGATTTCGTGCTCCTCTCCATTGCAGCCATGGTATAAATTCCGTCCAAATCACCATGGTGCTCACCCAGGTGTCCTTGATGACCACCAGATCCATCTTCATCAGTTTTATCAAAGTCAGGCCAGATAAAGATACCAGATTGTTCTCACCAAGGTGGAGTACCAGCAGATCTGACGGGCCCGCCCCTCCCACGCAGAGTGCTGACAACAAAGGAAACAATCCCCCCAACGCATTCCCCCTTTACCATGCCAGAAAACCTCATGTGTAACACTGTTGAGTCACAGCAATCTCCCACAAATCTGCTACTCTGCAGAGACCGCGGCCCATTTAACGAAGGAGTGTCACATAATCCAAATCGTCCTTTTACCTTTGACATTCCTGTGTAACGGACCTAGGCAGAAAAACAGGTATTAACAAGCGACGAGGAAAATTGACTACTTCCTAACATACTTTTGGCAGCATTTCGACCTCCATCTCCCAATTCTGCGTATTTGTGACCAGTCCCACCCCAACCTGGCAGCCTCAGTCGCCACCCCAATATGAAAGGAATGCGTTCCAAAGTGCAAAGGATTCTGCCCCAAAGTCAACAACACCTTCCTTAAAACAGCCAACAACTGGGCAATAAAAAATTGGACTCCCGTCAGCATGACAATATAAGACACCCTGCGTGAAAACAGAAGAGTCCCTGAAAACTGCCCACTCCCGAACCGGGCAACAGAAATCCAAACCAATCCTGCCCAAGAAAACCCATTTACTCCTGCCCAACTGATCCGTCTTAGAAACCTGCAGCCAAAGTCTCAACCTATCACCCTCCACAAAGACCTCATTACTAGTCATGCCGGCCCTGTTCCTCAAACCCAAGAGCTCTGAAGCCCGGAATGCCCCAAAAAATAACAATAAAAAACACAGCCTAAATTTTGCACACTCAAAAGCATCGTAGCAGCAAGAGGGCAACTGAATCAACATCTGCTGAAGTAAATCAAAAGTCACTGGCTGCCGCAGTCGCTTAGAACTAGCCTGTTGCCTAGCCAATCCCTTCAGAACCTTTTTCAGCAATCCTCCCCCCACAGGATCCCTCCCCCACCGCAGCTGGCCCATAAAAAGCAATGCCAGCCAATTTACCAGAGATAGTGGTATTTGAAAGACCTTTATCCCTTTATCAATCAGGTGCAAAACAAAACTCAACAAAAACTGTTCCCCAGACAACCCCCTATGAAAAGGAAACTCATTACCATAGCTCAAGAATTCCTGCCATGCTTGCAAATAACTCCGTGTCGTGGAATCAGCCACCGAATTCTAAACCAACTGGACAACCCTCAATCCCCCCATGCCCATACGTACTGTGATATCTGAGTCTGTTTGAGCTCTGCTCCAGGAGCCAGCCTGCGGAATTCCTTCCACTGAGAACGAGACAATGCGTCTGCTATAAAATTATTAACTCCTGGAATATGTCTCCCTTTGAAAACAATATTCAGCTGTAGACACCTCAACATGAAAGCACGCAGCAACTTCAGCACACGCAAATCCTTTGCTTTTTGCCTGTTAATCAACTCAACCATCGCCAAGTTATCCACATGGAATAACACAGTTCTGCTCCGAAATTTCTCACCCCAGACATACAGAGCTACCAGCAGTGGAACAACTCTAAACAAGCAATACTGTGGCCCTGATGCCGCCAGTGCAAAGGCCAACTTGCAGCACACCAGCGCCCCTCCCAGAATATGCCATACCCGTTGGCACCAGAAGCCTCCGGGTAAATCTGTACCTGCCAAATCGTATCTTCATCCGCCAAAAACAAAGACACGCCATTGAAATCCTTAAGAAAAGTCAACCATATGGACAGATCCGCCCTGACAGCTGCAGAAATGCGCACTCGATGATGTGGGAGATAGGCCCCAGACAAAGACATTCTCAGCCTCCTGCCAGCTCGAACCACTCTACATGCAAAATTCAGGTATCCTAACAATTTCTGTACTTTTTTGAGTTCCAACTTACGCTCTTCCACAACTGATAACAAAAAGACAGAAATTTCCTGAACCTTGTCCATGGGCAATCTCGCTACCATGGCCAGAGTGTCAATTTCGATCCCCAAAATAGTCAGGGTGGTGCATGGACCCTCTGTTTTGTCATGACCCAAAGGCACACCAAGTTCCTGAGTCATAGCCTGAAAAGTCTGCAATGCCAACTGACACTGCCCGGTATTTTGCACACCAATGAACAAGAAATCATCCAAATAGTGACAAACCAGCTCATGACCACTGATGGAAGTAAAACGCCACTGTAAAAAGGTGCTAAAGGTTTCAAATAAGGCACAGGACACCGAACACCGTATAGGCAAAACTTGTCCACATAGAACTCCCCGTGAAAGTGCATCCCCAGCAGACCAAAATCAGAAGGATGAATAGGCAAAAGACGGAATGCTGACTGGATGTCACTTTTTGCCAATTGTGCCCTCTGTCCCGCAGATCTCACCAACCGTAAAGCATCATCCACCGAAGCGTAAGGAAGGCAGAGGTCCAATTCTCAACCGACTTCGGGACCCTAGGCCGCCGAGCTAACTCCCACTCCTCCTCCTTAGACCCCTCCTTGGCCTGAATATCCTGATGAAGCAATTTAAAAACATCAACCAATTCATTTCGACAAATTCTAGATTTAGTCTTTTCCGACTAATAGGAACCCAAGGGCATGCCACTTTCTTATGTATGTTCGTATCCTCTACCACCTGCTCCTTGGATGTAGAATCCTCCCCTGTAGGCCCAGGGCTGACAGCGACAACGTCCCCACCAGTTTTTCCAATCACAGTAGCCTGCTGCACAGGCTGCATTCTTGCAGCAATTTGCTCCACAATCATCTCATCCCAATGCCAATAGACCTGGTACGCTTAGTAGGAATACCCTCCCTGTGTTGCCAAACAGACCACCATCCTGTCTTACCTTTTGGCAACTGTGACATTCTCTGTTGAAAAACAGCAGAGTCCTCCTGCCGGGACTTGATAGCCGAGGTGACTCGTACTTTTGCTGGGTCCGCACTTGACTCCTGCAGCATACTAAGAAAGCTGGGTTGCCCCAAAACACCTCTCTGATGTGTCACTGTAACATTTCCAACATCCCCATCTCATAGTTCACCCTACTCCAGGTCATCATCATCAATATCCAAAGGTATTTCATCTCCATGTCCAACATAATCCCCACTGCCACCAGGAATCTCCTCATCACCAACTCCGCCATCATAAAATTGCCATTGAATATCCTCACTGCGCAGTCCGCCGCGTGGAGCAGAAAAGAAATCCGCTCCAGATCCCATTCCATTGAAGTAGTGTGGCTCACTGGTTAGAGGCGGCAGACCCGAGAGCAGAGGACAGCCCGGGACCAGGGTTCGATTCCCGGCGCGGCAGGTTTCTGGACCAGGGTCAGCGGACTCGATAATTCTCTCGCCTCGGTGCCCACTCTGATCAGCGATCACACTCGGCAACTCTGGGCATTAGCTTGCCTCATCTTCACTAACGGCCCCACCAGACCGCCGGGGATGCCTGGTCTCACCCTGGAGATACCCATTAAGGGACCATCTCTCAGGGAAGCCAGGAAGGGTTTTGCAGCGCTCGAAGCGCCTTGGGACCCTACGGGTAAGTAGTGCGCTATATAAATGCCAATACATTTACATTTACATTTACATTCCTGTGCACCCCCCAAGACTGAACCACCACGTGTTCAGCCCGCAACTTCCTCAGCCGAGGACCAGCTCGCTGTAGATGTATCCTTGCCCTTGTAGCCGCTCAAACCAGACTGCACTTTACCAGAAGACCCAAAATCCCCCACTGTGCCATTGGAACCAACCGCCGTATCCGCACCCGTCCCAAGCCAAACCAAGTGGCCGCTCCCAGGAGCATGGACTGCCTTCTGCCCAGTGACCCCCCAACTCACCTCGGGAGGACCAATAAACCGAACCTGTGGGGGTAAAAGCCGAGTCCCCAAACGAGCCCCACCATCAACCATACCCGAGGGACCTGGAGTGTGACGTGTGGGGGCGGAGAAGGTACCTGTAATGCGTCCTTCTGGGCCAACGTACCAGCTGCTAAAGGCACTGTACAAATCATGGACTCATTCCCCGCTACCTTACCCCCCAATTGCATAGGAGCACCCTGTGGCAGTAAACCACCCCCAGGCCCCACCACCAAGCCTTCCTGGGAAACAGCATGCCCAGTGACCCCACTCTGCACCGGAGAAGGGGACAATATAAACGTCTGGCTATTTATTTGTATCAGCTGAGCAATGTCCTGCCCAGCCCCACGAAACAACAGGGGGTCGGGCACTGTGAGAAACTGAATTAGTCAAGCGAGGGCTGATCGCAATGTCGAGACTCCGCCACCGCCTCCCCCTCGCTCCAGAAACCGACCTTGGGAGCGCACGACCAAACGCCCCGCAGCCGGGCAGCCCTCCCACAAGACCGCCCCTGCCTCCCACCAGTCGCTCCCCTCTTGCCCTCCGCTCCCGAGGGAACAGGACATACCTGACCGGCAGCGCCCGGTGTCACGGGGGTCAGCTGCCGCCAGAAAAAGCCTTGCCGCGTCCTCCACAATTACCACCGGCATGGCGGCAGCACCATCTTCTTCGTCTGCCTGCGAAGACAAGCAGGCAGACATAACTTTGGCCACACCGCCTTCCTAGCAGGGCGCTCTAGCCCCAAACCACCAGGGGTGATGGGTGACATTTGAAAGTGGTGGGTCGCAAAGTGATTTGCATACAGCACCGTAGCGAGCGAGCGCAGCGAGCAAGCCCGAACCCCAAAAGGGGGGCTTGGGGGGTTACCCCCCCTAAGAAAATTTTGAAAAAAAAGAAGAAAAATCTGTCATTTTCAAGCAAATTTGAAAAAGCAGGAAGGTTAATAACGCAATTGGAAAAGTGCAGTTATTACATTAATAGATGGCATAACATAGGTAGCTGCTTATTCAGTATAACCACAGAGCTTCATACATTCGTCCTATTAGAGGAATGTTATTAGCTCGCAGTTGTATGTTAGGATTTTATCTTACAAACTGCAAGTAACAAAAGGATCTCTCTGACAAAAGCAGTGACTCACTGACCGATTTACATCATATGCACATGTTGTGATCTGCATCAGGTACATGTACAGGATAAGATTTAAAGCCCTGTTTACAGAGAGGCAGGACTCGGAAGGATCCAGTAAACAAGGAATGCCCACGAGAGAGATGTACTGAAGCTGGACAGCCGAAAGCAACTAAAACCAGATAACAGAAAGCAGGCAACTGTGAGTTACAAACTATAAAGACAATGGTAAGCAATAGGTGAAATGTATTCCCAGAGAAGCTTTCAGAATTTCCCCACAATGTCGTGATCAATCAAAATAGCTGCACCGTCTGGTAGGCTTCGACCTAAAAATGAGGCTCTGTGGAATAAAATGTTTGCCTAGGATCACACAGTTTGGATAAGCCGGGAAGCCGGTATTGCACGTTAGCTGATTTTATGTGTTGAGATTTGGCCACCAGATGTGTGTCTCTCTCTCACTCTCTCCCTCTCTGTCTCTCTCTCCCTCTCTCTCGCCCTTTCCCTCACCCTCACCCTCTCCCTCGCTCTGTTTCTCCAAAAGTCACTGTTTGTCTTATTAGTGGACCAAACTCAGGGCTAGCAGACCCAAGTAACACGCCCAAAATGCATTTATTTGGAGGGTTCCCCACCCCAAACATCCTCCTGAGGCTACGCCCCTGCTTGCTTGTATGGGATTATAACCACAATATATAAAATATATGAAAGGTAGATACATGCATTTCTAAAATAAAATATGTGAGAGATTAACCAGCTTCTTCTTGATGGTTTTGGATATGCATCACACTGGTTCCCCAAATCATCTTAATAATAGATTTAGCATTTTTTTAAAATTCATTTTACTTGGTACCCACATATATAGAGAGAGACTGCAAAGTCAAGTCTGTAGCCAATAATCTTGAGATTCAGCGACTTCGGGGGACTGCCAATACCGAGAAGAACTAATCAATAGAGACTCAACCTGTAACTGGAATAAAGATTACAAGCGCTGTATTTTTCTCAATAGACATGACACGAACTCAATGTATTTTGTGTTCTGTAACTGTAAGCAACAGAATAAGTGTTGCACATTATTTGGGAATTGGGAATAAGATGAGTACTACTGTCTCAGACACTATTGCAAGCATTAAGAAGGTGCTTCTGGTAAGGGGAGGGTGAAACTGCTTAAATAAGGCAAATACTATTTTAATAGCATTTAAAAAAAATATAAAATTCTGCGTTGGCTGCCTTGCAGATTCACAGAAACTCCGACTCGAGTGACTTAACTCTTTATCTCACGGTGACGGTTACAGATACATTTCCGTCCATGTGTCCTGCCTTTGTGCAGTTTCTCAACTTTTCTTTCTCTTTCTCCCGTTGCTGCCTTACTTTCTCTTGGTCAAACAATAAATCACAGTCGCCAAACATGAGTTCCTGCATCTGCTGTGCAGGCTTCACTGTTGTTGCACTGGCTTTACCACTTGTTGCCGCATGGTGCAACATGCTGAGTGATGCTTCTTCACCCACCATGGACTCTAAGACTGTCCACTCCTGCAGGGTCCGACTAGCTATGCTGTCAGACCATTCATTACTTGACACATCACACAGCTGGAAATTAATAATAATGGAATGTGCGGAGTCAATCAGAGATGCCAACACGTCCAGGGCGAGCCTCACGCTCACACACCTGTCATCCTTCACCGCTCATCACAGCGCCCTAAGACAATATGTTATGTTATGTTATGTTACTGGGGGTTTTGTAAAGCGCTCAGCTGCTTCGAAGAGCGTCCCAGCACTGCAGATCAAAAACAAATACCAGCAACTAACAGAAATACCACCAGCGACGCAAGGTGCTCAGAGGAAACAGAATTATTGGGCAAAGAGAAGAGTCTTAAGCTCCTTTCTAAAAGTGAGCAGGTTGGAACTGGCGCGTAAGGTCAGAGGTAATGTGTTCCAAAGACGAGGGGCAAGGTAGCTAAAGGAACGACCTCCACATCGTGCACGTCACACTGCCGGCACGATTGCCCTGGCCTGGGCAGCGGACCTCAAGGGTCTAGATGGAAGGTAGAAATTGACCCTTTTTTGTAGATACACTGCACCGAAGTTATGCAGAGCCTTGAACGCTATTGTTAAGGTCTTGAAGGTGATGCGTTTGCAGATCGGCAGCCAGTGCAGAGCTTTAAGAAGGTCGCTGGCCCTAGTTCTTCTGGTTAGACCGAATATGGCTCTGGCTGCTGAGTTCTGGACGACCTGCAGGCGAGTCAGGAGATACTTGGGGAGACCCAAGTAAAGGATGTTAGAGTAGTCCAAGCGCGAACCTATCAGAGCCTGCACAGTGATCTTTCTGTGCTCCAAGGATAGGAACGGCAGAAACTTTCTCAACATCCTTAAGATGGCAAAGCACTTCCCCGTCAGACCTGCTACTTGGGCCTTATGCACCTCTGATCCCTCACACACGACCCGAAAACACATCTGATAGAAACTAAAACCAAAGACAACACACATTCCACCATCCACCACCACACCATGATGATTGTCGGGGTTCTTCAGGTCAAAGAGTCAACTCCTTGGTGCAGTAGAGCTTCCTAATGCACAGAAGAGCAGTACTTAGCTGACAAGCTGCATAAGCAAAGCCCTCTTCAGATGAAAGGCGGTAGATTGCCACACTCACACCCGTTCTCCCGAATACTCCAGTCCTGACTTCCCCATTTGTGCTTCGTTTTATGCCCCTACTGAACTCCTTTGCCTACCTTAATGTGCAGGGTCTAGGAGGCCCCTAGAGATGATAGATTCCTTATGAAGATCTCTGCTTCCTGCTTTTTCTTTTTTTTAAGTTTTAAAACCTTTATTTTCAAACGATGCACACAGCTATTCAGCCTTACATCCCGGAGGCTAGGCAGCAGAGTGGGACACAGTAAATCAAAGTGCAAGAAACAGTATACCAGAACGAATGAAGGTTACATTTTTCAAGTTTTATATAACAAAATAGAAGAAAAAGGAAAGGGACGGAATCTGCTTCCTGCTTTAACTGCTTCAGTGCTTGTTTCTAAAGTTTAGAACTTGCAACACTAGATTTGGCCAATTCATCCTTTGTAACGACCGGATTCTCGGACCAGATAAAATCAGCTCACCAGAGCACCACCAACCCAGCCGAAACGTAACCACCTCCCTCCTTAGGACCTATTTACAACAGGTATCTATGTCTCCTACCCAAGGATGGGGAATTAGCAATATACATGCCTAAGTCTTTTACAATACCACACTCATACTATATAGTCTCACGGCAACTTAAACCCAGACTATTCTACCCTAGGGCAGTTCTGATTACTTACCATTACACACTGACTGCAACCAGTGCTCGCTTAAGCCACAATCCTGTGGGTACAGGCATCAGTATCCCCCCTGATGCCCTCTCTCTTTCCTTACAAGCCACAATCTTGTGGGTATAAACACTAGTGTCCCCCCTGGTGCTCTCATTAATGCCGCCTCACAACGACGATCACTTTCCTATGAATACCGTTAGCTCTTCATGTTGGGGAATCTCTTCACTATTTACTAGAGGTACAATACTACAATATTATAGATCACACAATAATAGCCAAATTATGTAATATACAACTTATTCTCTATTTCAAGGGCTCCTCCCTCCCTCATTATTCAGTTACCATTTACCTGATCGGGGATAGCGTCCGTTCGTGAAACAGTACCTGACTAGAAGAACAGGTTACCTTTACTATACAAGAACAAGAGGCACATGCTGGTTCACTAAGAACTGGGGTACTTTATTTATAACAATAACAATAGCAATATAACACTGTACTATAATATATAGCCTGCAAAGGAAAATGAAAGGTTAGAATGTGTGCACGCTAATAAGAAAGGGTCAACGTCACCTTATTAATATGAAGTCTGGACTCAGCAGTCATCTGGGTTCCCTTCTCGTCTGTGCCTTGGCTCGTCTTAGGGTCACACCTCTGCAGTCACGGATACACGTCTGCACCGCTATGCTCTGTCTCCTTCGCTTCCCTCCAAGTCACTGGAACCTTCCTCTTATCAGCTGCTTTCTCTCTGGCTGTTCTGCACTACTCCTCTCTCCTCTCAATCACGAACCATCTTCACTTCTCGGCTTCGATCTTATAACTCGGTTCCTGCCACTCTGGTATTCGTTCCCTCAACTAACTACTTCACTCTGTATGCCCTGATCTTAATGTAAAAGCTAGCCAGCTACTCCAACTAAAATTACTTCAATCTTCCTGAGAGAGTATCAGCTTCTCGGTCTTTCTCGGACTTCAAAATGGCGACTGCCTGCCTTGGAATAATTAATGGCATTGATGCTAACGACTAGCTGCTGCCTACAGACTGACTGATTCACTACCTCATGCTTTCACTAATATGGAAGCTTGTCCCTTCATGGAAAGTTACGGCCAGTAACCTGCCGCCCACCAAATTCTTGTACCTCCCCGTACCTAGGACACGTTCTCAGCCGGCCGACCTCATGTTATGTCTTCGGAATGGAGAAAAAATACAGTCTTTCGATAAGGGCCAGCCTGAGCCGGTTCTCTCCAAGCGAACAACACCTCGTAACTAAAACATTACATTTGGCCTAGAAGCATCTCAAGCTGCCGGGGCAGAAGGAAAGATGGAGTCTCTCCCGTTTGAGACCTACAAGGCCCGAAATAAGCATAACTCCATGGAAAGTATACTAACACTCTTACAAAAATACAGATTATCACTAGTACTTATGAATCAATCCCCTAACATAAGTTTATAAGCCCTGATCTAAAGAAAAGGGTATGGAATTATATCAACACGCCTTGTGAATAGGCCCTATTTACGGTTCTAATCCTTCCATTAGAAGGATAGTAGACTGAAGTCACCTCCAATCACCTTCCCTCAAGGAAGGGTCAAAAAAGTCGGTCAGAACATCCTTGGTGAGCATTTATTTATTTATTTACCATCTTGTCTTAAGTTGAACTCCATTTATACAGAGAGGTTTCAGTACTAGACTCTATTTCTATCCAATTACATTCAATTCCAAATAAATCGAACAACTGTGTCAAAGTGAAACAAAGTAGGGTACGGTTGCTTACATTAGGGAATTTAAAATCACCCTTATTTCAATACCTTTATTAAAATTCCCATGAAAATGTAGATTTTTTTACCTATTGGAACTTCAAAGCAATTTTCATGCTGGCTTTAAATATTGTTTCTTAAAGAAAGGTGATAAGTAACTAAGAGGTTTAAGGACCTGGATGTTCGTACCTGGCTCTCTGAGGGTCCAGGTTTGAGTCTCGGCGTTGGCTCCGCATCTTGTGATCCTGGGCAAATCACAAATTAGATAGCTCCTGGATACCCCCACATGTGATAAGCTGCCAGCTGCGCTATACAAATCCGAGTATTTATTTATTAACATTTATCTCCTCCATAAAGTGGCATTAGGGTTAATCGTCTATCACAGTCCTTGACCTTTGTAATATTTTTGAGCGTCCTGCAGGTTAACAGCCGCACTCTTTGAGGGTCCGTCTGACATAGTGAGCCTGCCTGATACCTTCACGACTCCGAGTCTGAGGCCATCTGAAGCCCAAGTAGTCCACGTGCTCCTGATGGCGAGATTCAGGGACCGGATGGAGTTAGCAGCCTGAGGATGATGTGTCAGGATGCAGAACCCGGAAATACGAATCTTACAGGGGTGAGAATATTCTAATCTACACACTACACCAGACGTACAGCCGACAGCAAACTAGACCCTGCACATTAAGGTAGGTTGGTGAAGGAGAGTGCGGGGCTTCTTGGCACATATCCACGTTCTCGCCTGCTGTGGAGGCCTGGGCCTGCTTGATGACACAGTCACACTCACAGACACACCGACACCAGGTTTATTGACCCAGCCTGACTTTTTCTGAACGGACCATGCCTACCTCATCGTCTCGGTCGACCGTCGGCTATGGCACATGTAAGGTAAGGTTGCCAGCTGAGCCTCAGCTGGCCTGGCAACCTTACATGTGGCAAAGCCGACGGTCGACGGAGACTATCTCCAATGATGTCTCAGTGCATTCTGTGACGAGTCTGACTCTGACGACGTGACAGTCTGTGCTGTGTGGTGACCGTGTGTAGAAATCGGAGCAGGTCGGACGTCTGCTGCTGCTGGCTCTAATCACGACTCACTAGTCTGTGCATGTGGGGGCGACTTTAGAATAGAAACAGAAACTTACACAACATCACCGGCGTGCGCGGCCTGAATGGCCAATCACTGCTGGCTTCATGCTGAAGTCACAAAAATGATTGGCCACATATGCTGAGCAGTGTCTGCCACTGCCCCCACTCACACGTGGCATCCAATAATGGATGATGCGAGGTGGACCAGCCAATCCTGGCGCTGCATGCAGCACCAGGACTGGCTAGGGGGGCACATTGTGTACGCGCCCTGCCGGGCCTTTGTAAACTCGGGGCCCGGCTGAAGCAGCACCCTGGCCCCTTCTGACCCTCTTTCTATTCTGAACTGCAGGACCAGCAGCCCGCCCCCACCCCCTGCACACTCCGGACCGGGCGTAAATTATCCCTGTGTGTCCCGCGCTGCGGCTAGAATGTTGTTTATATAGCTTGAAGATAGATTAACACTTCTACGCTCATGGTGCGTCCAGGCTTAGAGGGGCTGCACCCCTACGCCCCAATGGATGCATCGCAGCTGCCACCCACGCCTCACCGGGAACACCAGGAAACAGAAGGTCCTCCCGACCCGCCGCGCACAGGACCTGAATGGCCCTCTTCACTTCCAGCAACGCCTCCATGGCCACGGACAACCGCCAGGTATGCGACGCAGCTTCCACACAGCGAAAACGAGCGCAAAACAAACTTCTCTACCTGCCTCCCGCCGGCACAGTTCCCTTCCCGCCCTTGGTGCCTCTATTTATGCCCTCCGACCCTCGCTACCGCTAGCTAATTGCCACCTGCACCCTGTGGCCAGCCCTCGCGCGAACCTACCCACCAGGGAGAGACCGGCTCGCGCGCAGCTCTCCCTGGGTCCCCCCTTGTGTCCTGCATTACAAAATTACATTATCTCATTATAACATTCTAGGGATAATAAATGATGGCTCCATGAGTGGGGCTAAAAGGTCAGCTTCTATATTGAAATGAAATTAAATTAAATGAAAAGATAATTTATAAAGAGCAATGGCTACCCTAGGGCGCCCCAGTGCTGCGGAGGTCGGGGCAAAGGCAGAGCTGCTGGGAGTTACACAGGTTTGTTAAAAAGCCAGGTTTTTAGGAGCTTTCGGAATGTCAGTAGCTCTGCCCTATGGATGTAGCCCCCCTCCCCCAACAACCCCAACAGCGTTCAGATGTCATATAAGAGCAGTGGGGCCTGAAGTGGTATGGCTAAGTCCATCTTATTCACATGTACAAGCACCTTGAGCTCTGCATGCAGTCCGAGTCCATAATGATTTAATCAAATAATTGTGCCAATGCTTGTGATATGTACATTTATAAAGACATCTATCTTCCATAGTTACCCCATTTAACAGCGCTGAGCCTTTAGTTTCCGAATGATTGCAAACTGTTTTACTATGGCTGCATAAAAATCAACCACCACATGCTTGCCACTACAAGACTTCCACCTTCCACAAGTGGAACAAAACCCTAGTGCATGGGCTGATAAGCAGCCATGTCACAAATGAGCATGGTGCACTGTTGAAGTGCAAAGTTGACCATTTTGGGGCATTTAAATACTAAATCTGACTCTATGTGAGAATGCTGTCACTGTGTCTTGTTAAAGCAAGATCCTGATCCTCCTGCATAATGACCCAACTTAAAACTTGTAATGTGGACCCACTTGACATTTTGAAAGGTTAACATTGGTTGCATGTAATGTTACCATTTCAGGAAGGAGAACTTAATACATTGGCAAAAAATCCGCGTTTTCTAACTTTAGCTGAGAAAAACTTGGAAACACGATTCTCACAGCAGACACCTAATTAGTAAAAAAAAAGATACTTTTTTTGCCATAAGCGGTAATTTTGTATGTCTGAAAATGACGTTTGACAAAGTTGAGATAGCACTGCCTCTCTGCAACCAGTTTAAACATGTTGGCTAATATCTGCTAATGATTTTCTCGCACCCCTTTGAATAGGCTACACCAGATGTAACATTATGTCAATAGGTCCCCTCAGAGCAATAGACTTCTTCTGTTGAGCCCCTTTGGTTTTGGTGGCACCTATCAAAAACAGAACATTATTTATGACGAACCTGCATAGCCAAATAATTGACGACGTTTGGCTTGGAAACATCCTGTCAAGAGACGTTTGGTACTTTACCGAGGTCCCATATCACAAGGAGCCTGCTGCATTTTAGTTTTGCATCTAGATGTAAAAGAAAAACAACCTCCATGGCTCTTTCTGAAATTAGGAAGTCACACGGATGGCCAATAGTTGGACAGAACAAGGGCGTGTTTCACATTTGGCTATGAAGAGATTGGAAGTGCTGAACTTTAAGTTGAGTTACAAAGCAGAGAAAGTGCATTTTAGAAGTGCTGAAACATGGCATCGGGGGATGAATTCTGACATTAGTCAAAGGAATTTGATTATACGTATTGAGAAAAGTAGGTGGGAAATGTGTGGGATTTCTATGCTATTTGTCCAGGGAATATCCATTTATGAGCCATCCTTATAAAACACTGCTCCCACCACTCACACTGAGTGCTGTCGAAATCCGACAAGACAAGAAGAGTACTGCTGCTTGGGGAACTCCCTCCTGTTTTGGGAAGGACTAAGAATTGTATGCCTTCTCCCCCTTGAATCTGTGAGCCTATACCTTACTGTCTGGATCATGGAAGTTAAACTCATGTTGATACATAGGGGAATAGGGTCCGTGACATCCTTGGAAGAAGAGCCAGGTAATCTTGTCTTGCAACTGTGCACATTAGCACTTGTAAGATCCATTGACGACTTTTGCTTCCTCGAGTTCCTTGCTCTATTCGCTCTGCTCATTTATGTTGCATTGTTATTTTACGTCTTACCGTACTGCATTTGTTGGTTTAGCTTGTTGGCTAGTTTGTTTGTGGTTTGAATACTTTTTAACTGCTATTTATTTCTCAGGAGTTGAGGTGGACAGGCTTATGTTCCATTTTCAGATGTTCAATCTAATGTTGTCTTTATTTCTGGATTCCATTGAATACGGCTGTCCCACCTACTACATCTTCCTGCACGTGAAACCCTCTTAGACTCATGCGAAGAGGGCTGCGTGACTGGTGCACTGAAGACACACCTACTGCAATCCTGTTTGCACTATTACGAGCTGGGCATGTGGTCAGTGGGCATAGGTGCCAGTTGTGAAGCTGTTTATTTTAAGGCAAGCCTTCTGCTCTTCAAAATTTAGGATATTGGAAATATTATTTATTATGATTGATCCCGAACAGTTCTACATAAATTTTAATGCCCACTAAGGATCAAGCAGCCACTTTATCTACCGCTCCATCCTTACCATCAAGAGTAATACCATTACTGTTAATCATCCGCCAATATCATGATATTTGACAGTGAAAGGAAGATGTCTTAAAGTGATCTGAAGAGCAGTGGATAGAGTGTTTCATTAAAAAACTCAAGCTACGCTTGTCATAACATAAGATCGGTCGTGGTTTCTCAGGAGCGGTGGTGATCTGCCTCTCCCTCTAAGACAGTGAACTCTCAGAGTGAGAAAGAACATCTTTGAACCCTGGAGATAGTGCTATTCCTGGAAAAGAAGTAAGAGGATAGAGAGAGGGGAGAGGAGAGGTGAGGTTCTGATGGGAATGGAGTTCAGCGCTTTACAAAAACTTGCTTTTCAATAGTGACACACTACAATATATTGGAAACAGGTCTTTAGAAACCTTGCATTGTATCAAAAGTCAGAATCAAGATGGTATTTTACCAAGACAGTGATACTGGTGGTAAGTGACCCTCCACTATTCTGGTCTGACCTGGTTGTCCACTTCAGTTTGTCCTACTCTGAACCCAGTGGCCAAAGAAAAAAAAATGTGTGTCTTTTTATGATAATCTGCCTTTTGTCCCCAAAATTAAATAGGTGGCATCTAGCTGTTTGTTATGTTTTAGTACCCTGAAGTAAATTCCACCACATCTTCTTCCAGGGTGCATGAAATTGATTATTCTGGCTACTTTTCTCTAGAAACTTAATTATAGGCTTAATTTTGAACTCTTAAAAATTCTATTGCACGACTCTTTCTTAATTGGCCTCGCAGTGCTTCAATTATATCCCACCGGCTTTCATGCTTAAGGTGCTTCTAGAGAAGCAAACTGAGTCAGGTCTGTTTGTAAGATACACACGGCTATATATCATTATCATCCTTAGTATTTAAGGAAGAAATTCATCATCCATAACCTTCATTAAGCTTTGCTGTTCTCCACCAATGTTTGGGTGGTTGTTTCACATTACGTGTACGGAAGGACAAGCTTTCTCTGCCATGGCAGCCATTTTATAGCATCCCTCTTTGTATTTGGTCATTAAAAAAGCATCTCTTCTTTCAAATATCTTTGAAAAAAATTTCAGGGAATTAGGGCTATTCCCTGCCACACTTGATCAACAGGACACCTTTGGATAAAGCAGCACTATAGAGATGTACAATCAGTAAATCAATTAAAACCAGTTGAAACGGGCCGTGGCCCTGAAAGGAAGTGGGCAATCAAATGTTTCCCCTTTTCAGCACGTGATCTTGTGTGAGACCAGAAGTTCGTGAAGATCTGCAGGGATCTGGAGCACCAGAACTGAAGTTTTTAACTGTGGTGATCAAAGGATCAGAAAGGGTAAAGCAGAATAGGCTTTGTTGAATAGACCCCACACACTGACATCCGAACAAGAGCAACAGCAGAGGAGCCAGTGAACTGCAACTACCAAGGACAGCATGTGGAATCTGTTTCAAGAGAACAGAAGCTATGCACCAACTGCAGAATGCATGCACAATATGCAATGAATGAACATAGGTTAATGTTAACATAAAAGAAACATGTGCCTCAGCCCTAATTAGTCGATTTGCCTTTTCCTATAGGTTTTAAGAGTTTGGGGCCCTTATTTATGAGGCCTTGCGTCAGTTTTGCGCCTCCGGTGCGTCACTTTTTGTGACGCCCCAGCGGCGTAAAATATGCGCCTTGTTGCGCCATATTTAAAAAGTGACACATCTAAGTAGATGCGTCACTTTTTAAACCCCTGCGCCACATTATACCTGCGTCAGGTATAATGTATGCAGAGGGAGCGTTCCCCCGCAAAAAGCCTCGTAATAGTGATGCAGTGAAATCTATGAGATTTCACTGCGTAACTTTTAGGATGCTGTTGCGTCAAAATCTTGCGCCTGCCTCACAGCAGGCGTAAGACTGACGCAAGCCCTTTCACATGGTGCTTTCCCCATGTGAAAGGACGCATTGCTGGAGTTGCATCACTTTTGTGACACACTCCTGCAATGCGTCACTTTTGCGCTTACAGATACGTCAGAAATACTGACGTATCTGTAAGTCCTTGCGACATGATGCGTCATACATTAAATATGAGGCATCATTGGTGTCGCAAGGAGTGCGCAGTGAAAAGTGACGCATCGCTGTTTTCACGCAGCGATGCGTCACTTTTCATAAATGGGGCCCTGGGAGTTTTCCTCTAAGGAGCACCGGGACAATGGCTGAAGCTACCCAAGGCAGGCAATATTTCCTGCTGCTTGGTCTCACTTAGACCTTTCTGTCACATGAAACAAAGTTTCTACAGGTGCACCTTTGCCCCTCTGGCAGAGTTCAACCTCAAGAAAGGTTTTGAAGTTCGAATGGAGATGGTGAAGGTGCCAAAGTGAGTCCAATGAAGAAGCATTTTCGAGAGCCACAATCTGAGATTTCGAAATGCTTTTTCATTTCTGGAGTGCTGGGACGAAGTGCAAAGATTGCACTAGCCATTAACAGCCTTGGTCTCCCTCTTCAAACGATGTGCTAATTGAGATGCCCCCTTTTGTCTCAGTTTTTCCCCTGATAACCTCTAAAATATGGTCTATACAATCCCAATTATTGTTTTCTCATATCATCTTCGTGGAATCTCATCAGTACAAGGACACGTTTTTCTACTTTTCTGGCTCCTCTTTAGCTCCCAATCAGCTCGTCACTTACCTGCCTGCAAACTCAGTCCTCTTTCTACTCTCATGCCCCTGATACTCATACAGAAAAGTATAATCATGCGGTCTTTATTCTCTTTAAAACAGTCAGGATGTTAATACCTAAACCTAAATATTGCATGCAAAGGGGGCAAAGGCTATGCCAGAGATGTGAGAGGCCAGAGGTTAAGGGAATATGTAGAGAATATAGTCACCACTCCTACATTTCAGAGTGACGTATATATATATATATATATTCACAGAAAAAACCATAGGTTATAGTGGATATATAGTTAGGAATTTGCATTTACAAAACCTTGAAAATTCAATGAAAAAACCATTGGTTTTAGGCCATATATAGTTAGGGATTTGCATTTACAAAACCTTATTTTACTCGCATAAAACCATTGAAATTCCATATATAGTTATACGCGCTAACTATATATCGCGCACCCGCAATCCACTGCTGATGATGTCACATATTACATCATTCATGACATGGTTAGTGACATCACTGATGACATCACTGATGACATCTCAAATTACATCACTGATGACATCACTGATGACATCTCAAATGACATCACTGATGACAACATCCAGTGACTGTATGTTTCTGTAAAGTTAAAATATGTCTTACATATTGAAGAATGAATGGATGTAGAAGTGTCTGGATGAAGGATTTAGTAGGTGCATGACTGACTGTATGAGTGAGTGATTAAATGTGTCTCACTGAGTGCATGGGTTAGTGACTAAACTGTTTTAATTTGTGCATCATTATATCTGTTGTTCTACAAACTGCTGCATATGTTGATCAGTAGCTATATGAGTAACTGTATGGGTTATTCATTGGTTGTCCAAGTATTTGTATGGGAAACTGAGTGTGTGTGTATGGGTGGCTGGGAGGTGTGTGACTCTGTACATAGATGTGTGAGTAGTTGATTCACTATATGTATGGGTTCAAAAGTGCATGTGGAAACAGCTGTATGGGCGGTTGACTGTGCATGAGTGTATTAGTGAGTGAATGGATATCTCAGTGCTACATGGCAAAGTAAGTACATATGTAAAACACAGTACATGTGAGAGTTGACATATATAAATAACTGTGCATAAGAGCCAGTGAATGTGTGAGTGGCTGTATGGATCATTGTGAACATGTATCAGGGATTGTATAAGAGAGTAAATATGTGTTAGTATATGTTTGAATAAGTATGGTGTTTATAACTGTATAGTTGAGAAAATGGAGATGTGATTGATTTTTTGCATAACTGACTAGGTGTGTGAGTAACTCCATGGATGAGTGACAGTCTGTGACTGTCTGTTTACACTGATTGTATCTAAGGTTATATTAGAGTCTGAAGAGGTTCATGGTATTATCACATGAATGATATCATCAGTGATGTGATCAGTCATGTCAAATGAGATGTTATCAGTGATTTTATCAGTGATGTCATTTGAGATGTCATCAGTGATGTCATCAGTGATGTCACTAACCATGTCATGAATGATGTAATAGGTGACATCATCAGCAGTGGATTGCGGGTGCGCGATATATAGTTAGCGCTTATAACTATATATGGAATTTCAATGGTTTTATGCGAGTAAAATAAGGTTTTGTAAATGCAAATCCCTAACTATATATGGCCTAAAACCAATGGTTTTTTCATTGAATTTTCAAGGTTTTGTAAATGCAAATTCCTAACTATATATCCACTATAACCTATGGTTTTTTCTGTGAATTTCATTGGTTTTTTAATAGCAAATATGAAAAGCTTTAAAATGTCAAGTACGTGATAGATAAAAACATTTTCGTATTTATGCACGCTGATGTGCTTTGAACGCTGCACCCCCCCCCCTCCCCTCTTTTGTCTTAGTAGTACTCTCTCTTTGCAGATAGTGAACGGTAGTTAACGCAAGCCTTTGCCCCCGTTGTAATCCGTCGTGCCTGCTTGTCTCTCCATTTGATTGATTGTTGTCCAAGCATTTACTGTTTTAGAATTGGTTCTCTTTGGATCATTCTCTATTTACAAACAAGCACAAAGTCGCAATACTCTGTTTAGTCTTTGCAGATAGTGAAAAATCGTGTAAAAAAATAAAAGTAATCGAGCAAAATCAGTAGGCCACTAATTGGATCTCTTTTTGACCTCGCTAAAATAGAAATATTAGGAACAACCCTTCATGAGAAATACGAAAATAGTGAGATGAACTGAGCTCCACACCATGAGGGCTGCAAGACAGCTCGGCTCCATCACCCATCCCGCACAAAATAACGACAAACCCTATGCAAATATTAAAAATATAGACAACACACCAGCAAAGAAACAGGGTAAAACATTTTATTAAAAAACTATTTACATAACGTTGGTTTATAAGATGATGTCAGTAGTGGACCGATGTGTGAATAGGTCGAAAGCAGCACAAGGCTCCAAGATCCGGATGGCAAGCTCCTGGATGTTGGGTGCCATAGTTCAGAGTTCTGAGTTTGAGCCTTTTTCAATGCCTGTGCTTTGTTGAATCAAAATGGCGGCTTGACACAAAGCTGACTCAAGCGTTGCTACTGATGCTATGCAGACCAAAACTGGTTTTCAGTTTGTACATTTTTCTAGATTTTTCAATCCAAGTTTGGTTGACTTTGTAGAACGATGGCTTCAAATTTTCAACATACGGTGTGGTGGCGCTGACTGGGAGGGGGCGCTTCGCTCCTGCCCCCTCCCCAAGTAAGATTTTCATACGTGAAAGTACGTTAATGGTTTTGGTCCCTGAGTTGCTTCGATGTCACTGCCATTCTCAAATGGCATAAGTTCTGGATGTTGGGTGCCATAGTTAAGAGTTCTGAGCAGTGCTTGTAACACTGTCTGAAGCTTATTTCCACCTACTGCAGCTTCACTATTCTCAAAGTAAGTGAGTGTCGTTTGTGGACCTGACTGCATTAGAAAACAATGTGATATGTTACCTTCCTAAACAGCTTGACGGAGGCCCCTGAGGGGCGGTGTGATGGCCATGGACTCGGAGAAGACGCTTGGCTCCGACACCCTCCCCAAGTCTTATAGCACTGGTGTAGCCTGAGATCGCCCCCGACATAGGCGGCCGGCTCCCGGGGTCCGGCGGAACTTTTTGCCTTTTGATGACTCTTCAATTCTGAACCTTGTCCCACAATCCGTTTGACCTGAAGACACGCTGTAGTGGGGCGCCCCTTTACCGTTTTAGTTGCCATTCCGCCCGCTTTTGCTACACTGTGCCTCTTCCGCCATTCAGCTGTTTACCGCCCGCTCTTGCGACTACAGCGTCTCGCTCATCATGTAGTTGAGTTGCTCCCGCTCTTGCGGTGCAGCGATAGGCGGCTGCCACAGGACTCTCAAAATGGCGGCCGGCTCTTCGGTTTTGGGCCTGGTCCACTAAAATGGCCCTGGGACACCTTTGAACTCGGACGCTTCCCTGATAGGGCTTGGGTCCCATTCTCGAAAAGCGTCCCCTCAGCCGTGAAGATTCTACAAAAGTCTTGGGGGCCTCCGACTCCCGCAGGCTTCTGGTGGGGAGCGGCTGCCATGATTGCTCGTGGAATGGCCACGACGGAGCTACGAGATGGTAGTGGTCTCATGCTGACGCCAGCTTTAGTCTGAAACATCCAGAAACACTGTAGACTACCAATTCGATCAGTTCCGGTAGCGCCCCAACATGACCCGGAAGAGAAGAACTTGCCCTCCCCTCTTTGACTGATGGTTCTTGTTGCCTGTCCCCTCTGTTGTCATTTAACAGAACTTTTTGGACTGCTGAAAGGGGTTGTGTTCCGAACGCTGGTTGGTGGAGACATTTTGACTATATTCTTGACCTACGTTGTCGCGTAATGCGTTATATGACACGCCGCGTTAGCGCACCCGGAAGTGATCCGAGGCGCGGCGCGCAGCGCGTAACGTAAGCATAACAGGTCATGTGACTTGTTAATAAAACTTTTCATTGGTTCATTTTACTTTTGTTAATTTAATGATGAAAAGCTTGGTCATATGACCTAAAAATTACACTTTTTATTGTTTTCGAACAATATTTTTTTTTCAAACATATGTTATAATATTCCAGGCTAATGTACTTTCCCGGAAAATTTACAACTGTCTTGCAAGTAAAATATATTCCTTTTTCGAGAAAAAGGGCGTTTCTTCCTTCCATGACGGAGCCGTTGAGTAAAAGAGATTCCGCCTGCTGTCTTAGTCGCCGATACGCCTGATTATCAGATTCTTATCGATCACTTTATGTTGCAGACATGAAAAACACAACTGCCCTTGACCATTTATCTTTACTGCGTTCCTACATATTATACCTTTTATCCGTCATGTAATTGGACTGCTTTATTTCACTTGCCTTTTACTGATTCGAAAACAGTGACTAAAAGTAAAAACTTTACCAATGTAAATACTACTACCGTGTTTTGTTTTAAAAACCTTTATTGTGAAAATGTCAGTATACAAATACGGGCCTATAACCACGTGGGCCGGCCACGGAGCAAACTGAAATCGTATATGATGAGGAGACATTTACACTGTAGAAGAACGTAACGAGCGGGCCATTAGGTTGCAAGAACAAAGGTGTCTAACAGTTGCGGAATCGGTGGACGTACATTTTGTAATTAAAATAAGACAGGGCCACTTACAATAACATTTTCTAGATATACATTTGCGGGCAAGGAGTTACGAGTCCCATTTATACCGGCGCCATTTTGGGCGAGGCCGGGCAGGTCCAAGATATAGTCAAAATGTCTCCACCAACCATCGGCCAGACCAGAACCCCTTTCGGCCCTTTATGCTACAAGATGGTGTCTTCCATTCAGAAAATATTGTTGGCAGCATTTTGAAAGGAAACAGAAACAGCCGTTCTCCTAGTGAGTTTCACATTGTTACATTTAGGAAGAATGTTGAAGAGTAGTATGTGGAAAATCTGAAGCCATTTTTCTACAAACTCTCAATCAGACTTGGATGGAAAAAAAAAACCTGAAGAATGTACCAACTGAAAACCAATTTTTGTCTGTATAGCATCAACAGTAACGCTTGAGTCAGCTTTGTGTCAAGCCGCCATTTTCATTCAATCAATAGCATCCCCCTGCACACATTCAGGGACCTGGTCGTGTCTTCAGATGAAACGGATTGTAGGAAAAGAAGCAGAAAGGAAAAGGAAAAAAGTTCCGCCGGACCTCGGGAGCCGGCCGCCTATGTCATGTGCGACCTTTGGCCACACCAGGGCAATAGTGAAGCTGCAGCAGGTGCAAATAAGCTTCAGACAGTCTTACAAGCACTACTCAGAACTCTCAACTGAGGCACTCAACATCCAGGACTTGCCATTCGGATCTTGGCGCCTTGTGCTGGTTCCGACCTATTCACACATCGGTCCACTACTGACATCACCTCATAAGCCAACGGGGCACCCCACACTGACTTTCGGCGCAGCATTGTAGGATGGCCACACCAGTGCGGCAACTTGCTGGACACGACCTCGGTGCCATCCGGATCTCGGCGCGTTCGAGTCACTGTACCGCAAGAGTGACCGGAACTCAGCTGAACACGCCGTCTTTCGGCGCAGCATTGTAGGATGGCCACACCAGTGCAGCAATTTGCTGGACACCACCTTGGGCAATAGTGAAGCTGCAAAAGGTGCAAATAAGCTTCAGACAGTCTTCAACTTACTCTGATTCTTATAATAAACTTCAGACAGTCTTACAAGCACTGCTCAGAACTCTCATCTGAGGCACTCAACATCCAGGACTTGCCATTCGGATCTTGGCGCCTTGTGCTGGCTCCGACCTATTCACACATCGGTCCACTACTGACATCACCTCATAAGCCAACGGGGCACCCCACGCCGACTTTCGGCGCAGCATTGTAGGATGGCCACACCAGTGCGGCAACTTGCTGGACACAACATCGGGGCCATCCAGATCTCGGCGCGTTCGACTCACTGTACCGCAAGAGTGACCGCAACTCAGCTGGACACGCCGTCTTTCGGCGCAGCATTGTAGGATGGCCACACCAGTGCGGCAATTTGCTGGACACCACCTCGGTGCCATCCGGATCTCGGCGCGTTCGAGTCACTGTACCGCAACAGTGACCGCAACTCAGCTGGACACGCCGTCTTTCGGCGCAGCATTGTAGGATGGCCACACCAGTGCGGCAATTTGCTGGACACCACCTCGGTGCCATCCGGATCTCGGCGCGTTCGAGTCACTGTACCGCAACAGTGACCGCAACTCAGCTGGACACGCCGTCTTTCGGCGCAGCATTGTAGGATGGCCACACCAGTGCGGCAATTTGCTGGACACCACCTCGGTGCCATCCGGATCTCGGCGCGTTGTGCTGCCTTCGGCCTATTCGCACATCGGTCCGCTACTGACGCCGCCTCACGTGCCAACGGATTTTCTACGCTTTTTGTAGCCCTATGCCGCATAACAGGTCATGTGACTTGTTTATAAAACTTTTCATTGGTTCATTTTACTTTTGGTTTCCTAAAGATGGAAGGCTTGGTCATATGACCTAAAAATAACACTTTTCATTGGTTTAGAACATTTTTTTTTCCCAAACGATGAAAGCCCCACCTTGTTTCTGGATCATTCAGACTGAAGCTGGCGTCAGCATGAGAGCACCACCATCTCGTGGCTCCGTCCTGGTCATTCCGCGAGCAATCATGGCAGCCGCTCCCCACCGGAAGCCTGCGGGAGTCGGAGGCCCCCAAGACTTTTGTAGAATCTTCACGGCTGAGGGGACGCTTTTCGAGAATGGGACCCAAGGCAACTCAGCTGGATGGCCGCCACCTGGGGAGGCCCGTTCACGCCGCCTCCCCCACGCCCCCCCCCCCCCCCCGGGCCGCCGCACGCCAATTTTCGGAGCAGCATTGTAGGATACCAAAACCAGTGCGGCAGTTTACTGGACATCACCTGGGTGCCTGTCGTACATGTTGTGTCAGCCATGGGACACTGGACACAGTGCCATCAACATCTCAACGCGTTCTGCTGCCTTGGGACTATTCGCACAACAGACCGCTACTGACGAGGCCTCCCCCCGCACCACCCGGGACGCCCCACGCTGTTTTTCTGTGCTGCATTGTAGGATCCCAAAACCAGTGCGGCACCCAGGCGACATCACCTGGGTGCCGTCCAGAACTCTGCACGTTGTGCTGCCTTGGGACTATTCGCACAAAAGACAGCTTCTAACCATTGTTGCTTTTTGGGTTGAAAAATGTTTAAATGTTTTTAGTTTTTGTTCCGTTCGTTATAGTTAATAGTCAAACTCAAATGCACGTTCTTTTTCTTACCTTTCCGAAGCATGGAGCGCAATAGCAGGCAGAGAAAGGGTGATGCACGTGTTGAACACTACCTGACCTGGCAAGTTGCTGGCAGTGCCCCCCCGCCCGCTCCTGAAAGAGGGCACACACACACCGCCGCCCCGAGTACTTCACAAATCTTTAAAAGACCATGCTTGTTCATGAGGCTTAAATGGTTTATCACCTCTTCTAGAACCCCTGCATCGACCCTCTGACGTTTCCTGGAAAAATTACCATGTAACACAATACCAAGCCCTGTCAGCTGAAACCCCCAAGGAATCGTGGGGCATATTATCAAGGGGGTTTATCTCCGCTTTTTTGGCTTTAAAAGCCATGAAAGCGGAGATAAAATTATCTCCCTATTACCAAGCTGTCGCTAACACCAGTTAGTGACAGCTAAAAGGAGATAGCGACCATCTTGGGCCCCGCTTTGCATGTCAGTGATACTTATCACTAATGACATGCAAAGTGGCGTGCCAAGATGTTAGCGACTGGAAACAGTCCCTAACATCGCTATCTCCTATTACCAACTTTTGGAGATATTCGCGCTAAGTGCGAATATCTCCAAAATCTAACACCTGCCCTGAGCAGTTCTTAGCCATGTTATCCAATGGGAGGTGGATAACATGGCTAAGAGCATTTGCTCGATAATACATGAATATCGCTGACTTTTCTGCGATAATAGCAAGGTTTATCTGCGATAAAAATCGCCGATGTGCGGCGATAATTTTTGTCTCTGAACAAGTTAGAGACAAAAATTATCGCTAGTTGTTCGTAATATGCCCCCGGGTTTTTGCTTGCAGAAATCGGGAGGCGGGAGACTAGCACTGAAATCAGTAGTCTCACGCCTGAATCGGGAGGGTTGGCATGTCTGAATTCTCTACAGCTGGGGCCATAAAGTACATCCGCAGGGGTAGGTGATAGCCTGGGACCAGCCTGGCATCTAAAATGGCTGCCGTGCACGACAAAATTGTGGCATTGGAAAAAAGGCAAGATGGCGCAGCCGCTGGAAGAGATGTATCAACATATATCAGCCTCCTCAGCCACCCTCAGGAAACATAGGGGATTAGGATACGTCTCCCGCACCCCCTTATACCTAGTAATTTAAAGTAATTTAATTAACGAAGCACAAAATGGCGAATTCCCGTTTCGCTACCAGTTTGCGGCCCAGTTCGCGGCCCGTGAAGCGCTTCTACCGTGAAAAATCAATTTTTTTTTCTTTTCCCCACGGGACCCTTTAATAACCCCAACAACATTCCTAGGGGGTCAAGAGGGGGATACCTTGCCCCCTTTCATTAAATTCCCCCTTCGTTTTTCACCTCTTCTTCTCTCTCGATCCTACCGAGAGACAAGATGGCGGCCGCTCCGGACTGTTTAGAATGTTGACAGACACCGGAGAGCCAATCAGCTTTCTGCGCGCAAAGTTCCGAAACGCGAAAAGTAAGCGGACCGGATCGCTGCCCGGAGCGCTGTTACAGATATATATCTTGATTTAAACGTTAATTTCTCAAAATCCACTGAAGCACATATATTGAGACCTAGCAAAGGCACATCGGGTTAACAGTCCCTACAATTTTGCCAAGTTTCGTGCAAATCCATTCAGCCGTTCGAGCTAAAAGTGAGTCCAACCGCCCTATGGAAAACTCAATGTAAAAAACGCGTTTTGGGACCCCCCTTTTTTCTCAGCCCCCCCTTGACGAAACCCCACCAAATTTTCAGGGGCTGCTCAGAAACAAAATGTGCCATTTTCCTGAAAATTTCAGCCGATTCCGTCCACAAACGCCAAAGTTATTAGGCATAGAATTTTCAAAAATCCCATAGGGAAAAAATCCTAACTATATATACCTATATATATATATATATATATATATATATATATATATATATATATATATATATATATATATATATATATATATATATATATATATATATATATATATATATATATATATATATATATATATATATATATATATATATATGTATTCATTTTCTAGACATAGAACTATACATTTCTAACAATGTATTGGAAACCAAGCTCTACAGAAAGGAAACCGCTGGTAATTCCATCTTACATTATACCAGCTTCCACCCCAAACACCTTATTCGCAGCATCCCCTACGTGGAAATGTTGCGAATAAAAAGGATCTGCAGCAACTCTACTGATTTGATGATGGCACAAAATGAATGTAAGGAGAGGTTCCTTGCTAGAGGATATCCTATCCATATCATTCAAACAGCCATCAACAAAACTGCGGAACTGGACAGAACTCTCCTCCTCGTTCCCAAATCAGTCAGAAAGCCACCAACCCTTGAATTCACCGAATCACCAGGGTCCAGTACGGTCAGACTTATTGTGCCCTACAGTACCCAAAAAGGTGCGATAAGTAAAATCATTAACCAAAACTGGGCACTTATTCGCTCTGATCCAGTAATAGGCCACACCATGCCAGCCAGGCCTAGTGTCACCTACAAGAGAGCCATTTCTCTTCATAATAGCCTGGTATCCAACTGTCCTGAAGTCATTCCGTCCAAAGATTGGCTGAAAACCTCACGGGGGTTCACCAAATGTCACTCTTGTAAAGCCTGTACCTACGGTATTAACAAAACCAGTTACCGTACAGCCTTCAGCAGTAAGGAAATCAAAATTTCCAAATCCCTCCATTGCAAAACTGAGTACGCCATTTACATCTTGGAATGTACATGTCCCTTACGGTACGTGGGAAGTACCAAGTTACCAGCTAATGTAAGGATATTGCAACATATCAGGGCCATCACCAACTCTGATCCCACCTACCCAGTGGCAAGACATTTTCGGGAGGTCCATAATAACAACTTAATGGACCTCAAATACTATGTTATCGACACGATTCCCAAAACTAAACAGGGAGGTGACTGTGAGAATAAAATGCGCAAGTTGGAGACACGGTATATCCTGAACTTAAACAGCAAAAGCCCTGGAGGTCTAAATAATACTGAAGATTTATACACCTGCTTATGACCGTTTTCAGTTCTTTGAGCCATATTGAAAGTGAATCTTTCTTTTCCTTTCCCTGACATTTTGATAGCCTGCCCCCTGTGTCCTTTTCCTCTTTGTTTTCTATGTGATCTATATTTCACAAATCTAACTTCCTAGTTAGATAATACTGTCAGATGGCATGTCAATTATTCTAAAACTATATTTTCTGACGATTTGCCCCATGTGGCTGCCATATGCTTCTCACTAACCACAACCCTTACATTGGGGTTGTTCTTTTTTCATTTACACTTTATCCACTTCTAGCACCCACTGGCACTTTAATTCACACTTTTCATAAATCACCAACTGCTTCAGACCATGAGTCATTTTACATTCATGAGGGTTTCTTATAATATGGTGTACTCCAGTATACTATAAGCATTTATGCCAAAACTCTTTATGACCTATAAGCTTTAACCACCAAGCCAAACTAACCTGTGTAAATATATGAAATGAATTTTTTACTAAAATATATTTTTGTATGAAATGATAATTTTTATGAGATGTATTTATATATTTCTATTTGCAATTAATCAAAAAACAAAATTCCCTCGAAATCACATGGGGTGCAATAACATGTATTTATACTGTTATTTATGCATTTAAGCCATGAATTTTGTTTTTTTGCAAATTATGATGGTTAATAACCGAGGTCTTTACATGTTCTTTCCTTAAGACTCCCTCATATCGGTTGGTGAAAACATTTGCTTTTAAAAGCTTCACTTTGTACAAAGCAAGTCTTTTTTTCAAAAGAAGGGAAATATGTTGTACTTTACCTTTTCTTTATGTCAATCACCTTCACAGTCACGTGCGCAGGGTGCTAGCTGCCTTAATGGTCCATTTCACAGTTTGAACGTTGTCATGTGATCAAGCCACTCCGTGGTGAAACGCGTTATGGCTGAATGATGAGAGAATAAACGCTACTGCTTGCACTCAATTTGGGCTCGTGTCTCCCGTGATGAAGGAGTGACTACAACTCCGAAACGCGTTGGACATCGTGTCTGAATAAATCTTTTTTGCACTGAGATAATCGTGGCCACGGCTCCTTTGTTAGGAAACTCTACGTGAATCTTGTGAGTTCCTACCCTGGTGACAGCGTGTTTGTTATAGAGGGGGTGGCTACCCCAGCCGTGTGCCCGCCGGATCTGAGGCTTGGGCCAGCCAAACTTTGGTGATATATATATATATATATATATATATATATATATGTATATATATATATATATATATATATATATATATATATATATATATATATATATATATATATATATATATATATTGTCGCTCCAGGTTGTCCACCGTTGAGTAGCACACTAGCAGCAGCTTGATTTATGTGTAGGTGAGGACGGGGATCCGCTTGTAGACGCCGCTCCGTATCCTTGGGGGTCACGGAAGTGAAACAGCAGTCGTACATGGGATCGAGGATGGGCCCATTTGCGGAGTCCATACAGGGCTTGATTATGTGCTTTCCGCACCACACTTCCCATAATACACAGTCTCATTTGAGCCTCCCATCGGTGGGTGTGTCATATGGAAAATGGAGAAGTGGGTTAGCGGTTTCGCACACCGCTTCGGTTAAAGCTCCTGAAGAGAAGCAGATGGAGCTTCGAAACGCGTTGGGCAGATCCATTACGGAGCGGCATCTGCAATCAGATCCCCGTCCTCACCTACACATAAATCAAGCTGCTGCTCGTGTACTACTCAAAGGTGGACAACCTGGAGCGACAATTTACACGCGGCAGTCCAGCCGCGGAGTATGCACCACCCCGTTATCCTTGGGGGTCACGGAAGTGAAACAACAGCCGTACATGGGATCAAGGACGGGCCCACTTGCGGGGTCCATACAGGACTTGCTTATGTGCTTTCAGCACCACACTTCCCATAATACACATTTGAGCCTTCCATCTGTGAGTGTGTCATATGGAAAATGGAGAAGTGGGTTAGCGGTTGCGCACACCGCTTCCGTTAAAGCCCCTGAAGAGAAGCAGATGGAGCTTCGAAACGCAACGGGTAGATCCATTATGGAGCGGCATCTACAAGCGGATCCCCGTCCTCACCTACACATAAATCAAGCTGCTGCTCGTGTGCTACTCAAAGAAGGAAAAGGTGGGAATCGTGAAGGCCTTCTCCGTTTACTTGAAACATGATACATATTGGAGCTTGACACAAAAATGCCAGCAGGGCTTTATGCCAGTGAGGACTTTTATACTTGTCTATAGGATGTATAGCACAGTCAATCCATTGTTTTGAAATACTGTAAAAACACTAGATCTAAATAAATTTTCGGAAATGAACTTCCATACTTGTATATTTTCGATAAAATTTCCCTTGCTTTTGGAAATTCCATTTTAATCACTTCTTCACATATGAAATTGTTATTTCTTGCACTTTTAGCGCCGCCGTTGTTGTTAAATACATTTCATTTGGTCATAGCATGTCAATCATAGGAATATACATTCTTTAAATGATAGTTAAAAAGTTGATTAAATGTATAATTAACTAGTTGATATCAACTTTACACATACATTTGATGGTAGACTATCATTGAAAGAATGTATTTTACTTCTTTTATTGATGTATAGGGCAGTGCACCTTACAAAATGGCGATAGTTTTTAAAGTAACTGAGCAGTCTTCTTTCTATTCCTATGATTGACATGCTATGACCAAATGAAATGTATTTAACAACAATGGCGGCGCGTTCTGATCACAGTTGACGAAGGCTAAGCGCCGAAACGCGTCTTGTCTGTGCTGCTTTGCCAATAAAGCTGTATTGGCATTAAAAATCCCCCCCTGTGAGTTCTTTTTTGTTCTTGTTCGAGATTCGAACGTTGGAAGGACTGGGGAGCTTTGATTACTTTGGCGGGTACACCCCCGCTAAAAAAGTACCCGCTCGAGTGTGCGGCAGGCTGGTCGACTTTGGGAGCATGATATATATATATATATATATATATATATATATATATATATATTACCTACTGGCGGTTGCCAGTAGATAGTTATAGTTAGAACTAGTTTCCATAGCAAAAGCCTTTTTCAATTTGCTAATACCTTTAGAGTTGTTTGATGAATCTTCAGGAAATTCTAAAAAAAAAAAAGGTCTATCCAGATTATCTCCTATCCTAAAGTTTGGGGGTAATTCGTCAAGTGGAGGCTGATAAAAAAGGGGGTCCCAAAAAGTGTTTTCCCCATGTTAATTCCCATTTGAAATTGTATTACAGGCTACAGTGTGAACTGCTGATTGGAATTTCACCAAATTTGGCAAAAAGGTAGTGCTTGATTCAGAAAGCGTCTTTTTTTTAAATGGTATAAATCTGTTCAGTAGTTGCTAAGAAATTTAAAAAATAAAAGTGAAAAAATCCTTTTCCCGTAGGAAACTTTAGGCAAGGATACAGCTCGAACTGCTGAACGGATTGACACCAAATTTGGTAAAACGGTAGTGCTTGATTCAGAAAACGTCTTTTTTTTAATGGTGTATATCGGTTCAGTAGTTGCTGAGAAATTTAAAAAATAAAAGTTTCGATATCTGGGGCAGCGGTGAGTTTGCGCACCCTCCAGATCATGCGCTTGACTGTGATTGGCTGTCATGACCACGAGCTTCACTTTGATTGGCTGCCAACACTGTAAACTAAGAAGTGTTGGCAGCCATCTTGTGACTCGGTAGAACTGAGTTACAAGAAAACAGTAAAAAAAAAAATTAAAAGAGAAGAAAGTGGGCAGAGTAAAAACACCCTGACCCCCTAGTCCTGCTCATGGGGTCCCACAAGGATCCGCAGGCTAATTTTTTGTTGTTGTAAAAAAACATCAGAATGAGCGCTGGGTGCGCAAATCCCGATGGTAAAAATGAAAAAAAAAGAAGCGGGATCTCACCCCTTCATTTAAATGCGGGGCTTGTTTTGTAATTGTGCGGGGGGCTTCGAGGTCACCCCAAGTCCCGGGTATCGCCACTCTCCGGGGCTATAATTAAATATGCAGGGTGGGTCTCGCGGGCCCCCAAAGCCTCGGGAACCACCTCCTCCCTGGGGCTGTGAAAATAGAGGGAGGGGGGCCGCGGGCCCCCTCCTGGGGCGCTTTATGGCCTTAGGGACCTCCACCCTCCTGGGCTGGCTCCTGCAATGTCCCGGGGTGTGAATCCCCGGGACATTTCCATTTGCTATGACAGGGCGGGAGCATGGCTTCCACCCTGTGAGAGCAAACCCTGGTTTGCTTCGTTGAAGGGAAAGGAGGAAAACCTCATCTCACTTCAATAAAGGAAGGAGAATTGCTTTTGGGCAAGAGGAGCTGCATTTTAGCAGCTCTCATTGCCCAAAAGGAATGCTGGTTTCCGTAGGAGACGGGGAGCCGGCGGGACCGTGGGGACATTGGGGCTGCCCCCACAGGCTCCTGCATTGTCCCAGGGTGTGCATCCCCTGGACATTTCCATTTTTTATGACAGAGCGGGGGCATGGCTTCCACCCTGTGATAGCAAACCCTGGTTTGCTTCATTAAAGCGAGAGGAGGAAAACCATGTCTTGCTTCAATAAAGGAAGGAGAATTGCTTTTGGGCAATGGAAGCTGCAGGTTAGCAGCTCCCGTTGCCCAAAAGCAATACTGGGTTCCGTAGGGGTCGGGGAGCCGGCGGGACATGGGGACATTGGGGCTGCCCCCAGGGTCCTCAACAGAGAGGGCAGGCCCTGGGGGATGGGGTCCCCGGGGCCAGAAGTGGCTTGGAAGGGGGACACCACGGCCCCCTTCCTCTTTTTAAAAATAAATTAATGAAAATTAATGCAAATGAACGTTTAAAAAAATATATAATAATTTGGAATGGTGACCCCCACCCCTACAAATATATACATGATAGCAAGCTTTCAAAATGTGTAAGGTAGCATATTGGCTGTCGTGGTAGAATTATAAAATTCAAGATGCATGTGAGGTTGGACAAATGAGAATCATAGTTTTCTATGGATTTACATATAAAACATATTATTTATACAAAACAACAAAACAAAAGTAGGTACAGCCATGGCATGTCATCATCCCTTGCCAATCTGTAAATCACAACCTGGAAGACAAAAAGTAAGATAAGATTGTGTGTTCATCAAAAGAGAGAGAGATAGAGAGAGAAAGAGTGAGAGAGAGAGGAAGAGAGAGAGAAAGAGTGAGAGAGAGGAAGAGAGAGAGAAAGAGACAAAGAGTGTGAGAGAGGAACAGAGAGAGAAAGAGAGGAAGAGTGAGAGAGAGGAAGAGATAAAGAAAGAGAGAAAGAGTGTGAGAGAGAAAGGAAGAGATGGAGAGAGCGAGTAGTTCCCACACTGTGGTCAAAACCCTCAGAGCTCACCTTTCCGCCACCGGTGTGTCGCCAACCCCGTGCCGGGACATACTGCCACCCTCCAGCTCACTCATCTGAAACATAGTATAGAATCAGTAATGGCGGAGTACATATGACTGCACACTCTTTTATCGTTGTCCTGCCCCTGTGCACCCAGGCGCTGCACACCATCCACTCCCACCGCCCAGAGGTGACTGCCCGCCCTTGCGCACCCAAGCATCACTGCTCACCTTTCGCCACCGCCGTGTGTCAAAGAGGGTCCCTCACTTGCTGAAGCAAGCTCCTGTAATAACCGACTTTTCCAACCCTTTTTAGAAGGAGGATGATGGATAATGACTCCAGCCTATTACCCTTATAGTATAGGGATTAGGACTATAAGTAGGACCTATCCATAAGGCACAGTAGTGCATTTTCGTACCCTTTTCCTTAGATCAGGGCTTATAAGCTAAAGCTAGGGGATAGATATATAAGTATTAGTGATGATCCGTCCTTTTATAAGAGTATTAGTACATTTTCTATGGAGCTTGCCCTCTGCCCGGTAGCTGGAGAGGCTTTTCTAGGTTAAATGTAATGTTTTAGTTTCAAGGTGTTGTTCGCTTGGAGAGAACCGGTTCAGGCTGGCCCTTATCGAAAGACTGTATTTTTCTCCACTCCGAAGACACAACTTCAGGCCGGCCGGCTGGGAACGTGTCCTTGGTACGGGGAGGTACAAGAATTTGGTGGGCGGCAGGTTACTGGCCGTAACTTTCCATGAAGGGACAGCTTCCATATTAGCGAAAGTGTTAGGCAATGAGTCAGTCAGTCTATAGGCGGCAGCTAGCCGTTAGCATCTATGCCATTAATTATTTCTGCGGCAGACAATCGCCATTTTGAAGTCTGAGAAAAGATTCCTAAACCGAGACTCTCTGAGAACTAGAGAGAGAGAGAGAGAGAGAGAGAGAGAGAGACGGTAGCTAATAACGAGCAAGGTTCCAGTGACTTGGAGGGAAGCAGAGGAGGTTGAGCCTAGCGGTGCAGACGTGTACTTGTGACGGCTGAGGTGGACCCCCGAGACGAGCCAAGACACAGAGAGAGACAAGACGAGAACCTAGATGACTGCCGAGTCCAGACTTCATATTAACCAGGTGATATCTGCCCCTTCCCTTGCGAAGCGCGCACCTTAACCTCTACTTTTTCTTTGCAGCATATATACGTATAGATATATATATTGTGTAGTATTGTGTTTATTTCTTTTACTATAATAAATGCCCCCATTTTTGGTGAACCGACATGTGCCTTGTATTCTTGTTCAATCATTGTAATCTAGTTCTCCTAGTCAGACGTTGTTTGCATGAACGGATGTGAATCCCGATCAGGTAAGGAGTGACTGAATAAGTAGGGAGGCAGGGAACAGTTGATGTCAAGAGCAGAAGAGCACATATTATGATTCGAACACTATACTAATTTCCATTGCCGTAGTTTTACCCTGAATAGATAATTACAGATTTCATCCCTGAGGATTCATAGGAAAGTGATCGTCGTTGGTACACGGCGTTAATGAGAGCACCTAAGGATAGGTGTGTAGGTGTGCCAGATTGTAGACCGTGTGTAAGTGAGAGCACCGGAGGGATACGGTGCGGAGGCCTGCCAGATTGTAGGCCGTGTGTAAGTGAGAGCACCCAAGATTGAGGGGTGTGTAGGTCTGCTGGATTGCAGACCGGGTATAAATGAGAGCACTGGGACTGCAGGCCCACGTGTGTAGACGCGCCGGATCGCGTGTCAAGTGAATAAAGTGCGAAATGGTATATATTCAGACCTGCCCCAGGGTAGACTAGTCTGGGCTTATGTGGCCGCGAGACTAATAGGTGTGAATAGGATATCGTAGAACCAATGCTTGTTTATTGCTATTTTCCCCATCCTTAGGTACGAAATGTTATACATATGCCTATATCCATTGTAAATACGTTCTAAGGAGGGAGTTGTTTACGTTCCGGCTGGATTAGAGGGGCTCCTAGGATCGGATTCTATCTGATCCAAAAATCTGGTCGGTACATCTGGCGTCACAAACTGTTTACGAAGCCTGTGTGCGCTGTATTGTTTTTATCTTGTTGGTTTGCGCTCGGCTCGTACGTATTTTCTTTGTTGATACTTGTATATATATTTTTTGCGTGTTAAAATGTTTTCGAAAAAGAAATCAAAATCTACTTTTAAATTGCCTGTTGATATTCCCTGCTGGGAGTCAACGCCTTATGAGGCTCTGGCCCGTGAGTGGGCCGATTCTACTGGTTTGAGTGAGAATTGGACTTCTTGTTTGGAGCAGGCGGAGCCCGCTGATGTGGTTTCTTGCTTGCAAAAAGCGCCAGTAGTGAAGGGTGATGAGCTTCCTATTTTAGGACGCAGAGGTTGGATTGTGTTGACTGCGTACAGAATGCTGCATGAAAAGTTTACTAAATTGCAGAAGCGGTTTGTTGATATGGAAGAAAAGTTTATTGAAGTGCAAAATGCGCACACTCTCTTGCGATGTCAAAATAAATTGCTTGCCGATAAACTTGAAACTTATCAAACTATAGCCGAAAGGGCTGCAGTACGCATTGCGAAATATAAATACAGACACCGTCGTGGTCGTGTGTCTACGCGGAAAGTGCGTCTGGTCGTGGCGAAAGCCGGACTGGATTGGAACCCCAACGAGTGGGATGGTAATATCTGGGATTCGAATAATTCTGGCTCCTCGGCTGAGGAGGGTGACAAGCGCGAATCTTCTCGCTCCGGACGTGATTGTAAATCTGCTTCTTGTGACAAAGATGACATTTCTGGCGATCGTTGTCGCTCTACCCGTTCTGATGACGTATCACGCCCTGATTGTTCCTATAAATCTAAGGACCGGGCTTCCTCGGGAGCTCTTCCGGAGGTTTCTGCTCACCCTGTGTTTCGACGCAAATTACAACAGACTCCTGGTATGCCGAATGGTATTCAAATGGATAGTATTGAAGATTTTACTCAACAGGAGGTTAGTGACATTTTACAACGATTTCGACAACGGCCCGGTGAAACTTTGCTTACATGGATGGTGCGCCTTTATGAACTAGGTGCTGCCGGTATTATGCTTGATGCTGGTGATTGTTTACGCTTTTGCTCTTTGAGTTCCGATTCTACTGTACAAGATCATTTTCGGAATTATAATGGTGCTGGCCAGATTACTTTGCTCCAGCTTGCTTATGATGGCTGTAACCATAAATACCCTACTGAGTCTGATTGGCCTGTCAATGACAAGCCATGGTACACTTTGCGCGATGCGTCGCAACGTTTGAAAGAGGAAGTGATGAAAACTGCGATTTTTCTCAGTACTTCTGACAGATTGTTGGATGGTCTTTTAACATCTTCTGTGCGTAATCGCATTATCCGTTCTTCGCCTGTTGCTTATAAGCAGGTTATGATGACTTTGTTGATCAATCAAACTGGCAATCCTTTATCTATGGTGCTTGAATCTGTTCGTCAGCTTGGTGAGTTGGGTGAATGGTTTAAACCTGAGAGGCAGTCTCGACCCGAGGGTCGTACCGCTGGGGATTATAAATTCTCTAGGCGTGACATGTTTCTTGCACTTTTGGCTGATGGTGTGAAAAGGGAGGACATCGATGGTGAACCTAATAATCGCTTGTGGGACATGTTTCGTAAGCGTGGTTTGGATCGAAAGGAGGGTGCCCGTCGAGTACGAAAGAATGATTGTGATCGTGGTTCTGATGACAGTGGTGATGAGAGACGTCGTGTGGATGCTGATCGCCGTGATGACCGGCGCTATGAACGTGATGCTTCTCCCCGCCGCGATAATACAAGGGTGAGAGAGGGGGAGAGAGACAGAGGGAGAGATGATCGTGTCTCTAGTAGACGCAGAGATGACAGGAGTTATTCCCCTGACGTTAGACGACGGGAGGATCGCCACAGGCTTTCTGACCGCAATTCTCAGTTTTTTGAACATGACAATAATCCATTTCGTAATAGAGATGGATATGAACAAGACGTTCTGATCCCGAAGAAAGTTGAAAGCATTTATCCCGATTTATCCTGGTTGGCTGACCACAGTAAAAATGACTAGGAAATAGGTCAAGCTCCAGTACGCAGGTGGGCTCACAGAGACAATAGACACTATGTAGATATTGAAATTTTTTGGAAACATCGTAATATCCAGAGGGCCCGAGCATTGGTAGATACTGGGGCGGAGGCCACTTTAATTCATGGTAAATCTGAGAAATTTAAAGGACAATTTTTCACGATTACTGGTTTAGGTGGAAAAGAGACCCCCGCAGTGCAAACTACACTTGATATGAAAATTGGCAGACTTCCCCGCAAAGAATATTCTGTACTAGTTGTGCCACTCCTGGAATACATAATTGGAATTGACATTTTGAAAGGAATGACTTTGCATTTAGGTGATGGTTGTTATCAATTTGGAACGAAACATTACATTTCGTTCAGACCCGTACGGGTTGGTCGTTTGCGAATGCCCCCCATCCACATTCCCCAGGCTACGAAAGTGGTTTCTCAAAAGCAATACCGTATTCCTGGTGGTCATGAGGAAATTACTGCCACTATTCAGGATTTGGTTGATGCTGGGGTTATAACTCCAATTACTTCTGCTTGGAATAATCCCGTTTGGCCCGTACGCAAAAGCGATAATTCTTGGCGCATGACTGTTGATTATCGAGAATTGAACAAACACACTCCGCATTTGGCTGTTGCAGTGCCAGACATGGTTACTTTGATTCAGAGAATTCAGAAGCATCCAGGTACATGGTATGGGTCCATTGATATTGCTAATGCTTTCTTTTCAATCCCAATTGCCCCCGAGTGTCAGGAACAATTCAGTTTTACGTGGAATGGTCGTCAAATGACGTTCCGGAGTCTTCCTCAAGGTTACGTACATAGTCCTACGATCTGTCACCGGCTGGTGGCGGAGCATTTATCTGAGGTGCCTGTTCATCCCCAAATTCAGGTGTGTCATTATATTGATGACATTTTGATTCAAGGTGAGACGCAAGACCAAGTCCAATCCCATCTAGACCAGATTCTTGACTGTTTACGTGCTAAAGGTTGGGAGATTAATGCCGAGAAATTGCAGGGCCCTTCCCAGAATGTTAAATTTTTAGGAATTAATTGGCATGAAGGTCACAGAGAGGTGATCCCGCAGGTGAAACGTAAAATTTTGGATTTTGCTGTTCCGAGGAACAGAAAGGAGGCTCAATGTTTCATTGGCCTATTTGGTTTTTGGCGTCAGCATATTCCCCATTTGAGTCAGATTTTGGCCCCATTGTATCGAGTCACCCGTAAAAAGAATGCGTTTGAATGGGGTGAACCACAACAGAATGCTTTTAATTTGGCGAAAGAAGCAATTCAGTATGCCTTGGATTTGTGGCCTGTGAGCGAGGGTGATGTTGATTTGAATGTTTCTGTGGATGGTCTGTATGCCAATTGGAGTTTATGGCAAAAGCAAGGCAGACAAAAAGTGCCGTTGGGTTTTTGGACCAAGAAATTACCTGAGGCTGGTGAGCGTTATACACCATTTGAGAAACAATTACTTGCATGTTATTGGGCTCTGGTGGATACCGAGCAATTGACCCTGGGTCATACTGTGATTTTGAGACCTGAAATTCCTATCATGCAGTGGGTGTTGAGTTCGCCGAAGTCCCATCGAATTGGACACGCTCAAGAGGCGAGTGTGATTAAATGGAAATGGTACATCCAGGACAGAGCGCGTGTGGGTCCGAAAGGTGTGGCTGTATTGCATGAACGAGTGGCGCAGGCGCCCTCGAATGACACTGCAGATGAATGTTCTGTGCCTGTGGTTCAGGAATCTCCTGTCAGGTGGGGTAAGCCATTTGATGATTTGTCCGCGGAGGACAGAAAACGTGTGTGGTTTACAGATGGTTCAGCGAAATTCATTGGTGAAAAACAGCATTGGAAATCAGTTTCATATAATCCGATCACACAAAAGTTATTGAGCACAACTGGTGAAGGGAAAAGTAGTCAATATGCTGAGTTATACGCAGTTTACCAAGTTTTGAAACAAGAATTACCTGGCACATGTCATATTTTCACTGATTCCTGGTCCACAGCTAATGGACTGGCGATATGGTTACCAACTTGGCATTCTCATAACTGGGAATTGCATTCAAAGGAACTGTGGGGAAAAGAATTATGGCAAGAAATTTGGGAACTGCTCCCACAGAGTACTGTGACAATCTTTCATGTGGATGCTCATACCCCAATCGACTCCCTTGACAAATTCTTTCATAACATTGCAGATGAAAAGTCTAACATTTCTGAGGCAGTGGTGGACATGCAGGATTCTGATTTGGCAGGATTGGCGAAATGGGCCTACCAAAAAGCAGGACATTTTGGAGAGAGAGCCACTAGCAGGTGGGCTTCCGATCGAGGAATTCATATTCCCTTAAATTTGATTAAAGATGTTATTCTGCATTGTCCTATCTGTCAGCATGCTAAAAAACGATCAGTGCCCCATATTGTTAAAGGTCATTTACATTGAGGAAAAATGCCCGCTCAAATTTGGCAGATTGATTATATTGGTCCGCTCCCTATGAGCAGAAATTGCCAGTATATTTGCACAGCTGTTGATACTTTTAGTGGCCTGTTGGTCGCTTTCCCTTGTAAACAAGCTACCCAGGTTAATACCATTAAAACTCTTGAATTACTCATACTGTACTATGGTGTCCCATTCCAAATTCAATCTGATAATGCATCCCACTTCCGTGGAAGATTGGTGCAGGAATTCTGTGTGGAAAATAACATTGAATGGATTTTTCATATTCCATATTATCCGCAGGCCTCGGGCCTCATTGAACGCATGAATGGCTTGTTGAAAGAACAGTTGCGTAAATTGACTAATGACCACTATACAAATTGAAAAGATTTTTTGCTTCAAGCATTATTGATTTTAAATAATCGTCCTTTGTTGCATGCTGAATCTCCTTTAATGCGTTTGTTTCCTCCTGCTGTTGATGCAAAACCTAATTTGATGTCTCATACTGTTATCTATTGGGAAATTACCCCCGGAGCTTTGGCCAGGTTCCGCAGGCTTGGACCTGCATGCTATGAATGATGCACTTTTGAAAAGTAGAGACCGAATCATTGGTGAAACTGGCATTGGTGTCTGTATACCTGCCGGTAGCTTTGGACTGATTGCCCCTAGATCGGGCCTTGCCTTGAAAGGTATTCAAGTTCTCGGAGGAGTAATTGACAGCGATTATCAGGGTGAGATTAAGGTTCTCCTGCTTAATAGCAGTGAGCTTGACTTATCAATCAAGAAATCTGACCGTGTTGCTCAGTTGCTGATTATGCCTGTTTTCAGTGGTGAGATTAAGAAAGGCACTGCCCCGACTTTGCTAACGATACGAGGTCAAAAAGGGTTTGGTTCTTCGGACAACCCTGGCGCCAAAATATGGGTGCAATCGCCTAAACATCCTCCTGAACAGGCTGAAATTATTGCGACCGGTCATGACAACACCATTTTGGTGATGAAGCCAGGGAAAGATAGCTGGTAAGCTGTCCCAGCTGACAAATGTTATTTACGAGAGTGATTAAGGCCTGTATTTGTATTCTTTCAGATCATTCTCTGGACTGCTGCTGCAGGATGTGCCGGCGTTGGACTCCTTTTGGTCTGCTACGCCGGGAGAGAAGAGGACCCACCGACTTCGGTTGATTGGAGAACCCGAGTTCCGCGTTCCTTCGCTGCGTGGGACACCTCATCCAATTTTTGGATAACCCTTGCGAAAAGGGTTACGAACTCTCCACATTTCTGTCTCACCCCTATGAGATCCGTGACTGATATTTTAGCGACCTGCTTGGTTGCTGTCCCTGCCTCTATTGAAACTTTGCGACACATTTTCAACATTTCGAGTGCCCGTCCTAATATTATTTTGGGCGATTTTCTCGCCCATGAATTTTGCCCTTTATGTTCTGCCCTTTCTGACTCTGCCCTTCCGATTCCTTCCCAGATTACTACGTATAACATTACGCAGGGCGATTTATGTTTTGTTTTCACTTGTGATCCTAAGGCAATTTCAGAATGCCTGCGTTTGAAATTACGAGCTGCCACGACTTTTTCTGCTCATCAACGATTGCTTTGTTTACGAAGACTTCCAAATTCATGTACTTCTGTTAAAAATAATATGACATGTAAAAGTTTATTAGTTGTTCCTAGCTATTATCGTCCTATGTTATTACCTAATGGCTGGCTCTTTTCCTGCGGGAATACTTCTTGGCCCTATATTCCCGCTAATATTACTGGAGGTCCGTGTTCTATCACAAGATTAAGTTTATTAATGTTTTCCTCACACCCTGGTTCCCATTCCCGTGTGGTACGAGACTCTATGACATTACAAGAAGACTGTGCACCGTACACCTTTACTCTAAATCGGAGTATCTTAGTTTAGCTTTTTCTATTATTGGTGTCCCAGCATTAGCTGTTTATAATGCTAAAACTATTGGCAAGATGGCCTGCTGGATGGTTAAATCCATTAATCAGACCTCGACTATATTATCTGACTTATTATTAGATGCCCAGGGTGAACGACGAGCCATTTTGCAAAATCGCGCTGCGATTGACTATTTGTTGTTGAAACATGGACATGACTGTTCTGACTTTGAGGGCCTCTGCTGTTTTAATTTGTCTGACCATTCTAAATCAATCCAAGCCCATATTGACAAACTCCATGATTTGATTGCAGAAGTTAGACAACATATTGATCAGGGCTGGTTCGACTGGCTCTTTAATTGGTTGCCGGACTTACATTCTTTACGACAGATTTTAGGGGGTATTATAATTTTTATTTGTATTCTGGTAGCTATTTGCTGCTTTATCCAGTGCATTCCTTCCTTATTGCAATTTTGTAGATTTGGTAGGAAGAATAGATCAGTTAATTTTGTTTCTTATTATTCCTCCACGGATGTTAGTTCAATATAGAACCTGGCTAATATACTGGAGTCAAGGGTGAAATGTAATAACCGACTTTTCCGACCCTTTTTAGAAGGAGGATGATGGATAATGACTCCAGCCTATTACCCTTATAGTATAGGGATTAGGACTATACGTAGGACCTATCCATAAGGCACAGTAGTGCATTTTCGTACCCTTTTCCTTAGATCAGGGCTTATAAGCTAAAGCTAGGGGATAGATATATAAGTATTAGTGATGATCCGTCCTTTTATAAGAGTATTAGTACATTTTCTATGGAGCCATGTATATTTTGGGCCTTGCAGGCCTTAAACGGGACAGACTCCATCTTGCCCTCTGCCCGGTAGCTGGAGAGGCTTTTCTAGGTTAAATGTAATGTTTTAGTTTCAAGGTGTTGTTCGCTTGGAGAGAACCGGTTCAGGCTGGCCCTTATCGAAAGACTGTATTTTTCTCCACTCCGAAGACACAACTTCAGGCCGGCCGGCTGGGAACGTGTCCTTGGTACGGGGAGGTACAAGAATTTGGTGGGCGGCAGGTTACTGGCCGTAACTTTCCATGAAGGGACAGCTTCCATATTAGCGAAAGTGTTAGGCAATGAGTCAGTCAGTCTATAGGCGGCAGCTAGCCGTTAGCATCTATGCCATTAATTATTTCTGCGGCAGACAATCGCCATTTTGAAGTCTGAGAAAAGATTCCTAAACCGAGACTCTCTGAGAACTAGAGAGAGAGAGAGAGAGAGAGAGAGAGAGACAGTAGCTAATAACGAGCAAGGTTCCAGTGACTTGGAGGGAAGCAGAGGAGGTTGAGCCTAGCGGTGCAGACGTGTACTTGTGACGGCTGAGGTGGACCCCCGAGACGAGCCAAGACACAGAGAGAGACGAGACGAGAACCTAGATGACTGCCGAGTCCAAACTTCATATTAACCAGGTGATATCTGCCCCTTCCCTTGCGAAGCGTGCACCTTTACCTCTACTTTTTCTTTGCAGCATATATACGTATAGATATATATATTGTGTAGTATTGTGTTTATTTCTTTTACTATAATAAATGCCCCCTTTTTTGGTGAACCGACATGTGCCTTGTATTCTTGTTCAATCATTGTAATCTAGTTCTCCTAGTCAGACGTTGTTTGCATGAACGGATGTGAATCCCGATCAGGTAAGGAGTGACTGAATAAGTAGGGAGGCAGGGAACAGTTGATGTCAAGAGCAGAAGGCACATATTATGATTCGAACACTATACTAATTTCCATTGCCGTAGTTTTACCCTGAATAGATAATTACAGATTTCATCCCTGAGGATTCATAGGAAAGTGATCGTCGTTGGTACACGGCGTTAATGAGAGCACCTAAGGATAGGTGTGTAGGTCTGCCAGATTGTAGACCGTGCGTAAGTGAGAGCACCGGAGGGATACGGTGCGGAGGCCTGCCAGATTGTAGGCCGTGTGTAAGTGAGAGCACCCAAGATTGAGGGGTGTGTAGGTCTGCTGGATTGCAGACCGGGTATAAATGAGAGCACTGGGACTGCAGGCCCACGTGTGTAGACGCGCCGGATCGCGTGTCAAGTGAATAAAGTGCGAAATGGTATATATTCAGACCTGCCCCAGGGTAGACTAGTCTGGGCTTATGTGGCCGCGAGACTAATAGGTGTGAATAGGATATCGTAGAACCAATGCTTGTTTATTGCTATTTTCCCCATCCTTAGGTACGAAATGTTATACATATGCCTATATCCATTGTAAATACGTTCTAAGGAGGGAGTTGTTTACGTTCCGGCTGGATTAGAGGGGCTCCTAGGAGCGGATTCCATCTGATCCAAAAATCTGGTCGGTACAGCTCCTCAGCTGTGGCTCTAGCCGAGCTCACAATTCAAATGGGGTCTTGATTGCTAGGTTGGTGTATCGAGGCCACGCATCATCGCAGACAGCACACCCGCTGAGCTCTGGTGGCAGTAACTCAGTGGAACTGAAGTCATCGCCACATGGTGGGAGGCCCTTGTCAGGGGAGGGGACTACAATCTGTGAATCACAGCCAGCAAGACAAAAAGAAAGATTTGATTGTGCATTATGCTCCCACCAAAGGGGAGAGAGAGAGAAAGAGAAAAAGAGTGAGAGAGAGGAAGAGAGAGATAAAGAAAGAAAGAGTGACAGAGGAAGACAGATAGAAAGAGAGATAGAGAGGAAGAGAGAGAAAGAGATAAAGAGTGAGAGAGAGGAATAGACAAAGAAAGAAAGAGTGAGAGAGAAAGATAGAGAGAAAGAGTGAGAGAGATGAAGAGAGAGATAAAGAGAGAAAGAGTGAGAGAGATAAAGAGTGTGAGAGAGAGAAAGGAAGAGATGGAGAGGGAGAGTGAGTGCAGACACTCCGGACAAAACCCTCACAGCTCACCTTTCCTCCACCGGTGTGTCGCCAACCACATGCCGGATATACTGCCGCCCTCCAGCTCACTCATCTGAAACATAGTATAGAATCAGTATTGGCAGAGTACATACGACTGCACACGCTTTTACCGCTTTCCCGCCCCTGCGCACCCAGGCTGCTGTACACCATTCACTCCCACCACCCAGAGGTGACTGCCCGCCCCTGGGCACATATAAGCATCACTGCTCACCTTTTGCCACCGCCGTGTGTCGAAGAGGGTCCACCACTTTCTGAAGCAACCTCCTCAGTTGTGGCGTACACGCGGTCTAGCCAAGCTCACAATTCAAATGGGGTCTTGATTGCTAGGATGGTGTATCGAGGCCATGCCTCATCACAGCCAGCACACACGCTGAGCTCTGGTGGCACTAACTCAGTGGAACTGAAGTCATTGCCACATGGTGGGAGGCCCGTGTCAGGAGAAGGGTCTACAATCTGTAAATCACAGCCAGCAAGAAAAATAGAAAGATAAGATTGTGCGTTATGCTCCCACCAAAGGGGCGAGAGAGAGAGAAAAGAGAAAGAGAGAGGAAGAGAGAGATAAAGAAAGAAGGAGTGAAATAGGAAGATAGAGAGAAAGAGAGAGAGAGAGGAAGAGAGAGAAAGAGATAAAGAGTGAGAGAGAGGAAGAGACAAAAAAAGAAAGAGTGCGAGAGGAAGATAGAGATAAAGAGTGAGAGAGAGGAAGAGATAGAGAAAGAGTGTGAGAAAGAGAAAGGAAGACATGAAGAGGGAGAGTGAGTGCAGATGCTCCGGACAAAACCCTCACTGCTCACCTTTCTGCCACCGGTGTGTCTCCAACCACGTGCTAAGACATACTGCAGGCGTCAAGCTCACTCATATGAAACATATTATAGAATCAGTAATGGCAGAGTACTTAAGACTGCACACGCCTTCATCGCTGTCCCGCCCCTGCAAACCCAGGCTGCTGCACACCATCCACTTCCACCACCCACAGGTGTCTGCCCACACCTGTGCACCCAGGCTGCTGCACACCATCCACTGCCCAGAGGTGACTGCCCGCCCCTATGCACCCAGGTCTCACTGCTCACCTTTATGCCACCGGTGTGTATCCAACCACGTGCCGGGACATACTGCTGCCCTCCAGCTCACTCATCTGAAACATAGTATAGAATCAGTAATGGCAGAGTACATACAACTGCACATGCTTTTATCGCTGTCCCACCCCTGCGCACCCAGGCTGCTGTACACCATCCACTGCCACCTCCAAGAGGTGACTGCCTGCACCTGTGCACCCAGGCCTCACTGCTCACCTTTCGCCACCGCCGTGTGTCGAAGAGGGTCCACAACGTGCCGAAGCAACCTCCTCAGCGGTGGCGTACACACAGTCTAGCCAAGCTCACAATTCAAATGGGGTCTTGATTGCTAGGATTGTGTATCGAGGCCACGCATCATCGCAGCCTGCACACCCGCTTAGCTCTTGAGGTGGCACTCTGTGACCAGCGAGGCCCCGCCACATGGTGGTAGGCCCCCACTGTTTGATGGCTTAGTCCTACACTAAGGTCCAGCAGGGCACACAAAAGCTGAGCTGTCCTGACTCCAGGGACGGGGCATCATTGCAGGCTGCTCAGCACATACGGGGCCCCTTCCTCAGTGGCCCGAGAGTCACTGTCCCGTGGCGGTGTGCCTCTGCCTGCCGCAGTGCATCCAGTGCCAGCAAGTCTGAAATGGCAGAGAGCATGTGCGCCCGGTCTCTTTTATTGGCATGGTCACGTGTCCTGTGATGCCTGTGCTGGATGGGTGAGGTGTGGGTGTAAACCAGCCATGAGGGAGTGGCTGTGGCGTACTGACATCTAGGCCTGTGACCAGCAGATCACTGCAATGAAAATGAGGGCCATGTAGCGTTGTTGTCCCTCCCTGTAAGCGTAAGCGGAATGGGCTTGCCTGGCTTATGCCAGTGCTGCTTGAGGCTGTGAAGAATGACTCCGGAGCTATGGTGTGGTTCTGTCCTGGGTTGTATGAGGAATCAACCGATGCAGATATCCCTGTTGTTGTACTGCCATCACCCGGGTCGCAAGCGCCAATGTGTCACTCTGTGACCCAAGTCCCACAATGGGGCCAACATTGAAGGTATGGGGAATTACTGACCCTACATTCATCCATACTTCCACACATGAAAGATGGTCAATATGACACATCTGTGTGGATATGAATATTTATTGCACATAAAGTGGCGTGTTGCAGCTGTAGCAATACAGGGCCATGCAAATTTGAAGTTTCAGTTTTTGGCACATGGAGGGCAGGCAATTAGAGCCAAGCTTATGCTCAGGGATTAGGCTGCGCCAACATATGTACTTATACAATCACTCCACCAATCCCAAAGCACTTATAAATTCACTTTACACTCTCGTTGCAGTACTCTAATGATCAAGTCTCTACCTACGTACTTATACAATGACGAGACAAAGTTAAATAACCAAAGTTTTCCACACTGCCAGAGGTAACGTGGTTGCATACGCTGTCCACAACACAATGTAATGTGGTAGGGCCCAGGGGCAGCATCATACATACACAGACACAGTTAGATAGATAGTGCAACTGGGTGCGGGCACGTGCGCTCGACTCCTTTTTATTACTAGGGTCACATATCTAGTGACGTCTGTGCTGGATGCGTGTGGGGTGAGTGTAAGCCAGCCCTCAGGGAATGGTTGGTGCTGGCAATAAGTACAACAGTAATCGTGGGAGCACACACAGAGATTCAATCATAAAGGGTCCAAGACTTGTGCTGCACTAAGGTAGGGGCACCAGATGTGACATTACACAGAAAAGATTCTATCATAAAGGGTCCATGACTTGTGGTGCACTGAGGTAGGGGCAGCAGATCTGAAATCCTACACAAAAGATTATATTATAAAGGGTCCATGAGTTGTGGTGCACTGAGGTATGAGCATCAGAAGCATTCAGCGTGTGCTCATTCTGCGATGTTGCGTGGTGCGGGCGGGCCGCACTGGAAGCAATGTCTCTTGCCTACTGGACTGCGTCATCTGCAATCGCGACTCAATCTGAATTGTGAGCCTTGCTGTCCGCACTGTACACCGAAGGCAGTAGTCTGTGTAGACATAACTCTGCGGTGCTGTGCGCTGGGTTCGCAGGGGGCCTGTGTCGAGGAGGCCCGCGGTCATGGCGGCGGTCACGTGGCAGGGTGAGGGCCGCCACTCTGGCAGATGCGTTGGCCTTCACAGAAGTGAACCATGCCCAGAACCCCAGCCTATTTATTCACACTTCTACTCTGGAGTGGCATATGTTTAGGGTGTCCGGTTTTAGGTTTAAACCTATAATAACTGATAAAACCCCACTGGAAAGGAAGTAGCCTTCATCAGTATAAACATATAAACAATGAAAAAACCCTGCACAACCACAAACTAAATGCCATTTAAAGAAAGGAAAAGGAGAGTGAAAGAGTCATTTTTATTTCTTCCTGAATGGGCCAATACAAAGTACCTTTGTTATATAAGGTAGCAGTAAGAAAGACTGGGCTAGCATTCTGCTTGAATTTTGTTGTTTAGGGATTTCACTAACATATTGTTTCTTCATCCTTTTATCCGTTTTGTGGTCTTTGGTCTAAAGATACAGGGATTAGAAGCATGTTTTAGGTGTTGTTTATTTATTTTATAAACTGTAGAGAATCAGGAAATATGTAAATCATATTTGAATGTTTGGCTGAGTTTGAGTCTTTCACTGATAGAAAAAATGTTGGTTTCATAAGAATCTTTCCCAATATGGACCGTCACATTTGGCAACAGAGATTGGGTAAAATCCTTGATACATCAGCCCCCTTTTCTAGTGAGTCAGTATTGATAGTAGGTGAATTGCCAAACATCCCAGGCTTTAAACATTCAATGCAAGGTATAGTGACAGGTATATGTGAAAAGAGCGCAGTCACAAAGCATCTGGGATACTGGTGAACACATGACACCAGTCTTTTGGAAAACATGGGATGCAGGATCGCTTGGAATGCTGCTGCAAAAAGTTCTTACCAAGTTCCACAAAGATTGGAGCGATATTGTTTGTATTTGCAGTGATTCAGCTCAGTATATGAAAAAGTTGTGTGATGACCAATTAAAATCGATACCTGAGCTGACGCTCTTCGCTGTAAGAGATCCTTGCCACTTGCTAGATGGTATGCTGAAAGCATCTTGTCGGAGGGATGGTCGGAAGCAGAAGCGGGGAGGCCGGATAGGGTTAATATTGAGGTTTTATTGGGAGTAAGTAAGGCAAAACAGGGAGTGGAATTGTGGTCAATTTTAAACAAAGTCCTTAGAAAATCCGGAAATCGAAACGTCAGGATCCCTTCCAGGCTTCTGGAGGCTTTGTCTTTCGTCGGAAACCTATTACGGGTTTCAGGGCGTCACCCGGTTCCGAAGTTACCTCAAACAAAAAAGAGAGTGGCTTTAGATATGCTGTACTTTTCTATTAGATGTCCGCCACCATAACCAAGGAAGTGAAAGAGGGTCTGGCCGTGAAGTTTTTATCAAGGAAAAAAAAGGTTTACAAAAACAGGGTTTACACGTGGGGTTCGCAATCCTAATATTGTGGTGATTTACGGGCTGTTGTTGAGGAAGTCAAATTGAGGAGTGCAAGGAAGGACGCAGGGGAAATTTAGTTCTACCCCGAATCCGCCCTTCCCCTTACTACACCCTCACCCCTTCCCTAAGCCCTTGTCCCGTCACGTACCACTAGGAGCCACAACTCTCCTGAGTCGTGGCGGCTCGTACGTCCTCCGGGATCCACCACTCGTCTGTCCAGGTTTCGTCCTCGGCACCAGGATCGTTGTCTTCTCCGATGTCGGCGTTTCCTGCACACTTGTTCCGCGTCTGGTCGGCGTCTTCTTCCGGTTCCTTCTCCGTCGACAAGGCCAAGGAGTTTCCGTCCTGTATTTCTAGTGGGACGGACGGAAGTTTTGAGGGATCCGATTGGTCCATCGGGATGGGGACTCCTCCCATCCAGGTTTGTTGTTCTTCCGGGTCACGCCGGGAAGGCTGCGGGAGGAGGGCAGAATGGCGGGTTAGTGAAACTGTTCCGGGATGGTTTTCGGCCTCATACTGGTAAGGTGTCCACACGGAAGGAGTGTCATGTACGTTACTCTTAAGGGGTGGGTCCTCTTCCTCACATCCCCCTTCCCTAGTACTTCTGTCAGAAAAAAGGGGGTCACAGGGATATCGGGACATGAAGTCAGCGTTTGTATGGTCTCTTCCTTTCCTATGGTGGACTGTATACCGAAAGGGTTGCAAAGCAAGGAACCATCGGAGGATCCTTTGGTTGTTTTATTTATTTTTATTTTATTTTTAGAGTTTTCTATAGCGCGAACTTGAACCGATTAGGTTATCAGAGCGCTTTACATAGCACCAGTTCCGTTACATGTTATCACAGCAGTTTACATAGAATCAGTTACGTTGCACATTTCAGGATCTTGAACCGATTAGGTTATCAGTGCACTTTACATAAGACAGCATTCGATGTCCAGTGCCCTCCTCCGCCGTGTAGCGGGGGACCTCTTCCAACCCTCCGAAGTCGTCGAGCTGTCGGGACTAGACTCCTGGAATGTCAGCTGCCCCTTTACAAGGCACTTTACATAGAATCAGTTACGTTACACATTTCAGGAACACATTTATTTTTGCTCTAGTGAGTAGGGTTATCTCTTCACACGGGGGAAGGGGAACACCTGGCTATATTCCAACAGTTCCACAGGCGATTAGTCGTTAAAGCTATAGTTCTAAACACAGGGAGGGGATACACATGGATACAATCTAATAATCACATAGGATACTAGTCGTTAGAGTTGTCTTCTATCCTGACAGGAGGGATCTGACTGGAAACACTCTAAGGGTAATATATAGGGGTGGTAGAGAGTACAAAGGACCACTGCAAACACTACACTAGTACCAGCATAGAGGAGGGGTGGGTGGGATGCAAGGGTCTGGAGGGAAGGGCTAGAGTCCAGCGAAAACTGTCCGAACAAACAGCAGCATTCACAGCATAGATGAAGGGTGGGTAGGATGCAGGGTATGGAGGGAGGGTCTAGTCCAACGAGAAAAGTCCTCCAGAGTCCACCAGGGCACTATCCTCTGCGTTCGTGTTCCCGGAGCCTGTGTCTGCCGGTCAGAGAAAGCGTGTCCCCCAGGGCGCCATCTTAAAGTCAGGCACCGGCTAAACAGCGTGGTCAGGAAGGGGGGGGCAAGAGTCTCGGCGGGTGGCAGCGGGGGCCGCAGTGGGAGCCCTACATACCGCTCAGGTGATCAGCGCCTGTCCGACTCGCCCCCGGTCTCCGCTCTCCTCCCTGCCGTTCTTCAGCCCGGGCTGGCAGCGGGCGTCCGCCATGTTGGGTCCCCGGCAGGGACCGATAGCAGCCAGCCAGCGCCGCTCCACAGACACCAGCAACGATGTGGCAGCGGGGGACGCGGCAGGAGCCCCACACACGGCTCGGGTGCACAGCGCCCGTCCGACTCGCCCCCGGTCTCCGCTCCTCCTCCCCGCTGCTCTACAGCCCGAGCTGGCAACGGGCGGCCGCCATGTTGGGTCCTCGGCGGGGATCAGGAGCACTCAGCAATCGCCGCTCCACCGGCACCAGCAGCGATCTGGGTAGCCCTGCAGGTGCCCCACACCCTCCGCCACAATTATGAAGCGTGTACGCCGCGGGGGGCCTCCCAAGGACGCTGGGCTCCAGGCCGGCGCAGCGCGCTGGCCGGGAGCCGAGACGGTCCACGTCCTTCCCGTCTCGGCTCCGCCTCCGGTTAGCCTTAATATGCCCGTGCGAGTTATCGGGAACGATGAAGGGGCAGACCCAAACCAGCCACATGTGGAGATGAATGACAAATACTGAAAAATCAACAGAGCTTCCAAGCTGGTGACCATTACTTAATTGACCTTGGTAATGTGCTTACTTCTTGGCTTCACTCCATCTGCAGCAATAACGCTCTGGGGTTTCTTGTGGGTGCTGTGGGCCCTGCTGGCGCCCTTTGTTCCTGGATAACCACTCAAGGGGAGCATGGTCCGTATGTAGGAGAAAGGTTCGGCCATCCAAGTAATATCTGAGGGCTTCTACAGCCTACTTAATGGCTAGAGCCTCTTTCTCGATGACAGCATATTTGGTTTCCCTAGGAAATAATTTCCTACTAATGAAGAGTACAGGGTGTTCTTTTCCGTCCTCCCCCTCCTGTGATAATACAGCACCAATGCCATGGTCTGAGGCATCTGTCTGTAGTATGAAGGGTCTGGTGTAATCAGGATTAGTGAGGACTGGTTGGGACGTAATAGCGCTTTTTAGCTGCTGAAAAGCTGTTAATTCTATAGAGGTAGGATTCTTTAAGGTTTTCTCAGCCTGTCCTGTCTTCCGCAATAGGTCTGTTAAGGGACTCGCTAACTCAGAAAAGTGAGGAATGAATCTCCTGTAATATCCCAATAGGCCTAGAAAGGCTCTTAAATCCTTTTTACTGGTTGGGAAAGGGAACTGATCTATTGTGGCTATTTTCTCTGTTTGGGGTCTTACGGTACCGCCTCCCAGGAGGAACCCCAGATACTTTACATTTTTGGATGCCAGGTGGCTTTTAGCAGGGTTGATAGTAAGACCGGCTTTTTTTAGGGCCTGCACAACTTGGGTCTGATGATACAGGTGTTCCTTCCACGAGTTACTGTAAATAATGATATCATCCAAGTATGCGGCAGCATATTGGCGATGGGGTTGTAGGATTATATTCATTAACCTCTGAAAGGTCGCTGGTGCGCCATGAAGGCCGAAAGGAAGGACCTTAAAATGATACAATCCGTTAGGCGTGCAAAAAGCAGTTTTCTCCCTGCCCTGAGATCTTAAAGGAACCTGCCAGTATCCCTTGCAGAGATCTAGGGTGCTGACATACTGGGCTTTACCAAGTTTTTCCACCATCTCATCGACTCTAGGGAGGGGATAGGCATCAAATTGCGATATTTTGTTCACCTTCCTAAAGTCGATACAAAAGCGGATGGAACCATCCGGCTTAGGAACTAAAACCACCGGAGAACACCACTCACTGGTTCTATAATGTCCATACGCAGCATTTGCTGAATTTCCTCTTCGATGGCTGCCCTCCGGGCTTCGGGTATACGGTATGGTTTTAACCGAACCGTTTGTCTAGGGGTGGTGTGAATCTCATGCTCTATCAATGTTGTTCTACCCGGTGACAAAGAAAAGACATCTTGTAACGGGGCTAAGGTCTCCCTTAAGTCTCTTTGTAAGTCCTCAGCAAGGTCTGAACTTATGCTTTGTTCGATTAGGGTTGTAGGTTGTTGTGCCATTAGTGCTGGAGTAGGTCCTTCCCATTTTTTTAACAGATTTATATGGAAAATTTGGGTGGTCTGAGTTTGTGAATCCATTTCTAATTTATAGGTAACAGGAGTGACTTTCTCTACGACTAAAAAGGGACCTTGCCACTAGCTCAACAATTTATGTTCAGAAGAGGGTCGTAATAAGAGAACCTGGTCTCCAACTTCCAGACTCCGTTCTTTAGTGGACTTGTCGTACTGTTTTTTCTGAGCTAGTTGTGCCTGTTCTAAATTTGTTCGTACAATTTCTCAGACTTGATTTAACTGGGACTTAAGACCAGCCACGTACTCTAACAAGGGTTTGCTAGTGTCTGTTTCCTCTTCCCATTCCTCTCTAGCCATATCCATAAGAGTACGGGGCTTTCTACCATAAAGTAGTTCAAAAGGGGAATATCCCAAACTTTTTTGTTCATGACACCTGATAGCAAAAAGTGCTAGGGGAAGCATATCTTCCCATTTCCTGGCTTCCAAGTTGAGTAACTTTTTTAAGGTGGTCTTTAGGGTGGAGTTATAGCGTTCCACCAACCCATCAGTTTGGGGGTGGTACGCAGCAGTGCAGATTTGTTTAATATGCAACTGCTGACACACTTCTTTCATCAGACGGGATGTAAATGGTGTACCCTGATCAGTCAGGATTTCTTTTGGAAAGCCCACCCAGGTGAAGATGTTGATCATGGCTTTAGCTACCTGTGTGGTGTTCGGTTGTCTCAATGCTACTGCCTCAGGGAATCTTGTCGCATAATCGACTAGGACTAAGACATATCTACACCCGGTGCGGGAAGGAAGTAGGGGCCCTATAATATCCATCCCAACCCGTGAAAATGGCACATCTATCACGGGAAGCGGTTTCAAGGGAACCCGTAACGGAAGACTCTGACTGGTTTTTTGACAAACTACACATTCTTTGCAGTATTTCCTCACTTGGTGATATATCCCTGGCCAATAGAATCTATTCAATATAGCTTTCTCAGTTTTCTCCCCTCCAAAATGTCCTCCCAACAGGTGACTGTGGGCCAAATACAAAACTTTCTCACGAAAGGGTACTGGTACTAAGAGTTGGGAGGGTTGTGTTGGACCCGCCTTTCTATACAGCAGTCCTTTTTTCAAGAAGAATTGTGGACCTACGTGAAGTGGGTCCTCCTGTTCGTTTGCTTGTTTCCATGCCTCTTGAAGGGTAGTGTCCTCTCTTTGTGCTGCTCGAAAGTTTTGATCATGATCCCACAGGGAGGATTCCGCATTGGTCAGGAGAGCCGGTTTCCCTTTTCGTTTTTCCTCTCTTTGCTGTCGTCTACTTTTCCGGCTTTTACCCTGTTCCCCCTCAATGTCGGGCTCAGAAAAAACGGGGCTTCTAACCTCCAATCGGTATTATTCTCACCCTCTCCAGTTAAAAGCTGGGTGATCCTTGGATAGTCCGTACCTAGTATCATGGGTTCAGGCAACTGGGGAAGGAGTCCGACTCTCATTTTAACAGGGTTCTGGTGGGGGTGATGTTGTATGTCTAGATCTGTTAAAGGATATAACTTGTTATCACCATGGATACACTGAATGTTCACCACTCCTGTAGGGACTGCAGGTGAGCCGGGAACTAAATGAGGTCTTATCAAGGTCTGTTTGCTTCCTGTATCTACTAAGGCCTCTCGAGGTGCTCCATTGACAGCGATTGTACGATGGAAGGACCCACCCTTGGGTCCGTTGTATAGCACCTTAGTAAAACCAACCTCCATGGGCTCTTCTTTCTGCGGACATACTCTGGCAATATGTCCGAAACCCCCGCAATGGTAACACTGGGGTCCTGAAGGGGCTACAGGTCTGGGGGAGACCGGAAGATGTTGGGGTATCAAAGTTACTGTCTCTGGCTTCTTGGAAGCGGTAAAAGGACGGGGTGGTCTGACCGACGGGTGATTAGAGGGCTTCCATGGGGTTTCATCTTTTCCTTTTTGAAGTTCTTGGGCTCTGAAATAGGCCGAGGCAATCTCTACAGCTCTGTCTAAAGTTAAGTCGGTGTGTTGCCTGACCCATTTTTGGATAGGGGAATGTAAGGAAGAAAGAAATTGTTCCAAATAGATCTTTTCTACGATAGCTTCTTTTGTACTTACTAATGGCTTTAACCATCGGTCTGCAGCGTCTTTTATTCGGTAACAAAGAGCTCTAGGGTTCTCTTGAGGGCCTTCCTTAATTTGTCTCAGACGAATTCTATAGGTCTCTTCGTCTATGCCCATTCGCTCTAGGACCCAGCGTTTAATGTCAGAGTAAGCTGTGGTTCCTAAGGGGTTGGCCGCTTGATATGCTGCCTGGAGATCCCCACTCAGGAAGGGGCCGAGGTATTGGCCCCACCGATCCTCGGGCCATTGTGCAGCGCGGGCCATCCTTTCAAAGTTAGAAAGGAAAAAGTCAGGGTCCTCACCGGGTACGTATTTTTGGACCACTACTGAAGGAGGGGCGGTGTATCCTCTTGGCTGACACAAAGTTTCTGCCAACTTCCCTATTGCGGTTTCTTGAGACTGCTGTTGTCCCGTAAGGGCTTTGCGCATTGCCTCTCTATCCGTTTCTGCGGTTTCCAGGAATTGGGTCATAACTTTTTCCAAACGTTCTTGTCCTTCCGACATCTTCTTAATGACAGCCTCCATGGCTTCCGATCCCACTTCTGACACCAAATGTCGGAGGGATGGTCGGAAGCAGAAGCGAGGAGGCCGGATAGGGTTAATATTGAGGTTTTATTGGGAGTAAGTAAGGCAAAACAGGGAGTGGAATTGTGGTCAATTTTAAACAAAGTCCTTAGAAAATCCGGAAATCGAAACGTCAGGATCCCTTCCAGGCTTCTGGAGGCTTTGTCTTTCGTCGGAAACCTATTACGGGTTTCAGGGCGTCACCCGGTTCCGAAGTTACCTCAAACAAAAAAGAGAGTGGCTTTAGATATGCTGTACTTTTCTATTAGATGTCCGCCACCATAACCAAGGAAGTGAAAGAGGGTCTGGGCCGTGAAGTTTTTATCAAGGAAAAAAAAGGTTAACAAAAACAGGGTTTACACGTGGGGTTTGCAATCCTAATATTGTGGTGATTTACGGGCTGTTGTCGAGGAAGTCAAATTGAGGAGTGCAAGGAAGGACGCAGGGGAAATTTAGTTCTACCCCGAACCCGCCCTTCCCCTTACTACACCCTCACCCCTTCCCTAAGCCCTTGTCCCGTCATGTACCACTAGGAGCCACAACTCTCCTGAGTCGTGGCGGCTCGTACGTCCTCCGGGATCCACCACTCGTCTGTCCAGGTTTCGTCCTCGGCACCAGGATCGTCGTCTTCTCCGATGTCGGCGTTTCCTGCACACTTGTTCCGCGTCTGGTCGGCGTCTTCTTCCGGTTCCTTCTCCGTCGACAAGGCCAAGGAGTTTCCGTCCTGTATTTCTAGTGGGACGGACGGAAGTTTTGAGGGATCCGATTGGTTCATCGGGAGGGGGACTCCTCCCATCCAGGTTTGTTGTTCTTCCGGGTCACGCCGGGAAGGCTGCGGGAGGAGGGCAGAATGGCGGGTTAGTGAAACTGTTCCGGGATGGTTTTCGGCCTCATACTGGTAAGGTGTCCACACGGAAGGAGTGTCATGTACGTTACTCTTAAGGGGCGGGTCCTCTTCCTCACGCATCTTTATAATCTTCAGAGTTAATGAAGAATGCAATTGACTTTTTAGTCCATTCTGGTGCACTGTTTTGATATGTGTGGGAACTAAAGCACAAATATTTCTAATTTTGTGCTTTGTGTGGCATCAAAGAAAAAGTCATCCCAACTGTGTCACTTAGCTGGTGTTTCTCAGTCCTAGAGGCCAAGAATGCTATACTATCGAAGTGGGAACCGTTTACCAAACTTTTGCTGAGTTATGATGCCAAAGGCAAGAAATGTGAGGATCTTAGTCACATATTGAGAGTGATGTGAAAATAAGAACACTCTACTGCATTTTACATTTTTCACAGGAAAGCATGACTGCTGTAGTGGACATAATAAAAAACACTAGAGTCTGAAAACACCCTTGTCTGCCAAGTGGTCAGCATAATTCGTGTAGATGTGACTCATCTCCTTGAGAGTAAGCTGGGTGACACTTTTAGTGACTTTGGCACTACAACATGTTCCATGTTAGAGTGCTTGCCACTTGGTAAGCCAAGAAATGTTGAGGAGCAATTCAGGAACTTTTATTTTACAATGTATGAGAAATAGCCCTTCACTAACCATGGCATTTGAAGTCAATGAAGCCTCACTGTGGTACTCTGCACAAGCTTTTGATCCCATTCGTAAAGAGAAATTTTCTGCAGAGTTTCATAAGTCCTGCCTCATTTATATCCCCTTCAATAACTCTGAGGGCATATGCACCCAGTTCAACTCATATGTTGCAGAACCTGTCGCAGAGAATCACAATCTTCAGGTGCACCAGTATTGGCATGGAAAGCTATGTCAATGGCCAGAGTTAGCAAATTGTGTATTGACTGCTTTGGCGTAGCCCGTCTCAACTGTCAATAATGAGAGGGCCTTTTCAGAGATAAAGGTTTACATGAGAAGGAAAGAGCGAGCATGCATGACCAAATACTTACTAAAGAAGTATTGTATGGTGTACTACAATAAGTTTGATTTGTAAAAATGCATTTGGACCTCATATACACTGTATGTACACTGTCTATATACCATTCACTATCAGTGCAGAAAGCGAGCAATAATAAAAGCAAAAAGTTCCATAAACACCAGAAAAACACTGTTTCTGTTGTTTTTAATGGCGTGAAAATGTGTAACCAATGATAACCACAGTTTTTTTCAAGGTATCGAAATCACTTGAAAACCCCCCACCAGATTTTACCAATAATAGAAACTAGCACCAGCACTATATGTTCACATTGACAGGTTTGTACTCTGCATAGTGAGGTCTGTCCAGCACATCACCGCTACACTTGGTATTGTGTGCATTATTATTGGGTGACTTGCATCCTTCACGCATGTTTGGTAGCCACATCTCCCAAAATTCAGCTACTGTGTGGCTGAGGAGCCATGCCGTTTTTGAAAGGTCCACTGTCCTGTTGTGCTCTGCCTCAATGGTAGTGTGGGGGGGCCGGGGGGAGGACCTGAGGGTGGTGGCAGTGGGTGTTGTGGTCTTCTTGGGTGTCAGAGGTGCATGATCAGTAGCACTATGACATGTGTTGGTCTTCAGATGTGATTCTGGGCTGGGTTCCCTTTCACACTGTAGGTAGTCCTCCTGCTTAACACCAGTAAAAGGCATATGTTAGATTCCTACTGCTAACGCAGCTTATCGCCTGTTTTTGGATCGCACCGCAGAATGGCTGCTCGTTGTAAATATCAGGAAGTGGAATTTTTGTGTTATTTTTGCACGGCAACGCCTACTCTGCATATTATTAGCATTAGTTGTTGCTCTCATTTGTGGCGATTTTTTTGCGGAAACTATTGCTGGAAAACTGGCGATATTGGCTGTTTTCACCAGGTTGAGAATGGAATGGTAATTTAAAATCACTGAAAAACTATAGGTTTAATGAACATTATAATTAGAAATTAGCATTTAAAAAAACATTGAAATTCATTGAAAAAAAACAGAGGTTTCAGGAACGTTATAATTAGTCGGACATTTCATTCGAACAATACCGGAGAAATTTGAATGTTATAGTTAGTGGAGCTTACTATAACTCGTGCCCCAGCAATGCACTGCTGAGGACGTCACATATTACATCACTCATGACATTGTCAGTGACATCACTGATGAAATCTCAAATGACATCACTGATGACATCACTGATAACATCATCCATATGATAATCTGATGCACCTCCTCACACCCTAATATAACCTTTAATACACTCACTCTAAAACACAGACTATCATTTTTAAAACCATAGAGAAACCAATCGCAGTTACTATATACCCACTGACTAATTCCTAGCTATAGTAAAAAATATGTCAAAAGGGGGAGTGAAGAGGTGGTGCTTAACGGCACCAAGGTGGGCGCATCCTCCTCTCCTGAAAGTACAGATCATCAACAAAGTCCACCTCACGTAGAGTTACTGTATATCCTGGTGTTCATGGAATACACAATGCGTGTTAAAATACCCCTCACACACCAAAAGGGCCCTTGGTGTCATGCTTCATCATTGGGGTCTTCCTGCCCCGCTGCGGGACGGGGCAGTGCTACGACAAGCGATTACGCTGGAGCACCGTTTTATTGTGGGAGCTATGTGAGTGAATAGGAGTGAGTGTCAGTAGGGTCAGGAGTGATAATAAATAAAGTGATGTTAAAAAATACCTGGCCTAGTGGTAGAAAAAACTTTTTAATAGACACTGGCTGGTATTGTTAAAAAAGTGATGCGGAGAGATAAAGCAAGTTAATGGGCTTACTCTCCTGTGTGGGTCAACATGTTTCGGGGCACCATGCCCCTTCGTCAGGACCAGGGTCAGATCCCCCTGTCACTCACTAATGTCTTACCACAGAAAAATTAAGGTGTATGTACAAAGAAAAGTGATAATGTTCTCTTTATCAATGTGTATAAATATAAATTATAGATATACGTATCCCTAGCTTATCAGAAGCTTTGATGTAGTAAGCTTAGGAAGGTTGGAGTCAGTGCCCCATGAGCCAAGACTGGGCGAAGGGTATTTTGAGGGTCCAATCAACCCCCAGCACATCGGTGCTTCCTCTTTCGTCCGTGCCACTGAGATAAGCCTGTCTGCTCGTGCCAAGCTACCAAGGGGGTGAGCAGGGGTAATTTTTAGGAGTGTACTCCCTTACCCTGACTAGAGGCAAGGGTCCCTATTTGTCACAAGTACCTACCTGTGCCCAAATCTAACACACCATCACTCATCCAAAGAGTTATTGACACACCTAGCTAGTCATGTAAAGAATCAATAACACTGCCATTTACTCACCTATAAAGTTATACATTCACTATCTAACCTATTCATACAGATGCTAACATATACTTACTGTCTTATACAATCACTGACACAAGCACACACTCATTTATACAGCCACTCTCACAATCTCTCTCTCTCACATATAGTCATTTATATACTCCAACACTCACATATACTGTCTTTCACATATGAAGTTACTCACACATATACCACTGAGGCATACATTCACTCACCAACACACTGATACACACACACAACCATTTCCACATGCACTTTTGAACCCATATACCCAGTAAATTATCCACTCACACATATAGGCAGAACGTCACACACCCCCACTCACCCACACACACACAAACACTGAGGCATCCATACAGATACTCATGCAACTAATAAGTAACTTATATATACAGTCATCAACACATGCAGCAGCTTACACAACAACAGAGAGACTGATACAGACATTCACACAGTATAGTCACTAACCCATGCATTCAGTAAAACTCAATTAATCACTCACTTATACTATCAGTCACACACCTAATAAATCCTCCACCCAGACACTTATACACTAATTCTTTCTTCAATAAACCTCGGCATTAACATATATAAAATATATTTAAACTTTACAGAAACACACATTCACTGGATGATGTCATCAGTGATGGCATCAGTGATGTCACTGACCATGTAATACATGACGTCAGTGGCAGTGCATTGCGGGGGTGCGAGTTGAAGTCAGCTCTACTAACTATAGCGTTTGAATTTCTCTAGTTTTGTACGAGTGAAATGTTGAACTAACTATAACGTCCCTGAAACCTATGTTTTTTTCAGTGAATTTCTAAAGTTTTTTAAATGCTAATTTCTAACTGCAACGTGCCTGAAACCTATGATTTTTTCAGTGCATATATATATATATCAAAGCTCCAGGTACACCGTTGCAGTGGGTCACTCTTCGTGTCGGGTGCCGAAAAGATGCGGCGGTGTGCTGCGATTCAAAATGATAGCTCCAATCCTTTTTTTCCCATTCCCAGCCGGGCTAGGAACAAAGATACAGCACTCCTGCAACATCGCATGAAATTGTACTTACATGCTTTATTAAATGTGGGCATTAAAGTCGATGTAGACAGTCCAAGATGGCGCGACTTTAGTGCGGTTGAGAATGAGCCAGTCTTTTATGTATCCAACCAATTTTGGTTTGTTTAAAAAATGGAGGCGCACAACTCGCATTTTTAACACTGACGAAGGGACGCTGTCCCGAAACGCGTTTGCTTAAATAAAAACTTTTTGCTTTACCATTTGAGCCCGGGAGTGCTGTATCTTTGTTCCTAGCCCGGCTGGGAATGGGAAAAAAAGGATTGGAGCTATCATTTTGAATCGCGGCACACCGCCGCGTCTTTTCGGCACCCGACACGAAGAGTGACCCACTGCAACGGTGTACCTGGAGCTTTGATTCTTACACGTGGGTGCACCGCCGCTTGCTGCAGACGAGAGGGGGAAGAACGATTCTCCACTGTTCGCAGAATTTGGTTTGGGAAGAAAGCGTTCGAATCGGATTAGAAAGCAGACGTCGTTGGGAGAGACTGGCAGAAGGACTGGGCACTCCGCGATGAGAAAAGCGGTAAGCCAGCATCTAAACATCTCTTCCTAACTACTGTAACGTTATCGTCATTTTCCGATATTCCCTAAAAAACTTGAAATTTGCAGGCGGTGTGTCGGGGGCTCATACAAAGTTTACAGCAGTAGAAGGAGATAGGCTGGGTTCCGGGATCGGACCGCATTACCCTTTCTTGATGCAATAATGTTGAACATGAGTGAGCGCAGAGATGCAGCCGGGGGCATGTTTAAAAATAAAAACCCGGACATAACAAAACCACCACCCAAAGTGAACACGGAGGTAAAAAGTACCTTAGTCACACAATTCCAGAAACTAGAAAAACTCTATGAGCGAGAACTTCGGAAGTGGTGGGAGGGAACATCACTCCAAGGCTATATTGAAGTACAGCGAGTACCAAGAGGACTGCGAATATTTACTGTCCCTGCCTATGAAAATCCCGACCCTCTCCTGCTAGAAGCATGGGCCCCTCACGTTGCCTTATCCTGCAAAGGAATGTTAGAAATTTTGGTACAATTTGCCTGGAGTGACCGGGATAAGACGGTCAAGGAAATCGAGGCATTAGAAGAAGAGATATCAAAAAATCCTGACAAGGAGGAACAGTAACAACTATGAACGGCCATGAAAAAGAGACTGCTAAAATATGAACTGAAAATCAAAATGAGAAAGCAGGAGAAATTTGATCGGGACGAGCGTGACTACGCGATGGGCAGGGTACTGACCTTTGCCAAAAAATTCGATCAGCCACGAAAAGACCTGGCAAAGAAAGATCAGTTGCCAGGGGCATCATCAGAACCGAGAATTGAAACATCGGACTCGTATGTAAATGCAAGTGAACTCTCCGGGGATGAAGCAGCAGGCTCATCCATCCCACCAACGAAGACTCCTTTTCATCAGGAGTTCAAAGTCATTAGGCACAGTTGGTTAAGGGGTGGAAAGAACAAGCACCCGGAAGAGGCAGAGAAACAAGACGAGGTGGCTGGAAAAGGAAGGGGCAAAGGAAAAAGCAATATAGCCTCGCGAACAACAAGAAGCAGGAGAGGACAAAGATGGTGAGACAAAGTGATACTCTCACAATTGTCAACTTATCAGAAAGGGTTCTGTCACCCTGCGAGGAGTCTGTTTTAAAACTGGGACTCACTTTTTGCCCGAATGTGCATATGGAATATACTCAAACAAGGATTGACCTCTACAAATTCATTAGGAAAATCAAATTGCACAAATACTTTAAAGTAAAACCAACAGCAAAGGAGGTCAAGTATCTACGTGGCAACAAGAAGGGGACTGATCTCCTAAGTGTAAACGATCTTACAGCGTGTGAGCTATTGGAAAATTTGCGACAAGACAATGAAATTGACATTAATGCTTCCAACAACACTCTCACTCAGAGATTAGCCAATGTGGACGTCGACCAGGAGGCACCAAATAGTGGGTTCAAATTACCTTCGAAATTCGTACCTCAAACCACAATGGATACCATTGATACATTCTCTGATGTTGTCATCAGGGATCTGATGGCCATAAGAAATAAAAATTCCAAGTCAAGACATGACTTTAACATTACTAAGGAACTGAGAATAGCAATAAAAACTTTGGCGGACGACAAATCCATTATTTGCAAACCCTCTGACAAAGGGGGAAACATTGTAATCATGTCACGTGAAAACTATGTCGAGGAAGCAACACGCCAACTGCAGAACACTCACTGTTATGCTCGAATTGATAAAAAGGAATACCTGACTAGCATTGAGACTTTACACGAACTCTTAAGGAAGTGGCATGAGAAACAGATGTTAGAATTGGAAGAATATCTATTTCTAAAAACTACTAACCCTATCATACCTCCTTTCTACCACTTGCCGAAAGTTCATAAGTGTATCAACAAACCTCCAGGGAGACCAATTATCTCCTCGATTGGAGGCCTGACAGAAAACCTTTCTAAATTTTTGGATCATTATCTCTTTGAATTTGTCTTGGACTTAAAATCCTACATACGAGACACCACAGACTTTATTGAAAAAATCGAAAGTCTGGTGTGGCAACCAACCTACGTGATGGCAACCCTCGACCTAACAAGTTTATATACTTGTATTGGCCATGGACAGGGACTAAAAGCCATTGACTATTTCTTGAGAAAGAAATCACTAAAATATGCTATGCACAACAAGATGATACTTGAATTGGTGAATTTTTGTTTGAATCATAACATCTTTCTTTTTCAGGAGGTCCTGTACAGACAAACATCGGGTACTGCGATGGGTTCCTGCTTCGCCCCAGCTACGCAAATTTATTCGTGGGCTGGTGGGAGGAGCAGGAAGCCTGGAGCACGGAAAATGCCATTTGGAACAACAAAGTGGTTACCAGGTACAGGTATATTGATGACCTGTTCCTGGTATGGGATGGGTCTATTGAGGAGGTACAGGAATATATTGAGGTGTTAAACCACAATGACTGCAATCTAAGGTTTTCGGGGGATGTAAACAAAACACGAGTCAACTACCTAGATTTACAGGTATCTATAAAAGAGGGACAGATTTCCACTTCTCTTTATCGTAAGCCAACAGCTGGGAACAGTGTTTTGTTCGCGACCAGCAGCCATCCACGTAAGCTCATCAACAGTATCCCTTATGGGGAGTTTTTAAGATTGAAGCGTAACTGTACTCATGAGGAAGATTTCAATGTAGCAGCCAGAGGGAGTATGGACAGATTCATAGAGAGGGGATATAAACCCAACCTCTTACTTGATACCTTGAATCGTGTGCAAAAACTGCCAAGTAATGTATTGTTCGAAAAGAAAGAGAAACCTATTGTAGAGGGTAAGTTCCGCATGGTAACTACCTATTCGGCTAACTCCTCTAAACTTAAAGCAATCATGACCAAACATTGGCACATTCTGAAAGCAGACCACATTGTGGGGTCGGATATTCCTACAACCCCACAACTTACCTTTAGAAAGGCAAGATCCTTGAGAGATCATGTGGTTCACAGCCATCTGGAACCAATACATAACACCAAAGGCACGTTAAGGGAAGCTAAGGGTTTCTTCCCGTGTGGAAGGTGCAAAGCCTGTGCTTTCAGTAAACGCACACTAACCTACCAAGTGAGAGGATGTCCAAGTGAAAGGAGGATTAATAAGTTCATGTCCTGCCAAACAGACCACGCAGTCTATTGTCTAATATGTCCCTGCCATTTAAAATACATTGGCAGCACAATCAACTCTGTGAAGTTGAGAATTTTAGAGCATATGAGAGCGATTATGAACAAGGATTTCACCTACCCTGTCGCTCGACATTTTACGATCAAACATAATAGTAACAGAGACCTTCTAAGGTTTTTCTGTTTAGACTGTGTGCCGGAAAATCCCAGGGGAGGGAACAGACTCTTATTTCTTAGGAGACTTGAATCCCGTTATATCATCGACCTCGAAACTAAGGCACCGGGAGGTCTGAATATGGGGGAGGAGATGGCAATCCATTTGGGATGATATGTTTTCTTGAATGTAAAAAACTGAACTTGATATATCTTTTGAAATGAGTTTATTTATGGAATGATGTGATATATATACAAATGAAGAATATGAAAAATTATGATAAAGTGGTGTGGGTGGTGGTGGGTATTTGTGTTTGTGAGGTTGCAAATCATGCAGCGGTTTCATTGAAATATTTGGCAGAGAGGGTATTCTTCGAACGGGACTAACTAAGTGTGACGGTATGCAGCCGTTTGGCTGCAATTGCTGATACACGGCAAGATAAAACCTAAATGAGGTCTAAATAATGTCATGATCCATAGATCCTGACTGCCATCATGACTATAATTCACTTAACTCACACTTTTTAACCAGATTGAGAGAATACTCATTCATAACATCTGAAACATGAGGGGTTCATCACGCGACTATTTAACCTGGCCGCATATGCCGATACACGGCTAAATGTCTATAAACTTACAACATCGCATGAAATTGTACTTACATGCTTTATTAAATGTGGGCATTAAAGTCAATGTAGACAGTCCAAGATGGCGCGACCTTAGTGCGGTTGAGAATGAGCCTCTTTTATGTTTCCAACCAATTTTGGTTTGTTTAAAAAATGTAGGCGCACAACTCGCATTTGCAACACTAACGAAGGGACGCTGTCCCGAAACGCGTTTGCTTAAATAAAAACTTTTTGCTGTACCATTTGAGCCCGGGAGTGCTGTATCTTTGTTCCTAGCCTGGCTGGGAATGGGAAAAAAAGGATTGGAGCTATTATATATATATATATATATATATTCCAAAAGACTGACGAAATTCACGCCTGCGCCTCGACAGGGTTTCGCCTTGCCCCTTTAGATCCAAGAAAATACCGTCATTAGTCGTTCATATGACAGAGAGTCGAGGCCCCGTTCAGCTTTGTTTAAGTGATTTTATTCGGCAACAACACCCATATGTAAAACACAGTACATGTGAGAGTAGATATATACAAATAACTGTGCATAAGAGCCAGTAAATGTGTGAGTGGCTGTATGGATCATTGTGAACTTGTATCAGGGATTGTATAAGAGAGTAAATATGTGTTAGTATATGTTTGAATAAGTAAGGTGTGTATAACTGTATAGTTGATGAAATGGAGGTGTGATTGATTCTTTGCATGACTGACTAGGTGTGTGAGTAACTCCATGGATGAGTGACAGTCTGTGAGTGTCTGTTTACACTGATTGTATCTAAAGGTATATTAGAGTCTGAAGAGGTTCATTGTATTATCACATAAATGATATCATCAGTGATGTGATCAGTAATGTCAAATGAAATGTCATCAGTGATGTCATCAGTGATGTCATTTGAGATGTCATCAGTGATGTCATTTGAGATGTCATCAGTGATGTCATCAGTGATGTCACTGACCATGTCATGAATGATTTAATATGTGACATCATCAGCAGTGGATTGCGGGTGCGCGATATATAGTTAGTGCAACTAACTATATATGCGAATTTCAATGGTTTTGTGTGAGTAAAATAAGGTTTTGTAAATGCTAATCCCTAACTATATATGGTCTATAACCTATGGTTTTTTCAGTGAATTTTCAAGGTTTTGTAAATGCTAATTCCTAACTATATATGGTCTATAACCTATGGTTTTTTCAGTGAATTTCAATGGTTTTTTAATAGCAAATATCAAAAGCTGTAAAATGTATTCTTCTTTTAAATGAAAAATATATTTTATATGTTTTTATTATAATTGTTTTATGCATCTGCCAAACACTGACCTCTTAAAAGTGCACTGTGGTGGAATTGATTTTGAGACTATGACTGGGGTTGGTCTGGAAATGCTTTTAAAGGACACCTTTCATCAATTGATGACACTTTTTCCCCAAACTGCCTTGGTATATTCCAATATATGCCAATGACAGAAATGGAAGTGGTCCAACCAATTTTTTCCACAATTTGAGAAAGCACGGAAAGATGTGAATAAATCTGTTTCTGCTTACATGAGAGAATTTACTATGGGTTTAACCCTTTCCGTGCTGCGAACGTCCAACGGTCGTCGCGTGCACTACCTCGCTGGTGCTGCGCACGACCGTTGGATGTCCGAATCCCGTTAGCGTGATCGAACGTCCGCACTGGGGCGGAATGTTCGACAAGCTAAATGGGTTAATATACAACAATAACTTGCGTTACAACATGCAAGACATCTACAGAGGAGATGATGTGCACTTCTCAGATGAGGGGAATAGAATATTCCTCCTGAATTTAAAACTGTGCATTGGAACCTACTTGTAGGTACCTAAATCAGCCAGAGAACCCAATAGCTCTTTTCAGAGCTACCCTACCTCTGATCATTCTAAACGTATATCTTTTTCTAACTTTTTTCACTATTTTTCACCAAAGTACGCTCCCCGGTTCGCTTACCGGTGCGCGTACCGGGCGCTCCCCCGCGAAATTTTACAATTTTTATTTTTTTATTATTGCATATATCAGCGTCCTAAGCCCCCCTCAGAAAACCTAGAGGGTCACAAAGTGTCTACCGTGCCCCCTTCTACCCATTCCGAACATTGTTTCCCATCCATCTTGTGTCTCAATTCTACTGATACACAAAATGGAGGACTCCCGTAACGCTGCCTGTTCGCGTACCGGGGCGCGCACCGGTGAGCGCTCGCTAAAAAAAGGTGGGAAAGCAATCTACAGAAAAAACACTGGAGACACTTTCATCAAATATAGAATAGGCCCTACTACATAGCAGCCCCTACCATTTACCCAAATTTGATGGAATTCCATTGAGAAAATTATGCTGTAGGACTGACTAAATATCCTGAGGTAAATTACATGACAGAAACACATATGAAGTGTTAGAATTGACAACCAATTAAAATGTTACTTTCATTTTCTACTATTATTTCAAGACATTTGATTGGTTATGTACCTAATATATATAAAGAAAGAGAGAGAAACACAGCCATTTTGACTACTACTTCCTGAAGTACATTTCAAGAGCATTTTGACTGTCATCTTTAACTTCTTTTTCAAAGGTAAGATATAATTTTAAAAATTTGAAAGGAGAACTATGTTATGCACTTTAAATTAAATAAGGAAAACGTTTTCAGATAGTTACATACTGTCCCTCTATAAGAGTTAGTCATTGAGAAACACTTAAATATTTAAATTATTGATTGAATTAGGCTTCTGTGGTATAATTATGAATTTACTTAGGCTTCATCACAGGCACTTTTTAATAGTTTTACTTCCTGCCTGAAACCATGCACCTCCCAAAGATTTCTTCACTGTTAAAAACTCACAAGCACCTGTCTGAACTTAAACCCAACAGTGTCCTATCTCTACTGATATATTTTTTTAATGCAATTTACAGCAAGAAAATGGAAGCACAGCCAAAAGAAAATACAATTTCATTTGAAATTAAGATTGAAAGCAATCCAAACCATGAAAAAGAAGAACTAGACTTTATGGATGAATCAGTAGACCAAGAATTATTCAAATGTGCTGAAGAATGTGAATGTGATTCTTGGAATGAAAAGGAGGACATTCCTGATGATTTAATGTTACAAATTCTCGTAGATTTTGAAAAATCAGAACAATAAATTTAAATTTTAAAAGTTAAAATTGTTTGAGACATTATTCTTTTTAATATGAAAATTATGAAATAGTACCCAAAAAGATAAAATATAAACTGAGACTTAAAATATACTGTGCAACTTTTTTTGTGTTACATAGTAAGTTTGCTCATAGTTACTTCCTTTCTCCCACTATATTATCTCCAATGTGTATTTAACATCTCTTTATCATCTCCTGCCTCCATGTTTTTTCTGCTTTCCTCACAGACTATGCTATGAATTCCATATACCACAATACCTTCTGAAACAACATGCAAGATATCTACAAAGAAAACGGTGTATATTTATTTTTAGACTCAGCATTGGTACCTACATGTTGGTACTTAAATAAAAAAAATTAAAAAAAATACAACAAAAAAAACAATAAATAAACATACAATATTTGAACATTCTTTCATTCTTTTTTTCGTATATTACGCTCCCCGGACCGCTTCCCGGTGCGCGTACCGGGCGCTCCCCCCGCAAAAAAACGATAATAATGTTTTTTTTTTTTTGCCCCGCGGGGCCCTTTTAAAGCCCCCTCATCAAACCTAGGGGGTCAGGGAGGATGTACTCTGCCCCCTTATGCTCATTTCCCCCTTTGATTTTGCCACCTCTTGTGTCTCGATCCTACCGAGACACAAGATGGCGGCCGCTCTGGACTGTTTAGAATGTTGACAGTCACCGGGGAGCCAATCAGGTACGCGAACCGGGGCGCTAACCGGGACGCTGTCACAGATATATCTGTTTTTTAAAACGTTAATTTCTCAAAATCCACTGGAGCACATATATTGAGACATAGCAAAGGCACGTCGGGCAAACCATATCTACAATTTTGCCAAGTTTCGTATAAATCAATTCAGCCGTTCGAGCTAAAAGTGAATCCAACCGCCCTATGGAAAAATGAATGGGAAAAACGTGTTTTCGGACCCCCATTTTTTCTCGGCCCCCCCTTCACGAGACCCCCCCAAATTTTCAGGGGCTGCTCAGAAACAAAATGTGCAATTTTCCTGAAAATTTCAGCCAATTCCGTCCACAAACGCCAAAATTATACGACATAGAATTTTCAGAAATCCCATAGGAAAAAAATCCTAACTATATATGGTAATATATATATACATACTCCACACAGAGGAATCCAGAGCAGCTGCAGCGCGGTCCGTGACTGCACGGAGAATCGTAAGGCACTGGCTTCTTGAGCCCTGCTCGGCTGAATTTCGTGTTGGAGAGGAAAAGAACGGTTGGGGACTGGAGGAAGCATTGTTTGCGAGTACAGCAACTGGGCAATTGATTTTAATTTCACCAGACATTTCCCTGCACATCGTCAATTCCATTTGGGACACTCCCTGCGCAGCACTTACCCGAACAATGGATTGTGGGACTTGTGGTTCCTACGAATCACAGGTGGTGAGCAGTAACTTCAGGTGGGGGTGTGACGACTCGCAGCCAATGAGACTGTGGCAGGCTGTTAGTTAAATGGGTGAAAGAATCACCAGTAAAGTGAATGGCGTCTGAGGAAGGCAGAAGGTCTGCCGAAATGCATTATGCCAGCAAACTCGAATAAATGCTTCTACCTGATTCCCCGCTGTGGCCTCTGCTTCTTTGCTTGCTGGAGAGGGTTCTGTGGATACATTGCGCGGTTTCCAGAGACGCGCTACAGGGGCCCCGTTCTGTTAAGTGGCCCGGGCTTTTCTGGTTCCTGCTCCGGCAGTTTCTCCGTTTTCCAAGTTATTGGAACCGCCCAGGGCCTGCCACTCCACACAGAGGAATCCAGAGCAGCTGCAGCGCGGTCCGTGACTGCACGGAGGATCGTAAGGCACTGGCTTCTTGACCCCTGCTCGGCTGAATTTCGTGTTGGAGAGGAAAAGAACGGTTGGGGACTGGAGGAAGCATTGTTTGCGAGTACAGCAACTGGGCAATTGATTTTAATTTCACCAGACATTTCCCTGCACATCGTCAATTCCATTTGGGACACTCCCTGCGCAGCACTTACCCGAACAATGGATTGTGGGACTTGTGGTTCCTACGAATCACAGGTGGTGAGTAGTAACTTCAGGTGGGGGTGTGACGACTCGCAGCCAATGAGACTGGCAGGCTGTTAGTTAAATGGGTGAAAGAATCACCAGTAAAGTGAATGGCGTCTGAGGAAGGCAGAAGGTCTGCCGAAATGCATTATGCCAGCAAACTCGAATAAATGCTTCTACCTGATTCCCCGCTGTGGCCCCTGCTTCTTTGCTTGCTGGAGAGGGTTCTGTGGATACATTGCGCGGTTTCCAGAGACGCGCTACAGGGGCCCCGTTCTGTTAAGTGGCCCGGGCTTTTCTGGTTCCTGCTCCGGCAGTTTCTCCGTTTTCCAGGTTATTGGAACCGCCCAGGGCCTGCCACTCCACACAGAGGAATCCAGAGCAGCTGCAGCGCGGTCCGTGACTGCACGGAGGATCGTAAGGCACTGGCTTCTTGACCCCTGCTCGGCTGAATTTCGTGTTGGAGAGGAAAAGAACGGTTGGGGACTGGAGGAAGCATTGTTTGCGAGTACAGCAACTGGGCAATTGATTTTAATTTCACCAGACATTTCCCTGCACATCGTCAATTCCATTTGGGACACTCCCTGCGCAGCACTTACCCGAACAATGGATTGTGGGACTTGTGGTTCCTACGAATCACAGGTGGTGAGCAGTAACTTCAGGTGGGGGTGTGACGACTCGCAGCCAATGAGACTGTGGCAGGCTGTTAGTTAAATGGGTGAAAGAATCACCAGTAAAGTGAATGGCGTCTGAGGAAGGCAGAAGGTCTGCCGAAATGCATTATGCCAGCAAACTCGAATAAATGCTTCTACCTGATTCCCCGCTGTGGCCCCTGCTTGTTTGCTTGCTGGAGAGGGTTCTGTGGATACATTGCGCGGTTTCCAGAGACGCGCTACAGGGGCCCCGTTCTGTTAAGTGGCCCGGGCTTTTCTGGTTCCTGCTCCGGCAGTTTCTCCGTTTTCCAAGTTATTGGAACCGCCCACGGCCTGCCACTCCACACAGAGGAATCCAGAGCAGCTGCAGCGCAGTCCGTGACTGCACGGAGGATCGTAAGGCACTGGCTTCTTGACCCCTGCTCGGCTGAATTTGGTGTTGGAGAGGAAAAGAACGGTTGGGGACTGGAGGAAGCATTGTTTGCGAGTACAGCAACTAGGCAATTGATTTTAATTTCACCAGACATTTCCCTGCACATCGTCAATTCCATTTGGGACACTCCCTGCGCAGCACTTACCCGAACAATGGATTGTGGGACTTGTGGTTCCTACGAATCACAGGTGGTGAGCAGTAACTTCAGGTGGGGGTGTGACGACTCGCAGCCAATGAGACTGTGGCAGGCTGTTAGTTAAATGGGTGAAAGAATCACCAGTAAAGTGAATGGCGTCTGAGGAAGGCAGAAGGTCTGCCGAAATGCATTATGCCAGCAAACTCGAATAAATGCTTCTACCTGATTCCCCGCTGTGGCCCCTGCTTCTTTGCTTGCTGGAGAGGGTTCTGTGGATATATGTGGATATATATATATATATATATATATATATATATATATATATATATATATATATATATATATATATATATATATATATATATATATATATATATATATATATATATATATATATATTCACTGAAAAAACCATAGGTTATAGACCATATATAGTTAGGAATTTGCATTTACAAAACCTTGAAAATTCACTGAAAAAACCATAGGTTAGAGACCATATATAGTTAGCTGGACATTTTATTGACATAAAACCAATGAAATTCCATATATAGTTAGTTGCACTAACTATATATCGCGCACCCGCAATCCACTGCTGATGATGTCACATATTACATCATTCATGACATGGTCAGTGACATCACTGATGACATCACTGATGACATCTCAAATGACATCACTGATGACATCACTGATGACATCTCAAATGACATCACTGATGACATCTTCTAGTGTCTGTGTGTTTTTGTAAAGTTTAAATATGTTTTACATATTGAAGAATGAGTGGATGTATGGAAGACTGAATGTGTGTATGGCTGGCTGGGAAGTGTGTGACTCTGTGCATATCAATGTGTACTTGTATCAGTGATTGTATAAGAGAGTAAGTATGTGTTAGTATATGTGTGAAAAGTATGGTGTTCTGTGTTTAACTGTATAGATGAGGAAATCGAAGTGTGATTGATTCTTCACAGGACTGACTAGGTGTATGAGTGCATATGATAGTGTTGTAATAATGAGTGACTGTATGTATGAGTGATTGTATGGGTGAATGAGTGAATGTGTGTGTAGACGTAGGAATCAGTGAGTGCGTATGTAGTAACTGGTATTGGTGTGTCATGATGTCATCAGTGATGTCATTTGAGATGTCATCAGTGATGTCATTTGAGATGTCATCAGTGATGTCATCAGTGATGTCACTGAAGTATGGTGTTCTGTGTTTAACTGTATAGATGAGGAAATGAAAGTGTGATTGATTCTTTACAGGACTGACTAGGTGTGTGAGTAACTCCATGGATGAGTGGCAGTGTGTGAGTGTCTGCATAGGTGTATGAGTGCATATGATAGTGTTGTAATAATGAGTGACTGTATGTATGAGTGATTGTATGGGTGAATGAGTGAATGTGTGTGTAGACGTAGGAATCAGTGAGTGCGTATGTAGTAACTGGTATTGGTGTGTCATGATGTCATCAGTGATGTCATTTGAGATGTCATCAGTGATGTCATCAGTGATGTCATTTGAGATGTCATCAGTGATGTCATCAGTGATGTCACTGACAATGTCATGAATGATGTAATATGTGACATCATCAGCAGTGGATTGCGGGTGCGCGATATATAGTTAGTGCAACTAACTATATATGGAATTTCATTGGTTTTATGTCAATAAAATGTCCAGCTAACTATATATGGTCTCTAACCTATGGTTTTTTCAGTGAATTTTCAAGGTTTTGTAAATGCAAATTCCTAACTATATATGGTCTATAACCTATGGTTTTTTCAGTGAATTTCATTGGTTTTTTAAAAGCTAATATCTATAGCTGTAAAATATATTCTTTATTACGTGACGTATCACGTAGCCACGTGAGACGCCTCATGACGCGTCGCATAACCGTGACGTATCGGCTCTGCAGCGCAAACAAAACCCGTAACGTAAGCGTGCCGGAGCACGCTTACAGATATATATATTTTTTTAACCTTAATTAGACAAAATCCACACGTGCACATATCTTGAGGCCTTGCAAAGGCACATCAAACAAACAGTCCCTACAATTTTGCCAAGTTTGCTGGAAATCTATTTCCTTAATTTTTTTTTTACTGTTTCTCTTGGTTTTCCCCTTGTTACGCTTACCAGGACGCTACCCGGTACGCGAACCGGACGCTCCAAAAACACAAGATGGCGGACTCCCGTTACGCTGCCGGTTAGCTGCCCGGTTCGCGTACCGGGAAGCGCCTCTACCGCGAAAAATCGCGGGGGACTTTAATATCCCCCTCATCAATCCTAGGGGGTCAGGAGGGGTTTACCTTGCCCCCTTTCCTTCATTTCCCCCTTCTTTTTTCACCACATCTTGTCTCTCGAACTTACCGAGAGACAAGATGGCGGCCGCTCCGGACTGTTTACAATGTTGACAGCTACGCTGCCGGTTAGCTGCCCGGTGAGCTGCCCGGTTCGCTGCCCGGTTCACGTACCGGGACGCGCCTCTACGGCGTAAAATCGCAAAAAATTTTTTTTTTTTATTTATTGCCCCGCGGGGCACTTTAATATCCCCCTCATCAATCCTAGGGGGTCAGGAGTGGTCTACCTTGCCCCCTTTCCTTCATTTCCCCCTTCATTTTTCACCACATCTTGTCTCTCGATCGTACCGAGAGACAAGATGGCGGCCGCTCCGGACTGTTTAGAATGTTGACAGACACCGGAGAGCCAATCAGCTTCGCTTCGCGAAGTTCAGTTACGCGTCAGGTACGCGAACCGGGGCGCTAACCGGAGCGCTGTCACAGATATATATATTTTTTTAAACGTTAATTTCTCAAAATCCACTGGAGCACATAAATTGAGACATAGCAAAGGCACGTCGGGCAAACCATATCTACAATTTTGCCAAGTTTCATGTAAATCTATTCAGCCGTTCGAGCTAAAAGTGAGTCCAACCGCCCTATGGAAAAATGAATCGGAAAAACGCGTTTTGGGACCCCCCTTTTTTCTCGGCCCCCCCTTGACGAAACCCTTCCAAATTTTCAGGGGCTGCTCAGAAATAAACTGTGCCATTTTCCTGAAAATGTCAGCCAATTCCGTCCACAAATGCCAAAGTTATTAGACATAGAATTTTCAGAAATCCCATAGAGAAAAAATCCTAACTATATATACCCACTGGCTATCGCCAGTAGGTAATATACATATATAAACATATATATTCTGCATATCTATATAAATATAAATGCATGCATACATATACATATATGCATACAAATGCATGTTATTTACATGAAAGTTTTAAAAACACTAATAAAAGCAAAGCTAAAAAGCCACCTCATTACAAACAGAATGGCTTTAACTTAAACGAGGGCGAGATCTATTGCATTTTCAATGCTTGTTTACTTTGGTTCTATCAAGAAGGCATTCAGATGTGTCACACATTTGCCATAAATTCTGAATGTTAGCACTCTAGTTGCTCATTAGATCACTGTAGTAAAGCTAATGCTCACCAGGGAAGTCTGCTGCTAATCATGGTTTGCAGCCATTTTCCCGCATTTTTTATCCCGGAGACTTTCAGTCCGCATACCATTATCCCGCAAGGTCATTGACCTCGCATACCATTATCCCGCATTTTTTCAAAACGCATGTGCATTTATCGCGCATGCCTTTACAAAGAATTACGTTTTAAAGGCATGTATGGTAAATGCATTTGCGTTGTGAAAACCACGATGACGAGAGAGGTAAGTGGGTTTGTGTTAATTTTTTCGTGGGTTAGTGATTGTGTAGTGTAGTGTAGTGTTGTGTAGTGTAGTGTTGTGTTAGTGTAGTGTAGAGTTGTGGTGGTTGTTTAGTGTAGGGTCATGCTGGGGGTAGTGTTTTAGGGTTTAGGGTTGTGTTGTAGTGTTTGCGTAGTGTAGGGTCATGCTGGGGGTAGTGTTTTAGGGTTTAGGGTTGTGTTGTAGTGTTTGCGTAGTGTAGGGTCATGCTGGGGCTAGTGTTTTAGGGTTTAGGGTAGTGTTGTAGTGTTTGCGTAGTGTAGGGTCATGCTGGGCGTAGTGTTTTAGGGTTTAGGATAGTGTTGTAGTGTTTGCGTAGTGTAGGGTCATGCTGGGGGTAGTGTTTTAGGGTTTTGGGTAGTGTTGTAGTGTTTGCGTAGTGTAGGGTCATGCTGGGGGTAGTGTTTTAGGGTTTTGGGTAGTGTTGTAGTGTTTGCGTAGTGTAGGGTCATGCTGGGGGTAGTGTTTTAGGGTTTTGGGTAGTGTTGTAGTGTTTGCGTAGTGTAGGGTCATGCTGGGGGTAGTGTTTTAAGGTTTTGGGTAGTGTTGTAGTGTTTGCGTAGTGTAGGGTCATGCTGGGGGGTAGTGTTTTAGGGTTTTGGGTAGTGTTGTAGTGTTTGCGTAGTGTAGGGTCATGCTGGGGGTAGTGTTTTAGGGTTTTGGGTAGTGTTGTAGTGTTTGCGTAGTGTAGGGTCATGCTGGGGGTAGTGTTTTAGGGTTTAGGGTAGTGTTGTAGTGTTTGCGTAGTGTAGGGTCATGCTGGGGGCAGTGTTTTAGGGTTTAGGGTAGTGTTGTAGTGTTTGCGTAGTGTAGGGTCATGCTGGGGGTAGTGTTTTAGGGTTTAAGGTAGTGTTGTAGTGTTTGCGTAGTGTAGGGTCATGCTGGGGGTAGTATTTTAGGGTTTAGGGTAGTGTTGTAGTGTTTGCGTAGTGTAGGGTCATGCTGGGGTGTAGTGTTTTAGGGTTTTGGGTAGTGTTGTAGTGTTTGCGTAGTGTAGGGTCATGCTGGGGGTAGTGTTTTAGGGTTTAGGGTAGTGTTGTAGTGTTTGCGTAGTGTAGGGTCATGCTGGGGTGTAGTGTTTTAGGGTTTTGGGTAGTGTTGTAGTGTTTGCGTAGTGTAGGGTCATGCTGGGGGTAGTGTTTTAGGGTTTAGGGTAGTGTTGTAGTGTTTGCGTAGTGTAGGGTCATGCTGGGGGTAGTGTTTTAGGGTTTAGGGTTGTGTTGTAGTGTTTGCGTAGTGTAGGGTCATGCTGGGGGTAGTGTTTTAGGGTTTAGGGTTGTGTTGTAGTGTTTGTGTAGTGTAGGGTCATGCTGGGGGTAGTGTTTTAGGGTTTAGAGTAGTGTTGTAGTGTTTGCGTAGTGTAGGGTCATGCTGGGGTGTATTGTTTTAGGGTTTTGGGTAGTGTTGTAGTGTTTGCATAGTGTAGGGTCATGCTGGGGGTAGTGTTTTAGGGTTTAGGGTAGTGTTGTAGTGTTTGTGTAGTGTAGGGTCATGCTGGGGTAGTGTTTTAGGGTTTAGGGTAGTGTTGTACTGTTTGTGTAGCGTAGGATCATGCTGGGGGTAGTGTTTTAGGGTTTAGGGTAGTTTAGTTGTTTAGTGTATGCTAAAGGCATATTCGTTCTAAAAGTTTTCGTTATTTTAATTTGCGGCCTAATAGTACATGCAGGATTTTTTTTGCGGACTGATGGTATGCGGGATTTCGTCATATATTCGCTAATCATACTTTCTATGGCAAAATGAACCCCCTCATTTTGTTCCTTTTTAAATTAAATGTTTTAAGAGTTACCACTTTATTCCAATCAAGATGGCTTCAGGTGTGCCATACCTTTGTAATAAGCAGGACTGTTAGCACTCTAGTTGTTCTTTAGAACTCTCTGGGACATTCTGTCATTGGGCTATAGTTGGGCTACATCTGGCTGATATTTGGGCTACATTTGTTTTTTTTTGTCTCTGGTGGCCATCTTTGGGCTACATTGGGCTACATTGGGCTACATTGGGCTACATTTGGGCTCCAACATATATATAGCCCAATGTAGCCCAAAATATATTTTTCAAAGTTAATTTTCGTAAAAACCACTGGAGCCTATATCTTGAGACATAGCAAAGGCACATCAGGCTACCAGTCCCTACAATTTTGCCAAGTTTGGTGTAAATCCATTCAGCCGTTCAGGCTAAAAGTGAGGCCAACCGCCCTATGGAAAATTGCATGGGAAAAACATGTTTTGGGACCCCCCTTTTTTCTCGGCCCCCACTTGACGAAACCCCCCGAAATTTTCAGGGGCTGCTCAGAAACAAAATGTTCCATTTTCCTGAAAATTTCAGCCAATTCTGTCCTCAAACGCCAAAGTTATTAGACATAGAATTTTCAAAAATCCCATAGGAAAAAAATCCTAACTATATATACCTACTGGCTATCGCCAGTAGGTAATACATATATATATATATATATATATATATATATATATATATATATATATATATATATATATATATATATATATATATATATATATATTACCTACTGGCAGTCGCCAGTAGGTATATATAGTTAGGATTTTTTCTCTATGGAACTTTTGAAAAGTTTATGTCTAATAACTTTGGCGTTTGTGGACGGAATTGGCTGAAATTTCCAGGAAAATGGCACATTTTGTTTCTGAGCAGCCCCATAAAATTTGGGGGGGTTCCGTCAAGGGGGGGGCCGAGAAAAAAGGGGGGTCCCAAAACGCGTTTTTCCCATTCATTTTTCCATAGGGCCTTTGGCCTCACTTTTAGCTCGAACGGCTGAATGGATTTACACGAAACTTGGCAAAATTATAGGGACTGTTAGCCCGATGTGCCTTTGCTGGGTCTCAATATATGTGCTCCAGTGGATTTTGAGAAATTAACGTTTAAAAAAACAGATATATCTGTGACAGCGTCCCAGATAGCGCTCCAGATCGCGTACTTTTCGCGTAACGGAGCTTTGCGTAGCGAAGCTGATTGGCTCTCCGGTGTCTGTCAACATTCTAAACAGTCCGGTGCGGCCGCCATTTTGTCTCTCGGTAGGATCGAGAGACAAGAGGAGGAGAAAAACGAAGGGGGAATTTAATGAAAGGGGGCAAGGTAGACCCCTCCTGACCCCCTAGGAATGATGTTGGGGTTATTAAAGGGTCCGTGGGGCAAATAATTAAAATTTGATTTTTCGCGGTAGAAGCGCTTCTCGGTTCGCGAACCGGGTCGCAAACTGGTAGCGAAACGTGAATTCGCCATTTTGTGTTTCGATTTAATTAAATTACTAGGTATAAGGGGGTACGGGAGACGTATCCTGACCCCTTATGTTTTCTGAGGGTGGTTGAGGAGGCTCATATATGTTGATACATGTCTTCCAGCGGCTGTGCGTGAGCGTTTTTTTTTTTTTGCTGCGTGACGTCTGTTAACGTTCGATTCGATGGAAATCAGGAACTGTTGTCCGCCATTTTGTCACTGCGAGTAAATATTTTGTTAAAAATAATTGTTATAAATGAATCCTTATTGATAAACATTGTCTGCGCCATCTTGCCTTTTTTGCAATGCCACACTTTTGTTGAGCACGGCAGCCATTTTAGATGCCTTGACCAGACCCACTCTCTGCATGCCGCCGATCCTCAGCATGGCTCCCCACCCTCGCAAGCATCTCCCCCACGCACTGGTCACCCCCGCTCTCTCTCTCATGCATGGGCCAGAAACCTCCTCCCATCTGCGCTGTTCTTCTCTGAAAATCACACCCTGTGCCCGCCCGACACCTCCCTTTCACCCTATTCACTACCGCACCCTCTGACACTCCTCTTCCTCTGTGTCTGATTGTCCAGGCCGGTCCCAGGCTATCACCTAGCCCTGCAGATGTAGTTTATGGCCCCAGCTGTAGAGAATCACCCCTCTTCAAAGGAGTTACAGTAGATCAAGGCCCCCACCCGATGAGATCCGTCACACCACACGCGTTCCTACTATCTGATAACCATCCTGTATTGTGCTTGGGGAGGGGATTCTCACTGTGAGGGTGTGTGGGTCCGAGCCTGAAGCGGAAGATTCCAGGGATGCCTCTTTGTACATCAAAGTTTTTACAATTATGTGTCACATTAAAAATATATAGCACTCCAACAAAGTAGTAGGATTATAACACTTTAATAACTTATAAATATATACAACGCAACAAAAACAGTAAATACATTTAAACATTTTTTTGAAAAAAGAAGCAAAAATGGTCAGTAGCTGTGTTTTGTGCGTATAGTCCCAAGGCAGCACAACGTGCTGAGTTCTGGACGGCACCCAGGTGATGTTACCTGGGTGCCGCACTGGTTTTTGCTATCCTACAATGCAGCTCCGAAAAACGGCGTGGGGCATCCCGGGGGGTGCGGGGGGAGGCCTCGTCAGTAGCAGTCTGTTGTGCGAATAGTCCCAAGGCAGCAGAACGCGCTGAGATGTGGATGGCACCCAGGTGATGTCCAGTAAGTTGCCGCACTGGTTTTTGGCATCCTACAATGCTGCTCCGAAAAACGGCGTGGGGCGCCCCGGGGTGGGGGAGGCGGCGTGAACGGGCCTCCCCAGGTGGAGGCTCGTCTGCTGTAGTGGGGCGCCCCTTTACCGTTTCAATTGCCATTCCGCCCGCTTTTGCTACACTGTGCCTCATCCGCCATTCAGCTGTTTATCGCCCGCTCTTGCGGCTACAGCGTCTCGCTCACCATGTAGTTGAGTTGCGCCCACTCTAGCGGTGCAGCGATAGGCGGCTGCCACAGGACTCTTAAAATGGCGGACGGCTCTTCGGATTTGGGCCTGGTCCACTAAAATGGCCCTGGGACACCTTGGAACTCGGACGCTTGTCTGCTAGGTCTTGGACCCCATTCTCAAAAGCGTCCCCTGAGCCTTGAAGATTTTACAAAAGTCTTGGGGGCCCCTGACTCCTGCAGGCTTCCGGTGGGGAGCGGCTGCCATGATTGCTCGCGGAATGACCACGACGGAGCCACGAGATGGTGGTGCTCTCATGCTGACGCCAGCTTCAGTCTGAAACATCCAGAAACAAGGTGGGGCTTTCATCGTTTGGGAAAAAAAAATGTTTTAATCCAATGAAAAGTGTTATTTTTAGGTCATATGATCAAGCCTTCCATCATTGGGAAACCAAAAGTAAAATGAACCAATGAAAAGTTTTATAAACAAGTCACATGACCTGTTATGTGGCATAGGGCTATAAAAAGCGTAGAAAATCCGTTGGCACGTGAGGCGGCGTCTGTAGCGGACCGATGTACGAATAAGCCGAAGGCAGCACAACGCGCCAAGATCCGGATGGCACAGAGGTGGTGTCCAGCAAGTTGCCGCACTGGTGTGGCCATCCTACAATGCTGCGCCGAAAGTCGCGTGGGGCACCCCGTTGGCCTGTGAGGTCGCGTTAGTCAGTGGGGGCTGTTTGAGGATCTGACTGCATTGGAAAGCAATGTGTTGCTGTGCGTCGCCCCCAAGATGGAGGCTCCTCGGCTGCAGTGGGGCGCCCCTTGGTGTTTCACTCGCTATCCAGCTGAGTTGCGTCCGCACTTGCGGCTACAGTAGGCCGAAGGCAGCACAACGCGCCGAGATCTGGATGGCACTGAGGTGGTGTGCGTCGCCCCCAAGATGGAGGCTCCTCGGCTGCAGTGGGGCGCCACTTGGTGTTTCACTCGCTATCCAGCTGAGTTGCATCCGCACTTGCGGCTACAGTAGGCCGAAGGCAGCACAACGCGCCGAGATCTGGATGGCACCGAGGTGGTGTCTAGCAAGTTGCCGCACTGGTGTGGCCATCCTACAATGCTGCGCCGAAAGTCGGCGTGGGGTGCCCCGTTGGCCTGTGAGATGGTGTCAGTAGCGGACTGATGTGTGAATAGGCCGGAACCAGCACAAGGCGCCAAGATCCGGATGGCACGGAGGTGGTGTCATAGTTGAGAGTTCTGAGCAGCGCTTGTAACACTCTCTGAAGCTTATTTGCACCTGCTGCAGCTTCACTATTGCCCTGGTGTGGCCAAAGATCGCCCATGACATAGGCGGCCGGCTCCCGGGGTCCGGCGGAACTTTTTTCCTTTTCCTTTCTGCATCTTGTCCCACAATCCGTTTGACCTGAAGACACGACCAGGTCCCTGAATGTGTGCAGGGGGACGCTATTGATTGAATCAAAATGGCGGCTTCACACAAAGCTGACTCAAGCGTTGCTGCTGATGCTATACAGACAAAAACTGGTTTTCAGTTTGTACATTCTTCAGGATTTTTCCATCCAAGGCTCGTTGAGAGTTTGTAGAACAATGGCTTCAGATCTTGCCCTCCCCTCTTTTGACTGACGGTTCTTGTTGCCTATCTCTTCTGTTGTCATTTAACTGAACCTTTTTTGACTGCCGAAAGGGGTTCTGGTCCGACCGCTGGTTGGTGGAGACATTTTGACTATATCCTGGACCTGCCCGGCCTCGCCCAAAATGGCGCCGGTATAAATGGGACTCGTAACTCCTTGTTGTGTACTGGTTGCACAACCTTGATATTACGAGATACGTATGCAGTTTTGAAGCACATGGCGGGCGGGGACGAGAATTGATTGAATATTTCGACATCCCTATTGATATTAAGTTCTGATGTGTTATTGATTACTGTACTATTGAAAGTTCGAATTAACGTCACCCATGGTACTTGCCCGCAAATGTATATCTAGATAATTTTATTGTAAGTGGCCCTGTCGTATTATAATTACAAAATGTACGTCCACCGATTCCGCAACTGTTAGACACCTTAGTTCTTGCAACCTAATGGCCCGCTCGTTACGTTCCTCTACAGTGTAAATGTCTCCTCATCATATACAATTCCAGTTTGCTCCGTGGCCGGCCCACGTGGTTATAGGCCCGTATTTGTATACTGACATTTTCACAATAAAGGTTTTTAAAACAAAACATGGTAGTAGTATTTACATTGGTAAAGTTTTTAATTTTAGTCACTGTTTTCGAATCAGTAAAAGGCAAGTGAAATAAAGCAGTCCAATTACATGACGGATAAAAGGTATAATACGCAGGAACGCAGTAAAGATAAATGGTCAAGGGCTGTTGTGTTTTCTACTCCTGCAACATAAAGTGATCGATAAGAATCTGATATTCAGGCGTATCGGCGACTAAGACAGCAGGCCGAGCCTCTTTTGCTCAACGGCTCCGTCATGGGATGAAGAAACGCCCTTTTTCTAGAAAAAGGAATGTATTTTACTTGCAGGACAATTGTAAATTTTCCGGGAAAGTACATTAGCCTGGAACATTATAACATATATGTTTAAGAAAAAATAATGTTCGAAAGCAATAAAAAGCGTAATTTTTAGGTCATATGACCAAGCCTTTCATCATTAGAATAACAAAAGTAAAATGAACCAATGAAAAGTTTTATTAACAAGTCACATGACCTGTTATGCTTACATTACGCGCTGCGCGCCGCGCCCCGGATCGCTTCCGGGGAGCTGCGCTTCGCGCACCGGAGCACTTCCGGGTGCGCTAACGCGGCGTGTCATATAACGCATTACGCGACAACGTAGGTCCAGAATATAGTCAAAATGTCTCCACCAACCAGCGGTCGGAACACAACCCCTTTCAGCAGTCTAAAAAGTTCTGTTAAATGACAACAGAAGGGACAGGCAACAAGAACCATCAGTCAAAGAGGGGAGGGCAAGTTCTTCTCTACCGGGTCTCGTTGGGGCGCTACCGGAACTGATCGAATTGGTAGTCTACAGTGTTTCTGGATGTTTCAGACTGAAGCTGGCGTCAGCATGAGAGCACCACCATCTCGTAGCTCAGTCGTGGCCATTCCACGAGCAATCATGGCAGCCGCTCCCCACCAGAAGCCTGCGGGAGTCGGGGGCCCCCAAGACTTTTGTAGAATCTTCAAGGCTCAGGGGACGCTTTCGAGAATGGGGCCCAAGCCCTAGCAGACAAGCGTCCGAGTTCCAAGGTGTCCCAGGGCCATTTTAGTGGACCACGCCCAAATCTGAAGAGCCGGCCGCCATTTTGAGAGTCCTGTGGCAGCCGCCTATCGCTGCATCGCAAGAGCGGGAGCAACTCAACTACATGGTGAGCGAGACGCTGTAGTCGCAAGAGCGGGCGGTAAACAGCTGAATGGCGGAAGAGGCACAGTGTAGCAAAAGCGGGCGGAATGGCAACTGAAACGGTAAAGGGGCGCCCCACTACAGGGTGTCTTCAGGTCAAACGGATTGTGGGACAAGGTCCAGAATGGAAGAGTCATCAAAAGGCAAAAAGTTCCGCCGGACCCTGGGAGCCGGCCGCCTATGTCGGGGGCGATCTTAGGCCACACCAGGGCAACACGACTTGGGGAGGGGGCAGGAGCCAAGCGCCCCCTCCCAGTCCGCGCCACCACACCGTATGTTGAAAATCTGAAGCCATCGTTCTACAAACTCTCAACCAGCCTTGGATGGAAAAATCTTGAAGAATGTACAAACTGAAAACCAGTTTTTGTCTGCATAGCATCAGCAGCAACGCTTGCTATCAGAGTGCATGAGTTTCATGCTCGATCGATTGAGCTAGCCGGATCAGGCAACAAAAAGTATAAAATAGTTATGTAAATAGTTATTTAATAAAATGTTTTACCCTGTTACTTTGCTGGTGTGTTGTATATATTTATAATATTTGCATAGAGTTTATCGTTATTTTGGGCGGGGTGGGTGGCGGAGCCGAGCTGTCTTGCAGCCATCATGGTGTGGAGCTCAGTTCATCTCACTAGTTTCGTATTTCTCATGAAGGGTTGTTCCTAATGTTTCTATTTTAGCGAGGTCAAAAAGAGATCCCATTAGTGGCCTACTGATTTTGCTCGATTACTTTTGTTTTTTTACACGATTTTTCACTATCTGCAAAGACTAAACAGAGTATTGCGACTCTGTGCTTATTTGTAAATAGAGAATGAACCAAAGAGAATCAATTCTAAAACAGTAAATGCTTGGATAACAATCAATCAAATGGAGAGACAAGCAGGCACGACGGATTACAACGGGGGCAAAGGCCTGCGTTAACTACCCTTCACTATCTGCAAAGAGAGAGTACTACTAAGAGAAAAGGGGGGGGCAGCGTTCAAAGCACATCAGTGTGCATAAACACGAAAATGTTTTTACCTATCACGTACTTGACATTTGACAGCTTTTGATATTTGCTATTAAAAAACCATTGAAATTCACTGAAAAAACCATAGGTTTTAGCCCATATATAGTTAGGGATTAGCATTTACAAAACCTTAATTTACTCGCACAAAACCATAGAAATTCGCATATATAGTTAGATGCAATAACTATATATCGCGCACACGCAACCCACTGCTGATGATGTCACATATTACATCATTCATGACATGGTCAGTGACATCACTGATGACATCACTGATGACATCTCAAATGACATCACTGATGACATCTCAAATGACATCACTGATGACATCACTGATGACATCTCAAATGACAGCATCCAGTGACTGTATGTTTCTGTAAAGTTAAAATATGTCTTACATATTGAAGAATGAGTGGATGTATAAGTGTTCGGATGAAGGATTTAGTAGGTGCATAACTGACTGTATGAGGGAATGATTAAATGTGTCTCACTGAGTGCATGGGTTAGTGACTAAACTGTCTTAATTTGTGCATCATTATTTCTGTAGTTCTGTAAACTGCTGCATGTGTTGGTCAGTAGCTATATGAGTAACTATATGGGTTATTGATTGGTTGCCCAAATATTTGTATGGGAGAGTGAGTGTGTGTGTGGGGGTGGCTGGGAGGTGTGTGACTCTGTGTAAAGATGTGTGAGCAGTTGATTCAGTAGATGTATGGGTTCAAAAGTGCATGTGGAAACAGCTGTATGGGCGGTTGACTATCTGCATGAGTGCATTGGTGAGTGATTGGATTTCTCAGTGCTACATGTCAAAGTAAGTACATATGTAAAACACAGTACATGTAAGAGTTGACATATATAAATAACTGTGCATAAGAGCCAGTGAATGTGTGAGTGGCTGTATGGATCATTGTGAACTTGTATCAGGGATTGTATAAGAGAGTAAATATGTGTTAGTATATGTTTGATTAAGTAAGGTGTGTATAACTGTATAGTTGAGGAAATGGAGGTGTGATTGATTCTTTGCATGACTGACTAGGTGTGTGAGTAACTCCATGGATGAGTGACAGTCTGTGAGAGTCTGTTTACACTGATTGTATCTAAGGTTATATTAGAGTCTGAAGAGGTTGATCGTATTATCACATGAATGATATCATCAGTGATGTGATCAGTAATGACAAATGAGATGTTATCAGTGATTTTATCGGTGATGTCATTTGAGATGTCTTCAGTGATGTCATCAGTGATGTCATTTGAGATGTCATCAGTGATGTAATTTGAGATGTCATCAGTGATGTCATCAGTGATGTCACTGACCATGTCATGAATGATGTAATATGTGACATCATCAGCAGTGGGTTGCGGGTGCGCGATATATAGTTATTGCATCTAACTATATATGCGAATTTCTATGGTTTTGTGCGAGTAAATTAAGGTTTTGTAAATGCTAATCCCTAACTATATATGGGCTAAAACCTATGGTTTTTTCAGTGAATATATATATATATATATATATATCTATATGAGCCAGCATGCTATACTACTACAGAGAGAGCACCTTTGATTTTTGTACTGTTCAATTTCTGACACCCTTATTTTGGTTTCTACCTATCTATCCAGCAGGCATGTGCATTCTGGAGTGCGTGGGAGGACCGACGTTTCTGGATACGCAGTGTTGTTTGCCAGTCAGAATGATTTTGAAGCACTGCCCAGTGGAAGCTTTGCTTTCTAGGAATATTTAATTCCGTGTTTCCAGAAGCTGTCATCTGTCTTAAACGGCAATACCATTGTTCAAACGCTCTCTTTTACGTGATATTTTTAAACAGAACAGCAGCTGGGTAATTTACAGCATCACAGTGTGATGTATAATATAATTGAGTGTCTCCCACATGCTTTCTATTGCTTAAAAAATATTTCATAACCGACGTCTGAAAATCATGAAATGTAGGCTGCTGTGTAAATACACATTTCCCACAGGTATGAAAAATTTCTAGATGGAGCACACTGCACCCCCAAAGCGTTCTCTGCCCCCCTGAGGGGAAAAAAGAAAAAAAAATGTTTGTTTGCACATTCAGTCATGTGGAATTGTATGCTATGTACAGTTCTGTACAGAGGAAGTAGGCAGCTGCCAGAAAGTCACATAACAGGGTTTAATAGTATGCCAGGAAACCTACTTTGTAAAAAGCAAAAAGGTGTAAAAGTACCTCGAGGCGTAGTCGTGCAACTGGCACCATGCTTTTACACTTTTTTGGGTGAATCGGCCAAAGTAAGTCTACTGTGGGTGTTTATGGGGGTTGTCCTCAAAAGAAGTATCTTCTTTTACTGAAGTAAATAAATCTAAGGCCAATTCATAGAGCTACTCTTTTGATTTTATTATGTGAGTTTAAATATTTTGCTATGTCTTCCTCTTAATAATGTGTGTTTAAGATATTTTCTCTGAATACCACTAGCATGTATTTTTTGAGTGAATGCTTGAGCACCACTGTTGCGCACAGAGAAGGTGCGAACCTCCTTATGGAGCGAGGCCTATTGAACAATATCTTGGCTATCCACTCCTTCTGACGGCTCTGTTATAGGCCGCTGAAAAACTAAATTTAGAGGAAAATATGTATTTATTTCGATGAAGTGTGCCGACATAATGTATGTTGTGGTCAGGACAAACATGGATATTAGCTGCAAGCAATGGAAGATGACATTTCCTAGATAAAACAAAGAACTACTGAAAGAAAATGAGTTTCATTCAAGAACAGTGTAGGTGTTACCAAACGAAGATTTGGCAATCTGTTTAACAGAATGGTACCTGAATAAGTGAGGCTGTGGCCAATGGAAATGCAGCTTCTAGTTACAACATTAGAACCTGAAGACTATATGATCCAACCAGGTGCTGAGAAGGTGTAAAGAAATGAAGACACTGCTTGCTAGTTAAACTCCAGATCTGATAGAAGTTGGCAAGTCAGTGGTGTACGTATGTCCAATGGAGATACAATTTTGGAGTTATCCACTGAAACATTAAACACTAAGAGGTCCGCAAAGGATCAGCGTTGGTGTACTCAGGAAGCTAAGTCTTCCTTTGGTAATACCAACACAAAACCCCCAGTACTAGTAGAAGTTGGTACATCTAGTGGTGTATGTATGTCCAAGGGAGATACAGTTTTGTAGTTAACAACAGAACATTGCAAGCTAAGAGTTCCACAAAGGAGCAGTATTGGTGCTACTAAAGGAAGATGCAGCTTCCTAGTTTCATCAATATTACTTGAAGAAAATGCTCTCTGCCCTGGAGCAATGTGAGTGTAATGGGAGGAAGGTTCCGATTTCAAGTTAAAGCAATGCAAGATGCTGATTCCTTATTACATCAGAGCTATAATAGTAGGATAAAATCGTCTTGAGACAATGTAGGGGTACCCAAAGAGAGACAGAGCTTCCCAATTAAACCAAAGTTATTGTGGACATTTTTGACAGCATTCTTGCAATGTCTAGCATGATAGGATGATAGGGACCCATTCTTAAAATGTTCTAGACATTCTTGATGACTAGGACATGATAATTATAGTCAGGTAAAGCTTTCCACTGAAAAGGCATTTCGTATTTTGCTAAAATCTTTGGCATCGCTCCGTAAATCTGCATGAAACTTTCTAGGGAAAAGTTGACCCATTTTGGGTTTTCATTGCAATTTTCATACAGATATGCCAAGTAGTGGCAAGAAAAGGATAGCTTCCCAAATGTGACAATTGCTATGTTAACTCACCTAGGATTATTTGCTCCTCAGCACGAACAAAATTGCTGCAAGTAATTGCAACAAACTTGACATGTAAGTAGAGCTTTACTAAAGGAAGTGCTTTTCATTATTTAGGTTTAAATCCATTCAGACGTTTGCCACACACTGACGTTTAAAAAGTGTTGTGGTCTAGACATGAAGACATCAGGACTGTAAGGTGGCCGGGCCACATTCACTATTTTATGACCTGGGGAACCCACCCCCATGGCTGTATTAATAAAGTGATGGGGGAATGTGTAGCCACCCCCCCCCCGAGCTGCAAAAATCCCAGTGGAGCCCACCCCCAGGGCCAAAATGTAACAAAATGGGGAAGGGGGGCGCACAGCCCCCCTCCCCGAGCAATTAAAAGCCCTGGGGAGCCGACCCTGGGCCATAGCAGTTTTCCTGCCCTAATCGGAGTGGGAAGGGAAACCTGTGTTTTCTCTCGCTTGACGGAGCATTTTTTAATTTCCCACCAGGTGAGATCAAACACCAAGTCAGCTCACAGTGAACGGGAGCTTTTCAAGTGCTCCCGTCCACTGGGAGCAGACTTAGATCTGTTTGCCTGTCATGTGAGATGTCATCAGTGATGACACTGACTATGTAATGAGTGATGTAATATGTGTGGTCATAAGCAGTGCATGCTGGGGGCATAAGTTATAGTTAGCTCAACCAAACTATACCTGCTTAAGTTCACTGGTTTTCTATAAGTGAAATTTGAGCCTAACTATAACGCCCCTGTAAACTTTGTTTTTGTTCGGTGAATGTCTTTTTTCTTTAAAAAAATATTATATTTTTGATGAAAGTTTTATCAGTATAACATAGATAAACATAAATACATACATGAGATTTAGCCATAAAATAATACCAATAGAAAAAATAAGAATCCATGAGACATCAGATACAAATAGCAATAAGTATCATATAATATGCCATGATTATCAAATAATTCATACTTCATCTTAACCTATCTCAATATCTGTTTTTCCAGCAATAGATAGGAGCCCATATACACTTTCCTAGGTGTTTTGCCCTTTGTCTCCTCCGTTCGTACACCCCTTTTCAAGATAAAAATTTGATAAAAGTCACACCAGCCATTGATGGAATGTGGGAGAAAGTGGGTCCAACCAGGCAGAGGAAATACATATTCTAACAACTGCTATGGCTAAAAACAAGAAGATTGGTGTATCCCATTGTTCCTTTGCAACAAACCCCCAGCAACATTAGTTCAGACATTAAGGTTACTTTCGTTTTCAGGGATTGATCTAAAAAAATTCTATATCCTTCTTCAAGGTTTCTAAAAGCGGGCAGGTAGAAAACGTGTACTAAATCTGCTTCTGTACTTTGACAGAGAGTTTCTGAGGACTCTTTGTTTTGCACTCTCTGCTCTGTTTTGCCTTTCCTGCCTGTTTTTCTGCCCTCTGTTTTGCCTTTCCTGCTCAAATTTCTGCCCTCCGCTTTGCTTTTGTTGGTTGTTTTTCTGCCCTTTGTTTCGCCTTTCCTGATCATTTTTCTGCCCTCTATTTTGCATTTTCTGCTTGTTTTTCTGCCATCTGTTTTCCCTCCAGAATGGGGGAGGGGCCACACTAATTTCAATACGGAATGAGGTATGCAGCCTCCTCCCCAGGTCGATTTCCTCCGGGGGACCTCATACCCATGGTCCTGGCCACATTTGAATGGGTAGGGGGCCAGCCCCGCCCAGCCCGATTTTGGCCTCGGGGACCCCATCCTCTACGGTCCCGCTATAACTAAATGGAGTTGGGGGTCTGTATGACCCTCCTATCGGGCTGATTTTGGCCCTCTGGACCCCATCCTCCGGGCCATTATTTAATGGGGGGTGGGTGGGGCTGTGGTCACATCTAGGTAGTTATAGTTAGGACCATGTTTCTATAGCAAAACCATTTTTTGACTTCCGTATTTCTTTGGCAACTCTTCATGAAATTTTCACAAAAAGTGTGCTGGTGATTCTAGTTGGCATGGAAAGTTTTGGAGTGATCAGTAGTGCAGGGAATGAGAAACAGGGGTGGGGTGTAAAATAGCGTGTTTCCCATGTTAATTCCCATAGGAGCTTTGAAACACGACTAGAGCCCGTACCACTCAATGGAATTTTACCGAATTTGGCAGAAAGGTAGATTTGGTTACCCAGATCACACTTTCAGTTATTTGGTGTAAATCCATTCAGTAGTTTGTGAGGAATTAAAGGAAATAAAGATTTGCATATCTACGATTGCGAAGCCTTCGTGAATAATAATGAGCTTGTGCAGAGACCTGCAGAACTCTGATTGGCTACCAACATTTCAGCCAGGAAATGCTGGCAGCCAACTTGAGTGCAAAAAGGAAAAAAAATAGAAAAGGGGGCAGGGTAAAAATACCCTGATCTCCAAGCCTTGGTCTTCACTTTTTAAAACAAATTGCCATGAAAATGTGAGGAAACAATGAATCACTGCAAAAATGAAAAACAAGCGTGGTCTCCAGCGCTTGTTTATTACAAGCCCCCGGGGGGGAGGGGGGGGCAGGTATTGAGGGCATATACATACATTTTAAAAATAATGGAGAGGGGTGCACAGTGACCACCACTTCCCTGGGACTTATGTTTTTATTATGCTGGGAGGGGCTGCACAGAACCCCCAGGACCATGGGGACCACCACTTCCCCAGGGCCTTAATACAAATTGTGTGGGGAACACGTGGACGCCCCCCCAGGACCCAGAGACTGCCACCTCCCCAGAGCTAAATTGAAAGTAATTGGGGGCCTCATGGACCCCGGGGCCCTGAGGACCACAATCTCCCCCGGACAAATAACTTTTGCAGGGGCTGCACTTGGTTGTCATTGCTCTACAATTTAATTTGTAGTTCATCGCAAAGTCAGAAGCTGAAGTTAAAGAGAGTTATGATTATATTAATTAATTAAATTATTTATTGTGCGTAAACTAAATACTCTGGCTCAAAGCCAGTGACTGCAAACTTTTTAGGTAGATTTCCCCTTTAGATATTTTCACAAATGTGTACCAATGTTGATAGCTATGGGGAAATGCAATTTTAAAGTATATATATATATTGCTGTTTGTTACATGAAGCCCCAAATTAGCAGGTGCTGAATTAATGCTGACATCCTCACCTATGATGTAGGGCGAAAAATAGCCAGGTTGGGGACAAATATGTTTAGGGTGTCTTCTATAAGCCAACCATTACAACCAATATGCCAGGGCCAGTAAGCATTATAGGTCACACATAACTACACACATGTGTACAGGCACATGCATGTGTGCTCTAATTACTTTTTTTACTTGCTTTGCTTTTACTGACTATGGTGAATATGCCAGACTGTTGCAGTCCAGGGCTTCCACCCGTCTATGGTAAACAACGGGGTCAGGCAGGAACCACACTCTAGATGCAGGAACGAAATAGAGCAACTGGGGCAGGATCATGGAGAGGTGGGCGCTTCTCAAGCACTCTACCAGCTTCAAACAGGGCTGGACAGTCCAGCCTTATCACAAGCTGGACAGGGATGGGGATCCAGATCTGCTGGGCCATTTAGCAGACGTGCTGAGCTGCTCAGCAGGCAGGATTGTCTGCTAAGGATTCGACCATAGACTCGCCTGCAGACTGTCATGTATGCAGCAGTCTACAAACCGAGCATGGTTCAGCTAGTAGTACATGCCCCCTGACCCAACATCAGCTGAAGCCTGGGGGTTGACATGAGTGACATCATCATTGGTAGGGTACATGGATACACAAACCTGTTTTCGTGCACACTAACAATGCTAAGCAGCGTAGCCTTTGTGTGCGTGGTAGTTTAAAGTTCGTAATGTATTGCTGCAAAATGCCTCTGTTGGCCAGTCACCGCACTATTCACCTGTCCTTCATGGAGCTTGGCTGCAAAGCATATTGAAGGCCCTCCCACCAATAGGAGTGCTGCTCAGGTGCAGAAGGGGGAGGTTGTACCAGGGACAATATAGGTGTGTGACTGCTATCTGAATATCACCTTATAACCAAAGATGCTCTCCATGTCTATCAACTTGCACACTATGGGCGTGCAGGCTATGCTAGGACCCAAACACCTCCATCAAGATGTTGAGCTGGCGACCCTTCCTAAGATTAGAAGCCCTTTAAATGGCCAAACACCTCCATCTAGATGTTGAGCTGGCGACCCTTCCTAAGATTAGAAGCCCTTTACATGACCCAGGGATGTTTTAACCCGATGTGAAATCTAGGCCTAGATGTATGAAGCTGTTTGCGAATCGCAAAGGCCGAAATTCGCCTCCTGGCCCAAAGGAATGAATGGGAAATTATTCCTTATTTGCGAATTCGTAAATTGCGAATTCGCAAATAAGGAAGATTAAGAAATCGCTAAAAAATAGCGATTTTTTACATACATCCCATTTTGCGATTTCTAAATAGCGATTCCTTAAAAATCGCTATTAAGAAATCGCAAAGGGGTATGTTGATACATCTACCCCCTAGTCTTTTGTGAGTACTCGCCAGTGGGCCATCTTTTGAGCCAATGGCAGGAACGTAAAACATGCAATGACAATTGCTGCCCTTTAGCAGGCCATCCGTATAATGCGGCAATGAGAAGAGCGTTTGGGGATGAAAAGGAAAACACGAAACAGCAATCTATGAAATGCTGTAATTAATCTTAATCACAGTTATTTACTCAGGTGGCATTCCATCACTTTTTTTTGCCCACTTTCATGCTGCTCCAGACAAAGACCCAAATGAAAATCAGACGTGGTCCTGTTCCAGTAGGAATATTTCCTCCAGAACTGACAGGCCAGGTACCATCTAGATGGGAAAACAAGCAAGTCCAAACGTGTTGTGACATTTTGTATTCTCCTAATCCATGTGAGATTTAGAATGGCCAGTAAAACCAACATAGTGCACTCGTTGTGCTCGCTCGGATTTAGTGCCTAAATTCAAGATACTAACTTTTCACCTGATATTTATTTATTTTATTTTAAGAAAGCACTTTCCACATCCCATTCGGGTGGCAGTTCACTTTACAACAGAAGCCAAACAGGAAGCCAAACAAAAAAGGTACGTGGCAACCCGGTTACGTACAGTTAAACAACAAAAAGCACAACGTTTAAATTTAAAGAAAGTACCTAAGTTAGTGTTTTTGCTTTTGCTTTAGTCTCAGTTTTTCTTTTGTGGTGCATTAGAAAGGTGTATTTATTGGAATAAATCGAATATGGATTGTAGGCACAAAGGAGCATATACACTTGTTATTGATGCACAGTTATTAGATGATTCTTTAGTTCACTTTTTAATTCCCTTAAGTTGGGTAAGAATTGGAAGAAAAGTTTAGGCCCTGGAAGCATTCACAGTAAAGGAGTGCTTCAGGGTGGAAGTACTTCCGAAACTTTCGGATTTCTAAATGAAGAGTTCCTTTGCGTCTAGAGGTATTATATCTTCTCTATATATTTATTCTATAGGTATTAAGAAATACCCGGTTTTAGTACCTCATAATTGATACATGTGATGCAGCTTGCCTTGTATGTATTGTGAGCTTCCATGCACAGCCATTTTATCTCTGGCAGAACTAATGTAATGCAACAAAATAGCACAGATCCTTCAGTTTTCAAGGGATGACATGGTTTTAAGGAGAGAGAGCATTTTGAGAAGTCCAGTGAGTAAAGCATTCCCATATTATGTGCGTAAAATCAATGCAGTTTGAAGAATGGTCCACAATTCTGAACTTTGGAGGAAATCTTTGAGAGTTCTAATGATTCTAGGCAGTTGGCACCATTCGCTCTGGCTATAGCGCAGGGGCGGGTCCTAGGCTAAGGCGGAGGAGCGTTGCCCCACAACTTGCAGAGCAGATTAAAAAGAAAAATGATAATAACCACGTTATTGTCATTTTATTGTTCTTTACTATGGGGCTGGGTTAAAGCGAGGCAGGGCTGGATTCATACGGGGAGGAGTAGTTCGAATGCTCAAAGTGTGTATGACTGCTTGCCGGCCGTCTCGGGCCGGCGAAACAGTCATGCGCACTTTGCATCTTCCCCACCAGGCTACTATGCACAGTCTGGTGAGGAACATGCACAGACTCACCTGTCCCCATCTGAGCACCGAACATCATCGCTCAGACCAATCACAACAGTACATTGAGGCATTGTGATTGGCTATGGGGAGCCAATCACATCGATGCATTGCAGCGGTGTAATTGGATAAGGAAACATATGTGCTTCCTGGTGCGGACCTTGCCGAGATGAGTGGTAACGGGATGGAGAGACAGCGGCCTTGTTAAAGGTAAGTGCTTTTCTAAATTAATTAATTTTGTTTCAACCCCCCCCCCGTGCCCCTCCCCCCCTGTCCAGCCACTCCCCTTCCCTGAAACCTGCCACTGACTATAAGCAGGGTTTACACAAAGATTTAACTCTGGTGACTAGATTGGGAAAGTAGACTGAGATAGAATCTGATGATGTTTGTGAGAGAGAGGATCAGAAATTCATTTTGTGGGTTGACTTTCGGTTTAATATTTCTCATCTATGATTGGACATCTGAAGAGCATGTTGTTAGAGAATCAATGTAATTTCTGAATTTCGTATTTAAGTTTAATTGGATATCCTCTCCATCTTGTTGGAAAATTACACTGAGTTTGTGCACTAGTCCACATAAAAACTAAAAGTACAACCTAAAATTTAAGAATCCAGCATCGTGCCTTGAGGAACTCTGAAGAATACTGCACTCAGTTCAGGCAAAAAGTTGCCACTTTTCATGCATTGAAGCATGTTGGTGAGTTATGGTGTGCACCATTAAATGAGTATGTCATATATTCCCATCTTATTGTATGGTAATGCTGGTAGAATATCATGAGTAAATGTGCCAATTGCAGATGATCAATTAGCAGAACTAGCCAGAAGGATTTTTCTTTGTTAAGCAGTGGGAGGGTGTCATTAAATATCAGAGGAAGGCTAGTTTCTGTACTGTGCCCAGACCTGACGCTTGATTGGAAAGAGCTCAAGATAGGATGTCTGTCAATATGCTCATTAGGTTGAAATCTGGGACATAGGTTCTTGATATCTATTCAAGGAAGATCACCGATGATCTCTGCTCCAAACTCTGAAGTCTGCAACTTTCATCAAGGTCTTGCTGGTTGCATCCCTGTGGCCTCTGAACTTTACTCCATGGTCTGAGCCAAGGTCATGTTACTGTAATAAGCATTTTGGACATGAATAATCCACAAATCTAGAGCACCCAGTCAAGATGTCTCCTGCTTGCTTGGAGCTATTGGGGCCGTGAATGGGCCTTGGCTCCAACCCTGTTCCATCAGGGAAAGACATTTTGTGACGTGCACCCAGGCAGCCTACACCATGCTCACACTTTACCAGCAGACACAATCAAACACACCTAAGATTGTCCCACAGATGAATCTATTCAGGTGCTGGATCTACGTCGGTAGGGGTGCCCCACGACCCCTTACACACACACACATTAACTCTCCCTCAGATGCTCGTTAACATCCAATATGCACACAACATGTATCATGCATCTCCGTCCTCATGTGCTACTGCTTCTTAGATGCCATGTTCATCCATGAGATATGGCTTACCCTCCCTACTTCACCTATCTTTGATTAATTCACCCAACAACCACACTACTGTGGCACAAAATTAATGAGTACCAAAATCTTGTGTGCAACAATGATACATGCACCAGACTCTTTGGTGGTCCAATAGCAAATTCTTCCACATCTCCCTCACTGCTGCACAAATGTACTAGAAAAAAGCAAGGACTGAGGATTGATGCATCCTGCTTGAAAGTGCTTAGATTCAAGCCGAGCTCTGCATCTCTGTGTTAACCGTGATGTTACGTGCTGCTCACAGTTATCAATGCTTTCATAATGCATATGATATGATTGTTTATAGTGTCTGCGTGCTTCTACAAGTGCTTCTATTGTTCCACCACAGGCGCACATGCCCATACATGCAGTTTGTGCTTGAAATTGAATCCTACATTTGATGTCAAACAAGTGCGCCATGTGGATTAAACATCATATCTTTGATGCTGGTATCCTAGAGTCTTTTTTTTGTTGCAATATTTTGCTGACAGCTTTTCTCACACAGTACTGCGGTTTGACTCTTCGCAGGTGTGTAGGTGTGCCTGTTTTCTCTGCAATTTAATTTCTTCTGTATTTTTGTCATTGAACTTTCTCAACGTTTCCTGCAAATATCAACCCTTCATTCGAGGCATGTGCAGTGGATGGACACTACTCAAGATTAGTTCACCAAACACTTCCAGAATGTATTTGCCATACGTGAAAATCTCAAATTCTAGCAGCCCACCATCCACCTGCTCACTGCTTGACACTGCAGTAGTGTTTCAACCAACCGGCACAACCCCCTCTGTTAAAAACCCGATCATCTGGTGTATTGTGGTGCCCTGTTTTTTGGATTCCCAGTGCACTGAGATGTTATGAAAGCCATTTGGTGAAGTGTTTTCAATATTTTACTTTCTTCTATCTTATGTGGTTATAGTTTAAGAGCTGTCATCTATTTCATTACACACTCGTCGTGCACAAGAGAGTTATTTTAAACTGTTCTCTGGCATGTGTAGTGACCTGCTGGTTACTGGTCTAGTCTTCCAGTTGCACCAGCCACTCCCGAGGGCTGGCTTACACCCCAACCCACACCCATTCAACTCAGGCATCACAGGACATGTGACCTTGTTAATAAAAGGGTCTGGGCGCACCTGCCCTGAGCCAGTTCTGCACACTAAGTACCAGTGTCTGTGTTGTGGGTATCTATGCATAGGGGCCTAGGGCCACACACCATTACATTGGCGAAGAGCAGATTGGACCCACGTGTGCCTCCGCCTTGTATGTGGCAAAGGGGGAAGGTATTGCCCATGCTGTGGGCACCATTGCTAACTCTGAGGCAGACAGCGCCGGTGTCAGCGCACCAAGAGTGCCCCCATAAACAAGGAGGGATGAGCTGGCTGTTTGGTCTGACAGTTGTGACTCTATCACCAAACATGCAGAGTGCCAGCTGACCCACAGGGCATGAGGTGAGCCCGTGGGGTGACATAGTTGCTGAGGGGTTGCGGTGGGACCCCTGACGAAATAAAGAAGAAGAGTGACTCCAGAGTGGAGGAGGAGATCGGTAGCCCACCGCGCACCTTTAGGGCCTCAAGTGGGAGTGGAGCTGCCGATGGCCTGAAGAAGCTCACTGGAGCACGAGTGGTGCCGATGGCAAAGGTGCTTGCCCGATGCTACATCATTGTTGTGATCGAAGGTGAGAGAATCTGAGGGCGTGGAGCTTCGGGAGAGGTGCACGAGACTCTGAGTGCAGCCTTCAGCAATGAGATGGGAGGCGCCTGCGTGGGCTCATCCATCTAGAAGCCAGGCCATGAAACTGGCCACAGCAGACCCTGCCAGCCCATCAGTTGACAACAAGAGCCAGTGCAGGGTGTAGCGCTCTAGTGCTCCGAGGGTCTCCACTGAGCCCCGGAAGCACTCTTACACTTTGTATCACCTTCTGGCCAGGCGTGGCCAGAAGGCTATAAATAAAGGGACGGAGGTTTCACGTGGCTTCCTGTCCATACCAGCAATCATTGTGTCCGTGTGTGTCTCTGTGTGACCTCGAAGGCCTTGTGTCCCCTACAACAGGTACCACGTGCCCACTATCCCCAGGGCCGTGTCCAGGACCCCTACACTGGCGACAAGGGTGGGATCACATTACTCGCCCTGAACGAGAAATGCCGTCCGCCCCAGTCGCTGCACCACAGACGTGACAATTGCGGCGCAGGAACCGGCACACGGAAGAATCGGGACTGGCCTGCAGGAGAGTCGACGCCCGCACTCACCGGTAAGCAGCATAGGCAGGAAGCTGCATGGCACACCGGTGGCGAGAGCTCCAGCTGCAGAGACAGCATAGACGGAGACGCCGAACAGAGGCACCCCATTGGCAGGCCCAACAGCGCGCGCATGCGCAGAACAGGCCAAGCCCAGACCCGAGCGTTGAAAAAAAAAAAGAATTAAATAAAGGGGGCAGAAGTGCGCAGATAGGAGCGCGAAGCTTCAAAGAAGGCCCACAAACAGCGCACAGGCACAGGAGCGCTCGAACAAACTAGACAAACCCCAGAGGTCTGGCAAGAAAGTCACCACACTGCAGCCCACACCACTGGAGTCAAGCTAGCCGGGCTGATGAGAGGTGTTACCTCGAAACCGGTCCGGTCCTCGGATGCTTGATTCCGTTCTGGGAAGGACATGGCTTTTGTAGTTCGGACTGGACTGTTCCCATGGGGCACAGGGTCAGAGCTGATTTGCATATCGCCATTGTCTAATCCAGGGTGGTGTGGAGTGCAAAAAAACGATGGATTAGGACCCAGATCTTTTGACTGGGCTGAATGTGTGACATTGATCCTCATTCGGTCCATCACCTGTTGTTTTTGCAATTCCGCTATAAGTGTACTGGGGATGCCCAGACGTGGGTCCCAGGCACTCCACACCACTGGAGTCAAGCTAGCCGGGCTGATGAGAGGTGTTACCTCGAAACCGGTCCGGTCCTCGGATGCTTGATTCCGTTCTGGGAAGGACATGGCTTTTGTAGTTCGGACTGGACTGTTCCCATGGGGCACAGGGTCAGAGCTGATTTGCATATCGCCATTGTCTAACCCAGGGTGGTGTGGAGTGCAAAAAAACGATGGATTAGGACCCAGATCTTTTGACTGGGCTGAATGTGTGACATTGATCCTCATTCGGTCCATCACCTGTTGTTTTTGCAATTCCGCTATAAGTGTACTGGGGATGCCCAGACGTGGGTCCCAGGCACTCCACACCACTGGAGTCAAGCTAGCCGGGCTGATGAGAGGTGTTACCTCGAAACCGGTCCGGTCCTCGGATGCTTGATTCCGTTCTGGGAAGGACATGGCTTTTGTAGTTCGGACTGGACTGTTCCCATGGGGCACAGGGTCAGAGCTGATTTGCATATCGCCATTGTCTAATCCAGGGTGGTGTGGAGTGCAAAAAAACGATGGATTAGGACCCAGATCTTTTGACTGGGCTGAATGTGTGACATTGATCCTCATTCGGTCCATCACCTGTTGTTTTTGCAATTCCGCTATAAGTGTACTGGGGATGCCCAGACGTGGGTCCCAGGCACTCCACACCACTGGAGTCAAGCTAGCCGGGCTGATGAGAGGTGTTACCTCGAAACCGGTCCGGTCCTCGGATGCTTGATTCCGTTCTGGGAAGGACATGGCTTTTGTAGTTCGGACTGGACTGTTCCCATGGGGCACAGGGTCAGAGCTGATTTGCATATCGCCATTGTCTAATCCAGGGTGGTGTGGAGTGCAAAAAAACGATGGATTAGGACCCAGATCTTTTGACTGGGCTGAATGTGTGACATTGATCCTCATTCGGTCCATCACCTGTTGTTTTTGCAATTCCGCTATAAGTGTACTGGGGATGCCCAGACGTGGGTCCCAGGCACTCCACACCACTGGAGTCAAGCTAGCCGGGCTGATGAGAGGTGTTACCTCGAAACCGGTCCGGTCCTCGGATGCTTGATTCCGTTCTGGGAAGGACATGGCTTTTGTAGTTCGGACTGGACTGTTCCCATGGGGCACAGGGTCATAGCTGATTTGCATATCGCCATTGTCTAATCCAGGGTGGTGTGGAGTGCAAAAAAACGATGGATTAGGACCCAGATCTTTTGACTGGGCTGAATGTGTGACATTGATCCTCATTCGGTCCATCACCTGTTGTTTTTGCAATTCCGCTATAAGTGTACTGGGGATGCCCAGACGTGGGTCCCAGGCACTCCACACCACTGGAGTCAAGCTAGCCGGGCTGATGAGAGGTGTTACCTCGAAACCGGTCCGGTCCTCGGATGCTTGATTCCGTTCTGGGAAGGACATGGCTTTTGTAGTTCGGACTGGACTGTTCCCATGGGGCACAGGGTCAGAGCTGATTTGCATATCGCCATTGTCTAATCCAGGGTGGTGTGGAGTGCAAAAAAACGATGGATTAGGACCCAGATCTTTTGACTGGGCTGAATGTGTGACATTGATCCTCATTCGGTCCATCACCTGTTGTTTTTGCAATTCCGCTATAAGTGTACTGGAGATGCCCAGACGTGGGTCCCAGGCACTCCACACCACTGGAGTCAAGCTAGCCGGGCTGATGAGAGGTGTTACCTCGAAACCGGTCCGGTCCTCGGATGCTTGATTCCGTTCTGGGAAGGACATGGCTTTTGTAGTTCGGACTGGACTGTTCCCATGGGGCACAGGGTCAGAGCTGATTTGCATATCGCCATTGTCTAATCCAGGGTGGTGTGGAGTGCAAAAAACGATGGATTAGGACCCAGATCTTTTGACTGGGCTGAATGTGTGACATTGATCCTCATTCGGTCCATCACCTGTTGTTTTTGCAATTCCACAAACAAGCAGCGGCAAACACAAGGAAGGGCAGGACATTGTGAGAGACAGAAGTCCTCGCCACATACCAATTGAAAGCTCACAGCTAGCCAGAAGAGGGCCCCACGTTAGAAGCCCAGAGAAATACAGAACCAGACAAACAAGCAGCAGCTAATGCAAGAGGAAAAAAAAGTAATAACTGAGGAAAAATCAGATAACACACAACAATGTCCAATCCACCAGATGCTGCAGCAGGAGGAGCACAACAATCAGCACCCCCAGCACCATTAGTTGTACCCCCGTGGTACAAAAGGGGGTGGTGATGGACGGAGCATCTGAATCAATCAAACACTCACATCCAGTCAAAAGATCTTGGTTTGATCCATCACCGTTCTTTAGCCCACTCTGCCACCCCAGTTCAGACATGGCTATACGCAAATCAGTCTGACCCTGGGCCTCATGGGAACAGTCCAGCCCGAACTGCCAAGCCATGTCTTTTCTGGACCGGAAACAAGCTTCCGAGGACCGGTTTCTGGCATTCCAGCCGTCTTCAGCCCGGCTTGCCTGAATCCAGTGGCAAAATGAGCAAGGGACTCACGTCTGAGCATACCCTGCCACACTTATGGCGGCCAAAAGCGGTACAAAAGGGGGTGGTGATGGACGGAGCATCTGAATCAATCAAACACTCACACCCAGTCAAAAGATCTGGGTTTGATCCATCACCGTTCTTTAGCCCACTCTGCCACCCCAGTTCAGACATGGCTATATGCAAATCAGTCTGACCCTGTGCCTCATGGGAACAGTCCTGCCCGAACTGCCAAGCCATGTCTTCCCTGGACCGGAAACAAGCTTCCGAGGACCGGTTTCTGGCATTATAGAATTCTTTGGCTACGTGTTTGAGTCCGAGGGAGTCAAAATAGACCCACGCAAGCCTCAGGCCATAAAACACGCCCCGGCACCTACCACAGCATCAGAAGTGAGAAGCTTCCTGGGCATGGCACAATACTGCGCCAGGTTCATCCCCAATCTAGCCACGATTGCTGAACCTCTGAGAAACTTGATGAAGAAAGAAAACCCTTAGAGATGAACTGATACCGAGGATGAAGCATTCCACCAAATCAAGACGGCATTACTGGATGGAACCACCATGGCATACTTCAATATGGCCAAACCCACGGAAATACTGGTGGACGCAGTTGGCCTTGGAGCTCTACTCACACAAGAAACGGAACCCGGAGTACGGGCTCCCCTGTCATTTGCAAGCAAAGCTCTCACCGCGACAGAATCAAGATACTCGCAAATTGAGAGAGAGGCCTTAGAAGTAAAATGGGCCTGCAATCATTTTCATCTATACGTCTCCGGATACCCTTTTAGAATGGTGACTGATCACCATCCCTTGATACCACTATTCAGAGGCACCGCTCCTCATCCTCCACCTCGGATAGAACGATGGGCCATCCAAGTCCAACAATACCAAATGGACCTCCTGTACCGCCCAGGGATGAAGAACCCTGCGGACTTTCTATCGCGCCACCCATCAGGAGAAGATAGTCATGCTACCGATCAAGAGGCCCAGGCAGAAGAGTTTGTGAACATGTTGTCCACAGGAGCGTGCCCCCGAGCCCTCACAGCTGACGTCATCGTCACTCAATATGCCAATGATGTAGTCATTCAACGCGTAGAGGAGGCGATATAGACAGGATCCTGGGAAAATTTCCTGAAAAATATCAGTGGTTGGAAAGAGACGGATCGCATGCGGTTGACGCAATTCTGGAAGGTTCACAATGACCTCAGCAGTGCGGACAATGGGCTCGTACTCAGGGGGTCCCGAGCAGTAATCCCAAAGACACTGGAAGAGCAGGCAACGTTCTTGGCACATGAAGGACGCCAAGGGACTTGAAGGATGACGGCCAGGATGCACGAAAAGGTTTGGTTTCCTAACCTTGAAGAAAGCGTTGACGCTGTAGTGCGGAACTGCCGAGCATGCCAGATAACTAGCACGTCTGACACCCCAGCTCCATTAACAACAGAAGACCCAGCTCCATCTCCGTGGTCGTGGGTCAGTCTAGACTTTGGTAGCTTCCCGGATGGGAGGGTCACGGTAGTACTAGTCGACAGCTACACCAAGTATCCGATCGTAGACCTGGCAGCATCCACCAGTTTCGCAAACATCCAACCAATTCTCAACATATCATTTGCCATGTTTGGTATCCCGCTCGTTCTCAAGACCGACAATGGTCCTCCATTCCAAGGAAGCGAATTCAAAGAGTTCCTACAAAACCTAGGCGTGAAGCATCATCGGATCACGCCGCAATGGCCTCAAGCCAATGGAGAGGTGGAGAGGTTCATGAGGACAATTAACAAAACTCTGCGAATAGCCACAGCCAATGGAAGAGACCCTGAGGAAGCGCTCCAACATTTCCTCAGGGAGTATAGGAGTACCTCTCACAGCACCACACAAAGGTCACCCTGGTCATTAATGTTGGCCGGGCCAAGAAGAGATCTGCTCCCTGTGGCAGAAAATTGGGTGCAGGCACCTTACATGCCCGCGACTAATCAAGAGCGAAGGAAAAGAACCAATGACAAACCAAGTCACAAGAGACGAGCTCAAACGAGAAATTTGAATCCCGGAGACTCAGTGCTCATCCGAACTCGAAGACCGGGAGGCAAATTCCGTACGCCATATGAGCCAGAACCCTGGATGATTAGAGAAACCAACGGTACCGCAATAACTGTTAGTCGGAATGGAGAAGAGGTAACCAGAAACATTTTGTGGTTCAAACATATCCCATCGGTACAAGACCAAACAATTCCCCCTGCAGAATCCATGGGTAGAGAAGAAGAAGAAAGAGCCGAAGAGACAGCCAACCCATTGCCAACGGACGCCTCAGAAACAACACCACCGCCGCCACCGATGGACAATCAAGGACATGCCTATGCGAGAGGACGGTGGCGTTACAATCTCAAACCAAATCCCAAGCCGAGTCAAAAACTAGCAGACTTTGCATGTTGAACATTGAACTCATGATTTTTCAAAAACACCAAGTTGGGAAGGGATGTAGCGCTCTAGTGCTCCAAGGGTCTCCACTGAGCCCCGGAAGCACTCTTACACTTTGTATCACCTTCTGGCCAGGCGTGGCCAGAAGGCTATAAATAAAGGGACGGAGGTTGCACGTAGCTTCCTGTCCATACCAGCAATCATTGTGTCCGTGTCTGTCTCGGTGTGACCTCGAAGGCCTTGTGTCCCTTACAGCAGGTACCACGTGCCCACTATCCCCAGTGCCGTGTCCAGGACCCCTACACGGGGCAGAGGGTAGTAGATGGTCCAGGTGCCAGGCCTCACGGTACCCGTGAAGTTCTTAGTGTCCCCTAGCCTGAGTAGAGCTGACGAGGCTCGGAGCACCGAAAGGGTCCACGAAGACAGAAGTGTGCAGACCGGTGGAGAGCGTGATCCACAAAGGGGGCCTGCCACTGGGTGTATAAGCAAATGGAGATGAGGCGCAACCTACAGGTAACAGAGACTGCTGGTGCCGAAGTGCAGGATAGAGTCACAATAAACAGAGCATGCTGCCCGTGCCGTGGCAGCCAAGCACTGTATACAGTGCTCCTCGCCCCCCAGAAGAAAGAAAAGCGGTTTACCTTCAGAGAGGAGGGAGAAAGCCAGGACTGCTGTGGATGGGGTGCTGGCCGCCGCATGTGCATGTGGGCAAGAATGGAGTTGCGGCCTCAGGGAGCTGGGCTGCAGGCCATCTCAGCCAGAAGTGAAGAGGTGGCGGCAGGAGGCTCGGATATTGGTTCCCAGAAGGGAGTAACAGCGGAAGTGCTGCGAGCAGCATGAGGGACCTAGGCAGAACAGCCTGCCGACCATGTAGAGGAAGTGGTGGCAGTGCCACCTAGTGGCCCTTTAGCAGTAATGCATTCGGCGAAAAAAAGCCAATTATCAACCCCAGCAATGGAAAGAATGGCTGCTACGGCCTCCCGACAAGGAGAGACTGTGATGAAGTGCCACCCTGAATCAACTGGGGTGACTCCAAATTTTAAAAGAAGATAAAGGAAGAAGAAGCTAAGTATAAAAAGTGGCGGGCAGCACAAGGAATGCTGCTGGGGCCTAAAGTAGTGGTGGAACAGCTACAGGAACTGTAAGGAAATTGCAGCCTGCAAAGACTGGCACCGTGAACCTATAAGGGAATATTATGAGGAAAGTTGCTGAGGGCCAACAGAAATAGAAAACAGAGTATGGAGACGTGGACGGCAGTACAGCCCAGCGGAATTGAGTAGGACACTCGCAAGAGAGGAACCGTAAGGGAAAAGGCTGCTGAGGCTTGTGAGAAGGAATGCAGTGACACTTAGTGGCCACAGGTGGTCACTGCTGCAGTACTGCACCTGGACGGCAGTTGTGGTACGGGACAACAGCCCCAGGCAGCATGTCCCTTAAGGACTGAAAAACGAGCGCTGAAGGCGCGCCCAGTGGTGAAAGGACGCCACGCAAGGGAAAGAAGTGAGCGGCGAAGCAGCCCGCAGCAGGATTACCCTTAGATGAAGAGAGGAGAGCGCAAGGATAGAAGTGCGCCAAAGAATGTACCCTAGACACTGACAGTAAGGGCTGAAGCGCGAGAGCGAGTGGTCAGTGAGAATGACGAGTGAGGTCAGCGAAGATTACCTGTGAGAGGTTAGTGAGAAGATTACCTGACAGTGGTCAGGAAGAAGATGACCTGCCAGAGGTCAGAGAAAGCTACCTGCTAGAGGTCAGCAAAGATTACCTGCCAGAGGTCAGAGAAGAGGTGATCAGAGAGAGCTCAGAGAAGTGATGACCTGCGAAAGACCTGAGAAGGTGAGCTTTGAAAGGTTAGAGAAGATTGACCTGAAATCAAAGGATTAAGACCGAGGACAAGTCGTGAAAAGTAGAAGGTCATGATGAGTGGTTCGGCCACTGAAGGAGGAGAGAGCATTGTCCTAGGGGATGGACATTACCAGGGAGACACGTGCAAAGTGCACGTCACATGGAGAGGCTAGGTCTGACGACAGCAAGACAAGAGGGGACCAGACCGCATCACGAAGTGAAAGAACAAGGAAAAGGAAATCGTGTGGCATGAAGCCACTGCAGAAGAAGTTCAAAGAAGGGAAAAGAAAGAAGATAGGAGTGTGTGAGAAAACACCTGGCACACCAGAAGATAAAGAAGACGAATGATTGCAAGAACATCCAGAATGGAGCAGAGTACCTTGGTAACCTCGGTGGCACAATGAGAAGTTAGCTGTCCATGAGCCTTCCGTAACACCAAACAAACCTGATGACTGCAGAGGCAGACAGCTGGACCATTGGTGACATCCATCTTTGGGGTCGCACAGGAAACTGGATGGTGAGACTGCTCGGACATCCTGAGTGACCTCAGATGCGGGGTCTAGAAGAGTATCCGACCACTCCACACCAGACCATGGTGATCCAGAGGCCAAGGCCTCAGGGATGGCCCGTGAGAGCGGGTCCCGTCACGAGAGATGAGTCTACAGCAGCTCATCTGCAGGTCCCAGGAAGATGAAGATTTTGTGTCATAAGCTGGTTCTTTTAAAGACCATCCTATTAATACAATGCACCAGAGTCTAGGTGGCAAAAGTAATCTTATCAAGAAACAACTACACTCCAGGTGGAGTGAGGGATTTGAAGGTGGGACTCATAGCACTTCCTCCACGAACCTAAGAAGGTGGCATTGGAGTGACACAGCGAAGTACACCTAGTCGAGTGGAAGCCTAGTGAGGTGGACCTCAGGGACATCCCAAGAGAGAGGAACACCCGGGAGAGGGGCATCCTGGTGAGAGAGGGATATTTATAACTACTCTACCATTCTGTATCCAGAAGCAATGCTTCCTTTGTGAAGATGCAACAACAACCAGGTCTGATTGGTGAAAACGTGATATCTACCAGATTCACTATCACTCCACCTGCACCGTCACAGTGAACTGTGTATATAGAGACTTTGGTTGTCAACCTCCACACCTTGAGTCCAGGGAGGCCCAGATCAGAAGTGCACCACTGAACTGTGCTCAGTAGAACTGGTGGTCCTAGCTGTATTTGTGCCATTGTCTTATTCTGCAAGCAGCTGAATAGACTCAGTGGAAGTTTTAGTAATTGTTTTATTCTCTCCCACGGGTTGGTCTTTGTTGTTCCAGTTTGAATAAAGTTTGGGGTGGATGTAGTGACCTGTTTGTCACTAGTCTAGTCTTTCAGTTGTACCAGCTGCTCCCTGAGGGCTGACTTACACCCCACACCACACTTATCCAACAAAGGCGTCACAGGACATGCCGGTGCCAGTTCAACCCACTAAGTACCAGTGTTTGAGTCGTGCTTATCTACGCATGGGGGCCAAGGGCTCCACACCATTACAGCATGCACACAGTTAACTAAACTCATAATGTAAGTATCTACTTTATAGAACTGATAATCGTCAACGTGTCATCTGTTACCTATTTTGTGACCCACACACCTTAGAATATTAGTCTTTTGGATGCATTTGAACCATAATATTTTCTGCTCTGACACATACACATTTGACTGACTCATCAGCCTGTCAATATTTAACTATCATCCACTCTGTGACACACAAACGTTTCAAAGTTGGAGGTCAAGTAGAATCACTGTCATGCACACGCAGTTTTTAATATTATTTTGCATGTCCAGGTCTCTATTCTTTTACCCTGCAATATGCAGATGATCTTTTTAGGGCCTGACAGAGGCAATTAATGTACTTTATAATTGTCTGTATCACACAACATGCAATTTGAATCTCCTTTTAAGTGAAGGGGGAACCTAATAGTCCATGGGTACAACGGAAGCAAGCATTTGCAAGGCAATAGGTCTGGCATTTATGAGAGTTTGAACTATAGGCATTGTAAATGACCTTTCATTTGTGTTGTTTTTAAACAGATTAATAAAAGGCATTGTCATGTACAATGACACTAGTTTAAACTCTGGCAAATGCAAGACCTATTGCATTCCAAATGTGTGCCATACATTTTTTTAAAAAGTGTTAGGAGAGAGCATGTTCTGCCTGCAAATGCAGGCAGATCACAGCTATTTGAGAAAATGGTGCTAAGAGGCTGTAATTAAAGCCTACTGAGCAACAACACACGTAACAGGGGATGTCGCCATCAGAATTAACAAAATGAGGCAAGGGGCACTAAGGAGGGACTACTAAGCCTTTTGACCAATGAACAGCCACAGTTTACAGTGGACAATGACACAAGCCAATGAAAAATGTAGGCGGAGAGTGGGCGGAGATTCAAGTCTCTACCTCAATGCAGCATACCTCGCAGAGTAGCACATGCGCTCCCCAGGCTTGACCTAAAAATATAGAAAGACTGTTTTTGTCGGAGACGGAAGACAGAGACACCCATAAAGAAACTGTGAAGTTTGGAAGCTGTGAACTGAACCTGCCTGCACAAGACAACTCACTCTTATCCAGCCCCTCCCACCTGACTGAAGGATAGATATCAGGGCCGCTTCTTGGGGGGTGCGACCAGTGTGACCGCCCCGGGTGCTGCTGACTTCAGTTGGGGGCGCTAGCAATTATAAGGCAACAATAAAAATGTCAAGACAACTCCAGTGATTCATGTTCTTCCTAGAGAGAGAGAGTACATTTTAACTCATGGTAAGGTAGCGCAGAGGGTTAACCTTCCTGCTGCAAAGAACATGTACCATTCAGATCACAAACTGCATATAATGTAAATAGGTCAGTGGATTGAAGGTATTAATCTGAGAGATCATTTGCTACTTGCAGTTTATAAGTTATAATTCTAATATAGAACAGTGAGCTATTAACTGTCACTAAAGAGCTGCATGCAAATTGCAAGATATAGATTAGAGCGTCATGTTTTGTTCCCCAGCCTTTCATTATCCTAATGTTGAAAAAAGGGTTGATTTGGATAGAAATTAATTCTGATTATTAAAGAGAACCCCCAACCATGGTGTTAGGTTTTGAACTCTTAGTTTGTGCTTCTCCAAACCAAGCACTCTTAAACTATTCTGCCTACCAGTATATGGATGACATGTTACTACTACACCTTGTAGTCCTCTGTCATGTAACTTTCCTTTTTTTTAAAAAATCTTTATTTTAGACATCCAACACATATGTTATATTTGCAATAAATACACTTTAAATATATATATCCATACATGTGTACAAGGTGCCAGGTATTTATTTTTTGCACCCCCCACCACCGATCCTATCCCCCCTCCCTTCGGAACCAAAGGAAATTACATTTCAAATTAAACCTTGATGTGCCCTAAACCTTAATATTAGGTACATAAGAAAGTCTCATTCTAGTCTCTCTTCATTATCTTAATGCAGATAATTAAATCAGATCAAACCTCATTAATCCAATTAGTTATTGGTAGCCAAACTTCACACCCCCTTCTTTTAGCTTTTAAAACTCATTGCTTATAAACCGCTATTTCCCAGCGATAAGAAGCAAACAATTTCCCCAGCCAACAGTGTATTGAAGGAGGATCTCTGTCTAACCAGGCACTAGGCAGGCATAACCTGAACACTGTCATAGCTGCAAAAAGCAGAGCGCGGTTTGGTTGCTTGGTTGCTTATCCCAACACAATTACTTGCAGCGTGAAATCCACCTCAAACCTCTGCATAAGTTTAATATAGTTGCCCACCTCAGTAACCAAAGATGTTAATCAGGGGCAAGTTGCGAACATATATACGCTGTCAGCTGCAAGACTTCCGCATCAAGAACAGTGAATATCAGTAGAGCCTCCCCATTTAAAGATCCTTGCTGGGGTAATGTACAAGTTAAGCCAGGTTTTAATGCATTGTACTAATAGATTTGCTGAGAAGAATGCAGTCTGACTTAGTAATAGAGAATCCTCGCATTTCCCTTCCCTGCAACAAATCCTGCCAGTGACTAGTGTGTTTTATAAAGTCATCCCCCATTGCGTCATTCAGTAATTTACAGAATTTAGATATTGGTGATGGAGCCCCTAATGGCACATCCAGTAGTGGAACTCTATGGCAGCTAATTGCCTTCTTAGATAAATAATCCCTCACTTGTAAATATTTAAAGAAATGGTTATTTCCTATCCCAAAATTCCTCTTAATTGTATCTAAGCCGAGTATTTTATCATCCTCCATAAGATCACCAATAAGTCTTACATCCTTGTCCATCCATATTTTCATATATCCATCTCGAACATTTCAGGCAATAAATTATTATCTGCCAAGGGGGAATATCTGTGTATCCTGCCTATTTCAAGTTTCTTCCTAACTGCTGTTCAGACCTTAAAAGCTCCCAACAGAATTTTAAATATCACTCTTTTGAAGTAAGCGAAATCTGTATGACGCATGAGACAACCATTGGCCTCCACCCCTAATACTAGCCTATAGATAGAAGTAGTAGAAGTTTCCTTTGTTGCTATCATCTCTTCGCCCAATAGATCCACCATCTGTTTTAAAGCTGCTGCCCAGTAATAGACCAAAAGATTCGGAACAGACCAGCTCCCGATCTCGGAGGTAAAGTCATATTTCTAAGTGCTCTACACGGTCGCTCCCTGTCCCATAAAACTTTTAGAGATTATTTGGTTGAAAGCAAAGAACCAGACCTTATTTAGCTCAACTGAAATGGCACTAAAAAAGTATAACATTTTGGGCAGGAATAGCATCTTAACAACATTACATCTTCCTAGCAATGTAAGGTGCAGGTCATTCATTCTGTTAAAATCTGTTTTAGTTATTTGTAACAGAGGTTCCAGATTCATTTGTACAATTTTGTCAATATTAGCACACATCTCAACCCCCAAATATCTGGCATTTTTCAATACTCGTAAATCATCCAAGTCTATTCTCGAGTTTTGGACACTCATCGTCTTATTCTTGTTAAGATAATATCCTGAGATTTTACCAAAATCTTTTGCTTCCCTTTCTACCTCGTTAATAGCATCTACTGGGTTAGTTTTAAGTATAGCTAGATCATCTGCAAATGCTAAAATCTTAGTTTCTCGTCCGATAGAATGGATGGCCTGTATCCTATCATTATACGTCATTTTTCTGATTAAAGGATCTATATAGAGTGCAAATAATAGCGAAGAGCAAGGACACCCTTGCCGCATGCCTCGAGTAATTTTAATTAGGTCAGATGTGTAGCTCATCATAGCTATTCTAGCCAGGGGGTCCTGATACATACATCTGATAGCTCCAATAAAATCCTTGCCCAAACCTTTCCTTTCCATAATTGCCCATCAAAAAGACCAGGAGACCCTATCAAATGCTTTTTCAGCATCCAGTAGTATTGCAGTCAAAGGGTCTCCTGAAACCTTTGTATAATCAAATAACATAATTATATGCCGAATGTGTTCTGTCATGCCCCTTCCCGGGACAAACCCATGTTGGAAAGGGGATACTAGCTTCTTAATAACCACGGCTAGCCTATTTGCCAGGATCTTAGAGAAAATGTTTACATCACTATTAACCAGTGTAATTGGTCTGTACGAACCCAATTCCTTTGTGGATTTGCCTTTCTTAGGGACAACTATAATATTAGCGCCTTTCCAGGAATCGGGGGACAGCAAATCTGATTGTACTCTGCGAAATACCTCCAGCATAAGTGCCAAAATCTGTGTCTTGAACTTTTTATAAAATTCCCCTGGTATTGAATCGGTTCCCACCACTTTACCTAGCGGTATGGAATCTATTGCTGTTTTTAATGTATCCATTGTAAATGGTGCGCCTAAGCTGTTTTTCTGTTCAGGAGATACCTTATCAAAGATTTGCTCCTATAGATAATCCTCAATTTCTGGATCCCTATCTTGAATATCCCCATTATATAATGTTTGATAACATATTTGAAATGCAGAGAGGATGGCATCCTGCTTACTTACCATACCTTCGCTAGGGTCTCTTATTTCACTGATCCGAGTTTGAACTATTTTCTCCCTAGTACGTACAGCAAGTAGGTCACCCACCCTCTCACTATTTTCATAAACCCTACTCCGCCATTCCATATACTTCCCAGTCGATTTCCTAATAGATATCTCAGTGTTGGTAGATCCAGCAATAGTAATCTTCGATTGGGCTGACCCGGAATCTCTCCCTTCAGACCATACCTGAATTAATTTGGCTTCTGCCTTACCTAATTCCTCATACAGGAAAGCTACCCATTCCCTTCCTTATCAAACCCGTCTCCCCTCTTGTCCTAGTTTCTTGTGTAGCACTAGCAATACCTTGGTAACCAGCCATCTCCAGAAGCCCAATCCTGCCTGCTTCAATGTGTGTCTCTTGAAGACATATAATATCTGCCTTCAAGAATTGAACATCAAGACTAATTCTCCTTCTCTTTAGGGGGTCGTTTAGCCCACAAATATTAATGCAGGCAATTCTGAGCTTCCTCATTGGTGAAAATACAATAATTCCATAACAAATAACAATGCAATCTAAAAGATACCCATATACTAATCCCAGTGCAAAAAGTCCTCCCTTTCTCCCCTTGGTTCCAACCCTCCCCCACGTTCCCCTCCCCATCGGCAAAAAAAGGCAAACAAGGTCCAAGGACCCTTGTGATGCCTCCTGCATGTTGTTGTGCCCCTAGCCGCTTCCTACTGAGAGACCAGAAGTATTGAGAAAAAGACAAAAACAAACAGCAATGGAACCAAATGATTACTTGTTGACATTTACAGTTCTTCAACCATAACTTATTTCTTAGAGAGTTCCTACAGGTACTCCTGAGCCTGAATCTCTGACGAGAATACTCTAGTTGTACCTTTACAAGTGACCTTCAATCTAGCAGGGTTCAATAAAAAAAAGTCACATCCCAGTTTCTGAAATGGTGTAATTAGCAGACAAAGTCTCCATCTCCTCTCCACCGTTACATGACAGAAGTCAGGCCGGAAGAAAAAGGAGTGGCCCACTGCCACCCTCTTTGCATCGGGGCTAGCCTTTTCAAATATGGACTGCCGGATGAGAAGTTGCCAAAAAATATAAGGTAGGCTCTCGGTTTTTCATCTTGTCCTGGCCTCTTTTTAAGCATCAAAGGATAACGATGCACCCTCTGTATTTAGGACTCCCAATTCCAGTGAGCCAGTTCAGGAACGGCCTCCTTGAGTAGGCTCTGTATAAAGCCATGAATGTCATCACCCTCTGCTTTTTCTGCAATCCCAAGTAGTCGGAGAGTGTTCCGTCGCTGTCTATTTTCAAAGTCCTCCAGCTTCCAGAGAATGTCAGTCCTCCTACTTTCATTTGACGTAGTTTGTTGGCCAGATATTTCTGCTAGCTGTACAATTTGCTATTCCAACGCCGTGGTGTGTTCTGAAAGTTCCATACAGGTTTTGTTAACTCTACGCACCGCTCCTTATAATTTTTTGGTAGCCAGATGGGCCCTCTTGTGTTCATGACGTGCCTCCGACTGCATTTGCTTCAGTGTTGAGTATATTAACTCCATAGATGGGTGAGGTACGTGGGGCTCCGTAATACCTTTAGTTTCGTTTGTTTCGGGAGCTTCTGTTTGGGCTCTAATCTCATCATCAATTTCCTTCGCAAACTAGGAGGCAGAGTAGTCCCACTTTAGCTGGCTTGACTGACTATAGTCCGAGTTAAAGCCCTTGACTTTATCTGACCATCTTGTGATCCTCCTCTTGGTGCATATTGAGATGCGCTTTTGTGTGTCACGCTTCATGGGGGGGCTGCCACTATCCTCCTCTGTGAGATCCTCTTCTGTTCCATCCTTCTAGCTGTTATTAGACAAATCCGATTCATCTGTAAAGGAATAAAAATGTTCGCCTTCTAGTGATATTAAATATTTGCCATCTGCCTGGGTAATACCTCCATGTTTACCCTTTAGGGCTGGTGTTTGGGGGATTTCATCTGTAGCTAGCATGATATCAGTGATATCTCCTTGCTGTACAGTGCTCCCAGCTCTTGGCGTCTCCTCATCAGTGCCCTGCGAGATACTTTCCGGATTTTTCCCAGGTAGAGCGGCGGCGGGCCCAGCTGCGGATTTATCAAGCTCTTCAGACTCCAGGGAGATCTCTCCTGTATTATTAGAGATATTGCTTAGCGCCCCACCCATCAGTGATAATTTCCTGGAGCTGTCTATATTTGTTTTTGAAACCTTTACCTTTAATTGTTTTCTTTTCCCTGAGGTGTTTGTAGACCCCTGTCCAGCGAACGTTCCAGGTACGGTTTTGCTGTTTGGGTCTTGTAACCATCTCTGTCTGTTGCTCCCCAGTGCATTTCTCATTATGTTTCTCCTTGATCGACCCATCTTGTTCAGGTCTGCCAGTTGAGTGTCATTCAGTTCCATTCTCGGATTCAGGCTTTTCCCGTCTGCAGCCGCATCCCGATTCAGCTGACTGGGTCTCTCACCAGCGGTTTTGCTCTCGGCGGCGTGGCAAGGATCCCAAACTTGTAAGCCCCTTCTCTGCGGCAACAATGTATCGCTCCCCTTTAGCAGCATAGAGCCCTGACAGTCTTTTGACAGAAACACAATATTGGTGGGGATCTCTGGACCTCCGGAACACCTTGAGGTTAGTGCCTGTTCCCGCCGATATATTCAGCAGCCTCATCATCTCCCGTCCCGTGACCAGGTTTTTTAACCCGAAGAGCCTCAGTAATCGTTATAGGTAAGTTGCGGTTGATTTAGTAAGATTTGCCATATGTCTTTTTTCTCATTCAGATAATGCCATTGCCGTTGTAGGAAGAACGGCTTTCCACAACGCTCACGCAGCCGCCATGTAATGTAATGTAATGTAATGTAATGTAATGTGCCTTGTAAAGCGCACTGCTGCCCTGAGGCGTTGTGGCGCTGTAGACCGCTGGGGAACCCGTCCTGGCTATCCCTGTGAGATGGTCCCTACTGGGTATCTCCAAGGTGAAACCATGCATCCCTGGCGAATGTGGGGGGCCGTTGTAGAGATGAGGCAAGCTAATGCCCAGAGTTGCCGAGTGTGATCCCTGGTTAGAGTAGGCACAGAGGCGAGAATTATCGAGTCCGCTAACCCTGGTCCACGACCCTGCCGCGTCGGGAATTGAACTCTGGTCCTGGGCCGTTCTCTGCTTCCGGGTCTGCCGCCTCTAACCAGTGAGCCACACCACTCCACCCTGGGCCTGTCATCTTGCCTCCCACTTTCCACAACCCATGTAACTTTCCTATACACTGATTTACACACCTATGATTGATTATCTCTGTGTAGTGTGTGTGATGTAAATTACCCTGCACTGATATTAGTGGCGGCAGCGCTATAAAACTAAATGCATCTGAGAGAGAGCAGTTATGGATACTCGAGGTGCACTGGTAAAGGGTGGTAGTGTGGGAGTCCGTGGTGAAGGTGGTCAATGGGGGGGCGCCAACAAACATTGGTGCACTGTGTGCCAACAGCGCTAAAGCCAGCCCTACTAGATATAACCTTGAGCTAGGAGTAGTGTTGTTTGACAGGAGGGAAAATAAGCCTTTAGTGGCCACTTGTGAGTGCTCAACATGAACTTTTGACTGTCTATGCAGAGTGGAGAAACAAGTGGAGTGGAACTGTCACTTAAACAATCTATACCTTTTCAGTGACTGATCCATTTTTTGTGACTTTAGCCTTATTTTAATTATGAAGTATTTTAGATTTTCCGGAATTGGTCTGGAAACTTTACTGATTGATGTCTTCATGTAAATGTTGTGCTGGTATTGATTACTCTTGATACACATTCTCTTAAGTTGCCTTCAATTCTCAGTGCTGAATTTGAGCCGGTGGTTTCCGGTGCTCGGCACCGGCACTTAATTGTCAAAACCTGTGCTTGTGACAGTCTGCCACAAGGTGGCTCTGTCTGGCTATTTTACAGATGACCACAACAACAGTCATTTATTAATTCAATGTATATTAAAAATTACCATTACCTGCCGCCCAAGCCATTCTTATCATTTTGTGGACCTAGAATTGTCCGAACTGTCACACTTGTACGATTGTGATGGTTAGTAGTTGCTTTTTCAGCATTGCAGGGACAATGTGTGGTGCAAGCTGCTGTGGTCTCCTGACAAGAGCCCTGTCACTTTTTTGTTTTTTTTACAAATTAAGCACTGACTACGCCACTAACACTGTTTGCCGAACTAGGAGCTTGTTTTTCACAGTGGTGGTAGAATTTGCCCCACTGGGCAGCCCAACGTCCCTACAGAGTGCTCTGCAGACTAGCAGAGAGGGATTTGACAATTCAAGTCTTCTTTTGAGTGGAGGAGATTGATGTGATACCTAGTGTGCTCTCTGGAGTGAAGCACCAGGATGGTGTATTAAGGGGTATTCCTCAGAGTAGGGGGAGGGGTAAGGAGTTGTGAAGATGTGGTGTGGGTGCTCCTTGTTAGGGCAGAGAAGGACATGATAAAAGGGCCAAAGGGGGTGAACAGTGTGGTAATAGCAGATGCACCTTGGAGTGGGCCACAGACAAGGTTACAAGTGTGTGCTAACATGATTAGAGCTGTTTTTGGAAGTAAAGTTGAGGGAGGTGATTAAGGGAGTGGGGTGTGATAATGTATGTGATAATATGATATGGACCCTCCTTGGACTGGAGAAGAGGAATCTGATAATGGGGGGCTCCTTGGAAAGTAGAAGAGGGGTGTGATGACACGGTTTCTTCTCTGACCAGAGGAAAGGCATATGAGGGTGATGCTTGGACTAGAGCAGAGGGATGTGATATTAGAAGTACTCATCAAGAGGAATGTGGTATTGGGGTGCTGCTTGGAGGGGATGTAGTAATGGAGGGTGCCCTAAATTGGAAAGAGAAATGTAGGAATTGCGGAATTCTTGTGTTGTTCAGAGTAGAAGAGAGAGGTGTTTAATTTGGAGGTACTAGGAGTGGAAGGGAGGGGTGTGATAATGAGGTGCTCCTGGCATTATATGAAAGAGGTGTGATAAGGGAGATGCCCCTGGCAGTGGAAGAGAGGGGTGTGATAAATTGACTGCTCCTTGGGATGTATAATAGGGGTGTCATTTGGGCGGTGTTTCTGGGAGTAGAAAAGAGGGATGTGACAATGGGGATTTTTGGAATGGAGAATAGAGATGCAATATTGAGGGTGCTCCTCGTAATAAAGGAAAGGAAGCAGTACTCTTTTGAGTGGGGGGAGAGGGATGTGGTATGGGTGTACTCTTGGAGTGGAAAGGAGGGATATAATAATGGCGTTATTTCTCTGAGAGGAAAAGAGGGATGTGCTAATGGGAATGTTCCTCAGAACGCAGAAGAGAGCTGTAATAATGTGTTCTTTGCAGAGTTGAAGAGAGGGATATGATAATGAGGTGCTCCTCGGAGGAGAAGGATGTCATAAAGGGTGTCTTTTTCAGAATGGAGGATAGGGGTGCGCTCAGACTGCTTGCATCCCAGATGGTAGTCGATGGGTGGAATAATGGGGTGCTCCTTGGAATGGTGGAGAGGGGTGTGACAATGGTGTGCTCCTTGGAATGGAGGAGAGGGTGCGATAATGGGGTGCTTTTTGGAATGGAGGAGAGGGGTGTGATAATGGGGTGCTCCTTGGAATATAGAAGAGGGGTGTGATAATGGGGTGCACCTTGGAATGGAGGAGAGAGGGATGGAATAATGGGGTGCTCCTTGGAATGGAAGAGAGAGGGATGGCATAATGGGCTATTCCTTGGAATGGATGAGAGAGGGATGAGATAAAGGAACTAATCCTTGGAGTGGAAGAGAGGGATGAGATAATGTTGTTTGCTGTTTAGAGTGGAGGAGAGCAATGTGTTAAGGGGTGCTCCTCTGAGTGGATGAGAGGGGTGGGGGTTCTGTTTAGAGTGGAGGAGAGAGATGTGATAATGGGGTGCTCTTCTGAGCTGTGAAATATAGATGACCCCAGCAGAACTGTAGAGCTGAAGCAATGGTTCAGAAAAGAGGCTCAGAAATGGAATCTGAGCTCCCACCAGGGGGGGCTCATTGGCTGTTCGCATTGGTTCCATAGCACCTCGGTTCTCACAATGATGGTTTTGTTGCTACTGGGGTTGTTTAGTGCAGGCAGCACGACCACTGATTTGAGGAGACAGGGCACAGGATGGGTGAGATGGCCCTTATTACTCAGGCGATTCACTGGTGGTGGGAGGGCAGAGCCTCTGAGACAGGAAGGGCAGAGTCTCTGGAAGGACGAGGGAGAGCAGAGGCAGCCATTTGGGGTAGGTTGTAGGGGGTACCACTTAGCAAGGAAGGGGAGGTAATTATGGGTTGGGGTAGAACCACCGAGGCAGCAAGGGTAGAGTCACTGGAGACATGAAGGTTTTGTCAGTAGGGTTGGTCATTGGAGGTAGGGGACAGACCCACTGAGATGGGAGGGTAGTATCATTGGAGTCACAAAGGCACAGCTACTAGGGGCAGTCATTGCGGGTATGTGGGCAGAATCACTGAGGCATGTCAAGCAGAGTGATGGGAGGCATGAGGGAGAAATTACTAGGGCAGTTATTGTAGGTAAGGGGGCAGAACTACCAAGGCAGGAAGGACAGGGTCACTGGAGGGACGACGGGAGCAATAGGGGCGGTCATTGGAGATAAGCAGGGGGCAGAACCCCAGGGGCAATAAAGGAGAGTGCTACCGGGAGCATGAGGGAGCAGTCACTAGAGGAGGTCATAGGAGGTAGAATCACTGAGCAGGAATGTAAAATCACTGGAGGCAAAGGGAGCAATCCCTAGAGGTGGTCATTGGGGGCAATAAAGCAGAACCACTGGGGCAAGAAGGGGTGGGTCAAGGGAGGCTTGGGGGAGCAGTTGTTGGAGCGGTAATTCATGTAAGAGGGCAGAACCACAACGACATGAAGGATATAATCACTGGAGACACTCAGAAGCAATCACTAGGGGCAGTCACTGGGGCAATTGGGCAGAATCACTGGGGCGAGAAGGTCAAAGTCGCATGAGTAGTCAGTAGGGCTGGTCATGGGGGTAAGAGGGCAGTAGAGGAAGCATCCCTGCAGCCGGTGTTATAGACATCCTGTAGTGATTGATACGCACAAGGATCATATGCTCTGGTTCTAAGGGTGAGGGAGACACTCGAGGCTGAGGTCGGAGGTACTGAAGCAGGCGGCGCACGCACTGGTGGCATGTTCATGGGACATGTGCAGTGGCTGCATACACGGGTGCTACATGGTATATTGACATTGCAGCAGTGGGCATTGAGATTGAGGGGACAGGCACTAACTCTGAGGTAGAGGTACAGACACCGGGGTATGAAAGGAAAGGGGCACAGACACCGGGGCAGGAGTAGGTTGTGTGTTGTGACAGGGCACAGCCACAGCAGGCAGGGTTGGGTAGAGTGTTTTTGACAGGGCCACAGGCACCCGGGGCTGGAGTGCTCAGGGACGCAAGCACAGAAGACAGTAGTGGCCAGGGAGTAAGGGGTAGGGGTACAGACATTCTTGGGGATTTTGGTTGTATTAAAGGGACACAGATATGAGGACAGGAGGGGGCATGGGTTTAGGGGCACATGCATGGGGTATGGATGGGTATGGAGTTAAGGGCAGGGGCACAGGCAAGGGGACAGGAGAGGGCAAGGGCACAGCCAGGAGCAGGCAGGATCACAGACAAGAGGACAGGAGTGCAGACAAGAGGATACTAGTGGGCAGGGGCACAGACACAAGGACAGTAGCGGACAGGATCACAGACAAGGGTGGTCAGGGGGTTAGGGACACAGACCTGGATAAGGTGGATATGGGGTTATGGGTAGAGGCACAGACATGAGGACAGGATCACAGACACAAGGACATGCATGACCAGGGGCACAGACACAAGGATACTAGCGGGCAGGGGCACAGACATGTAGACAAGGATCGTCAGGGAGTTAGGAACACAGACATGGCGAGGGTACATTTGAGGTTAAGGGTAGGGGCACTGATGCGAGAACAGAAGTGGACAGGATCACATACACCAATGAGGACTGTCTGTTGCCTATTGCAAAAGAATAAACTCAGCAAGGCCAGTGCGGGATTTGTAAAGCTCAGTGACTGAAGCCGAATTAGGAGTAAGTGGTGGACCATATCAAAGGTGGCAGATAGATCAAGTAAAATCAATTACGCCTTTCCGCCCTTGTCCACCACCATTCTCAATTCTTCTGAGGCTGCAACTAGAGCCAATTTGGTACATTTATTTGCTCTGAAACCATACTATGAGGAATCAATAACATTTCCTAATTCATAGTCCTCTCTGGTATCTTCGCAGGAAGGAGTAATTGAGATATAGGCCTGTAATTTCTCACATCATTTGGGTCCAATGAAGATTTTTTCACCAAAGGCAAAATGGAGGTTTTTTCAAATAGCAGGGAACTGTCCTGTGGTCAGTATCCTATTTTAGTCAGTCCATAAGTGGACCAGCTACTATCACAAAGGATAAATCTTTAAAGATGAAGAATGAGAAACAAGTAGTATGCTATATGTGTGGAAGCCATGCCAAGTGTCTTCATTCAAAGACTGTCTCGTAATTGGTGAGTAATGTAAATATTGCGATACATTAGGGAATTTCGTCACGGTGTGTAAAGAAGGGAAGTAAAAAGTCAGCACTAAAAGAATGGCAGCATGTTTTAATGATTCTCAGACTAGAATTGTGTGGAATGATATCAGAAATGGAGATAAGGAGAAAGTTGAAGAAACTTCTGGGATACTGTTTGCCATCCAACAGAAGAATGCAGGTAATCCACAAAAACATTACCCCTTTGGTAGGCTCACTATGGAGAATTGTGACCAAAGATTTTTTTCAAAAACAAATTTAAATATATTGGCTGAGGAGAGCTTAGAAGATTCAGCCATTGCTGCAGAGTCCTTTGATAGTGACACTATTCAGTTGTTTAGATTTTGTGAGAGTTGAGCAAATTTTTAAATTTGAGAGGCTCCTATCAAGTTCAAGTTATATGTAGCACAAGAAGGGGTGAACGTCCTGGGTTAGCAGGACCCGTGGAAGTTGAGCATTCTTTTATATCCTGGGGAATGAAACATGTTCTGTTAATTCAAGAAACTGAATGTAATATTTGGGTTACCAAACGCTTTCCAGAAATATTGTCACAGGAATTTGTATGGGTATATGCACAAAATGAGTCTTAAATGTGTGCTGACTTACGCACATTAAATAACAGTGTATTAGTTGATTGTCATCTGTTACCAAACATTAATGAGTTGGTTACAAATTTAGAGGGGGTGAAAGTATTCTCCTCTCTGGGCCTTCATTCAACCAACCTACCACCAAGTCATGGTGAGAAAGGACTTGCATCATCCAACAGCTTTTTTCACACCAAATTGCTTGTTTCCATTTAAGAGTATGCAATTTAGCCTAGCCATGGCTGCGTTGTAATTTCAGCAAGTGCTGTACCATTTGTTAGTAACAGGGAAATATCTGTAAAATGTTTCCAGGATGACATCTGGTCTATTATGAAAATTAGGTGGATCATGTGAGACACATTGGACTGGTGTGTGTTAACTGAAAGAATGTGGCCTCATCCCCAAAGATGAAATATGAAAATTATTTTGTACCGAGGTAGAAAATGTAGGACACATGATTTTGGATGATGGTATTAGTTGGATTTGGCCCTTTTTTCAGGGTCATCCCTGAACTTTTTGCCTTCCTCCGGTATTTGGTCTGATTCTGTTCTTGGTGGTTTTATGACTCTGGGCACTTTACGACTGCTAATCAGTGCTAAAGTGCATATGCTCTCTTTTGTAAATTGTTGTAAGGGATTAGTAACTCCATGATTGGCTATTTGATGTACTTGCCAGGCTCTAGTACAGTGGACCACGTGTGGCTAGAGCCTGAAAATCAAATGCTGCTGGTGGGCTTGCAGCACTGATTGTGGCACCCACAGAAGCAGCTTGTAAAATGTGTCTGAGGCCTGCCATGGCGACTCGGCAAGTGCACCCACTTGCTAGTCCCCAAACCTTACCTTTTCTGCATATTAGTCACCCCTAAGGTTGGCCCAAGTTACCCCCATGGGCAGGGTGCATTGTATGTAAAAGGTAGGACATACCCTAATGTGTGTAGTGTGTCCTGATAGTGAACTACAGCCAATTTAGTTTTTCACTATTGCAAGGCTACCTGTCCCCATAGGCCAGAATGGGAAGTTTGATTATAACATCTTGTAATCCTAACTGACACAGTGAACAAGGTAGAAATACAAGTTTAGTATCCCTAAACTCAGAATGTTAAACTACATCTTTTGGTGAGGGTGATTTATACATACTATGTTTAAAAATGCCACTTTTAGAAAGTAGGTCTTTTCTTGCCTAACCATCCAGTTGTCTCTGCTAGGTTTGTGCATTCTGTGTCTGGTTTGTGAGTGAAGGGGGGCTTGTGAGGGCCTTGCCTCCACCATTCTGATTGTTCAGGGCTGGGCTGAATAGGAAATGCATTGAATAGACAGAAGGGGGCGGGGATTTCCTTTCACTGACCTGAGCCCTCATAGAATAGAGAGTAGGGAGAGGAGATTACCTTTTAGCTACCTGGGCCAGGTCTGCTCTCAAACAATGCTGTCTCCACCTCCTGCCAGGAAACTGCACCCAGGAGGACAGAACTGGTTTTGACTAGGTACAGACATTCTGTGCCTTCAGAGAACAACACATTTTGCAGTATAAATGTTGGGGCCCAGACCCCTGAACTTTAGAACACTTCTGGGAATCAAGATAAACCTTTGCGAAGGAGAAGAACCGGAGAAGCTGAAGGAAGATTACTGCCTCTGTGCTGTTTGCTGTTGGGGTTGGCCTGCAGTGGTTACTTTATTGCCAAGGAAAGGAGAAAAGGAACTTTGTGTGTGCTTTTACTAGCTTGAGGAAGATCTCCAAGGGCTTGAGGCTGAGCTTGCCTCCTGTTCTAAAGTCTCAGGGACACAATGACTTCACCACCAGCTTCCCCTGAATTTCCTTGCTGGGAATTCTACCTGCAGAGATGTGCCTGCTGTTGTTTTGGGCCCTCTAGAGCAGGGGTCTATAAACTGTGGGGGCAGTCCCCAGGGGGCCATGGAGTGATAGGAAGGGGGTCGCGCATTCCCTTCAGACTTCTGCCCAGGCCCATAGCTTCAGTCCCCCTCCTTCCCCGTAGTGTCTCTCAGCCCGGGCTGCAGCAGTGCAGCTCGCGCTGCTGGGGGCTCGGCTGGGAGGAGTCTGGAGTCTTATCTCCGGCCGCCTGAGCTTTTCACAGGTCTTTAAAGACCATTTGCATATTTACATGCCTTTGTTAACTGGTTACCTAGGCTTAATTTTTTTAATGGTTCCAGTACCCCCTGGGTCCTACTCTGCCTATTCCTTACCTTTGTATTTTTACCCTTACTGCTGTAGTGTGATAATGCATTTAATGAAAAGAAATATAAAGTAGGGCAGCCAAAAGAAAAATGCCTGTCGTTGTTTAAAGAGCCCGCAGAGACCTGCTCTTCACACTAAATAGAGTTATGAATAAAAAAGTATGTATTAATTAGCTATGTGACTTGTCTGTCTTTGTTCTCTTTAATTATCAGTCATGGATCATTGAGGCAGCCCTAGAACACAATTAAAAGTGCTTTCTATTTATATTTGCTGTTCTAAGTATTCACAGATAAGTGCTAAACATACAGCTTTAGGTGACTGCTTATTTCTGGGCCATCAAAATAATGAGCTGTATCGGCACATTATTTATTTCCTCCACCCTCGATCCCTGATTAATGCCAATATAACAATAGTTTAACTTATATCTGAAACCCTTCGCTTCAAGGTTCTGTGAATGCACCCTGCATTCAGACAACCCACTCCTCATTCTCACCTTCACTTTCATGCTCGCCCTGCACTGACCACCATGCACTAATAGTGATCACAATGCACTCACCGCGATCACAATGCACTCACAGCGATCACAATGCACTCACACTGATCACATTGCACTCACACTGATCACAATGCACTCACACTGATCACCATGCACTCACACCATTCATCCGCTCACCCTGCACTAACAGTGATCACATGCACTCACACTGATCACCATGCACTCACACCATTCACCCGCTCACCCTGCACTCACAGTGATCACAATGCACTCACACTGATCACCATGCACTCACAACATTCACCCGCTCACCCTGCACTCACAGTGATCACTCTGCACTAATAATGCGCTTGTGTTGTTCACCCTGTACCTCACTCTGCAGTCACATGAGCACACTACTCACCCTGCACTCATGTGACACCTCACTCACCTGTCCCCCCCTCACTGCTCAATCTGTAGCTCACTCAAACAAGGCCATCACTAACCATGCATTAATTCGTCCCACTCTGCACTTACAGCCGAACCCAAATTCATATGGTCACCTCACTCACCCTGCAGTCACTCCTTTTACCCTACTCTCACACTGTTGCATCGCTCACCGTGCAGTCACTTGGGTACTCTTGTCACCCACACAGGGTTTAGAAATGTTTGTCAGGAGGGGGTCCTTACGCCTGAAAATGTTGACAGAGGGGTCTCGGTATCCAAAAGTTTGAAGACCTCTGCTCTAGAGACTGCGTGTCGCTGGGAGCTGGAAGCGTGACGCAACGAGGAAGCATGTCGCCGCTGCAGCTGTTCACCATCGCATCGCCGAAGAAATGTGTCGCCTCACCGGAGAAGCGTGTCTCCAAGGCCTGTCGCGGCTCAAGAAACCATCGATTTCACCTCACGGCTGTCGGGTGTGCACGCATCGCATCCATGTTGTCGCATTGCATCAAAGACGTCATTTTGTCGCATCTCACCGGATCGTCGCATCGCATTGAGGCGCCATTTTGTCGCATTGTAATGGAACACAGTAAGAAACCGATGCATCGCCTCCTCTTCGGTAAGGAACCGAAGCATCACCTCTCCTGCACTGCAGTAAGGAACCGACGCATCACCTTCCCCGAAGCAAGGAACCGACGCATCACCTTCCCTGTGACCCTTTTGTTTGTTTTGCGTGACGCATCCAATGTACTTTGAGAGTAAAGTGCCACATTTACCATCTACATTGAACTAAGCTATTTCTACCATTGTAAAGTCATATTCTTGATATTGTAATGTGGATTTTTGTTGTTTGGTCTTGTGTTAAGTCTAGTAAAGATTACTTATTTTTCTAAACTGGTGTGGTGTCCATTTGTAGTGTGTTCACTGTGTTACTGTATGTGTTCACAAATGCTTTACACACTGCCACTGAGATAAGCCTGTCTGCTCATGCCAAGCTACCAAAGTGGTGAGCAGGGGTTATCTAGGAGTGTATCCCCCTTATTCTGACTAGAAGCAACGGTCCCTATTTGGACAAAGGTGCAAACCATTGCCAACTAGAGACCCCCATTTCTAACAGTATTGTACCTAAAGAGTCTGTTATTAAAGCTATTCTGGAAGCACCTCTTCTTCATTCTAAAAATAAGCTACTATCATATGCTGGTTTGTACAAATAATTTTGTAAATTTGTTGATAATTTTTCTGCCTTTTGCTGACAACATGGAACCTCTGGGAAATCACCATCTTCTGCTTGATGTCCCCCTCCAGATTTGTGCCTACCTGTTTTTGCTGCCAGTAGAAATCTCTGCACTTAGCCCCTACCTATCAGTGGTAAAATGCCTGGGCCCCTCCTTCTAATGAAATTAGTATGTCACTGACTGGCATATTTAACTTACCTTTAAGTCCCTAATATATGGTACAAAGTGTATCCAGTACCTGTAAGGTAAATAGCACTAGTGGCCTGCAGCACCCATTGTGCCACCCACTACAGTAACAGTGCAAACATAAATGAACGCAAACCATTATAGCCTGGCTGGACAGTTTTAGAACTTCAAATTCGACCTGTCAAAATAACTCCTTTTGACAGACCTACACATTCCGTTTAAATATTAATATGACATCACTGAGTAAGGCCTTATTGCCCATTATATAGGGTGTGTGGAATTTACAAGTAGAACATGTAAAAATGTAATGTAAGCCACTGCTGGCTGTTCCATAGGTAACTATTGGCTGGATTAAATTGGCCGCTAAAATGATGTCGCTCACTAAAGGAGCTCAGGGTCATCTTATCCATCCTATGTAATTTCAGAGCTTGAAGGGCTCTTTACCATTCTGGTGTGGTGCCATAGTTGGCAGGTGTCAACTGCTGCTCTCTGTCCGCTACATCTGTTGTGTTTCCCCTAGGGAGCCAACAGCAGGCGGCCCGGAGGTGGTGGCATGCAGACAGGGGATTGTGGCCTGACAAGGAGACGACTTTGGGTGGCTCGTCTGGGCCGGAAGGCCTAAATGAGGGTTTCCTCCCTCTTGGCTCACTGCTCAGAGCAGTAGTAGGGACAAAGACTTGTCCCCCAGATGCATCAGGAACTGGTGGTGCGTTTCCAGCCTTCCTGAATGCTGGGCCTTGAGGGTGTGGTCGGCTTTTCATGGCAGCCAAGGGATACGGTGAGCTGCCTTGGGCTGGCTGTGAGGTGAGTGCTCTGTTAGGACCTGAGCCTCATGGTGGAAAAATCTGGCACACATCGGAAGCCCCCCTGTAGAGACTTAGGGCCGGGCAGCACCCTCCCAGCAGGCTCTAACATGTGGTGGTCTTAAGATAGGGAGCCACGGGCCTCAGTGATTGCCCCAGCGCTATGCCCAGCTGGTCGTGCTGCCAACCCCACATACAATACAGACCTGTTGCAGAGATGCAGTGGGCCAAGTGGGCTTGCGGTGCTGACTAGCCATACATGCCCTCAGAGGTCCAAGGTACTGACTAGTGTTGGCTGCTCATGCTGGCCCCATCTTAGACCCATTGATGTGGGGCAAGGGAGCCAGGGGTAGTCGCGACCTTGACCATTAGTCTAAGATTGGGTATAACGTCTCCCAACTGCAATTATGGGCAAAGATAAGGGCTCTGCATCCCAGGTCAAGATGGACAAATATACCACAATGGCTCAAGCCCCTATGGGGATCCCGTGCTGGCAGCGACATCCATGAAGTCGGCTGAACTTCCAGACTTTGCTACGATTTCCCAGGTGATCCAGGCCTCCAGGGAGGTGGTCGAGTCTCGGATTGGGAAGGGACACGTGTATTTTACCTTGCTTCATCAAGACCTCCACAATATGGCCAACCAGTTTACAGAGGGGGAGGGATGCATCGTAATCCTAGAAGATGACACCTCGGCTCGTAAAATACGAGTTAACAAGCTTCTTATGGCCACTTAACATCTTGAGTGATGGGCAGAGGATGCAGTAAACAGGTTAAGATGCAATAACCTTCGTTTCATGGGATTCCCCAAGGGGCAAAAGCTGAACATCCTGTTAAGTTCCTGAAGTCCTGGATCTGCTTGTGCTTTCCTGTGGAATCCCTCACTAAATGGCACATCCTGTAGTGGGCCTATTGATCGTTGGCAGCCAGGCCACCTCCTGGCACCTCCCCAAGACTGCTCGTAGTACAACTCCTGAACTACAGCGATACGATGCGATATTGCGAGAGGCACATAGAATTGAGAACTTACTGTATACAAAGCTAGTGCAGAACAAACGTAGATTCTTTGCAGAAGTTAAGCAAAATTTCGGGTGATGAATCTACACTAAATGCTGATTTTCCCAGCCACTTTGAAAGTGATCCATGAATCAAGGTTGCACTTCTTTGAATCCCCATAGGAATGTGGGAGTGGGCGGTGGAGAGAAGGGCGCTGAGCTGACCCCCCTCAAGAAGACTCCCAGGGTGGGATTGTGGGCTCCGCCTGGACAACCACCAAGGGTTAACCCACCCAGCAAATGAACCAGCTCATGAGAAAGTGGGGGCACCATGCTCGATCCTCAGACACCTCAGACTCTGAGACTGGAATAAAGCATTCCCAGCCACCGGCATGATGCCCAACAAAACTACCCAGTGATCTGTGGCAGGCATCGGAGTTGCTCGCTTAGGGCCCACAGGAGGGTCCATAGACACTCGTAGCAACATGGGAAGGCATCACTAAATGCACTTTTTATCTGTATTCATGAGTGCCTCTTCTGAGGGTAAGTCAAGGTACTGTAGCAGTTGCTGGATTGCTTGGACCCATCTACCCCAGGACAGTTTATAACTGAACTTTGAGGGTATATTTGGGAGGCAGGTGCTTCCAGAAGGTAAGTATGGGTTGTGGGAGTTGCAGGGCTGCTGGTAGATACATTTCTTGTTTAGTTGTTGTTTTGAGTTTATTCTATCAGCCTTTCTAGGTATACTTGAGCCAGATCTGCCCGCACCTGCTCTTCAAATAGCAAATGTAACTCATTCATCCGCCTACTCAAGACCACTCCATTTCTCAGGCATCTATACACACAAATGTTCCTCCGATGACAGACACATCTGCTGTCTCTCTCTCTTATCATGAAATGTGAATGGCCTTCTAGACCACATCAAACACACGGGCCTTCAGTATGCCAAATGGACCGTCCCTGACATACTGGTGCTCCAAGAAACCCAATTAACAGTAACCCACTGCCCCTTCTTGGGCTGCTATGGGTTTACCAGGGTATACCACTCGGGGTTCACCAGGGCCTATCAACGAATGGCCATCCTTCTTCATAGGTCCGGCCCTGTTATGGTCACCAAAGTACACATTGGCTCTCTGAGTAGATATTTAGGGGTGGAGGGTCTAATTGAATGAAAGCAGCTCAACCTTCTCAGTGTCTGTGTTTCCCCACAGACTCCTGTGGAGACACTTGCTGCCTACTGTATGATACGGGTAGTTATCCCATATGAAACCACGATTGTAGCAGGGGATTTAAATGCATTCCAAGATGCTACAATCTATTTGACTGCAAGGCCAACACTTCACAGGTTTGGCACGGCTAAAGCGTTCCAAGATTGGATATGGGTTCTAAGCCTGTACAACATCTGGTAGGCATGGCATCCCCGTGCCAAGAATACACTCATTACTCTGCAGCCCACAAAACCCTTGCCTGCATCATCCTCATCCTCCTATCTGCTATGGAGGTCTCCCATGTGATACAGGTTGAGATCCACTCCGGGGGTATTTCTGATTATTAACTGGTACAGCTTAGGGTTGGATTTGCAGGAACTATGGGGAGGCCTGAGTAGAGGCTTAATGCTTGGTACCTGACAAATCCTGCCTACACTGACTTGCTGGCCACGGAGATTGAGGCTTATCTCCAAGAGAACCGAGGGTCAATATACTTATCGGCTATGCTCTGAGAAACAGGCAAGGCCACAATCAGGGGGAGCAAGAAGGCCTACATACGGGCCTAGGAGAGAGCAAAGCAGGCTCACATGCTCGACATTGAGTCCCAGATTCGAACACTAGAAAGGCAATATGTTTTGGACTTCAATCTGACCACCTTCAGGCAGTTGGAGCTTGACAGAACCTCCCTCCATCAGTTGCCATTTGAGGAGGCCCACCGATGTTAGAGATCCATGACCCAATGGGTCATCGAGCACAAAGACAAGTTCGGCAACCTCCTTAACTGGCTGGTAATGGCAGATCAGGGGGCTAGAATTGTGCCTGAGATATTGGACGGTGGCGGGTAGTTACAGACCTCCACAGGTCATATTGCACAGGTCTTTGCAGACTATTACCAAGCGCTCTATTAGGACCTACGGCCCCTTGAGTAGTTTGATGACCCTCTCCTTTGGTCCATCCCTCAGCCACCACTTCCAGTGGTCGAGGGAGCTGTTTGAGGCACCCCTGATCCTTAGGGAGGTGGAAGACGCCCTCTCTGAGTTAAACACTGGGAGAACTCTGTGCCCAGATGGGCTCCGAGACCAGTACTATCACCATTTCCATGAGATCCTGATACCCTACCTACTAAACCTCTTTGAAGAAGCAATGGATATGGGTCGCTTCCCCCTGGAGCTGGACCTAGCAAGGATAGTGTTCATCCATAAACCAAGAGGACCCCTGGAACAGTTTTCATTCTATAAACCGATCTCTGTGATCAACACCAAACTTAGGGGCCGATTATGATCGCGGACGGACTTGCGTCCGTCCGCGATCACTGAGGAGGAAGGGACGTCCGCATGGGCTGCGGAGTCCCCTCCTGTGCGATTAGGATGTGACCTCCACCCTGGCGGTCACATTCTCTATTTTTAACATTGCGGCGGGTGCTGCTTCAAGCTGCACCCGCGGCAATGTTAAAAATGCAGTCTTTGCATTTGCATGCAGAAAGAGACAGGCACCGCGCAGTGCCTGCCGCTTTCTGCATACAAATGCAGGGGGGTACCATAGGTACCCCCCATGTGCACCCCCCCACCCCCCCTTCACCTAGGGGGCCAGCAACGGGCCCCCGCAGTGAAGCTCCGTGTGCTTTTCCACGGCTGAAAACCCGCTGCGGAAAAGCACTTTTCAAAGCCCATCCTGATATGGCGGACGGTGTCTGACAGACACCCGTCACCATATCAGAGCTTTTCTGTCGCGGTTGTAAGCCGACCGCGGCGGAAAAGCTGCGGACGGAAACCAGGACCCACCAGCCATCCTAATGTGGCGGTTGGTCCTTGGTCAGTCTGCTGCGGTTTTTCCGCATCCTCTGGGCCGGCGGTGGCTTCCGCCGGCCCCGAGGATGCGGAAAAACCGCAATCATAATCGGCCCCTTAATATCTACACAAAGGTCCTTGCCAGGCGACTCCTCCCAATCTTCTCCTTATTAATGCATCCTGACCAGTGTGGTTTTATGCTCTTTCATAGTACCCAATTTACCCAAACTGTAATTATTTCAACTGACACTTTTAACGTCAGGGTCAAGTAAATGAATTGTCTTGGCCCATGTATTTCTTTACATAGATGTATCATCTTATTTAGATGCTAGATAAAAATGTAAACATAGTTTCAGACCACATTTTAAAAATTTAACAAATATAACATTAAGTGCTAATGAATTACTTTACGAAGCTTCTGATGCTGTGTACATTTATAACTCAAAACGACAACAATATCAAGCCTACTTATTCACTTATACCAGTCTTATATTAAATGTTAAATGTATGTTATGCAGAGGTAACCATAATTGTTGTAACTTCCAAAAATGAACCTCTTACTTCAAATTTCTCTTGGGGGTTAATAAATCACTCTATTTAAGTAGGCTTTTATATTTTCCACTTTTGTCCTCAGAAAGGTTGTTTGATTCCTGTTTGCACTCCCCAAGTTTATCCGTTGACTACACAAGGCTGCCCCTTGTCCCCACTCCTTCGCTATTGAACCCCTTGCGAGACTCTTTTAATGCAATGCACAGATTTGGTGGTGGAAATGGGATGGTGGTGAGGAAGACTACATTTCCTTTATGCTGATAATGTGCCACTATACTTAGCACAACCGCAGGAGTCGAACCATGGGCACTGCACATCCTGAAACTCTTAAGAGAGGCCTTCCGTCAATTGGTCGAAGTCGGTTTTGGTGTTGGTGAACCCAGGTGCTGAGGTGGCTCACTGGAGGAGAAATATCCCAATGCAATGGCTTAGTTTCCAATATCTGGGGGTCTATTTTTTGCTTGGACCTTAACCTGACCTGGAGCCTTAATCTCCGACCACTGTTGTTAAAGACTAAAGAGGCTCTCCGGCAGTGGACAGAGCTCCAACTCTCAATGCCAGGCCAGGTGGCAGTTTTTAGGATGAAGATACTCTCCCCTCTCTTGTATGCATTTCAAAATGTTTCTCTTTGAAACCCAGAAGCAGGGTTTTGATCCCTTATAACTATGGTTAGTTCCTTTTTGTTTAAAGGGGGCGGTCCATGCATTGCCTTTGATAAGTGGTGTCAGCCGGCATATGATGAAGGTCTTGGCATGACAGACATTCATGCGGATCCATGATAGTGGCTGGTCAGTGGTTAATATATGCTGTAAAATGCAATAAAGTTGGTTATCAATTTATTTTTAACAATGTTATATCTGGCTAGCAAAAGGCAGCAAATTTCATTTTTGAACTTTTTGAAATATTCATTACAAGTTCAACTTAATGGTGAAGTTGGATTTATAATACATATTGGAGTAAATACCTTTAGAAAGTTTATTTTCCCTGCCTAAAGCCTCAGCAGGCTCATTTGTCTGAACTGCAGCTGAATAGTTCCGTTGATGTGGTGAGCAAAACGGTAGCTGACCCCTAGGAATGGCCCCTCATTTGTCCTCCCAGACAGACAGGCTCATATCACGGTGGCGTCATTTTGATATTACAGTTTCAAATCCTATTTGAATGCCAAATCCTGCTTGACAGGTGTGCTGGGGTTTTACCTATAACACTTCAAAGGGAAAAAATAAGTATTCAAAACAATTCTTGTTTTTCTACTATATGGCTGCTGAAAACCCGACTCTTACTTCTACCAGACTTCTGTTTCTGTGCACAGTGACTGCCCCAAACTGGTTCTTTGTTTTAGATATTGGAGGACACTAGGATTACCATAGAACACTCCCCACCATTAATCCTCAAAGCCCAAGTTTAGTGTGGCTGAAGAATAATGCTATCTTGAAAATGCCCAAATTGGTCAAGGGTTGGCTCTGGGGACTTCTACCCCATTAGATGAGGCATGCCCTCGATTCATTTCCATCCATGAACTTGTGTTAGGCATAAATGTGACATCTCTAAGCATCCACGGCAGAACACTCCTGGACAAGTGGAAGATCAGAAGAGGGTTGAACCTGCTGTTTGAGACCTGAGAATATCCTAAAGACTGAACCTTGATCCCCCTTTTTTACCCATGACAAAGAAGTGACCTCTAAGGGTCATAAGACTGACCTCCTGCTAAAGCTTCAGAAACACAACTAGCCACTAGAGGCCTTTTCCTGCAACTGCCACTCTATGAGTCTCTAGGCGCCTTCTTTAAGCTTCTGGGGGGGCTTTAGAAATGCACAATTGTGAAGGATTGGGACTTAAAGGACTGAAGTCAGAAGGTAAAATCTTAGACCAGAACGATCCTTTGCTCCATTGCAGCCAGTGTCAAATTGCATCCAGGTCTTGTTCTACTGTGACCATTACCAATCATTGGTACTTTGTGCTCTGTGGTGATATTTCTACTTAACCCCTTGCATGCTCATGACGAGCTCAGCTCGTCATAGCATCCACCTCTCGCATGCTCATGACGAGCTGAGCTCGTTATGGCCCGTGGAACAGGTGCTGGGAGATTTCCCCTGCTGTGCTGAGCGTTCCACGGGAGCCAATGCACCTGTGACGAGCTCAGCTCGTCATGAGCATACGAGAGGTGTATGCCATGACGAGCTGAGCTCGTCATGAGCATGCGGGCGCCGTGAGCGCCCCCCTCCCCCCCAGCACAGCAGGGGAATTGAGCCAGCAGGGAAGAGGCTAAAATGTAACACATTTATTTGCTAATTACATTTTACTCCATTTTTATTGTTTTGGATTTCAACGTTATTGCTGTTTGTTACTGCATGAATACGTTACACATTGTCCTAAATTAAGCCTGTCTGCTCTGTGCATAGCTACCACCAGTTTAGCTCAGGTTAATTTAGTGACGCTTAGGGGTTCATCCTGACATGGGTTGGGATTATTCCTTTAGATGGGTAGTAACATGACCCAATTAATAATCCAATCTCTTACAGAACCCTTTGGAAACTTTGGTGCAAAACAATGTGGAATTTGTCTGGAGAAAGCAACAACAGAAAGCAGTTGAGTGTATCAAGGCGGATATTGTTAATGCTACCCTGAAGTAATTGTGCATGTGTAATCACTGTAGATGCTAGCAGGTATGGCATAGGTGTGGTGCTGTCTCAAAAGGCTGGAAAGGATAGTTGGAATATGGTGTTTGCTTCCAGGACCTTGTCCGAGGTGAAGAACAAACATGCTGTAATTGAAAAAGAGTTATGTGTGTGTGTGTGGACAGCAGAACACTTCAAGAGCTATAATTTTTGGAAACGTATTCAAACTTTGAACTGATCACAAACCTCTGGTCACCATTCTTTCACCGGGAAGAGTAGGCTTTGCACTCATTGCTACAATGTTACCTTGTTTGCAGAATAATATTTGAGATCCAGTTTATTCCAGGAAAAATGTACCTGACTGTAGATTTTTTGTCCAGATTGCCTGTTGAAAATCCAGAAAGTATATTGGAAACTGTTGAGTAGATGTGTAATGCATCATTGAGATGTATTGTGGTAGGAGCATTTTTTGGAATCTCAGAGGTTAAATGGAAAGATGTGGATGAAATTGATGCTACTCTGAAATTAGTATGCAAATGGATAGGAGTAGGCTAGCCCAAGCAAAAAGTTGTTTCCAGAAGAGTGTATCCCATTTATCCCAGTTGGTAAAAGTCTGTTGATTTTCAAGGGTGAGCAGTGCATACCACATGCTGGTGTAAGAGAGAAATTATTTGAAGCTGCTCATGAAGGTTATCTAGGGATGTCTGCCATGAAAAGGCTATTATGTGCGAAATTCTGGTGGCCTGTTATGGACAAAATGCCTGATGGGTAACAAAATACCCTCAGTGTATTTGCAGTCAGAAGATGTTTAAGGTCCAATTGGATCCCTGTGTTCCCATACCTTGGCCAACAAATCTTTGTGAAAAGGTAGCATTCGATATCTTGCAACCATTTAAATATTGTCCCAGTGACTCTCAGTATGATTTGTTTTTTTTTTAAATTTCCATTCCAAATGGCCTGAAGTTAAATTTGTAAACTGTGCCACTACTACTTCAGTTGTTGAGTTTTTAACCCCTCGATGCTTGTGATGGAACCATTCCGTCATCAGTCACGGTTGAGCTGTGCTGATGACGGAATGGTTCCATCACGACCACACCCAGTTATGGAATGTCAAGCACCGGGGGGAAATCGGGGCAGCACGCAAGGTGTTAAAGGAAATTTTTGCTAGGAAAGGACATCCCCAATCCATTGTCGCTGATAATGGAGTGCAACTCACATACCAGGAGTACAAACACATTGGTCCACGTAGAACATTAAACACATTACCACAGCACCATAATAAAAAGGTCAAGTGGAGGGTTTTGATCGGGTACTGACATGGGCTAGAACTAATGGTCAGGATTAGAATAGGTTCCTTATGTATACATTATGGATGTACTGTATCACACCTCACAGTACTACAGGAGTCAGTCCTTTTAGTTTGTTGAAAGGAAGAGAGATGACTTCTAAGCTGTTTCCTTGGTGGTTAAAGAAGAAGCTCAGAGAAGCATCCCTCAGGAAGAGACAGACTATAAGATAATGCTCCAGTGGTATTATACTCCTGCTCGCCCACAATGTATCTATCCCACGACCACAGCCTTGTGCTGGCACTGTGGAGCACAGGGGGGTGACTTCTATCACATATGGTGGGCATGTCCTTCTCTTACCACCTTTGGGAAGGAGATTTTAAGCCATTTAAAGGGCATGCTGTGTTGTCCCATCCGGGCAAACTATCATGCATTCGCCCTGGGAATGCATCCCACTTGACTAGAAGCAATGACCCATGCAGACTGTTACCTCGTGTGCCCCATAACTGGCGCTGCCAAACAGCTCATCGCTCGAGCCTGGAAGTCCTCTTCACTCCTTCGGCAGCATCTTGGGTTACACAGCATTGGCAGATGAAACATACATATTCTTTCACAGATAAAAAGTTCCTGCGCCTATGAACGCCTCCTATCGACTACATGTCCCGCTTAGAAAACACATGCTTTTAACCCCCAGGCTGTGCGCCCTTCACCTGTTTGTCTCATTGGGGAAGTAGAGGACCTCCCTCTCTGCCTCCTCCCAGGTCTGCAGTGAAGAAACTATGACGCCCTTAGTGTCCCCTTTACCCCCACACTTCTACTGACATTCAGCTGAAGACCCTTGACCCTCCTTGGCTTCCCCCATTTCTCCCATCCTCTCTACCCCCATGTGTTATGCTGTTGCACCATGCCCTCTCCCTAGAACTTCATGGCTATATGATAAGCATCATACTGGCATACTAAAGGCCCTCTCCCTACCCCTTGGTCGGGACGGCTTCAATCTACTAACTGCATATTTTCCTCTACGTATTGCTAATGCTATGCAAATGCTTACTGGTGCTCCTGTTCTTTATACTGCAAATGTGTTGAGACACTGTAAAAATTTCGATGAACAGATTCTGAGTAAAAAAAGAGAGACAAAAAAAGTAGCTTAGAAAAAAGAAAATGAATGCAGAAGATTCTTCCCCTAAGGAACATATTCCGGATGTGGCTAATAGAGTTGCTAGTAAAAAGAAGAGGAAAAATTGGTCTGACAAGAAATTTGGGGCAGATCTACAAGAAACAAACGCAGTGCCGCAAGTCATTTTGCTGCGCCGCGCTGCGTTAGTGTCGAAGCACAGGGATGCAACATATTTACAACAATATCTCACATCACTGTGCTTCCCGCTGCGCTGGCGCACAAACTGCTGCCATGTGCCGGCGCAGGCACCCTAGCACCATGGTGCAAGGATGCCTGCGGCGTGGAGAGATTGTTTTTGTGCAAGAAGGGGCACCTTCCTGCACAAAAACAATCAATTGAGGTGATTTCCTCTTCCAATGTGTGCTGTAGAATGCAGCACGTATTGAAAGAAGAAAAAAACGATGAGAAATAAAAACCTTTCTCCTCGTTACACTTCGCTACGCCACCCCTAGGGTGGTGTAACATTCTGACGCATTTCCAGATTTACGATTTCTGGTAAATCTGGAAATGCACAGTTGTCATGGGTGTTGTGTGGGAACACCCACAGCAACACCAATGTCACGCTCCTAACTCGCTAAGTGTTGCGTGATCAGGGGCAATATTTACAAGCACAGGTTAAGTCATGCAGGGTGACTTTACCTGTTCTTATAAATATCACTTAGCAGCCTGCGCCACCGGTGCGTCATGCAGCGTGATGCACCGGCGGCGCAAGGGGCTTGTAATTCTGCCCCCAAGTGCTTAAGAGACCTGACTTTGTGGTGGCTGGGTGGATCAGACTTTGCAAGACTGGTTCAAATAGGGGAAATCTCTGAAAATGGAAAAGTCAATCCAAGGTATGTTGCAATTCAGGATGTCCATGCATGGGATGTGCGGAAAATTGGGATGTGCACAATAGTAAATGAAACATTGTTTCCTGATTAGTATTTAGCCAGGGTTCAAATACCTACGGAATCCATGCCTACAGTTGATTGCAGGTTGAATCCACTGAGATGAGTGTTGAGTTTCCGAGTACGATGGATTGGGTCAGGAGTGAGTCTGTAGAAGAAATTCGTGGAAATTCCATCTCTGGACGTGTCAAATCCATGGCTTGCAATAGGACTTTTACTATAAAAGTTAGGGATTGAATTTATGAGCACATTTTCCGATATTTCTTCTTTTTCTATATTTTGTTTGTTATTTTCTATGGTACTCTTCTTTCCCTGGGTTCTCATCTCTTTATTATATTCCTTGTTTCTAAAGGTAAGGCTGAATTACATACTGTTCACTTTTATCACTGCTTTCATAATGCATATGGTATTAGTTTATAGTTTCCACATGCTTCGACATAAGGTCCTATAATTTGGCACACATGCAAGAACTATGCGTGTAGTTTGTGTTTGAAATTTCATCCTACAGTTGAAGGTAAACATGCTCACCCTGTGGATTTTATGACAAGACTTTGATGCCGGGCTCCTGGAGTCTTTTGCTTGCAACACCTCATCTTCACTTCTTATTCTCAGTGGTATGATGCAAGGTGGTCGATCCTCGTGCGCCTTTAAAATGGTATGATAACACACAAAGACGTCACTTAGATTGGCTTGTAACGAACAATCGTCCCCCCCACATGCATCAATGTAAGGTTTTGCGATTCCTTATTTGCGAAAATTAGGGAATCGCAAATAAGGAATCGCAAAACGGGATGCAACAATTAATTCGCATAATTTTTGCGATTCGGTAAAATTTTTACCAAATCGCAAATATTATGCGAATTCTAAATTGCGATTTCGCAAGTCCCATTGATTCCTATGGGCCAAAAGGCACATAGGAATCAATGGGAAGGCATTGACATTTTGCAAATTTCTATTAGCGATTCGCAAAATGTTAATGCATTCAATGGGTGCAGGGGGGTGTCCAAATGACCCCCCCCCCCCCTGCACCCCTGATATGGAATTTTAAGTGCATGTTACACACACACATGTCCTAAGGACATGTGTGTCTGTAACATTACAATGTTTAAAATGCAATTTTGTGCATTTTAAAAACTTTTTCGCAAATTACCACGAAGTTCACCCTCGTGGTAATTTGCACCCCCTAATTGCGAATTCGCAATTTCAAAAGCAATCATGCATTGCTTTTAAGGAATCACAAATTTGCGATTCCTTAAAAGCAATCGCATTTTTGGAATTCGCAAAAAATAGCGATTTTTCCAAAAATGTTTGATGCATACTAAAAAGATATTTAGGAATCGCAAACGGCCGATTTGACCGAATCGCACCGTTTGCGACTCCTAAATACCGTGATGCATGTGATCTCTCCAGGCTGCAGGGTACCATGGCACATACTTACTCATTCTTTCAAAAACTCGAACTTTCTTTACCCTCTAGCTCCCTCTAAAACGTATACGTATTTGTTATATAACTACTTTCGGATGTTTTTTAAGGCACTCTAACATGTATTCCACTTGCAGAAAGGTGTTTGCTAATATCATTATGCTCTGGTTAAAATTTGACGTCACAAAAGGGGGCACAAAAAAACAACTGTCATTGAATTCGCTCATATCCTGTATTTGTTTGCTATAAAGGTTATCCACTGCATACAGTTTTGCTAATATGTAAGGAGCACAACAAATGGAAACCAGCTCGAGTGCGCATCCTGTGTAAAAACAAAATCACCTAAAAAAATAGAAAAAAACACGGGGACGGTGGGAAGAGACCAGTCGCTTCCGGCATATTAAGGGCCAAATATGAATACAAAATAGAAAGGCGTCTCTTTTGGACTTGGCTGCGTCCACACAATTAATTCTGTAAACACGTAATCAGCAACGCTTGGCTTCATCGTCATCGCGTATCTCAAGCGGCAAAAGCAGCAGAGAACCCAGATAACAAATTACACGAAGCAACTCGACAAACCATCCGCCGTCACCGTCAGTCACTCGTTGCCTGGGCAATATCGAACCAGCCGATGCCTTTGTCCTCGGATTCCACTGCTTCCTGCCTCAGAGCTGCAAACCGCAGCATAACCGGACCTCACAGCGCAGATGCACAAGTTTGCATCGATTTACACTTGTATTTATGTAGCACCTCCTGCCTCTGACGAAGCGCCTAAGCCCTTTCGGTGATCGGGTAGCAATTTATGGCACATTTTACGACCATGAGATGGAGTAGAGTATGATGAATAGGGACTGTTAGTCAAAGCTAGGCCTCTCTCTTTTCCCAAATACAGTGCATTAAAATAATCTGCATTTGTTAGTTGTACAGAACGTTTCTACTTTTGGACATTCTGAGAAACCCTTTCTTTTTTTATTAATATTAATGGCGCCTATCTGTTTTTTGATTACTGCTTACTAATTTGTAAAATGTCAAAACTGAAACTGAAAGGCCTTCTTTCACCAATGCAGCCTGATGTGTTTAAAAATTAGCTGGCACTCTACCATATGCAAATAGCGACTTCCGTCTGCTCTACAGTGACATCTCTGACAGTGGTCGAAGTAGGGAAAACAAGCATTTGCATTGTAAAAGGTCTTGCATTCATGTGAGTTTGAGCTATTGGGATTGTAAATGACAATGCCTTTTATTTATGTTTTGGGTTTTAAAACAAAAATAAAAGGCATTTTCATTTACAATACTAATAGCTTAAACTTTTGCAAATGCGAGACCTTCAACATTGCAATAAAGGGCCTTCTCGGCCGCTTGTTAGATTGTAAATATCAGAGGAAGAGACCGGCCTGTGATATCTTCAAAGTAGTGATAAATAGGGCAGTGAAGAAGATGTTTAAGTGTTGTAAATTCGACAGACACAAAGTCTGAAGTGAGAGTTACATATGCTCTGAGCTATAAACACTAACAAAGAGCTTTAAGAGCGGGAGGGAGGGGGCTATTTACTGCCCTCTCCGTAGGATGACCAACTGGCATGGCTGCAAATTCAGGGCGGTAAGTGTTGATCGAGCGAGCAGACTAATGAAATTTTGTTCAAACTCGCAAAGTTAAACTTCCATAACAAATGTAATAGTATTAATAAGCATGTGTTGAAATCATTAATCAACTTAGTTTTAAAAAGGCATACATTCAGAAAAAGCATGTGGGACTAATTTTTATGCTCTATGTTGCAATTGCAAGTGTGTGGAAAATAATAAACTAACCTTGTCTATTGTCTTTGTCAGTATTAAATGTGGCTGTTTAATTAATGGCATGTGCCTATTTGTGTGCTTATGTTATGTTATGTCTTTTCTGTGGCAAAAGCTCGTGGAGAATCCTTATGGCCTAAAAGAAGAAGGTTAATATAAATGCTGCTCTGTGTGCTTAGCTAGGTAACATAAATTAATGAGTTAACAATTAGCAAAGGGGGGTGGGTAACAGAATGGGTTTCATTTCTCTAATTAATTAATGTTTTGTGTTTGCTTAAATACTAGTTTCCGTGAGAGGCCATAGGCCTACAAAAGATGGCGTTTTCGAAACCTGCCCAGAAAGGACTATTAGCTGCCCCCCACTCTTTGCTTCTGCGTCACTGAGTATCTCTGCACAAAATCAAAACGAAACAGATAAACTGGTGAGGCTAAAGAAAAAACAAATATGAACAGATCTTCAAGGCCACTTCCTGCTGCAACATCTGAGAGCGGGAACTATTCCAGGAGGCCTTCAAATTAAAAACGTACCTGCAATTTTTACTGAAGATCCGATATACAAAAAAGGCTACAGCTACATTGAAACGAAGTGTAGTCGTGATCTCATGGTACTGACGGTGGAAACTGCACAACGATTGTCAAAATTACAATTTAAGAGATTGCTAGTCTGGAATCTGCCATCTCAACGAACCAACAAATAGCTGATGCAAAGGCATTATTAGAAAAGGTGGAAAAATAAATTGTTCAATTTAAGGATTACACAATTAATCAGTAAAGCAATCAATTTGAAAAGGACAAAAGAAATTTCAACTTAGAGAAAGTTTATCCTTATTTACAGGTGGATTTCTGCATGAGACCGGAATCACGCAAACACCTTCAAGAATATCAAGGGAGGTCATCTAACAACGTCATTACATTCTCCGAAACCTCCTCATCTGGCAGCAGTAGTGAAGGGGAAAATCCAGAACCCAGGAGAAATATCAATAGATGAGGCTCTTATCAACAGCAACAAGTTCCTTTTTTAGGAAGAGGCCAACCGAAATCCAGAGGAAGAATAAGTTTCAACCAACAACCTTGGGAAATGTCGACTCGTCGACACAATTACAAAAATTAAAAATGTCTCAAATTTACAATCTCTGTAAAAAGATTCTTACAAAGGACGAACAAAGTATTTTACAAAAGGGGCTTTTTTTTGTTCCATCTAAAAACACTGATTTTGTGAAATTGAAAACCGAGGCAATTGAGTTCTGCAAGAAAATCAGGTTAAAAACATTCTTTGCACAACATCCCTTTGAATCAACTTTTGAAACCACAGGTCTGAGAAACAAATCATCTTTCTGCCCACCTTCTAATAAAATACCAAAGGAAGTTTCCACGTTTGAGAGGACAATATTATCAGGAATAACTAATATGGAAAAAAAGAAAAAATGGATCAAATACAACAACACGAAAGCAGAATCAGAGGCCTTGTCGAACTTAAGGAAGGACACGTCGGTTATAATAAAATAAGCCAACAATGGAGGTGGAATAGTGGTATGGGACAGAACATTATACACTATTGAAGTAAAACGACAATTGGATGATGAGAAATGCTATAGGAAAATCAATAAGGATCCAACACCTGAATTAAAAAAAACAGTTATATGCCATCATTGATGATGGGGACAAAGAAGGTTTCCTAGGAAAAAAAGAACTGGATTATCTAAAAATAAAGAATACCGGGGGCGTGTCCAAGATGGCGGCGTATACAGTCGCAGGTCCCGAGAGCTCCCCATCCCGCCACCTCTTAATACCGATTAAAAGCACAGTGTCTCTCCCCAGGGTCACTATCGGCGTTCGGGAGGCCATGCGACCCCCTGCCCACCATCCACAGACCCAGGCAGCGTAAGGGTCCCGGAGACAGCAACCCCGCCTGTCGCAGGAGTGCTAGGCCGGACAGGTACCATTTGGGGAGCAATATCGGACTGGCCCGAGGGAGTATCCAGTGGGGACCACCAGCCTTGTCAGCACAGGGGCCACACTGGTATTGGGCCCACCGGGTGCAGAAAAACGGCTATCTAGGAGTTGCAAAGAGAGAGGCGCCAAGGGGACGCACAGGGCTGTGCAACGACTACAGCGGCACGCATTGGCCCACATGACAGAGGTCTCCAGACATGCGGCTAGGCCCCGGGCACAGCCCCTGGCGCCGCCACACATAGGGAAGTCCTGAAAGGGCCCGGAGTTGGGTGGCGACGGGGCCCACAAGTTCATTGCCGGAAACTGTGCTTGTAATCAGCACCAGCCCTTACCAGGGGCCCGGACACGAAGGGCTGCTTCATTGGTAGGAGCAGGCCGGAGGCGAGACAGGGGCAATATGGCGGGCCAACGGAAGAAGGGGGATCGTACACTCCCCGAGATGCTCACTAAGGGCCAAACGAAAAGCGATAAAGGGCCGTCATCGCCCGAGATCACAAAACCACACTCTGGTTCCTCTGGGGAAGAAGTACCGATTACTAAGTCCTTCCTGGAATCGCTGTTCAACTCCCTAAGAGAAGATTTCAAAACACTAAAGCAAGAAGTAGCCGGTGAGGTCCAGGAGATCAGGCGGGAGGTAGGTGGCCTTGGAGAGCGGGTGGTTGCCGTCGAAGAGGCTGATCAGGCCAGAACGGAGATCGAACAATTACAACAAGAGGTCATACATCTGAAGGATCAACAGGTGGACCTACAGGCACATACAGAGGACTTGGAAAACCGGTCCAGCCGAAACAACATGCGGGTCCAGGGGGCCCCTCTCAAGGAAGAGGGGGCGGACATCACAGGCTATCTGCAGGCTCTTTTCCGCGACGTCCTTGGGGAACCAACGGACTTTGAAGTTAGGATCGATAGGGCGCACAAAGTGGGGCTCCCGAGACGCTCGCCTGCCCACCCCAGACATCCTGGCTTTCCTGCCTGACTTCCCGCTCAAAGAAAGAATCCTCAGGGAAGCTATAAGGAAGCAGCCTATTCAATTCCGAAACCACACAGTCGACCTATACCAGGACCTCTCGGCCATCACTCTGCAGAAACGGAAAGCATTTAAGGTGGCCATGGACTTTCTACGGAAAGAGGGGATTCCATACTCCGGGGGTCATCCATTCCGGCTGATTTTTAAGTGGAACGGGGCCCTGCAACTGTTAAGATCACTCAAGGACACTTACACATTACTGGGAATAGAGCAGCCAGAGGAGCCGTCACCAACGCATTCATCAAGGGGGCAACACAGAGGAGGCTGGCAAAGAGTCGATCGCAGGCGATCCCCCGAGCTACACCGAAACCCGAGGCCCATGTCATTTCCCAGGAGAGGGCCACTGCCATAGGGGAGGTGGCCTAGGAAACGTCGCCCTCTGATTAAGTCTTTAAAGCTGGGGGAATGCGCAGCAAGCTTGCATTCTAGGCATGGGGAGGCGGGCGTGGGGCCACGGAGGCCGCCACCGGGACTTGGCCCGTCAGGTAATGATACCACAGCCCTGCGATGGACCGGCAGGACTGGGACACTGACTTCACTAAGTTTGAGGTGTTGGGAAAGTTGGGGGAAGGGGGTTGTGGGTGGGGGGTTCTGGTTGGGGTTTGGGGGAAGCGGAGGGGGGTCAGGGGGGGATAGGGGAGGGGAGTGGCCCCGGTGTGATGTACCATAGGCAGCGCACGGTCGGCAGCAAAGCCTGGGGGTGGCCAGGATTGAAGTGGGGCCTACACTTACTCCACTTATGGGGGAATCCACAATACAGGTCCTATCCTTAAATGTTATGGGGCTTAATAACCCCATCAAACGTAGGGCCGTCTTGTCCTATCTAGAGAACTCCAAAGCAGAGGTTTGCTTATTACAAGAAACACACTTACTCCCAAAAGACTGGCACCGGATGCGTTATAGGGCTTTCCCGATCCAATATTATTCTTCTACCGCAGAGAAAAAAGCTGGGGTTGCACTATTATTTGCACGTCACTTCAAGGGCCAGGTAGGGGACAAAGGAGCAGAAATTAAGAGGAGGTGCCTAGCTTATAGAATCCAGATCGGAGGGTGGTCGGCGTTGATAGGATCGATCTATGCTCCCAATACCAAGCAAAAACCCTTTCTCACAGGTGCCCTGGCAGATATTCTGGCATCCAACACAAAACCCACGATAGTAGGTGGCAACAATAATCTGGTAATGGACCCAGACAGGGACAGGTCAGGCCATAGGTTTGGTTTTACGGGGGCAATCTGCAAGGAAGGGGGACAGTGGCTTGCTAGTAGAGGGTTTGTAGACCTTTGGAGGGTGACCCACCCTAACACCCCAGGGTACACCTTCTACTCACACATGCATAGGACATACGCCCGAATAGATCACTTTTTTGGATCTACAGAGGTGGCACCCTTAGTCACAGACATTGAGATAGCCCCGGCAGCGCTCTCAGACCACGACGCACTTGTAATACACGTACAGGTCCCAAGAACCAAGACACAGTAAAGTAGATGGCGCCTCAAGGAAACTCTCTTGCAAAGTAAAGGGGTCACACAACAGCTCACCAAGAGCATTACAGAACACCTACACACGAACGACACCACAGATGTCCCGCCGGTGACACTGTGGGGGGCGCTGAAAGAGGAATTGCGCTGAGAATTAATAGCGATAGCTGCAGCAGAGGCCAGGGACGTAGGGAAAAGAGCCAAACTCTCTCCGACCAGGTGCTCGAGCTAGAACGGGTCCATAGCAGAACAGGGGCCCCCAGAATCTGGCGCAAGCTCAAAGCGGCTAGGGCCCAACTGGCGAGCCTGGACTTAGACCGCGCGGAATATGCGGCACTGCGCCTCCGGCACACTTACTACGTGGGCGGAGACAGATTGGGGCGTTTGCTGGCAAGCAGACTCAAAGCCAAGGTCCTGTGCTCAAAAACTACTTTGATTCAAGATAACAATGGGCACCCGCTTCAGGGGGACGAGCATATTGCCGAGGCGTTTAGAGCATTTTACGCTTTGCTGTATGTGGCGGAGCCTGCTTCTGTACAAGGGGCGGTGGACACATATCTTCAATCATCGGCGTTCACAGCCCTCAACGAGGCAAACGCGCGCTCTTTAGATGCGCCGATAAGAACGGAGGAGGTGATCGCAGCGATTGCGCGCCTCAAACCGCTCAAAGCACCGGGCCCGACGGCTTTTCAGCGGGCTTCTATAAATCATTTTGACCTTTACTGGCACCGATACTCGCCAGACTGTTCAATTCCTTCCAAGGACCGGGCTCAATTCCTCAAGATATGCTGGCGGCGGACGTTATTGTCCTGCCAAAACCGGGCAAAGATTTGTCCCAATGTGCGGCCTATAGACCTATTTCATTGCTTAATCTAGACCTAAAATTGTTCACCGGCATTTGAGCGGCGAGGCTGGGACCCTGACTAACGGGCATCATTGAGCCTGATCAACAGGCTTTATCCCGTACAGGCAATGTGCTGACAACACAAAATGCCTGCTCCACGTCATCGACAAAGCTTATTTTAATGACTCGGACGCGGCCCTCCTATCGGTCGACACCGAAAAAGCGTTTGACAAGGTCGACTGGGGGTATTTGGACTCCACCTTAGCGCGCTTTGGGGTGGGAGAATGTTTCTGCATCTGGGTCGCTAGTTGCTACGCCACTCCCCAGGCGGTCATCCGAGTTAATGGGGTGAGCTCCAGACCATTTGACATTCGTAGAGGCACAAGGCAGGGGTGCCCACTCTCGCCCCTGCTGTTTGCACTATTCATCGAGCCTTTCGCGCAGAAGATCAGGGATAACCCAGCTATCGTCGGAATTAAATTTGGTGGGGAACCACAGACCATAAGCCTTTACACAGACGACATCCTCGCAGCAGTGGAGAACCCCACAAAGTCGATACCAGCATTCTTAGAGGAAATGGAGGCATTTGTGAGGGTGTCGGGGTTTAAAATGAACGTTGGGAAATCGCTGATTCTGCCTCTCGGGTGTAATGCCTGCGTGACTAACCAAACTCCTCAGCGATTTGGAGGGCTCTCCTCCCGCATGTCGGTGCCTTACCTAGGCATTTCAATGACACCTAGCACGGCGCAAACGGTGGGGCAGAACTACATGACACTTCTTAATCAACTCTAGAGCGACCTGACTAGGTGGCGTCAACACTCACTCTCCTGGTTAGGGCGAGTGGCGGCGATTAAAATGTCTCTGCTGCCAAGAGTCCTGTATTTATTTCAGACCACATCGATAACGCCACCAATAGGTATACTCCGTAAGCTGCAGGATGCCATAAGACAGTTCGTCTTGGCCGGCAAATATCTGAGACTTTGCAAAGATCTTTCCGGACAGGCTAGTTCGGCGGGCAGCCTGGGAGTGCCCGTCCTCCTTAGATACTTCCAAGCCACGCAGCTCCGGTATCTTCTGGAATGGCACCGGCCTAAATCAGAAAAAATATGGTTGTTTCAGGATCGAGCAATGGCCCAAATGTCGCTGTGGAGGGTACCGTTCCCGAGACGTCCGGACAGACCCTCTTACATGAAGAAATCGCATATCACCTGGACGGTGCTTCAGGTGTGGGATAAGGTGGCGGTCGCTAGGGGCCTCACAACATATCCATCGCCGTTGAAACCCCTGTTCGACAACCCGGCCTTCGAGCCCAGAACAGTCCCCCGGTCGTTTCCCCAATGGAGGTCTTCAGACTGTAGGTCGGCTGGTCACTTTTTCGACCTAGAGGGCTTTATGCAACTGCAAACCCTACAAGACACATACACACTGCCGCAGATTCAGCACTTCCAGTATTTTCAGATCCGACACTTGCTCGCTAATAGGGATGTGCTACCAATGGTAAGCAGACACCTCACGACATATGAGAAGTGGCTCCACACAAAAAAGACAGATAGGCAGGTGATAACAGACCTTTACAAAATGCTGTGTCCCCCTCAACCTACTACTCGCTCAGCGGGTCAAAAGCTCTGGGAGCGTGAACTGGGACGAACCTTTACAGATAAGGAATGGCAAGATATCTATTTCCGGGCCCGCCACACTGCTAGAAATGTGGCAAGTAAAGAATCGGCGGTTAAGAGAGCATACTACTGGCACCTGACACCGGCAAGGCTCCATCAGAGTAATCCGCGCTGGGACCCGCTGTGCTGGAGGGGGTGTGGATAGATGGGAACCCTAACCCACATACTTTGGGATTGTGTAGAGGTGCAGGAGTTCTGGGAGCAGGTACTTCGGGATATGGACAAACACTTTGACACAGGGATTCCACATTTCCCAGCCTACACAATATTGGGCCTACCTAACAAAATCACCTTCCCCCTTAAGTCACTTAGGGGAAAACAAATGGGGCTTGCGATGGGGGCAGCGACGCACTACGTCTTATCGCTATGGGGCACGAAGAGAAAGCCTACACACACGGGGTGGCTACATAGGTTTTGGTATACGATGGGCATGGAACGAATACAGGCTTCCCTCACTTAGACTGGGGACACATCCCTAGACACCTGGCAGCCTCTAATATCTCTTCTATCCGATGAATTTAATGATCTTTCCTGCCCGAAATACCCCAGAGTTTTGCGTCTGGCTGACGAATTCAATAAGGATAATGTCATGGCCTCCTACAGAGTTCAGGTTCACACACAAGGAACCACGTCTGGTAGACATGCGGACCACACCGGGGGGGGGACTCAAGCAGGGAGGGGATGGGGTGGGGGGGAGGTTTGTTAACGTTGGGGTTGTTGAAGGTAATGTCGGACGACACCAAGCCCAAACCCACCTTCCTGGACACACTCCTCCTACTCAGCAGCATGCTTGTCATTTCAGGAAGGGGAGGGGGGAGCGAGATGAAAAAGCGGATTAATTCTCGAGATGCACATGAGCTGACTTGTTTTGTGTCTAATGTCATGAAAAATAATAAAAATGATTTAAACAAAAAAAAAAGAATCCCCATATATCTCTCTTTTATGTACTGCCAAAAGTACATAAGAGTGAAACAGCACCTCCAGGGAGGCCAATTGTTTCCGGGTGCGAATCGCTAATGGAGCCTCTAGCAAAATGTGTGGATTTATTTTTAAAACCATTTATGGTTAATGTCAAGTCCTTTCTCAGGGATACTACAGATTTTATAAATAAATTAACATCATTTACCTTTGAAGAAAATACAAATTTTTTGGTAACAATGGATTTGGTGTCGTTATACACCCAAAACCCTCAAGATGAGGGAATCCATGTTTTGGAATCTTTCCTGGAGACACGTGAAAGGCCACACAAGGTACCCACTGATTTCATTGTGAAGTTGGCGAGCTTCGCTCTGAAAAAGAATTACTTTTACTTTGAGGGCGAGTTCTATTTTCAAACGGGTGGAGTCCCAATGGGTTGTCCTTTTGCTCCTGAGCTAGCTATATTGTTTATGGCAAGATATGAGGAGACTTTCATTTATCAAAACAACCCCTATGCAGAAATGATTACTAACTTGAGTCGGTTCATAGATGACGTGTTCTTCATTTGGACAATATGTGGATACACAGACTATCCTTTTCATCTCCTCTTTTTTCTTTTTGTCCAGTAAGCACTCCCGAGGGGTCCACCATGCCCGCTTCATTGATCTTTTTAATAGCTTTTTGGGGTATCCTCGTTCCACTAGATTTTCCATTAGTTTGGTGGCATGTATTTCATATTCATCCCTATATTGGCAATTTGGCTGAATTCTTAAAAATTGGCTGTAAGGTAAATTCTCCTTAAGACTGTGTCGGTTCATAGACGACGTGTTCTTCATTTGGACTGGGAATGAAGAAGAACTGAAGCAATTTCATGGGTGGTTAAACAACCGAACACAGGAAAAACAATTCAGCATGAACTACTCAAAAAATCGAATGCCATTCTTTGACATTGAAGTCTATCCCTCGAATGGAGGTGTGGCCACAACTCTTTTCAAAAAAGAAACCGACCGTAACAACTCACTACATTTTTCAAGTAATCATCCCCACAGTCTTAAGGAAAATTTACCTTACGGCCAATTTTTAAAAAGATCAATGAAGCGGGCATGGTGGACCCCTCGGGAGTGCTTACTGGACAAAAAGAAAAAAGAGGAGATGAAAAGGATAGTCTGTGTATCCACATATGGTCCAAATTCGAATTTATTAAAAAAGGTCATCTGCAATAAATGGCACCTGGTAAAGAATCTTGATGAGTCATTGAACAGAGTACCTCTGTTTGCATTTCGAAAAGACCAAAGCATTGCCAATCAATTGGTATGGGCAGCCCTTCCACCAAAGGAGCAAGTTACCATGAGATCTTTCCTAGGCCTACCAACCATAAAAGGCCATCGAAAACGTGGAACTTGTATATGTTGTGCGACCACAGAAGAAGGTGACACCTTCAAATACAAAAACATATCCTGGAAACATGAATCCTTCACGAACTGCAAGTCCAGATTCGTCGTGTACAGGATTAAATGCCCGTGTAATTTGTTATAGATTGGTAAGACCAACCAGGAAGTGAGGACCCGAATAACGCAGCATAAGTCCAGAATTAAGAAAAACATCTTGACAGCACCGCTAGTCAATCATTGGCATAGGATGAACCATACAGAAATTGACCTCAGGTGGACTGTCATCTCCAAGGTAGAATGCGACTTCAGAGGTGGTGACCTGGAGACTAAATTAACTAAAAAGGGAGGCAATGCGTATTGTTAAATGTAATACTGCCATGAATGGTCTCAATGAGATGACGGACCTCTACACAGTAGGTTAGAGTAATCTTTTGACAGTGGACAATGTGACTATTTGTAGTGCATAGGAGATGCTGGGTGAATTGGGCGAGAATCAGCAGCCCATGACAACACGCACAATTGGTGTAAAGTCCTCACAAGGGAGTGAGAAACATAATAAATGGAGACAGGTTATTTGCTAAAATCAAACCGCAAATAGTATGAAGCACACGCAGCGCGGCTATCCAACGACCAATCGAACTACAATACCCAAAAACACTTGCGAACCAGGAAGTACATGAAATCCCCCATCGGCAAACATACGGCCAAAGCTTCCCGAATGCGAGGCGTATCAGTGATTAAGTCGTGTCGGCAAGACTTCACGGATAAGGTAAGAGAGTCCTTTGGATTAACTCGTCCTCTTTGATGCCGGTTACTCATTGGTTGCACAGTTCTAAAACCAGTTCTCTCTTTGCACACAGGTAAAACTGTGAGTCCATTTCAACATAAAAAGGATTCAAGACAAAGTAAGTTCCGCGGAGTGGCGTGTTGTAACATTATGCAGTCACTGTTGAGAAACAGAGTCAAGGAGCTAATTTTAAACGTTAATGTCTCTTTCATAGACCCCTGCACATATTTCATCTCCCAGAGGCGCCCATAAGGCATGAGCTTCATGTGAGTACGGCTGAGATTTAACTTTGTGCTTTATTGACTTCTATAAGAATGTTACTGGAGATTTATTAGTCCATTCATTTTGTACCGTAGTGTTCCACGTCGGCTGGATTGATTGATGAGGCTCTTTTTCAGTAAGAGGTAAGAAGTGGAAGCAAGGTGAAGGAGCAGCTGAACAATAGGGGTTTAAAAAGGTGGCTACAAACAATTGTTTCTGTTCTTTCCACAGCTGTGAGGTCCTGATGAGAACTCCTAACCAATTTGGAGTTCGAAACGTGTAGACCGTTAGTCTATACGTCATAAGATCTATAAATACATATAATTTTTTTTAAATCACAAAAGTATCAAAACACGTAATTTCTATGGTTTTGTATATATGGTTAAGGAAATTCTGATGTAAATAGTGATTTTTTTGTGGTGTGAGAGTGAATATGTCGAATGTGGAATGTATTGACTGTTTGGGAGTTTGTGAATATTCTGGAATGTGTAATTTTTTATTTAAAACTCATTGTATAAATTGTTGTCTTTGTATATTGTCTGTAGGCTTGTGAAAAATTGCACAAATGATATAAATTATTTAACGAATGTATTTCAAGTGAACAAAATAAAAAATGATTTATTTAGACTGAATTACAAGTCTAGGACCCATGTTTGGTTAATTCAAATGTGCTGTGATAAATAAGAAAAATTGATGGTAACAGTATTGGCATTTATTTAGTTTGTTATTATTGTGAGATGTAAAGCAGCTTGCATAGGTGAACTATAGGGAGAATTGCTTTGATAAACCTACTATAGGGAACGCATTATGGGTGTTTCAGCAAGTGGAACTTAAAATATGGAATCTGACTTTGCTTATGGGGGATTCGCAGAGAGTTGCAAAAGCTGACTGAAGTCATAAAGATGCTTTTCCCTGCAGCTTTCTTAACGAATGCACTGTTGATACAATATTACATAGTTTATTTTTGAAGCCTTTCCTATTGCTACAAACACAATATACATCTCAAGCACTGCTTATGGCACTATGAGGCTCTCGCTAAAACCTTACACCTAAAACAAAACATTCAAACATTTACAATTTCTAGTGTAACTTCCAAGGAGCAGTTGGGTGTCACTCAAATTGTCATCAATTAATTCTTTCATCCATCATTCAGTCTTTCACATTCAGTCTATCCTTCCATCTATGTGGCCATTCATATCTAAACAATTTCAACCATTTGCAAACCTATCCATCATCTATCCTTCTATCCATCATTTCACTAATCCATCCCTTCACCCACCCTTTCACTCATTCATCCATCACCATCCATCCGCCCTTTCACCCAATCCATCGTTTCACTCATCCATCCACTCTTCCACTCATCCATCCACTTATTCCTCCATCCAACCATTTACCCGTTCACCCAAGCCATCCTTTCACTCATCCATCCACTCTTCCATCCATCCATCCATTCACTCATCCATCCAACCATTGATCCTTTCACCCTTCAGCGGTCCTTTAACTTACTCATCCATCCACCCGGTCACTTATCCGTTCACTCAATCACCCTTTCACTCAGTCACCCATCCATCCTTTCGGCCAGCTCTCCACCCACCCTTTCACTCATGTAAGCGTTCTTTCAATCATCCTTCTTTACATTCTTCTTTTCACTCATCCATGCACCCTTTTGCTCATCCATTCTGTCAATCCTCTATCCATGCTACCACTTATCCATCCATCCATCCATCCATCCATCCATCCATCCACCCTTTCTCTCTCCAGTCCCATTTCACTTAGCCACCCATCCTTCCATCCACCCTTCACCCATACACCCACCCACCCAGTTGCAGACAGAAGAGGCTCACCAAGAACTTCTCTCTAGCTATAGTTCCTAAAGCAAGGGGTAAGTTGGGGTGGGGTTCACTATGCCCCTGCACATGGGCAATCTGAAAACGTGGCAGTCACGAGTCATGTATGATGCACAGTGCCAGAAATTTAGACGACTGTGACATGGTGTTGTTTCCAGGGCTTTAAGTGAGACAAAAAAACTGGGGGGTCTCTTCTAAGGGTGTGATTGATGTAATTAAGGGCGTGGCTTAAAACACTTCAGCTAAAAAGATGTGCAGAGCATAATGTGCCGCCTGACTGGTATTTTGCTTTCTATTGTTGCATCCTGTAACCTTAGACCTAGAACAACCCATGACTATTGGCTTTGACAATGGATGTTAGTTGCATAAAATAAATAAAAAGCAGCAACTATGGCTTCGTTTTATATGTTATTGAAAATGCTTCAGCTCTGAAATGAGGAGACTGTGTAAGAACGATAACCTCTTCTTTTTAACTTTATACATTTGTTTTGTACATTTCATTCATCTAACCCTAACAGAATGCCCTGCCCCCTAGACCTTGGCTGGAGGAGGCCCACCACATGCTGTAACAGCTCAAACTGGCCCATTGTCATTCTGTATGTGGCAATCAGCTGCTTGCAGAATGACAATGGGCAGGGTGGGGTTGCTCTTGTGCTCTGAGGATGAGTGCTAGGCAGCCCCATCAGGGAGCTGAGGCCTCTCACAGGGGAACAGCTCAGCTCCCCGGAAGGCCCAAAAATATGGACAAAAGGCGTCCAGAAAAGGAATCCTCATGGACAACAGACGTGAGGTCCAAATTAAGGACTGTCAATAAAATTTACGGATGGTTGGTCACCCTACCTCTCTGCGGTTTGAGTGTGCAGTGTGGCAATGCGTAATGCCATTGCTATCTTTGGCCTAATAAAAAACTCTCCAGCTGTAGTAGGTCCCTGGTTTTACCTGCTGGTGCAGGGTGGGCTGTGCTTTATGGCAGGCATGGAGGGATGGTCTCGGCTGCAACTCCGGCCTCGTACAGTGCCCCTGCTATTACTAGTGAGCGAGAGGCGCGGAGGTGGTGGTATTGGTGGTGGTGGAATTAGTATTGGTGGTGGTGGTATTGGTGGTGGTGGTGGTATTGGTGGTGATGGTATTGGTGGTGCTGATATTAGTGGTATTGGTGGTGGTGGTATTGGTGGTATTGGTATTGGTGGTGGTGGTATGGGTATTGGTGATGGTACTGGTATTGGTGGTGGTTGTATTGGTGGTGGCGGTCTTGATATTGGTGGTGGTGGTATTGGTGGTGGAACAGGTATTTGTGGTGGTGGTATTGGTGGTGGTGGTATTGTAAGTGGTATTGGTGGTATTGGTGGTGGGGTTTTGGTGATGGTGGTGGCAGTATTTGTGGTGATGGTATTGGTGGTGGTGGTGTGGTATCGGTGGTGGTAGTATTGGGTGTGGTATTGGTGTTGGTATTGGTAGTGGTGGTGGTGGTGGTGGTGGTATTGGTGGTATTGGTGGTGGTGGTTTTGGTGGTGGTAGTGGTGGTGGTGGTGGTAGTATTGGTGGTGGTATTGGTGGTGGTGGTGGTATTGGTGGTGCCGGTGACGTTGGCTGGTATTGTTGGTGGTAATGGTGGTTGTATTGGTGGTATTGAAGGTGGTGTTGGTGGTATTGGTGGTGTTGGTATTTGTGATGGTATTGGTGGTGGTGGTGTTATTGGTGGTGGTGGTATTGGTGGTATCGGTGGTGGTGGTATTGGTGGTGATATTGGTGATGGTCGTGGAGTTGGTGGTATTGATAATGGTGGTATTGGTGGTGGTGTTAGTGGTGATGATGGTACTGGTGGTGGTGGTATTGGTATGGTATTAGTGGTGATGGTATTGGCGGTGGGGTGGTGGTATTGGTGGTGATGGTTGTGGTATTAGTGGTGGTATTATTGTTGGTGGTATTGGTAGTGGTGGTATTGGTGGTGGTGGTATTGGTGCTAGTGGTGGTGGTGGCATTGGAGGTGGTATTGGTGGTGGTGATATTGGTGATGGTGATTGTACTGGTGGCTAGTTGTGAATCAGAAACTCACATGCAAATTCGTCATAGGAGGAAAACAGAAATTGCGGTGTAGACGTGTATAGAGCACGAAAGAAGCAAGTCGTGAATAAAGAAGCCAATAAGTGTTACCATAGGAGTGGATCTGAGTGTTAGTATTTAAAAATTCAAGTGAAAAGCGTTCTGGAGTTAAGGAGAACAGTTCCCATGCTACCTGTAGTATTAAAAAATTATTATCATACGCCCTATGTACCTCTTATAAAACTCTGGGTTCAAAATGCCAGTACATGCAGTGATGTGATCCTATAGTGAAATGCGAACAGAATATAAATAGCTCCAAGTTCATATGTACTAATTAATCACAAGAATTTTACACCACAATTTCTGTTTTCCTCCTATGACGAATTTGCATGTGAGATTCTCACTCACAACTAGTAACGGCACCCCCCGTAGTGTCTTGTTTACAATAAGTTCCATTCTCTTACCTACACAAATACAAATTTGATCTCATTCATGTTTTCAGGAAATCGCCCCTGATGAAGGGAAATTCTATTCCCGAAATGCATTGGGCTTTGGACTCTAAGAATTATACAAATACATCTACATGAAGATTTTTTCACAAGTGTGATTTTCGTGATACTAATGCTGTTTCATGTTTCGTAATGTTTAAAGCATACACATGTATTAATCTAGATATAGATATTCAGTATTCATGATTGTATGTACACAATATATACTGTACATTCAAAAATAATGAAGAATTTGTGTTGTAATGACTGAATTGTGATGATTTTTTTGCAGTAAAAAGGCAATACTGAGTAAAGATTTATCATCTTTCTTATTTTTAGTGGAAAATAGTTTTCCCAGGGAACAGTGCACATTGCTTGCAGACTGCTGCCTGCATATTTTTTCTATTTATTAACTGTGTTAGCCAACACAAGTCTGTAATGTAGCACCCCAAACAGAGAACAAAGATAGTTGATTACTTGTTTTGATTATAGGACAAGTTAGAGAGTGCACCTAATCACTTCATATCTCATGTACCAGAGACCATGAAGTTTGCACACTTATGGGGCATACTATAAAAGAAGTAACAGAGCGAGGCATTTGCTTTGTTGCCTCAACGCCGTGCTTCTGAGACACAGGAATGCACCGTATTTACAAGAATAGGGTGCAGCCCTGCGTTTCTCCCTGCGCTGGAGGTAAATTTAGCAGCCTAGCGCCAACGCAGGCATCCCTGCACCTTAGTGCAAGGATGCCTGAGTTTAGGGGCAAGATTTGTGTATGTTTTGTTTTGTTCATGTTGCCTCAAAAGTTACGGATAATACAAATAGGGCCCAGAAGGGACCTGTTTCAATGTTCATTGATTATATGCTTACAAAAAGTAAGCAGTATGGTTTAAAAAGACCACATCCCTGAACACAGAGTTGCGGTGCACATTTTATAAACTAAAATAAGGAAAACAGCTGATAAAAATCATATTAAACGTTTTTCACTCCACGCATCAAGGAGGTATTGCAGTAGCTCTATGAATGGTGCATGGTCCCATCCAAGGAAAATAATGCTGTTCAAAGAAAGATGAGAAAACAAAAGTAGGGCTTCAATGGCAAACTCTGTAAAGTAGCGCTAATGTGGTGGACGGTGAATGAAAGCAACCTAGCCGCTTTGCGACCATGCGGTCATGCTTTATTTAGTTATTTTAAACATTTTGTACCTTTTTTCTCTCTCCATCCAGAGGCTGTACTTTGCAATAGAAAAATGTCAGAAAAAGACATTTCCAGCAGTAGTCTTTCTTTCTTTTTTGGATCCATTTTGCAGGGGAACAAATGAGTGAAAGGGGAGAAAAGAGATGGTAAGGGCTGTTTCAGTAAGTAAGGAGTAGCGAGGCAGAGCTGAAGTAGTGGACACTGTCCTTGCCTTCTCTGGGTAAGGCAAAAAAACAGAGTCCTTTTCCTTCTCTGTCCTCCTGCCCGTAGCCGAATAGCCAAGCTTTATCTATGGGATGCATTTGTAAAATAAAAAAGTAGGGAACTGATTCCTTTAAATTATAAAAGTTGGGGCACTTAGTGCACTGCTCATCACACCCACTTCGACCACTGATCTCTGGAGATGGTTCGGGGGAATGCAGATGGAGGAGTTCCAGAAAAAGGGGGAGATCAGGGTGTGGGGGTGTAAGGCCATGGACCCAGAGATATTCAGGCTGATGTTACACGGAAAGATGTATGTCTTTATGCTCACACAGGCACATATGCACGCACATATAGAGCTAGTTGCATGAGAGGTCCACTGTGATGTCCGACATCCTCATTACAAGTTTCCTGTTAAGGTGCCGGGGTCAGAAATGGTATTAAAGTGCAGTGCTTGACATATGATTACTAAATCCAATGCATTATCTGGTGATTGCAAAGTCATCATATGCCCTGGGCACCCCCATTTGTTGCTGACTGATACTGGGGGTTGCTGACTCCGACTGTGCCTGCCACTGCGTAGCCTGACCCAGGGTCAGTGCTATGGTGAAAACACATTGAAAACACACACATACATGAGTGTACAAAATATATTAGGTTACACTTATAATTGGTTTTGCCTACCCTATAAGTCCCTTGAACATAATAGGGCAAGGGGATTAAGACTACCTTAAACTCCCTAGTATATAATAGAGCATGGTAGTTTAAAGGCCAGCAGCCCTTTCTGCACTTGCAGGTGTGCACTGCCGAGAATCTAAGGTCGTTTTAAATGTAGCTCTCTGTTGCATCACTGATTTTAAATGTAAATTGTGCCCAAAATCGACTTGTGTGATAAGTGCACTTAAAAATTGATAGACTACAATATTGTGGCATATTATGTTCCCTTCAGGGTTTCCCCTAGGTGTCCCAGGGGTAAGGGGTCATGCAGGGCTAGCTCAAGGGTGGTGCACCCAGTGCCACCACATGCCAACTTAAGCAGTAACAGAGTTTGCACGTTTATTTTGGTTTTTGAAGCACAGGCTGCTCCATTCCTTGCATCCAGCAATTTCCAGGCAATGAAAAGAAATTTCCAGATAACTCTGGTGATTAATGTTTTTCCTGGAGAGAGATTGGAGATTTGTCTAGTTGAGGTTTTGGCTGATCACAATATAGCACAGAGGGTTAATATGCCTGCTGCAATGAACGTGTACCATGCAGATAGGAAACTGCATATAATGTAAATAGGTCAGTGAGGTACTGCTTTTCTAAGAGACATCCTTTTCTTATAAGTTGAAATCCTAATGTAGAACATTGAATTATTAAATGTTATCAAAAATCTGCATGCACACTGCAAAGCATAGATTAGAGCATAGATTAATGTTGCAAAGAGGTTTCATTTGGGTATAGATCGTTTAATATTAAAGATAACCTCCAACTACGGTCTTTTGTTTTCAATTCTGAGTTTGTGCTCCTACAGACCCCTCCTACACATTGTAGTCCTCTGGCTTATTTAACATTTCCTATACACTGATTTGCACCTGTATGATTGATTGTCTCTGTGTAATACGTGTGTGATACAAAGTGCGTTGACAGCCTAAAATGGTATGAATGACTCTATGTAACTAATTAAATGCATCCAAAAGTGAGTGGCTTTGGAGACTTGAGGGGCACTGTTAAAAGGTGGTGGTGAGGGAATCCGTGGTGGAGGTGGGGACTGCATCCACCACAGATGGGCAGGGAGCCAAAAACATTGTCACACCAGGCACTAGTCACTACCAGAGCTGAAAGCCAGTCTTGGGGTCATATAATTATATATTATATGGAGGACTCTTATAAAATAGGTTTTTTATGCCCTGGGTATAGAGGAATTACACATTTCACTTCCTCCATTGTAGTAAAGTGCTTCCGAAAATTAACTGTTGTGTTAGGAAAACTGTGGAGTGAGGATCTACACTATTTTTGCATATTCAGAACCCCAAAAGTCTCCCCTAGGTGTCCAGGGATGCAGGTCATGTGCTATATGCAGGGTCCTTTTAAATATGTTTTATATGCCCTAATGTTGGAGAAATTGCACATTTCATTTTCCCCATTGTAGATCCCTTGCCACATAGGTTAACATCACAATAGTTTAATAATGAACAACTATCACTAAGAATTCATGGAAAATATCATTCAAGGACTTAGGAAAATGGTATTAATATGTTATTGTTTAATTTATCCTAAATTATACAGAAAAAGAAGTTATAAGACTCTCTTGTCTGGAAGTGAAAATTCAGCCTTCCTGTAATCTCCCATGATTGGTCAGAGTAAAGAGAATTAGCCAGGCTTCTTTGAAAACGTGATAAGTGTCTCACCCAGGGAGAAGCTGTCTCTTAGAAGGAGCTTTGCTAAGCAGGAATGCTAGAGCAGGAGGAAGGGGTCGTAAACCATGGAGCTTCAAAGGGAGATTGGACAGGCAGGGAATGCCAGGCCCATCTACCCACCAGCTCACCTAACCCAATCAGATGGCAGGCTTAAGGCAGGAATTTCCAGATGGTAAGGGGAGGAGAGCTATGGAAATGAGCCTTACTGAAGGTTGGTTTAACTAGTTCTTGCTCCTCTGCTGCAAGTTCAACCATAGTAAATTTCGGCAAAATAGTGCTTTGTGGGAGAAGAATATGCCACACTTTGGAAGAAGTGGTCGTGCTTCGGGGTGTTGCCTTGCAACTCATTGGACAGGGGTGCTCTCCTGCTTGACCCGAGAGAATACTGAATAAATATGTGAGAGGTGCAGAGCATCTCAGATCTGCTGCTTGAAAGTAAGAGCAGAAGAAGGCTTGCCAAGCTGGAAACTTGATTTGCACCATCAGGCCCTGCATTCTGATTGACTGCGCGTGCTGCATAATCTAGGACTACAGCTGTTTAGATGTATTTCAAGAGTAATATAGAGTGGATTCCCTGCAAGCTACTGGTTAATAGACCTCACCAGGATCATCATAACCAAGAATCCCCAGTCTGGGGTGCGTCCAGTGTATTTGTAAGGGTTTTGTCAAGGTGAATTGTGGGAACTAAAGCCCCACATTTTCAAGGACCATCTTGGAGATTCCAGACCCTTGGATTGTGTTTTAGACACGTTGGAAACTCCAGAGGAACTTCAGGAAGAAGTTCCAGAAGTTGGGAGCAATTTTGAAAAAATGCTCCAGTGGGGACCGACTCCACCGCGAGAGCCAAGCCGGCGATTTTCAACCACGAGCCAGCTTGCCCTGCTGGTTCATCTCATTGAAAGCTCTGGAGGTATGACTTCCAGAGTTTGACCAAGAGTTCCCTGGAAATCAAGCTGGCGAACCCTCACCGAATCCAGGTAGGTTACGAGCATCGAGGGACCCCCGCAGAAAAAGCTCAAAAAAGTTTTTAAATCCAAAAGTAAAATCTCTCCCGACGCTTACCACGAAGGGTATCCAAGCAAGGCTCCATCACAGTTGGCCCGAAAATTTGATATGGTCCCGGTCATGCGTGACCAGATGTCCCAATATGGCACTACAGGTGTCTAAGTGCTATATAGTGCTAAATCTTTAGAAATGTATATCTCCAGTTACCTAAATGTGATTTTGTTCGTTTTGGCGTCATTGTAAATATAAAAATATTTTCTATTTTTATAAATTGATGTGGGATTTTTATTGTGTGTTGTGTCTTAATTATTCACTGAATTGGTATTTTTAAATGCTTTACAACCTGTCTCCTAAGTTAAGCTTGCCTGCACGCAGCCAAGCTACCAAAGGTTGAGAATGGTAATAATTTCTTGAGACCTATAATTAGCCCTAGACTGTGTTAGTGGTCTTATTGCCATTGATAAATGCACATTTACCACTGCTAATAACCCACTTTCCAACACTGGTTAATCTTCCTCTTCCAGTTCACTTTATCATAGGTTTAAACAGACCATTTGGAGAATGTTGCAATACATGCGGAGTATGTAGTGTTTTTTATTTCACCATTCTATGTTCTCATGTTCATTTCCATATTATTTTTGCTGTGATATTACCATGAATCATTGCAACCTCACAATATCTTAGTTTATTGGTATTTAGCTTCTGATGTCTGCCTTTTAAAAACATTAGATTCTCTATAGTTGATGTGTGTTATATTTGTGCCCCCCACTGGGCTTACACTGTCAAGGTTTAGAACATGATAAACAATTCATTTAAAATTATATGTGATTGATCGCATGATTTAGTCATGTTCTGTTTACCCAGGAAATCAAATATTCATTTTGTTTTTTGTGTACGGTGTCATTCAGTGTTATGTGTATTCAGGGATTTGCCTGCTTCTGCTCTTGAGCTCTGCCAGATTTTTTATTTCAGATTCCATCTCCGATAAAGTTGTTGCATTCCACTGGATGTACTTTCTTTTTAGGTCGAGCCTACAGCGCTTGAGCTGCAGGATGATCTGTTGTTTGTACTTTGTGGAGTTTGTCTACTCCCATCACTTTGGACTGGCTTTTGTCTGTGTCATTTCAAAATTGTGGCCTCCAAATGACTAATGTTTGATGTGTGACCCGTCATTTTTCAAAAGTTAACTAACATGGAGTGTTACCGTGGGAAAGAGAAGCACCATGCTTTAAAAAATGTTTTTTTTATTGTTTTTATCCTCATTTAACCACAATATGCTCCTAAATCAAGAAAAGATTACTCTGACCCTTTCAAGTTTTCAAAGGCAAATTGTTACTGGTCTGGTCACACTCCCTAGGGAGAAATGGATACCACGTATCTACAGAGCATCCCCTTCTACTACTTGAAATAGTCTCAAACCTTGATCTTGAGATCTTAGAAGGCCACTGTTTTCTCTCTTTGCAGATGGAAGAAACAATCCCATCCTGGGATTCTGTCCGGGGCATATTTTTAATCGTTGGACCCAGAAATCATAAATGTACGGATAAAATATAAATAGTAACACCACAATGTTTTTGTCCTCCAATCATCAAAATGTAAGAGACAAAGTGGAGAGGTAAAGCTTATTTCGTAAGATATTACCTATCTCCACCCATTTGTCCCAAATTTCCCAATATTTTGATTTCCTAGTAGAATTACCCGATTGATCTAAAGAGGATGTCCTCTGAATGGAATGAATCCATTTCTCTTCTGTAGGTGAACATGGCAAAATCCATTTAATGCAAATCTCCCTTCGGGCTAATAATATCATAGTAAAAAACAGAGCTTTATAAGTTTTATTTAGTACACGTCAATCAATCTCCCTTGGTGGTAGCCCAAAAATTACCGACAAAGTTGTTAACTTTATATCCACCCCCATAATGTTTGATAGGGTCTTACCCACGTTATTCCAGTAAGCATGTATTACCGGGCAACTCTAAAACATGTGGACCTCGTTTGCTCTATCTTCTCCACATTTGGGGAACTTCTTGATGTCTCGATTTCCCATTTTCGATAGTCTCTGGGGGTCCAGTAGGCTTTGTGAACTGTAAAAACGTGATTCTTTTTTAAAGAAGCAGCATTTACACAAGACCATAGTGAAGACATAGATACTTGCCTAATATTTTCAAGGTCTTCGTCCGGCAGATCCTTCTTCCATGTCTCCATGACTGAGGCCTGCTCTTCTTCCCCATTTTGGACAAATAGCCAGTACCACTCCGCCACTTCCTTTGTTTTTGTTTGCCGAGAGACTATTCTTAGTGCCAAATTAGAGTTCCCTTCTAACTCTTTTCCAGATGATTTTGTCCAGCTCGACAGTTGATAATATTTAAGCTTTGAGACCCGATTTCCACAGATCGCCAATAGATGAGGCCAGGTAATTAGTTCCGCCTCCAATTAAAGTTGCCCCCATGTGCAGCCACGGGCAGTAGTAGGTGTAACTGCATTGCGGTGACGTAGGGAGGGGCAGGATGGGGGGTTTGTAATGTATGGGTTACGGACTATAACAGGTAAGTAAACTTATAAATAAATAAAACGAATTTCGTTGTGTGCACTGCATCACCAAGTGCGATCCAGTGAACATAACGAAATTCGTTTTATTTATTTATAAGTTTACTTACCTGTTATAGTCCGTAAACCATACATTACAACCCCCCACCCTGCCCCTCCCCCTCCCTACATAACCGCCCTGCAGTTACACCTACTACCGGCCGTGGCTGCCCATGTGGTGATACCGCAACTCCTCAAAGGGGCTGCAAGGGCATCTTGTAAGTACAGTGGCGTCCTGGGTGAGTCCCATATTGGTGTAATCTCATTGTAGTACGGGATTTTTAAAATTCGTCTCACCTTGGACCAAAGTTTCATTGCGAATAACAAAATCTTTAACCTTTTACAAAAATTTTGGTGATCACATTTTAGAAGAAACTGCCCAGCTTGATTAGTAAAATCAAAAGTTAGAGCTTTATGAAAGGAAGAGAACATGGAACTTTCCATCATTAATTGCCGGAGGTTTTTCAATTGAAATGCACATAGATACAGGTACAAATCAGGGGTAACAACCCCTCCGTATTTTTCTTTTTCTGAGTTTTTTTAGAGCTATTCTCGGGCTCTAATTTCCCCATGCAAAGCTCAAGAAAAGGCCCTGCACTTTCTTAAACCAAACTTTTGGAAACTCTAAGGGAATAGTATTAAATAAGAAAGTGAATTTAGGGAGGATTGACATTTTTATTAAATTAGATTTACCCAAAAAGGAAAGCGACAACGCTGCCCATGTTTGTAATTGGGATCTCACTTCCTTTGTTACTTTCTCAAAGTTAACCTGTGCTATTTTGTCTATATTTTGGACTATATGAATCCCCAAGTATCTAATTTCTTTTTTTGTATAGATACTTTCAAAATCTGTATTCAATTTCATTAGTTCTGTCTTCTGTTGATTGAGAAGGTATCCTGAGACCTTTCCAAAGTTTTCTATCTCTGACCAAATTCCTGTTTATGAGGTTTCCAGATCCCCAGAAAAAATGACAAGATCATCGGCGTATAAACTGATTTTTTTTCCATCCGTTGTACTCAAGGGAATAATATTCCGGCAAGCTCTTAATTTACAGGCCAACGGTTCGATATAGATATTAAAAAGTAATGGGGAGAGGGGGCAGCCTTGTCTAGCCCCTCTTCTAATTTGTATCAATCTAGTTAATTTCCTTTTAACCAGGATTCTTGCTGAGGGGTTATTATAGATGGCTTTTATTGCTGTCAAACATGTTTCACCCAGATTAAAATGCTGTATAACTTCGAACAGGAACAACCAATTAACCCGGTCCAAAGCCTTGGCAGCATCGAATGTCATTACTGCCAAGGGGATCTTATATCTCTGGGCCATGTCTATAGCTCCATTGAAATCTTGTGTTAATTCACTGAGCTGTCTCCCTTTCATGAACCCTTTTTGATCTGGGTGTATATGCGACCCCATCACTTTATCCAGACGTTTAGTAATAATCTGTGTATGAATCTTGTGATGACAATTTAAAAGAGAGATAGGCCTACAGTACTCGCATAGTCGTGGATTTTTATTTGGTTTTAGAAGAATTGAAATAGTTGCCTCTTCCCATGATACAGGGGGGTGTTGCCTTCAACAAAAGAAGAATTAAATAGTTGCAGAAGAACAGTTGTCAGTTCATCTTTGAATATACTATAAATATCATTTGGGATAGAGTCAGGGCCTGCTGCTTTTCCCTTTTTTAAAGTTCTTATAGCCTGAGTTATTTTTTCCATAGTGATAGAGCAATTTATTTGTTCTTTTTCTTTTGGTTGCAGTGAAGGGAGGGCCAAGTCTGATAGAAACTCATCCATGAGATGTTCATCAATTATCTTCTCTTCTTTATATACACTTTCAAAAAATTGGACAAAGGCTTCCTCGATTTCAACTTCATCTGAAATTATATTTCCAGTATCTACACCTCTAAGATCCTTTATCCAGTTTCTCGTTTGATCAGTTTTGTTTTCCAAGCGAGAAGCTTGCCACACCCCTCCCCGTATTCATTGTGCGCCAATTGGCTGACGTCCTATTTTTATTTATGATAGTTTCCAAATAATCAGCAAATTTATGTTTTGCAGTACTTAAACTTCCTAGGATATTTAAATGTCCCTGTTCCCTTTCATAGCTTTCATGTAAGCTAGATATGTCATTTTCCAGCGTTTTTGTCTCTTGTATTTTCCTTGCCTGTGAACATGATATAGCTATTAATGAACCCCTCAGGAAGGCCTCAAATGTGTCCCACACTGTTTGGATAGTGGCAGAATTGATGTTAATATCGAAACACTCTTTAATTTCTGTTTTGAATTTTTCGATTATATTGCCTTCTAATAGTAATGCTCGATTAATAGTCCACCTCCGTGGTGTTTGAGCATTACACATAACTAATTTTAAAATGACAGCTTGAGTGGTCTGACATTTGTTCAGGAACATGGCTAACTGAATAGTATTTCTACTCATTACTGCACTCACTAGAAAAAAGTTATCCCTTGAGCGATGTCCGCATTTTTGATTGTGGAACGTGCATTTTCCACCAGATATTTATTAACCCTATATCTGACATTAGTTGTTTTGTAGCTATTCTCATGTTTTGTGTGTTACAAGCTACTCTGCGTGAAGTAGAATCCTGACTTGGGTCCAAGACCAAATTAAAATCGCCTCCTAGCATTATGAAGTCATCAACTTTGGTTAGATGAAGAAGTAAAGTATATAAGGAGGCTGGATCGTCCAGATTCGGTCCATACTAATTTACAAAAGTGAACCAGACTCCATTGATTTTCAATTTAGCAATCGCCCACCTTCCCAATGGATCAACTATACGCTCACCCAACATAGCAACCGCCATTTTTTTAATCAGAATGGCTACTCCTTTTGTTGTACAGGATTGAGTTGTGTAAATACAATGTTCAATCAATTTCTGGTGTTTTAAAATCATTAACCATTCCTCTTTGAGTAGATGAGATTCTTGAATAAGGAAAATCTTACATTTGGATAGTCTTAAATATTCTAATACCCTTTTTCTTCTAGGAGGTACCCTCAATCCTTTCACGTTCTATGACATGATTTCCAGGTCTTTTACTCTGTCATTTTCAGCCATATATTGTTAAATGATTGTAACTGTTATTTAATAAAAAAAGGCCGAGATTTTGTAAGATAACATTGTTGAATGAGAATTTTTTTCTCCCACATGCTCCCCCACCCAGTGTTGTAGTAGAACCATTTTTTTATTACATTACAAGTGAACCCCCCCCCCTCCCCTGGGAAAACCTCCCTTACTACTATTAGAGATATTCCTCTAATTTTTAGGCTCTATCTCTGACCAGGCTGTGTCTTAGAATTCCTATTTAGATTCTGAACTCTTTACTTGATTTACCAGGCCATTCGCTTCTTCTGGGTCTTTAAAATTAAACATTTTGTTATTCATACATTACTCTAAGCGAGGCAGGAAAGCATGGCTTGGCTGTAGCACCTAAACTTTTTAGTTCTTGCATTGCTTTCCCCAGTTCCCATTGCTTTTCCTGAGTATAGTGAGATATATCTGATCTTATGCGAAATGTCCAACCAGCCTTTTTATAGACCCCCCTGCTTTTAACCCTCCTGCCAGGATCTTTTCTTTTAGCGTATACGATTTAAAGTAAACCAGGATTTTTCTGGGGTTTTTCTTCCCTGGTTTTATAAGAAACGGATCTCGGTGAACTCTTTGTATGTCATCTTCTAGATCTCTTTTTATCGATGTGTGGATGGACTTCTATCAGGAGATTAATAATGAATTACCTTAAATCATCCCCTTCTGCATCTTCCGGCATTTTTAATAGTCTAATGTTGTTCCTCCTTGCGGCATTCTCCAAACTCTCCAATTTCTCTTTTAAGATTTTGTTGTTCCCCCTTAGAGCCTGAATTTCTTGGCTGTTTTTATCTACCCATTTTGATAGATCATCAGACGTTACTTCCATTGCTCCAACTCTATCAGATATAGCATTCATTTTGGATTCAAGAGCCTCACAGACGGTTTGTATTTTTAGTTGATTGTTTTCAGAGATTGCAAACTTGTCTCTTATCTCTGTAAGCAGTGTTGCTAGTAATCCCTCTGTAGGAGAGGCAGGTCCCTTATCACATGTTGGATTTAAAGTACTTAAAGGGTTTGATTCTTCAAGTGGACCCCCCTTTCCTGATGGATCGATTTCTTCTAAAGATAACAAAGAAGCAGCGGGTAATCCACTGTTCGCAATATCATTGGGCTCTTGTGTAAGCGATTCACATCTGTTTTGTAGGGGTATTGGCTCCATTTCATCTCTTTCCTCCATATCCTTTTTTTTAAGAGTTGTAGTGAAAATATTTGATAACTCAAAGGGTTCTTTTCAGACACTGTTGGGTCAAAGTCTGTGCAGATGTCTGATTTCGTTCCTTTAAAGGAGGCTGGGTGGCTTGTACTTAGAAATAAGACCTTAGTGATGGGATGACTCGGACGCTTCCATCCTTGCTTGTATATCTGAGACCGACTTGAACATTTTCTCAGTGTAGTTTTTCCAGTGCCTACATGTGTTCACCAGGTTCGTCACTCCTTCCTTCCCCTGCTGGAATGTGACTTGTAAATAAAACTTATGGGCTTTCCATTCAGCCAGCTGTGGCTGCCGCCATTGGGAGTGCTTATTATAAACACTGCATGGTAAACAATAAGGAACAAGATGGTGTTGCAAACGTATTTTGTAAATCAACAGAAGCAATGCTGCTAATATCTCGAGTCACTCAGTTTTCTATGGATATTGTGCTTTACTTTATGCATTATTTACTTGGAGTATTTTTAACCCGTTCGGCGCTTGTGACGGAACCGTTCCGTCACGCACCTCGGGTGAGCTGTGCTAGTGACGGAACGGTTCCGTCACGGCCCGCTCGACGCGCCTGCGCGGCGCTGATTTCGCGCCTGCACGGCGCGTTCTATTGAGCGGGCGCGTTCGTGACGGAACCGTTCCGTCACTAGCACAGCTCACCCGAGGCGCGTGACAGAGCGGTTCCGTCACAAGCGCAGGTGAGCCGTGCGGCCCACCCCCTAGCACTGCTGCGGAATTCCCGCCGCAGTGAAGGGGTTAATACATAGCAGTTGTGCAGTTTTCACGATCTTGCATTCTGTTGTTGCTGGAACAAGGCACAGTGAGGCAATGAAACCAGCAGGTATGCCGCTACAGTACCTGTAAAACTGCCTCATAGTCCTAGAATGAAGTTTCACATCATCATACCTGCAGGTTTGGTTCTCAAACCTCAAATCCGATCCAGTGTCTTGTAAATAAAACTTACGTGGTTTCCATATAGCCTGGCTGTGACTAACTCTTCCTACCTCGTGCTCCTCAGGCTCTTTCCTCCCCTGTTGCCCAAACGCTGCCAATGATTCCCTCCCCTGCTGCAACAGTGACAAACTACAGAGCAGACAACCCCGGCATGCTGCAGGGACATCCACTGGCACTGGAGCATGCCCCCCTAATTGCAGCTTTTCTGTGCCACTCTCCCTCATGCGTGGGTCACAAAATCTCACTCTGATCACCAGTATTGGTAAAGTGCTATTTCTACATCCAGCAGGGCCATGCAAGCGCTGCAATCCTCTAACCCTCCTAAACAGGTTCCAGAGACTCTACTGACGTCGTGACTCCCTGGTGTGGTGCCACATACCCTGTGGCTGGCCTCAGCACTTTGCGGGACGTCTGTAGTGTGCTCCGGTATGTTTTCTACTTTTCTGTGTTTTCTAATCACCATTGTCTCTTTCATTATGCGTAGCGCTTGTTTTATTCCCTTTAAGCAAAAATTGTGCTGCAATGGAGGTTCAATTGAGGTTCACATATTTTGCAGATTCATGGGCAAAAAACTCTCTCAGTCAGATCCAGGGGTGCATCAAGGCAGCAGCCCCACGCTAGCTCCTCACCCACACGTGTTTATGCAGAGCCGCCATTTGATGCATTGCTGCCAAGTTTCCCAGGTTCATTAATGATGTGCTGCTCACTTCAGGTTTTTTCTTTAAGTTGTGGGATTTGTAGTCCTGTTTTATAATGCCATAAACAAGTCTACAAGTCAGACATTCAATGAAAAAACCCAGACTGGAACACAACATTACGTATGAGTTTGCATGCACATGTATTTTGTGCTAACATAAAGATCACCTCTCGGCTATCTTTCTAGTGAAAAGCCTGCTTTTATTTACTACTCTGGTATGTGCTTGTTCACCCCCTACACCTTCCACCATGGAAAATTGGCAAACCAAAGTTTAATCTGTCTTTGTAAACAAAGTAGATATGGTTACACAACAAAGTGCCTCAAGGCACACTAGTTCCAGCGCATTACACACTTTTTTTTAATAACCAGCCTGTTAAGAACCATGTACCATTTTCCCTTTTGCAGCAAGATTACTGTCAGGAGGATACACTACTTATTAGATACTTTATACATGTGCACCAAATGCAGAGGTAGTACCTGGTGCCATTGGAATTATGCCTGAGCTGAAAGAACAAATTATGTGGCAGGGCTGACTAAATTACAGGGAAGAAAAGGCAGATTATACTGCGTTTGGCAGTGCATTTTATGCCCATGCATTGACAGAAAAGGGACCCCCAACTGTACACACAATACAAAGGTTTCTTAAGACAGACAAATACACCCAATCACACTATCCTATTAGAAGCACAATTTAGCATACTGCAGCTGTACAATGACTCCAGAATTCTGGTGCAACACTGCCAAACCTTTAGTCACCCGATCCGCTGTATTCCGACTAGAATACAGGTTGGGCAGTCCTGAGGCAGTGGTCTCATGGTGGTGCTTTTCTATGGCTCATAGGAGAGCCTTAGAAAGGCATCACTGTGGGAGCGCCACTGACCGTTCCTGCACAGACCTAAAGTTGGCCTGGTATATGTTGTCCTCTATTTAAAGTGGGCCCCTTGAAACAGTCCAAACAACCTTACGGTGATTTAGAGGTCAAAGATAACCTTAGAAAGCTATCCACCTGGTAGCTGTGGAGTGCAGCCTCCAGGCTTAGTCTTGAAGGAATGTTAAGCAGCTTGTTTTTCCAGAGTGCAAACTTATAGTATTGGTTAAATGACCACTCTCCGGTACGTCACAGTATCTTCTACACAAAGATATTCATAAAAAGCACACAATACTGTAGCATAGAAACAATAGTAAGTAGCAATAATACACAGTAGGACCCGGGTCGGACAAAACTATATATTAAAATAGTGATATAAGAACCATGACTCAAGTCAAGATAGTGTCTAGAGTACGTAGAATCGCTGGGACCCCAAGGAATCACCAGAGGTGAGTAAGTAGAGACCCCGCAGAGGACGGGTGTAGTGTGGGGACACAACTGTGTGCGCTGTATGATTCTATGGGGACGTTTTAAAGTTTAACGACCCCTCCCAGTGGACTTCGAAGAAAAATAGTGGAAGTTAGGAGGTTGGAGAGTCACCCCTCTCGTGGATACTGTAGTACCAGAGATACCTATCCCAGGGGAGCAAGGCGCATGTGTCGATCTCTATGGAGAACTTTGAAGAAGAGCCGCTCCTGGAAGAAGAAAAGTCTTAGTTGGATTCCAAAGGTGGATTCTTGTTCAAGAGTACATGAAAGCAGAGGGGACAGAGTCTGGGTCACTCAGCAGTGACCAGGGGCTCAGGAGACGAATGCCCAACGAAGTGGGTTGCTTCAGGTGTGTTGAGGGGGTTCTTGACTCTGCAGCCAAGGGGAGCAGGAGATGTTGAGGACAACGAGGAGCAGGATACAAGCTGCCCCATGAAGGATGTCGAGTCCTGAGGGGTTGGTGTCCGGCAGGAGTACCAACAAGCTTTGGCAATGGCAACCCATGCAGAAGGTCAAGAAAGGATATGGTTTGGACCAGCAAGGTCCAGGACACTCACCAAAGTAAGGGGAGTCAAGGCAGGACTGGAGCAACCAGAAGAGCCCAAGAAAAACAAAGTTGACACTCAAATGGACCCACAGGCCGGAGGCACAGGAGTCGAAAGAGAACCTCAAGCAATTTCACCAAACAGGAGCCCACAGAGCACTTGCTGCAAGGAGGCCAAAGTTCTTGGTAGGAAATTGTACTAGAGGCTGGGGCTTCTCGGAGCCCAATGCACTTACTCAGGCAATGCCAACAAGCATATAAAAATTAATGTGGTGCAAAGGGGTATTGGTATTGTGTTTTCCATGAGGGATTCTGGCCTCATACTTGGTGAGAGGGCAGCTCAAACCTCAAGGAATGTAGAAACCTTCCTCCTGTGTTGCTAGAGCTTTCTGAGTCTATAGGAGCTAAGGAGCAGCAGACTGGTCAGTCATGATATGGTGCCTGCGAATGCAGGGGAGTGAATCCTTCATGTATTCATTTTGCAAAGAGGGTATGAAGTTCCTTGGAGTCTGAGTAAATCACGTGGAGTTGTAAGTGGGGGAAACGCCACGAGGTGGTCGTCCCACCTAGATGGAAAAAGGGAGGGGGGATTTTCTTTGTTGGAACTAGGGCTCTCACTCACCTAGCAACCTAGGTGTCATTAGAGGCGTAGGTAGAGCTTGTGGCGCCCGGGGCTATCCCTCAGATTGACGCCCCTGGGGGGTGCAGGGGGAAAAAGGACGTCAAGCACTTGAAAGAGGTTCGAGAGACACGTAGTATCACTGCTAATAGTTACCTCGATCATGCAAGTTACATGCACACACATGACACGGTCAAAGGCACACAGTTGAATACCCCGGTGACTGGCAGTGCAAAAGAGAACACACAGACTGCATGATCTATCTGGGGACTCAGAAAATCCACATGTGACTTCCATCAGATAGCTGTGTGAACAATTACCTGGTAATCCCCTCAGCACAATGCAAACATGCACATTCATGACACTGTTCAGGGATCCATCATCTACAGCTGACATTAAATGACCATTCATCATGGTCCCCCCATTAAAGCAGTGCACTTTGTGATCTGCATGGTACATGTTCTTTGCAGCAGGCACATTAACCCTCTGTGCTACCTTTCCAGGAGTTAACCCTTCCACTGGACAAAACTCCGATCTCTCTCTAGGGAGAACATTAATCACCAAAGTTATCATGACATTTTTATTGTTTCTGAAAATTTCTGGAGGCCAGGAAGGAGGCAGCAAGTTTTTTTAAAACCATAATATACTTCCAAACACTATGCACCCACCTGAAATAGGTACTCAGTACAGTCACACTGTTCGCACCGCCCTAACCCGCTCAAGGTTCATGTGACCTCAGTGATAGAGTCACAGCTACTGGATCACTGTTGCTCTAGGGTGTGCTGCTTCGTAGGCCTGCCAGCAAGACTGGAGATGACCTTCAATATGGATTGTGGTGAACAGGTTTTCAAGGTTAACCCACAATTGACACCACTAGGGTACACCTGCTTGTGCTAAGACATCAAGCCTTCTAAGGTCTAGCATGGGAATATGATCCCTCAGTAGAGTGGTCTGGTGGACTGATCATGAAGGCTGAACCCGATTCCCCAGTTCCAAATTCGACAGCTCTGGCCATCGTGCCACATCCTCTCCCCCACTGAACACATACTGCCCCACTGAGAGAAACTCGCACGGCTTCAGCTACAACCTAATTGTGCCCGCTATAAACACTTGGATGTGGCTCAATTCAAAATATGCACTTGATAAGAGTAATATGCTGACTAAAAAAAAAGTAAAAGCAAGCACTCATAGGGAATGCAAGATTAAGTAAAGCATGTGAAATGTAAGCAGAAACAACGATCTCTAGCTCACTATTCAGAAATCAGCGAGTGGTTTTACCTGAAAAGTTAAGGACATGACTACAGGGCACTGAAGGGAACCGTATCATTGTCCATTGCTTATATCTTTACAAAACGTAAGCAGTATGGTTTAAAAGACCACATCCATAAACACAGAGCCATGGTACCCATCAACCAGGTATTGCAGTACCTCCACAAATGGTACTCTCCCCACCTGGGGACAACAATGCTGTTCAAAGAAAGACGAGAAAACCAACGTAGCGCTTCACTGGCAAACTCTGTAAAGTGAGGCTGATGTATTTGGATGTGAATAAAACTAATCTGGCCACTTTGCAACCACTCTGTCTTGCTTTATTTAGTTTGTATTTATTTTTCATATTTAAAACCTTCTATTTCTCTCCATCCCGCTGCACTTTGGAATAGAAAAATGTCAGAAAAAGTTCATTTCCCGCAAGAGTGTTTTTCTTTTTTGGATCCATTTCACATGGAAGCAACTAAATGAAAGAAGGAAAGAGAGATTGTGAACCATTTCTTCAAGTCACGGTTTTCAGTAAGTGAGGAGCAAGACAGAAAGAGAGGGAATAATAGGAAGAGGGGGGGGGCAGCTGCCAGCACAAAAAAGAAGAGGACATTGTCTGAGACCTATTCCTTTTCTGCCCGTCCCCGAAAGCAAGCTGAGACTTATCTGATTCGGTGGTACTATTTTGGGGGCGGCCGCGCGGCACTGGTGGCCCGTTGCGGCAGCCTTTATAATTTATTTGGGGACACTGACACACTACTGTGACTGATACTACCTCAGCAACGGGCCACCAGTGCCGCTTGGCCTCCACAAAATAGTGCCGCCTGGGGTGGACCGCCCCACCATCCCACCCTAACTACACCACTGGGTGTCATGCTTCATCATATGAGCCTGCCCCTCGTCAGGTCCACGTTGCAATACCTGACGGGCACCCAGTATGGGGCTCTTTGGCGGGGATCTTTTGTTCCTGCCGATGGGTGCAGTGGGGGTGAGGGGCATAGTGTGTGTAGATGTGAGGTGGTTGAATTAAAACAGGTCAGTTAGTCCTAGTGATGATTTATTCTCGAAGGAAAACTGCCTGAGTAAAAACAGAAAGAGCAGCAGGGAACTAGATATAAGGTTTCTAGTTGTGTATGCTCTACTCTCTAGAGGTCAACATGTTTCGTGCTCCAGGCGTCAGGAAGATCAAAGCACTTCATCAGGCCTATACATAACTATCTACAATACATGATAAATGAAGAGACTACATACCATGTACTCAGGTAGCTACCCTACATGTGGGGACAGAAAAGATATACATTATGATTATATACCCAGCCTGGCATACAATTTATTTAGAAAAGGGTGTGCTGGTGTAATAGTGATCATACACCTATGCTCTACACCGTGCTCGTGGTGTAGTAAAATTTCAAGATGTATGCGTCAATTATGTAATGGAAATCCAGATGTACATGGCCGGCACATCAGAAACAACCAAGGGGCAACAAACTGTGAGGGAGCGTCAGAGGTACGCTCCCGATTCCCAAATCATGAGGCGGCAACCATAAAGACCAGGCAAACCTGGCAGAGGTCGTCCCGGGGTTAAGGACACTCACGGTGGTGTGCATGCTGGCTGGATCCAGTGGTGGGACTCCATCACCATGGTGCCTGTCCCACAAGGATACCGCCAACCAGGGGTGGAAAGCCCTGCTAGGATGCCCCAAAGGAGAAAGGGGGGGTTTGGAGGTGTCAACGCTTAGCGCTCCTGATCGAGTAAATCACCCGATGAGCGTTCAGGCATCAGGGAAGTCCGGGCAGAGCGCATAAAAACAGCCACTTACCTACGCTCCTTTAACGTGTTTTCCCTGACCTACCCTGCCACCGGAACCGGGATGGTGTTGTAAGCCGAGTCCGGGTACTAGAAATACTCGTGGGTGAACGAGAGCTTGCAAGTGTTCCCGCGGATCAGGGGACATCTCACCTGACTTAGGGACATAATAGAAGGACTAGTATGGTGCAAGTCCAGGGAGCAGCCATCTTAGAAAGGTGGCTGCAAGGTGTATGGCAATGTGTTTGGGTTTTGTCCCCACTCCCTGGGTTCTCTCATTCAGAGACCTTTGTGAGGTCCAGAACCTATTCAGAAAGGTACGGCTTAAAACCTTCTCTAGAGACTGCCCACCTACTGCATTGGAAGATTCAGGTCTGAGCAATCCCTCGACCTTTACCCCCAACAATAGCATGTTCCCTGTGGAAGTGCTGGCATTCAAGAAAGCTGTTCGCAAGGAACTAGCCCTTCCCCACAACAATACACAATTTATAACCTATCCAAAGCGGAAAAGTGTTCAGCCAACAGCCTTGCAGAAGACACAGCCATCGCAATCAAGCATGCAGTCAAGGGTGGTGCCACCGTTATTCAACGTTCTGTTGATTACGATGCAGAATGCAGTCGCTAACTCCTTAACGACAGATACTACACACCGATAATAGTGGACCTTACCACCCACCTCACCACCAAAATCTCTCCTATGGTTTTTGAGGCTGAAACCAATGGTTGGATTAACCAGAAAGAGGCGGCCTTCTTGATTACAAAGGAACCGAGGGTACCATACTTTTACATTCTACCCAAAATCCATAAGGGTACTACCCCAGTTCCAGACCTCACCATAGTCTCTGGTATCGGATCTATATTGGAACCCCTTTCCAAATTTTGTGACTACTTTCTCCAACCCATTGTGGGACAGACCCCCTCTTTAGTCCGGGATACCACTGACATACTCAGGATTATTGAGGAGACAGGGAACACCAACAAAATAGACCTGCTTATCACACTTGACAGGGAGACTCTTTATACTAACATACCCCATAGAGCCAGACTAACAGTCATAGAGACTGCGCTAAACGAACAGGAATGGACCTCATCCACCCCTGTACCGTTCATCATGGAATGCTCAACCCTGGTTTTGACGGCGATTTTCTTTGAATACAAGAAACAGTTATATCATCAAAGCCAGGGTACTTTGATGGGCAGTACTTTTACCCCTAGTCTAGCCTGCCTGTACATGGGAAAAACATAGTTCACAACACCAACAACCCATACCTCACCAACTTGAAACTATGGAAAATGCTTCATAGACAACCTCCTCATCCTTTGGAGAGGAGACCGCTCTACCTGTGAGGAGTTTGGCACTTGGATCAATGACCAAAATGAGATTTTGACATTTATTCACACCATCTCGGAAACTGATATCCCCTTTCTAGACCTGAGAATCTTATTGACAGGAGGGTCATTTAGCACCACACTGTATAAGAAACCACTGACCGCAATAGCCTATTGCTATATAACAGTCACCACCCCAAAGCACTGAGACATAATCTCGCCTTTGGGCAATTTTTACGCATCAGGACCAACTGTACTTAGACATCAGACTACAAAGCAGAAGCCAATGCTCTGGCTGCAAACCTCAGGTCAAGAGACTACCCAGAATGTAAAATCAGGGACTCCATGAAACGAGCGAGGAACAACCCCAAGGAGGCCCTCCTTGAGGTACACCCCAAACCCACGATTCAGCCCGCATCAAGAAAATCATCTTAAAACATTGGGCTATCCTGGGTACAGGTAACTTGAGCATCCTTAGGCCTAGTAATAATAATAAAACAATTTGGTAGTGGTGTTTCCCAAATGGGAGTAACTGCACATTCACTTGTTATTGTTCAAAGAAATTCTAATGGGCTTGCAATATGATGTGACACATCAAGTTGAGACGGAGTGCTACGCAGCCCACTGTCACTCACTACCAAGGGTGACTGTTACCAATCTAAACTGTTGGCAAATCTACACATATAAATAAAAGGGTCAAAAGGAGCACAATCCTAAGTACATGTAAAGCAAATGACTTATTAATCACAAAAATTATATAGAAAAAGTGGCAAAGTCCAGTTCATAGCATCAATAAATCTTCTTTTTTGGACAGGATACAAAAGCAAAAAAAGTCCATGTATGCTTATTTTTCCGTTTATTCATAAGGCTTCATAGAAGATAATCAAAGCATCAACAGAAAACAGCAAACACGTGTTTCGTCGGTACACCAAATCTGTACCATGACTTTTTCAAGGCTAGATGGATGATTGAAATTGTGATAAATCGAGGCCTTGCTTATGGAACAGAAATCAAGATGTCTTGACCGTCACCCAGGCACTTGTCACCAGCCAACTGGACTACGGGAACACCCTTTACGCCGGGACCACAGCCAAACTTCAAAAGAGACTCCAGCGCATCCAGAACGCCTCCGCACGACTCATCCTTGACATCCCCCGGCACAGCCACATCACCGGACACCTGAAAGACCTGCACTGGCTCCCCGTCAGCAAGAGAATCACGTTCAGACTCCTCACCCACGCACACAAGGCTCTACACGACCTGGGCCCCAAGTACCTCAACGACCGCCTGACCTTCTACACGCCCACCCGCCAGCTACGATCGACCAGCCACGCCCTCACCACCGTACCACGCATCCGCAGAGCCACCGCCGGTGGAAGATCCTTCTCCTACCTGGCAGCCAAGACCTGGAACTCGCTCCCCATCCACCTTCGACTGACCCAAGACCATCTTTTCTTCAGGAAGCAGCTCAAGACCTGGCTGTTCAAGCAGTAACGTCCCCCTCTCCCCCAGCGCCTTGAGACCCTTCCGGGTGAGTAGCGCGCTTTACAAATGCTGTGATTGATTTATTGATTGATTGATTCTTTCGCTTTTGTAACCTGTCCAAAAAAGAAGATTCATTGATGTTATGAACTGTACTTTGCCACTTTTTCTATATTAATTTTGTGATTAATAAGTCATTTGCTTTACATGTACTTAGGATTGTGCTCCTTTTGACCCTTTTATCCTTAGGCCTGGGTTTGCATACAAATGGACACGCAACCTCAAAGACATCTTAATACACACTAGACCAAACAAGTCAGACACACCACACAACAAACCCTTTGGGGGCTTCCTCCGGTAACAGGGCAGCATCCGTGTGGCTCATGAGCAGTCTGTAAACACACTAATGTGACTAAGGAGATTTGTTTCTCGACAACTTCAAGTGGACCCTTACCCGCCATACAAATTGCAATACGCCACAATGCATTTCGATGTTAACCTGTCCCTGTGGCCTGACGTACATCGGCATGACTATGCGAACAGCCAAGACCCGGATAACTGAACACAAAAGCAACATTAGATGCTCCACATTGTCCATCCCAGCTCACACCACTACACACCTTGTTAGCGTTCTTTATGCTATCAACACACCATACTAAACATTAGCTCTAGCATACAGACCTACCTACTAGACTACCATTCATATGATTCAGCCTCGCTGTGAGCACACACAGTGACGCATTACTGATGACCACCGCCAGGAGCACATGCATTTGCCTCTCACTCTTGATTTAACAGCATATTCATTCATCTGTCCCAAACCGCTGGTCTGACTTGTGAGTATTTTTAAGAGAACGTGACATTTTACTGACCATTTGCACCTAATTACTTAATAGTGCAAGTTACTGATGACCTTTCGAATGAGCAGACCTATTTAGTTCTTTGAGATTTCGATTCATTAACGAACACTTGGGCTAGTATATTACCAGTGTGGTACATACACCTTGTTTGAAATATTTACTAAAATAGTCCATTCACATGGAGTTGACCTATCTTTGCATTGCAATACACCTTCCAGCCACCTCTCTAAGATGGCCGCTCCCTGGACTTGCACCATACTAGTCCTCCCAATATGTCTCTAAGTCACGCAAGGTGTCCCCTGATCTGCGGGAACACCAGCAAGTTTTCGTTCACCCACTAGTATTTCTAGTACCCGGACCCGGCTTACTCCACCATCCCGGTTCCGGCAGCAAGGTAGGACAGGGAAAACAGGTTCATGGGGCGTAGGTAAGTGGCTGTTTTTATGCGCTCTGCCCGGACTGCCCGATGCTCTAACGCTCATCGGGCGATTGATTCGATTGGGAGCGCCAAGCGTTGAAGCCTCCAAAACCCCCCGTTCTCCTTTGGGGCACCCTGGCAGGGCTTTCCACCCCTGGTTGGCGGCATCCTTGAGGGACGGACACCATGGTGGGCGATTCTCGCCACAGGATCCAGCCAGTGCACACACCACCATGAGTGTCCTTAACCCCGGGACGACCACTACCTGGGTTGCCCGGTCTTTACAGTTGCCGCCTCAGTCTTTAGGAATCGGCAGCGTACCTCTGGCGCTCCCTCACAGTTTGTTGCCCCTTGGTTGTTTCTGCCACCAGAGCCGCCTTGTACCTCACATTGACAGAGGTGATATATCTGATATCATTTTTAACTACATCTGACTCCTATCTCCCTACCTTACTCCCTAGGACACACACTGGTGTCCACATTGATCGCCGGACTTCTTTGCGAGCCCCCATAGGCAGCAACTTTTATAGCCTTGTTCCAGTTTGTCTGCGCTGTGTAATATTTGTTTACAATGAGTGCCTGCAGTCTAATGTTTTATTCTGATGTGCCTGCCATGTGCATCTGGATTTCCAATACATGATTGATGCATAAATCTTGAAATCTTACTACACCACGAGCACGGTGTAGAGCATGGGTGTACGATCACTATTACACCAGCACACCCTTTTCTGAGTAAATTGTATGCGACGCTGAGTATATAATCATAATGTATATCTTTTCTGTCCCCACATTTAGGGTACCTACCTGATTACATGGTTTGTAGGGTCTTCACTTATCATGTTGTGTAGATAGTTACTTATAGTCCTGATGAAGTGCTTTGATCTTCGGGACACTTGGAGCACGAAACATGTTGACCTCTAGAGAGTAGAGCATACACAGATAGAAACCTTATATCTAGTACCCTGCTGTTCTTTCTCTTTTTACTCAGGCAGTTTACCTTCCAGAATAAATCACTAGGACTAACTGACCTGTTTTAATTCACCCACCTCACATCTACACACACTAGGCCCCTCACCCCCATTGCACCCATCGGCAGAAACTAAAGATCCCTGTCAAAGAACCCCATACTGGGTGCCCATTAGGTATTGCAGCGCCCACCTGATGAGGGGCAGGCCCACATGATGAAGCATGCCGCCTAGCTTGCTAGATGTGTAAAAGCCCTAGTTACGTCAAGGGAAACCTCCCCTCCCTTTTTCCATCTAGGTGGGACGACCACCTCGTGGCGTTTCTCACCTACACCTCCACATGATTTACTCAGACCCCGTGGAACTTCATATCCTTTTTGCAAACTGTCTCTGCAGGGCATGAATGCTGCACCTCATTAAACTTACTCCTCTGTCCCTCCTGTTTGTTCCAGATGTATTTAGTTGTCATTGATGCTCCACAGGTCCTGCACGGTGCCTGCATGGTGGAGGGGCACAGCTGATGTTCCAGATTGAGTGTGAGATGAAGTCGGGCCCAAACAAGGGCCAGTGAAGTTCAGAGTGTCCAGACAGTCGAAGTTAATCAGTTTCTGGTTCAGACTCTTGTCCACGTTGAAGCTAGGGTCCTACCGCCAGGTAAGCCATTTTGAACCCACGGAAGAGGGTTGGACAGATTTAGGGGACCCTACCAGGGGAGGGCCTGGACATTGGGGATGTTACTCCCATGTCCTTTGTCAAGTTTTACACCAGAGCAGGAGCCAATGGCTCCCAGGACTGGTTTGAACTGCACTATGCACAGGGACACCAAATGTGCCCCTCATACAGACTTTCGATTGCTGGCATGAGCACCCACCCAGCCCTAATATACCAAATCCTGTCTGGGAGGTGGTCAAACCTTCCTGTGACAGGATGCCTGTTGTTCCACCTTCTTCTGCTCAAGCTTGGCTCAGCAGCAGGAGGGCAGAAATGTGTCTCTGGTCGGCAGAAACCATTTTGTGCTGCCAGGGACTAGAAGACCGGTACCGGGAAGACCAGGGACCCAACAAGCCTGCTTCTGAGCGGTGGGATCATACCTCCCACATCAGTTACCGGTGTGGAGGTATGATTCCACAATGTTTGACACCAAACACGAAAGGGTTACTTTCAGCCATTTTAGAGTCATCACACGGTCGCGTAATGCCCCTCTATATGTCGTAAATGGCTGCTTCACTAACAACCCGGGAGAATGGACTCCGTAGGCAGCAGGGGTGTTCTGCTCATTCAGTGATTCCCTCTCACTTAGAACCAAGCACCCTGCCTTCAGGATTGATAAGGCCTGCTAGAGGGGTGATTGTTAGGTTTTAAGTATAGTGACCCTTAGATTTAGTAAATCTATATCTTAAGTAAGTGGTGCATGCACCAACTTCCAGAGGCTGCAATGGCAGGTCTGGAGTTAAATTTTTGCGTGGCCTCTCATGGGCGGCATAATACATGCTTCATCCCATGGGTGGCCTCTGGAGTACCTATGCCCTGGGTACATAACATATAACAGGTTATGGAGAAAGCAGATAGACGGGGGTCCTGATTAGCAGGAAACCAGTCAGACTAGTCAAAAACAGTATCACATTTAGTAACCATAAGAAGCAGATCTTACTTTCCTACATAAATGCACAATGTTGTGCATTTCATTCCATGCAGAAACAGGGAGTGCGTACTATGTGCACCCCTGCATGCACCACCATGCACAGAGGCAGGCCCGCTTAGTTTCCTCACTGCCACACTTTTCATGGCAGGCTCACCAACATGAAAATGGTTGCAGTGAGGAAACTCATAATATGCTTTGCAGTGCTGCAGCAGCACAACTACCATATTACAGCTTCGCACTGCTTTGCCACCACTGCAGGATCGGGGACATCTGGTGGTTGCTGCAATAGTTGTAATACGGCAGGTGGAGCACCACCGCAGGTTCAGTGGTCCCATGAACCATTGAACCCATAATTAGGCCCTTCTTCTTTTAAGTAACACCATCCCTTCTTACTTCTGAAGTACACAACACACTGTTACTCTACTCTACACAGCAACACTCTATGCCACTGCACTCTACGGCACTGCACTCTAAGCCACTCTACTCGACACCACTGAAATCTATGCCACTCTACTCTGCACCACTACAAGCTATAACACAGCACTCTACTCTGCACCACTCCACTCTACCCCACTGCACTCTATGCCACTACATACTATGCCACTATACTCTATACAACTACACCCTACGCCAATACACTTCACGCTACTCTAATCTGCTGTGCACATTATTACACTGAACGTCTCTATTCTACAACTCACCACTCCGCTCTATGCGTCTCTACAGTACTATGTCCCACTCTACTCTACTATGCCCTTCTATGCCCCACACTACTCTTTTCAAATGCAATCTACCCCACTCTACTATACACAACTGCACTCTTTGCCACTGCACTCTACGTACTTTATGCAACTCCACTGTACTTTGCTTGTTTATATTTCATTGTATGAGTCTCCGATACTTATCATATTCACTCTCTTTTTGCATAAAAAGTGGCAAAATGGTTTCCAATACATCACAATGATGGCAGATTTTTGCATTTATTCACACAAAAATATTATATATGTATTTTCATTGATTATGTAATTTTATTGCTGTTTGCAAGGCGGGGTCTCCCATAGGGCTCTGAGACTATACCCCTCTGAAATTCCCACAGATTTGCTCAAAAAATAATAAATAGATCGATTTATTTAGACATGCAATCATATCTCTAAACATGTCAAATTATTTAAGTCTGCGCTGTCTGTCCCAGGCTGCCCATCTCTCTCTGAACCAGGAGACGTAAAATAGGCAGTAAATATGCTTTCTGCAATGTGACGCACGACGAAGGGCTCACCTTTCTAAAGACATCCTTACCATTGTAGTCTATTTTGGTATCAGCTGTTGCCAGTGACGCTGTCAGCATCACAGTTTATGGTGTTGGAGTCATCTGCATCCCAGATTGAGGTCAATCATCTGTCATTCATTGGCATTGATCCCAACCTTTCCCATTCATCACACAGTAGGATTGGATGAAAGCATGTGTGATTTGGAGCCTTGTCCTCGGTAATGGTAAGTGTTATAATGCTGATCTTGTGTTATGTATATTGTGCTGAGACCCCTGGTCATGCTAACCTCCTCCACTGTGATACGCCAGGTCCTAGCTGCAAGTCAATGGCCCCTTTTGAAGTCGAACTGTTGTATTTGTTCCCCCGCTAAATTGATCTAAAAGATGAGCAGGGTTTTTATTACCTTGCAAAGTTGATCCAAATATCAGAGTTAAGCCCAAAGGGAGAAATATGGGCTTATAGTAATTACAGTTACATGCTGTATGGCATTAAACAGGACCTATCTTCATGCCCTTAACATTAATACCAAAAACATGGATAGACATATGAAAAATGAGTGTTAAAAACATTAAAGTAATGCATGTCAGCTTTTAAGTTCCTCTTTCAATTCACATGTTTTACTTATTCTTCCATTTCCCGGGAGCGTTAGCTATTTTATTATATTGTGTTTCTGTATTTGTTTCGTGCATCTCATTACTCTTGTATAGGTCATACCTTAAGTCATGCCAGGTGTTTATGAGGGGCTTTGATTGAGAGCTCTGATGCTGAGTCTAAATTTGGCTGGCCACACAGGCTGAATCCGCAGTGCACTCAGAACAATGGTCATGTTTCAGTTGAAATCAAAATTCTGTGTAAATGTTTGGTTTAGTTTAGTTTGGGTTTATGAAGCACCTGGTTACACCAACTGGAAAAGAGTTGGGCTCAATATTGAGCCCTGAGGCACTCCCTGTGCCAGAGTAATGGGTTTAGATGTGTTCACAGATTGTATCACCTGCAAGCTGCGGTCCTGCAGATAGGATGCCATCCAGTCCATCGCAGCCTCAACCACACCTCCTCTACTTAGGCGATGTATGAGCAGCTTGTGTGACACCGTATCAAATGCTGCACTCAGGTCTAATAAGACCAGCGCAGTTGTCAGCCCTTCGTCTACTCCCGTCCGTATCATTTCGACAGCAAAAAGCAAAGCTGTCTCAGTTGAGTAAGTTGGCCTAAAGCCAGATTGTGTGGGATGTAGTAGATTGTTTTTCTTTATATGCACCTCAAGCTGTATATGAATCACTTTTTTGGCTACTTTGGAGAAATATGGTAACAGTGATACTGGCCGTAGATTTGTTAATACATTCCCATCTGCTGTGGGTTTTTTCTTGATTGGACAAACCATTGCTCGTTTCCATCAATCAGGTAGCTGGCCTTCCCAAAAGGAGGTGTCTAGCAGTTGTCGAATTTAGGGGAGAATTACCTCTAAACTTTGTGTAAAGAGGGAATTTCAAAAGATTTAGAAGGCAAAAGTAAAAGAATTTAAAGTGCTTAAATGTGAGTGAGTGCCATGTATGTTTGGGGTGATGAAGTGAGGGAGATGCAAGGAAATGCATTCAAGAAAGAGTGAATGAGAGTGATGAAGAGGAAAAAGATGCGGTTGAAAATGTGCAGCTGTGCAGTGAAAAAGGGGCTACATATCCAACATAAAGCTCACATAGCTGAAGGCCAATTCTTCTTCTGTTATGATCCTAGGCCTAGGCAGTGCACAACCTTTTACCTACATTGGTCCTACCATGCTCTGCATAAAGGCTCTGGTGCTGACCTTTTACCTAGTTAGGTGCCCTATGAATGTTGTGTGATTTTCTTACAAAACTAGCCTCATTTATTATGCATGAGGATTCTTAGTATCATATCGTAATCCACTGCCCAGGACATACACAGCAGGATTATTATAGTCTGTATAATAACTCTGTTCAAAAGTCACCGCTATCATCATCCTTGGACGACAGGCCACAGTATGCTTACATATCTAGGGAGAACCCCTGAGAGCACCTTTTTCAGAATAAAAGACCCGCATCTTCCCTGGGTAACCAGAGGAGAAGCTTTCATGCTGATACAAGATGCTGAGATTCCTGCACGCAGAAACTCCAGCATGCAGTGGTCTGACATCCTTGTGGGGTGGCCAACTCTAGACTAAGGGCCCTATTATGTGATGTTGGATGGACCGGAGTTCGTCCGACATCATTTGGGAACTGGAACCGAACAACTTCCTGTCGTCGGTTCCAGCCCAGCACGTAGGATGCGATCGAACACTGTTGGGTCGCAATCTTATTCTTAACAATGGGAGAATGCATTCCGAACGGAAAGCATGCTCCAATTTTTAAGAGCAGAGGTGCAGTTCATCCCTGTACCTGCACCTTAGGCTGCCTGCTACCGGGTACAGTGATCAAAAGGGGGGACACAGCCACCATTCGGTTGCCTTGCACCCCTGCTGGAGCCCCCAAAGACAGATTCCCACAGCCTTTATGTGTAAGAAAGGCTCGCACAGAAATCCTGTGAAAATCTAGCATCGTAATCCCTCGGCCAAAAAGAGGCGGCCGACGGATTACTGAAGGCTTTCCAAATGGTGGAGGAGCCCATTTGGAAATCCTATTTGGATTCCCTTACGACTGACCCCATCAAAATGGCTCGGTCAGAGAGGAATCCGAACAGACGATTACGATGCGGTCTGAACGGCTCTAACTGACATTTGGAACCGTATCAGACCGCATCGTAATCAGCCCCTAAGACGGGGTTCTTCGTTCTCTCCCATCAAGTAATGGAGTTGGCCCTTTCCTAGGGGGTTCTCGGCTTTACACCTGCATACATGCTTGATACACTTAGATAGGGTTAGCGTCTTAGGAGTATGCTCGATTACTGCCATGCATTTATTCACTGTTTTAGCACCATGGTAGAATTCTTTATTTTTTTTACGTTGTTGGTGCTTGTAATTGTATACATCTGTTTATGTCTAATGGTTGTCGCAGCAAACATGTTTTATACTAGAATGACGCTATTTCAATAAATGCTTGTTGAAAACATCCCTATTGTTTATTCTGTGTATCTCTCTGAGACTCAGTAAGCACAAGTGACTGAGTGGAAAGTTTTGACCTGTTTCCATGATCTCTGAACGATCAAGGGTTGTCATGTTCGATAATTGTCAGAAACTATTCTCTCCTTGGTACGGTTAGGGGGATTAGAGAGGCACTGTGAGCTAGTTGGTCTAATTGCTAAAATATCTTTGCGAGATGTCTGGAATCAGTCTGGACACTAATCCCTTGGTTTATGTTGGTCTAAACGGCAGATCCTATGTATTATTAGGGACAACATGACATGGCGCCACCAAGGATGGTTTGGTTCTTATTTAAAGGTCAAATCTGAGCAGTTCAGTCGTGCTTTCTCAGAGACCCCAACTCACATTTACATTTACCCAGAGACTTCTGGAGTGAGGAGGGACAAATCCGCAAAGCTGAGTATGTATATCCTATGTATTGGCTATTGGGTTTCTCAAGCTTGAAGGATTACAGGGGCAGATGTATCAAGCTATTTTTTAGTCGCAAACGCTGCGATTTACTAAAAAACAGCGTTTGCGACTAAAAAATAGTAAAATGGTATGTATGAAGAAAAATGCCTCGCAATATTAAGGAAACGCAGATTTTGCGATTCCTTAATATTGCGGAAGCATTTAAGAAATCGCAAATTGCGATTTCTTAAATGCAATGTATCAGCCATTTAAGAATTGCGAATTTAGGCTAAAAAATCGCAAATTACCACCAACTTGTAGTTGGTGGTAATTTGCGATTTCTTTTACAAATGCACTTTATGCAATTTGTAAAGGTGGCATGTGACGCTCATACATGCCCTTAGGGCATGTATGTGCACCATATGCGCACACATGTCATTTTCAGGGGTGCAGCAGGTTGTTCTTGAGACACCCCTGCACCTTTGAAATTATTCTCAATTTGCGATTAGCAAATTGCGAATCGCAAATTGAGAATAATTTCACATTCATTTCTATGGGCCTCCTGGCCCATAGAAATGAATAGGAAATGATTCCTTAATTGCGATTAGCAATTTGCTAATCGCAATTAAGGAATTTTAAGAAATCACAAAAAAATTGCGAATTTCTACATACATACTATTTTGCAATTTCTAAATAGCAATTCCTTAAAAATCGCTACTTAGAAATCGCAAAAGGGTATGTTGATACATCTGGCCCACAGTTCCCCACACTGTGCAAAACCTTATCTCTTTTTCTTAAATATTTCCTCCCATAATGTCTCAGACTGCAGATGCTGGTATGAGTGGTGCTCGTGCGGAGGAAGCTGAGCAGAAGGTGCTCTAAAAATTTCAGAAAATTGCAGACATGCACCTACTCTCAAATGATCCTATTATTGTCTGTCAGCATTAGGTGGGACCGTTACCTTCATGATTGAAACACATGACGCAATCAAGACAGAGGTCTTCTGTTCATTGGTTAAATTCCCGCCTGCCAACGAATGCACATATGTGTTTCATACTTACGTTCCAGATGAAATACCTAAAGAATAATATCCATATGAGGACATAGTAGTCCCGTTAACTTACCAAGACCATATAAATTGGTTTAAAAGCGTCCACAGTAAAAGTGAGACTCAGTCCGCTTAGCAGAAACGGAGAGACTTTGCCGGTCCTAGCTGCAACACACAGCATCCAGAGATTGTTACATTGCCAGCACCAGACATACAGTACAGAGAAATAACAAAGCTATACAGAATTCTTACTCAGTTCTTTATGCGAACAATTACAATTTAACCTTCAAGGGAAACTCAAGCTGGTCAACAACAAGGGACAGCAACAAAAATCACCACACAAATGCTGAATGCGATTATGGGAAGAATGCCCACTAAACATGAGCATATGCCTTTCTGGATAGCACAGAAAATAGCACAGATTGAGGGAGTATTTCCTCTTACGGGCCTGCAAGAAAAGCACAGAATGCTGACAATTTGCTTGCCAATGGGAATAAATCCCCCGATAGAGGATTGTACCACTTGAGGTACAGTTTTCGCTACCGTTCATGGCACCCCCTCAACAGCAGTTATCCCAGAAGTATTGAAACAGATACTGAATATGTATGGGGCAGAATCTGCCTTGGACTTAGGGATGAAATTGACAGACAATGTTGCCCAGGTATCCACAATTATGTTAACTAACATAAAAGGGGAGGCAGCAGTGGTGGCTATACACCAACTTGTGAGGTAGTGCACATCTGCACAACAGGAGCGAAAACTCCCTAAAATGATCGTAGATAAATACCCCTCACTGGGGAGAGATAATGTGGGAGCTTGACCAGTGAAACCACAATTAATGGTGTTCCTGAAAAGGATAACTAAAAGCAAGCACCTGATTCTTCTGCAAAGAAATGGGATAACAAACAATAAAAAAATAATAAGCAGAATGCAACAGGATCATGGGGTGGGTCTCCTCAACAGGAGCCCTCTGACAGAAACTACAACCTTAGAAATCTTGACAATGTTAAAAAAACCTGGCAGGAATCAGGATACTGATACAGGTTCCTCTAGTTCCTCTCAGTGTTCATAAAAAACTCAGAGAGTGAAGGACAGTAGAATGCAGATCAGAAGAGCGAGTCAAGCCAAGAGACACACATTGCACTTCAGACTACAGTATCAAACAAGAAGATAAACCAAAATCTAAACCTCAATTTAAAAATAAGAGGGTAGCTGGCCTTAAAAAAAGAAATGCCCAGGATACTGAGGACTCAACTATTGAACGGTGAAGGGGATCTGATGATGCTAGACAGTGCAGCAGAAGTAACAATAGCTTGCCTGAACCTGATGGAATTTCTGGAGACAGCAACATTGAGTGAACATATCATGGTGGAAACACCTGCTACAAGGGTAAGTGGCCCACATCAGTTACATGAAATTACGCTCCAAATGAAGGTGGACATACCCAGAAAAGTGAAAGATATCCTTTTGGCTGAAAAATATTGGTCACCTGAGGTCATTATGGACTGCCCTGAAGGGGAAGATGGTATTACTAGCCTTCCCCGACTTCGTTCCAAAGTCACTCAAACATACATATGTGCAAGTGTGGGCACTAGCTCTCGCACTTTACCTCAATCACGTAGGATGGGACACCTCACTGTGAAATCCCAGTTAAAACTACTCCTACTCCATAGAGACAGTACCCAATAAAACATGACGATAAGAAACAAGTCAAGGAGATCTTAGATCAACTTGAGTACGAAGGTGTTATTGAGTATTGCATCTCTTCCTTGAATAATCCTTTTATTCCTGCAATGAAACCCAACAATTCATATAGTCTAGTTTTAGAGTACAGGCATTTGAAAACATGCACAAAAACATTTGCTTACAAAATGCACACATTGCCGCATTAATAAATAACCTTGTGCGGAAGAAATACAAAGCAACACTAGATATCTCAAATGGATTCTTTTGCCAAAATATAGTGCCTGAAAGCGAAAATTTAACAGCATTTCTGGCCCTCAGCTCTCACCACCAATTCTGTAGTCTGCCCCTAGGGTATAAGAATAGCCCTAGGTTGTTCTCAGCAAGGGTATCAGAGTTAATTCGAAATTGTGATGAGGAGACATTGTCCTACGTGGATGATATTTATCTGACGGACGATTAATTATTGGATCACTTACACAGGGTGAACAACATAATTTTGGGATTCGACATTGTGGGCTACAAATGTATCTTTAAAAAATCGAAAATTGCCCACCTCAATGTCCTATTATTGGAAAACAAGTTAACAAGTGAAAAAAGAGCCTGGCAGCAAATTTTTGGGAAAAACGTGCACTGCTCCAACCTCTGAAAGTGCGAAAAAGTTTACAATCCAATTTAAGATTCCCACATTTTGGCAGAACATACATTTTAGATTACGCAGAAAAAGTAAAACCTTTCTAGGACCGAATCAGACCGGATTTTTCCATACAACATTGGGCACAGGAACTAACAGAAATTCTCAGTTCCACACAAGCTGACGTGATAGCTTCTAAACACTTACACACACGTGAACACTAAAAAATTGGTGATCCGTGTAATTGCGGATCAATCTGGTTACACTTACCTCACCTTCAATGACGGTGAAACTGTACTCATTGCATACAAATTGCATTTGTATACAAAAGCACACATGCACTTTGCATCCACTGAAAAAATTCTCACGTCAGTACAGACAGCAGTAGTGAAAGAAAGAGCACTAACAAATGAGAAACAAATAATTGTTGTGACTCCAGTACCAACCTTAGATGCTGCTACTAAAGCAAGTGTTACAAACACAAAAGCACTGCATCTGTGATGGATACAAGGGGCTTATTCTCTCACTGCAACAGATGTAGATGTACAAATTTGATTCTACACTAAAAACACAAGCATTTCTACAGTACGAACAATAATATCCTCTCCTGAAAGAAATATTTCCTTTAGATCAGTAAGAATACATTATTTACACTGACTGATCTGCCCAGGCTGCTAAAGGAGGTAAACAGCAATACAGTGCAGCATGTGCCATTGTAGAGGAACATATGCGGGCAGCAAGTTCCATCCTAGCAATACGCAGACGCAATCTCTAGGAGATTGCACGGCACAGCTGGCAGAATTAAAAGCACTAAAAAATACAGATCGGAAATTCCCCACACTCATTGTGTGCGATTTGTTTCACTGTGTCTAGTCATACAACGAACATCTTCACTATTGGGTTCAAAATGGTTTAGAGACTCCAAACGTTGCACAATAAAGCACAAGTTGCTTTGGTAACAGGTGGCAGGGCAGAAAAAAGGCTTGCCACAGGCTCATGTAATTCACACATTGTGTCATCAGCGTGTTGGTGTGCACATTGAAGGGAATTCAGAGATGAAGCCACCAAGGCGATAGAGAGAACTGCTGCCGTTGCTTCAATCACTCATTCTAGTACAAGAATAGACGGACAGATAATGATACCTGTGAACACTATGCGAATAACAGATCAGCCTTACCAAACATTTTCCACTCAAGTACTTCTACAAGTTAGATGCACAAAACATTCTGTGTGCTTAAACTCCAGGAGTGGGTGATCGGGTAATACCAAACATGGATCGCAGATTAGGATTAATTCTAGCTGCACACAATCGTCTGGTTTCAGCATACACAGGTATTGCTGCATCTATTTCACTTCTAAAGGAGCATTATTGATGGACAGGTCTCACAAAACAGACCAAGGGCTTTGTCCTTAAATGCGACATCTGTCAGCAGGTGAAGGGTTCCACCGTAGCTCGTCCACCGCAGACACCACTGCTGATTTCAGACAGACCTCTCGCATGTGTCTAATTGGACCACTGCAGCCCCTTACAATCAGACGGGGCTTACAGGTATATCTTGGTGGCAGTAGATTCATGCTCTAGAGTCCAGTGGATTTGGCCTCAGTGATCGGCTGGTGCTCGAACTGTTTTATATGGACATATGCAATTGGCACATTACATTCTGACTGTGGGCCTGCATTTAGCTCATGGGCGTACAAAGAAGCCGTGGGAAGTTTGGGTGTGGTCTTGCGGTACTCCTCTCCATATCATCCCGAGGGAAATTCGATTGTGGAAAGAAAAACCGGGACTTAAAGCACTTCTCAACAGCAAGGGAATTAGGCTTGGGTGGCAGTTGGGTCAATCACCTATATTTTATTTATTTTATATTCTTCTATAGCGCAAGACTAGACCCCCGGAGGGGTATCAGAGGCAACTTAACAACATGCCAAGGAGTTCCCTGGGGGTGCTTTCTCCATATAAAGTCCTGTTCAGGACTAGAATGTGGGTACCCAACCTCAATTGTGGCAGCACAGTGGCAAAAAAAAACATTTGACATCAATGATCGTTGGCTGTTTTACAGGAAATCAATGAATTCCGGGCATCACACAATCAATCAATCAATCAATCAATCAATCAATCATGACATTTGTATAGCGTGCTACTCACCCGTAAGGGTCTCAAGGCGCTGGGAAAGAGTGGTCAGTCACTGCTCGAAAAGCCAGGTTTTGAGTTGCTTCCTGATGGAGAGATGGTCCTGGGTTAGCCGAAGGTGGATTGGGAGGGAGTTCCATGTCTTGGCTGCCAGGTAGGAGAAGGATCTTCCTCCAGCGGTGGCACTGCGGATGCGTGGAACTGTTGTGAGGGCGAGGCTGGTTGATCGTAGCTGGCGGGTGGGCGTGTAGAAGGTCAGGCGGTTGTTGAGGTATTTAGGGCCCAGGTCGTGGAGAGCCTTGTGTGCGTTGGTGAGGGGTCTGAACGTGATCCTCTTGCTGACGGGGAGCCAGTGCAGGTCTCTCAGGTGGCCGGAGATGTGGCTGTGTCGGGGGATGTCCAGGATGAGTCGTGCAGAGGCGTTCTGGATGCGTTGGAGTCTTTTCTGAAGCTTGGCTGTGACTCCGGCGTAGAGGGTGTTTCCGTAGTCCAGTCGGCTGGTGATGAGTGCCTGGGTGACCGTCTTCCTGGTTTCGGTGGGGATCCATCGGAAGATCTTTCTGAGCATGTGCAGGGTGTTGAAGCATGATGATGAGACGGCGTTGACTTGTCTGGTCATCGAGAGGGAGGAGTCTAGGATGAAGCCCAGGTTACGTGCGTGGTCTGTTGGCTTGGGAGTGGTGCCCAGGGCTGAGGCCACCAGGAGTCGTCCCAGGCGGAGGGCGATGGTCCCAGGATGAGGACTTCCGTCTTGTCTGAGTTCAGTTTCAGGCGGCTGTTCTTCATCCACTCGGCGACGTCTTTCATCCCTTCGTGTAGGCTGGTTCTGGCGGTGGCTGGGTCGTTGGTGAGGGAGAGGATCAGCTGGGTGTCGTCGGCGTAGGAGATGATGTTGAGGTTGTGTTAGCGTGCGATTGCTGTGAGGGGGCTCATGTAGACGTTGAAGAGGGTGGGGCTGAGCGATGATCCCTGTGGTACGCCGCAGATGACTTTGGTGGCCTCGGATCTGAACAGGAGGAGGCGGACTCTCTTTGAGTTCTGCCGGTGAGGAACAAGATGATCCACTCCAGTGCCTCCTCTTGGATTCCAATGTTGCTGAGACGCTGCACTAGGGTGCGGTGGCAGACAGTGTTGAACGCTGCGGATAGGTCCAGACGATGAGGGCCGCTGTTTCCCCGTTGTCGAGCAGGGACCTGATGTCGTCGGTGGCTGCGATGAGGGCAGTCTCGGTGCTGTGGTTAGCTCAGAAGCCGGACTGCGAATGGTCGAGGGATCCGTTTGTCTCGAGGATGGCGGCAAGCTGTCTGTTGACGGTCTTCTCAATGACTTTGGCAGGAAAAGGGAGGGGCGAGAGGGGGCGGAAGTTCTTGAGGTCGGTGGGGTCAGCTGTTGGTCTCTTCAAGAGGGCGCTGATCTTGGCGTGCTTCCAGCGCTCCGGGAAGGTGGCGGTGTTGAAGGAGGCGTTGATGACGTCCCGGAGTTGGGGTGCAATGATGGAGTCGGCCTTGTTGAAGACGTGGTGGGGCAGGGGTCGGTTGGGGATCCGGAGTGGATGGTGTTCATCGTGCGGGTGGTATCTTCGGTGCTGACCAGGGTCCAGGCGGAGAGGGTGGTGGTGGGGGGGGTTTGTTCAGTGGTTGGGTGCGTGGTTGGTGCGCCAAAGCTCTTGTGTATCTCGGCGATCTTGCGGTGGAAGAACGAGGCGAGTAAGTCGCAAAGGTCTTGCGAGGGGGTGATGTTGTTGTTTGCGGTGCTGGGGTTGGAGAGCTCTTTGACGATGCTGAAGAGTTCTTTGCTGTTGTGGGCGTTGTTGTCCAGTCGTTCTTTGAATGTTGTCTTCTTGGTGGTGCGGATCTGCTGGTGGTGTTTGCCGGTGGCGTGCTTGAGGGCAGTCATGTTGTCTGTGGTCTGGTCGTTGCGCCAGGCTTTCTCGAGGGTGCGGCAGAACTTTTGGAGTTCTTAAGTTCGTTGGTGAACCAAGAGGCTTTCTTGCTCCCGGTTCTGCTGGGAGGGGTCTTAAGTGGAGCGAGATTGTCTGCGCAGTTGGTGATCCACTGTGTGAGGTTGTGGGCATCTTCGTTGGGGTCCGTTGTGCTGGTGGGAGGGTTCTGGCTGAGGGAGGTGGTGAGCTGGTCGGTAGTGATCTTGTTCCAGTTCCTGCGAGGAACCTTTTGCGGGTGGTGGTGGGTGGTGGTTCTTCTGAAGCTGAAGTGGACGCAGCTGTGGTCGGTCCAGTGAAGTTCGGTGGAGTGGCTGAAGGAGATGTACTTGCTGGAGGAGAAGACTGGGTCAAGCGTGTGGCCGGCGTAGTGGGTGGGGGTGTTCACCAGTTGCTTGAGACCAAGGTTGGCGAGGTTGTCTAGTAGGGTGGTGGTGTTGCTGTCCTTGTTGTTCTCCAGGTGGAAGTTGATGTCCCCTAGGAGGATGTAGTCAACGGAGGAGAGGGCGTGTGGGCTGATGAAGTCTGTGATGTCTTCGCTGAATTGTGTGCGTGGTCCCGGGGGTCTGTAGATGAGGGTGCCTCTGAGTGTGGTCTTGGGGTCGGTGTGTATCTGGAAGTGGAGGTGTTCGACGACGGTGAAGGTGACGTTGGAGCTGGTCGTCACATTGATGGTGTTCTTGTGTATGATGGCGATGCCTCCTCCAGTCTGGTTGATGCGGTCCCTCCGGGTGATCTTGTATCCGTCCGGGATGGCGATGGCGATGTCGGGCGCTGAGGAGGCGTTCATCCAGGTTTCCGTCAGGAAGGCGACGTCTGGTGATGTTGTGTCATGCAGGTTTCAGAGTTCGATGGCGTGTCTGTGGACGGAGCAGGTGTTGAGCAGGATGCGCTTGAGATGGTTGGTGCTGGTGCTCGGCTTGGCGGGTGCGGTGCAGGTCCGGAGGCAGGAGAATTTACAGGCTTGGCAGGTGAAGAGTCCGTGGGTGCGTTTTGGGCAGCTCGGTAGCAGGCGGGGGTCGGCCGTTGTTGAGTGCGTGAAGGGTTCTGGCGTCGTAGGTTTGTCGGGAGAGCTGGCATCAACGAGGTCCAGGGGTTCTGGGCGCGTCCAGACGTGGACGGGTGCAGACGGGCTTGCCTTTGGTGCGCCTTTGGCGCACAATCGGCACGCCCGCTGCACGTGACCGCTGCGCATTTGCCGGGCGGCCTCCATATGAGGAGTTCAGGGAGGGAGGAGCAGCTGGGAGGCGGGAGCGGGGTGGCGAATGGTAGCGGTGGGGGGGCGGGGCCGCAGGGAGCAGAGGCGGGAATCAGAGGGCGAGGCGGGAAGCGGGGGTACGGCGGCAAAAGGGGGAGCGAGGGGGACACAATACAGGGCACAGAAGGCAAAAGGGAGAAAAACCAAACACAGGATACAGAAGGCAAAAGGGAGAAACCAAACACAGTTACAGCAGGCAAAGGGGAGCTAGGGGAAAAACAATACAAATGGCACAAGTATACTAAGTATACCACGGAGCAAGGAAGCAGCAGTCAGAGCCTAGCGGTGGCACACCGCACCGGGAGGACCACGCGGTGGCTAGGGGAGCGACCTACCTGGAGACAGGGTCAAGGGTCGCTCCCTTTACCACCGGGCGACCTTCATATGAGGGGCTCAGGGAGGGAGGAGCAGCTGGGAGGCGGGAGCAGGGTGGCGAAGGGTAGAGGCGGGGGGCGGGGCAGCAGTCAGAGTGTAGCGGTGGCACACCGCACGGGGAGGACCACGCGGTGGCTAGGGGAGCGACCTACCTGGAGACACAGCAATGTCCAAGTAAAACGCACAGCAACTGGGGAAGTATAAGCTGTTCTGACAAGACCCATTATTATAAATGGGGTGACCCAAATAAAGTCAGAGAACCTGGGTATTTTGGTGAGATTGAGAGGAAGAGGTGGAGCCACGTATCGTAGCTGGGCCGTGCTGCGAGCCAGTGTGATCCTGTGTTGCTGTGTCGATTGATGATCCCGCCCCACCACAGCTGCCATTACCGCTTTTGCTGCTGCGGTCTTTTCCGGCTTTTCCCTGACGGCTGCTGCCGCTGACCCTGTGCTTGACTGCCGCCGCCGCGCATTGCAGCGCATTGCGGTGCATTGCCGCGTTCCTTCACTGCACCTCCCCCGCCATTCTATCTTTGCGGCTGGAGGTCTCGGCGGCTTGCAGAGTCTTCGGAGCTCGGAGCTCGGCTTGGCTCAGTGCAGGACTTGGGGCAGACAGGCCTGCGAGGCATGGGAGGTGAGCTGCAGTGGTGAGGAGCTGTGTCTCTGTTCCTGAGGCCTATTTTATTGGTGTAGCTTGAGGCGGGGAAAAAGGTGGTGGTGAAAGGCAACCCTCGAGATATAAGAGGACGGGGGCAAAAGAACAACAAAGAGCAACAAAGGAACAACGGGACCTGTTTGGGAGGCGTGAGGATCCCTTAACCCCTTAATCCTTAATCATAACTTAATCATCAGTTATTACGTTATTGAAACTTACTGAAGTCACATCAAGGTGCTGGTTAACGATGAGATCAGGTCTCCAACGCGGAGCTCTGCCGAAGTTAAAACAGCGTCAGAGACTTGATGCTTCAACCAAAGCAGGGACACAGTCAAAATCAGATGGAAAAAATGAGGGGGGTATTACATCAAGGGACTGCTTGACTGAATCAGCTGAGCTGAGTGTATCACCTTTATCCCCCGTAGTCCCTGGGAAGATTCAGAAGATTTCCAACGTCGACGCTCAACCATCAATTAAGAGTTACTTTTTTAAGTACCACACTCAAAAGCAAAATAGATCTCAAATTAAGAAGGATAATGGCAACTCTGGCGTTGATTGTAGATCATCTTCATTTACTTTTCTTGTATCGTCAGCGGGTTTAAATAGGGCTCAACTGGGGGAAGACCTTGAGCCGGAATCTGCCTCGTCTCTACCAAGGCCCCGCGATGAGCCGGTCTCTCTGGTTTTGAACCTAATCGTTGGCCATTCATCTCCATTGAAAGATCCTTAAACTATTTCGGGTCAAATTAAGGCTTTGGAAATGAGTAGCCCTAAGGAAAAGCTTCCGAAGCAGATTAAAGACACTCAAGACCTAGTGCTTAACCCGTCGACAAATTTACCAGTGTACACCGGAAGGCTGCAGGCGCAAGCACAAATTCACCGTCATAATATGGTGGATCAGCCAATCGATCAGCCTACTGATCTAATTGTGGTGGAGAATCAACAAAATTTAGGAACGGAAGAGTCGAACAAAAGACCTATGGAGAGTGGAACTGTTGTATGCTTGGTAACTGAAATCTCTTCGGGTTCGAATCCTAATGTCAGTGATGTGGCTGCAGAGGCCAATCATAATGTGGTTAAGCCACTTATTAAGGGTGGCGGTGATGATTTAGTATTAAGCCCGGTTGATCATCTTTCCCCAACTGGGGAGGCTCGTCCTATTAATCTGGATAAATCTAGTATAATTTTGGAAAATAGCTTTTGTATCAATAAGTCTGTATTGATTCCAGGTGTGGCTAGTAGGAGCAATAATGTTAAGTTGGATATTAATGAGCATTGTAATTCTTTTAACTCCGCAGATTTATCTTTTCTAACAAAGTTTCATGGAAATTTTCAGGTAAAACCAGACACCTTGGAAAATAACGTTAGTAATTCTGAGCATGACAAAGGGATTGTTTGCTTAATACAATGGATTCTATAACAAAAGCCCTTAATTTCCACTCTGACAAGGTAGACATTCAGGTAGATATTCTAAATACTCTAGCAACACACGTTGTAGGAATTGACGCGAAGCTTCTTCAACTAACTAATTTCATTTCTAAAGTTCAAGTTGATAAAGAAAATCCGTTAATGTCCTGCACGTGTGCTCAATTGATTGATAAAATCTCTGATCTGCCATCAATTGTTGGTTCTATGGTCCACGAAGTAAAACTATTATCCGGTAAGGAAGATGGGAGGAGTGAAGACTTAAGAAATCCTGGAACTATAGAAAAAAATCCTCTGGTCCTAAAACTTTCTCCCCCGCGGACGGCTAGTATTAAAAGTGTGGCCCCCCGACCAGTAGCTGGTAATACTGATGTACCTTTTGAGGCATCACACTCCCCTAAATGAAAGATAAATCGGGAGTCAAATAAGAGTAGCTCAATAGTAACTATGGTCACTGAAGTAACAGGAGTACCTGAAGTTTTATCAAAAAGGGCATGGAAAAGATTGAGAAAAGCACATAACAAGGCAGCCCGGGATAAAAAAAATAGTTACCGGGGTAGCAAACAATAGCGGCCCATTAAACTTGATTTCTGGTCCAGTGGCTCTCTTCCCAAATTTTAGACCTCCGACTGCACCTCAAGCCAATAAAAAGGTTAAGCCATGCAGTAAAGCTGGAAGTGAAGGGCCAAAGGAAGAGCCTATTCTTAAGGTGGGGACTAAAACCCAGATACTGCCAATCCTAGAGAACCGGGTAGGGCAAGATAAGCCAATGCAAGATTCACACTCTTATCAGTTACTGAAAACTTTTTCCAGAATGAGATTATCCCAGTTCAAGAATTAATAGGGTCTAATAATTATATACACACCTATCCAAAAGAAATAGGGTCCGTTTGGTCTAGAGATGATGGAGTAGTCTCAAAAGGAGAGAAATATATGGCCATTGATACAATTGTAAACCCTTACCTTACGCATAAGGATCAGATTAGTCAGGGAGCACAGCCCTGTGTACAAGACCAGAAGCTGCCTCATGGAAAATCAGTAAATCCCTCCCCTTTGCATCCTAACAAGAATGAACAGGTTGAGGGTCCCAGTGTTCTGGCTCAATCTAAGCCAGAGCAGCCTGATCGTTTAAATCGCCCAGATAATCCCCTATTGGTGACTGCTGGGAATATGGATCGATCTGATTCAGGGCTTAGGAGTAATACTGATCGATCCAGTCCAGGGCCTAGGAGTAATATTGAATCCCCGAGACTGCAGGTTGAAAATCGAAAAGCGGTTTCTGCCCCCAATACTCGACCCGCGGTTCACATGATATTTTGAATAGAGGGAACATTCTGAAATTACTAAAAGCAACTCCTGATCTTAAGGATGTTGCAACCGAAGACCTGGATTCTGTAGAGTTTAAGATAGATGGTGGTAATAGGGAGACAACCATCACGACGTGGTTAAAGGATAATATTGTAAAGAAAATATTAGCGAATTCTAACAACTTTGAAAGTTGGGTGATTAAAGTATGGAGACTCCACGGTCTGCAATACCCGAGACCACTAATACCCATAATGAAGAAGGAGACTCCAAAACAAACCGATGTTAATCAATTTAGAGTATTGAAAGGCGCTTCAGGTCCATCTTCAGCCCTAAATAGGCTAGGTGGCATTAAAATCAAAAGCTGTCAGCCAGGGTCACGAGTGTGTGAGGAACTAAAATGGGTTCATGCGGCAGTGGATGATTGGAGTTGGCTCCCGGCCATTCTATCTAGAAAAAATTCAGCAAAGACTGATTGAAGTTGGGGTACTTCATACAATGCACCAACAGCCGTTAGAATTTGCTCTTGGAATACAAATGGTTTTAACACACTTGTAGAAGATGTAAATGTTCTAGGTTTTTTACAATTGTTTGATTTGTTACTTTTGCAAGAAACGTGGACTTTGGCCAGCACTCCGCTGATCGGCTATTACGAATATTTGAATGCAGCATGCAGGGACGCTGCATACGGTCGACCAAGTGGGGGACTCTCAATTTATGTTTCTTTAAGTCTTAATGTTGAACACTATGAAAAAGACCTTCAAGTCAAATGGATTCAATGTGTTAAATTAATAGCCAGTCAATTGTTGATCATTTTAAATGTTTATTTAAGTTCGGAAAAAAAGGTGCGATCACTTCAACTTATTCAGTTATGGGAAATGGTGAAAGTGCTATATTATGATCATTTCGGGATATTTTAACACTCATCATTTATCGTTTATCCCAATGGTCTAATTGTGAATTTATTAAATACAATCTAACGATGTTATATGATAGAGAGCATTTTCCAACATTTAATAAAGCTGACTGTCTTTCTATAATTGACTATACGATATTGTCAGAACAAGTTCAAAGTTATGAGGTTGTGCCAAAGATTGAGAACGACCATAATCCACAAGTTATTGCGATCAATTTACCCTTCGAGTATTTACCAGAGACTAAAATATTAAGAACGGCCCGGTCGCTTTTAATTTAAAAAGGTTAATATGGAATGAGAAAACAGAGAAAGATATTATTGACTTTCTCTCTCTTCTAATCCTTGATGCGCAGGTCAAATACTCTTATGGAACCCCATTGATTGCCCTATAGCCCACCTTATGTGGCTCCCTATTGAATAAATTTCCCAATAGGGAACCATCTGGGGGTGTAATTTTGAATCCTAGGATCCCAGGTTGGTTTTCCCACCGCTTATTATATTTGAAACGGTCTCTCAACAAAACAATAAGATCAGTGTACAGAAAAGCAAAGGGATCCTCCTACTTTTTAACGTCGCTTAAAATCAGAAATTTAAAGAGGGGTTATGAGAATGAAATCTGGAGGGCTAAACAATTGTATTATGAAGAGACTTGGGCCAAACTCCATTACGCATGTAAATCTAACGATCTAAGAATGTTTTGGAGTATAATTAATAACTTAGAAAATGGAAATTTTAGAAATACAAGTGCCAATATAGATGAATTAAGCTGGATACATTTTTTTAATAATAAAGTAACTTCCCGAGGCCAACTGATAGAGGAGCTTGAATGTCTTGACCCCAAATGTAAATTGGAGCCAGTTGAAGGTTGGACCCTCTTGGCACAAGGGATACACCAGGCTCTACGAATACTAAGTTATGGTCGGTAGACAAAGTTAAAAAAGCTTTATTTAAAATTAGATCAAATGGAGCACCTGGCCCTAATGGAATGCCGAACGCTATTTTTAAAGCTAAAATTGAGTATTGGCCAGAGTTATTAACGGCCCTCTTCAATGAAATTCTTAAGACAGGCTGTATCCCGGATTCATGGGGGGGAAGTATAATACAGCCGATCTACAAAAGTGGGCCCCAGGAAAACCCTGAAAATTATCGATTTATTACCCTCACAGACGTAGATGCTAAAATATTCGCAAGTTGTCTGTTAGAGGAGTTGGAGTCTTGGGCGGAAAGAGAAGAATTGATCCCAATCTTTCAAACAGGATTTAGGAAGGGAGAATCGGCTCTTACCAATTGCTCGCTCCTGGTCTTTTTAATTTATTTATGTCTGATCTCCCAACCCATTTTAATGATGTAAACTCACATTCCCCTTCTGTAATGGGTAAAGAAATCAAATACTTACAGTATGCCAAAGATACTATTTTACTTAGCCAAACTATGATAGGACTAAAAAGATGATTACATTCTTTTAATATATATGTAACCCAAAATGGTTTAACAATTAATATAAAAAAAACAAAAATAATGTTAATAGGGAAAGGCAAACTTACATTTGATGATCGACTATCATTTAGACAGCATTTCAATAACTAAAGGTACCTCACTTGCTTTCGCATTTCGTAAATTAAGAGATAAATTAGTATGCTCCAACTATGACCACCTACTTAAAGTCATGAAAGCAAAACTTATCCCCTCCCTGGACCATGGGTCCATTATTTTTAAGGGTAGAGACGTGAAAGTATTGGAGGCCATAGTTTCAAGGACATATTAATCAGTCTTTAGGATTCCTGGGCAGATTTCACATGCCAATTTAAGATTGGAATTTGGCTTACGGCATCAGCTCTTGGTGCGTAAAGCTGCATTTGTTAAAACACTATTGGCATTATCTCGAGCCGAGGAGGGCACGTTGGCCAACATGTGATGGAGCGAGATATCGACCAGCGAATATTCTAGAAGCTGGCAGGATTATTTAGCCGAGTGTCTCCTAAAATTCGAATGTCCCAAATTGGAAGACGAAACAAGGAGTAAAATGGGTTATAAAGAATTAATTAATTCAACCGTTGCCTTGCTGTCAGAAGTGTTGGATAAATATGAGTTGGGGAAAAAAAACGCTTTTGGTCCATTGCCAATTGCTTCGACAAAATGATGGTCCAACCCTATTTACTTTTTCATCAAAAACCCTTAATTAGGAACAAATTTATGTTATTAAGGTTTGGAATCTATCCAACCAAAGATGGAACCCTTGAATGGAAGTCCAAATGGGCATCAAATATTTGTCGGCTATGTGGGCAGTATGATGAAACTTTGCTGCATATGGTAACACTATGCCCAAAAATTATGAAGGAACGGAAAACAATTTAAAACCTATTTTTAAAGAAATGGGACTTAGGACTTGTAGATCGGTAATATGTTGCTTAAGCGGTGTCAACGTCCATATTATACACCAATTTGTAAAATTTATGCTTACAGTGGAAATTAATTTATGTAAGGTTGACACCCAAAGTATATGTTAAATTTGTTACGGCTGTGAAATGAGGATGTTGCTGTTTTTAAGGTGATGATGAATTATTTCTATGGCTCTTTTTAATGTACTAATTGTTTGTTTTTAGAGTACTACTTTTTAGATAATGTTCCATTTATTATGTTTATTATTTTTATCGAATGACATACGTGCACTTTATCCCTGAAAACTGCCAAGCCCTAAAGACTGTTTTAAAAATGAAATAATAATTTTAAATTACCCCAAACTGGAAAAAGTTAATTGATTGTGGTCAACTTTATGCATTGTATCCTGGAATGTTCAATTAGGTATTTATTTCTGTCCTTTGTTGTAATGGTTTTAATTAAACAACAATAAATTAAAAAAAAAAGGACCTGGGTATCAATTGGTACAGAAAACAGAGTGGGCCTAGACGTTGATACTCAATGTTACAATAAATAACACAAGTATATTGTATACCTTATGCGATTAAATCCTGCAATAGAGAAACAGAGAAGCAATAGCCTGATAATATTTGCAATTAAAAGACAGTAGAAAAACAGTACCCACTGATATGGTAAGTGCCGAAAACACATTTAATAACTTTTCGGCAATTATTCAAACTGATTTAAGAACACAATTGGACATATATTGAGGGGGTTACTACCAAGTGGCGTGAAGAGAGGTGCTCGTGTGAAAAGGACCAAGAAGGTCTGAGAAAAAATTAAGAACACAATAATTCATCCATATAGAGTCAATCTAAGGTCAAAGTCCTTAGTTTATGGGAGGGCCTGCCCCTGACTGTCATTCAGAACATAGCCATTTATCCTTGTTTTTGCATGACACAGCGAAAGTTCATCTGTGACCATAGTTGAGGGGAGGGGGGTACATAGGGCACAGGCCCCAAGACGGGGGGTTGTCAATGTTTGGACCCAGGCACGTTAAGGGCGAGTAAACTCCAAAGCTGTGGGTCATCATCCGGACGGGGAGGGGAGCTGGGAAGTAACCATAGGATCAGAGTCTAGTTCGAAAAGTGTATACACAATGTCAATGAAAATGGACCATATAAGTGAGGGGTGCTGACCTAGGTTGTATAGCAAAACGCCCCCAGCAATACGGTGGGCAACCTGGAAGAGAAATTGTATAGGGCTAAGGATCTACGGGGCATATTATCAAGGGGGTTTATCTCCGCTTTTTTGGCTTTAAAAGCCAAGAAAGCGGAGATAAATTTATCTCCCTATTACCTAGCTGTCGCTAACACCAGTTAGCGACAGCTAGTAGGAGATAGCGACCATCTTGGGCCCCACTTTGCATGTCAGTGATATTTATCACTAATGACATGCAAAGTGGGCGTGCCAAGATGTTAGCGACTGAAAACAGTCGCTAACATCGCTATCTCCTATTACCAACTTTTGGAGATATTCGCGCTAAGTGCGAATATCTCCAAAAGCTAACACCTGCCCTGAGCAGTTCTTAGCCATGTTATCCAATGGGAGGTGGATAACATGGCTAAGAGCATTAGCTCGGCAATGCATGAATATCTCTGACTTTTCAGCGATATTCATGCATTGCGGTGACTTTTATCGCATTTGCGATAAACCTTGGTAATACCAAGGTTTATTTGCTGTAAAAATCGCCGCAACTCAGCGGTCAATTTTTCACGCTAACCAAGCAATAGCGATAATTATCGCTATTGCTTGGTAATATGCCCCTCCATCAGGCAGACTAGGGATTATGATTATTCTGGAAGACCTTCCAGAAAGTAGCACTCAACCGTTAGTGGGGTGCCTTAGCTTCAATTCAAAAGGATATTCCGAAATGGCTGTATTAAAAACGTCCGTATGAAGGGAAGAATCCCTTTCCAATTCTAAAGGAAACAATAAGTGACAGGACATTAGATCAAAGATCTAATCATGACGATGACTACACACAACAAGCATTTACAATGCAACGGTTTCGCCTTTGGAAAAGTTAAAGCTATTGGCTTTGTAAATGACAACATTTTTATTTATGTGTTGGCTTTGATATCCTAAATAAATGGCACTGTCATTTACAAAGCCAATAGCCTAATCTCTCGCAAATGCGACACCTATTGCATTTGCACCCACACACACACACACAAAACTGGATCACAAGAAGGGAACAGAGGCACACACAAAACCGGGTCACAAGCAGACAACAGAGGCACACACAAAAACCGGGTCACAAGCAGGCAACAGAGGCACACACAAAACCGGGTCGCAAGCAGGCAACAGAGGCACACACAAAACCAAGGGGGCAGGGAAGCAGCTCTACTTGATAAGAATAAATCAGAGATCTGGCAACGATGGGCGTGATCATGGAGGGAATACCCAATCCACAAACAGGAGAGTAAGAAGCACTGCAACCAAATTTGCAAAGTGAGGAAAACATCAGAACCCATAAAATAAATGACAGACTGACATTGTTTATGTAACCGCAGTCTAAATGCAGAAGTGTTTAAGTAAAATGTTTAATTAGTTAATACACAGGCCACATTATAATATTATGATCGAGGCCAATATCTGGTGAGCAGTGCAAACCAGCCGGACAGCTGGGGTATTGAAAGTATGTGGTTAGTAGTGGGCTAGATTTCAATGTACTGAAACCATAAATATACACCAAATATTGAGTCCGGAAATGGAAAACCCTTGTTAACAAATAAAGTATTGTATGCCATTAAAGGCTTGTGCTTAGAATAATAAGTGCTGAGCATAAATGCTATGTTGACTCTTGGCTCCTTCAATGTACGTCATCATATACACACACTAGTACCACATACATCACCAAATACAAAATTCACAGTCAGGAGCCACATACTCAATTACATACAAATAAACGCATACTTTAAAATGCACTTGACCAAGATGTACATCATTACATGCACAAGTCACGGCAGAACATAGCATAACCCATACAAAATATTGCCACAAATGTCATCACAAACACGTCACACTGGCACATAACTACCACATGCATAAGTCACCACCATGACCATATCACAGACACACATCACCATAATAATTAAAGAAAAGACATTGCACTGCAGTAACCCAAACAAAGTAAACTGCAGCATTTTATGGGTTTTTAAGAGGGAAGGGAGAAGAGAGAGTGGGAATGATAGGATAGAAAAGAAGAACGAAGAGGCTAGGCGGGGAGACAGTGAAGGGGTAGGCAGTCGTAGTGTAAGGGACGGGAGCAGAAGAGGAATCTTCGAGCTTGGGTACATTACGGCTGTACGTTTGTATGCCGAGGCCTTATTCTTTGTGGCCCCTCTGAATACTTTGACAAAGACAGACACATTTGATTACTTCATTGAGTTTGGGTTCCAGATGGTGCTACACTTTGCAAATGATTCAATTTTGTCTGAACCTGCCCAACGCGCAGAGTGCAACGTTATTGTCAGATCTAATGGGTGTAAAAGTGTAATTTCAGGGCAAAACAAATAGCCTTGGTGTCATAATGTGCATGGAGCATGGTTTACAAGTAAATGTAAACACAATTGACCTCCTCATCTTTCCACAACAAGACAGATCAAGTATAAATAAACATTGTATATGTTTTTTTAAGCTAGTTCACCTTGACGCACCATTTTAACTGTGGAGAATTAGTTCCCTGGTCTCCGGCCCAATGTGCTCTTCATGTCCTTAAAATAACCTTGTCCAGCGTACTGTTTAGGGCTTCATAGCAGATTATAAGGGTTAACATCAAACAAACCAGTGAAAGATTCGCTAGCATGTTTAAATTCAGTTGTCATGCACTAATAATTGCTTTAATTTTACAGGAAATTTTACATTCATGTATAATGCAATACACTTATCAGAATATCATACAAGTAATAAAAAACACATACAGAAACACCGTATATGTTGTGTTTAGTCTGCCCTTTTGGAAATGTGAGCTATGTTCCAAAAAGCAAAACAGAATGAGTAATTAATTTCGGAGTGGAATACATTTTCAATTCTTCACAAAAAAGCTCATATTTTTTGTGGCATAATTCAAACTGTAAGAAATACATGTTGAAATAGCATATAATGTGCTTCTGCACGTGTTGTGTAGGATTGTTCGACCAAGAATATGGATCAGACCACCTAAATATTAACCACTTCTACTTTAATGCAATATGCAGTAAAACTGAAACTGCATCTACTCACGTAAATTTGATCGAAGAAATAACTAGTTATTTATGTTTTTTAAACGCAAAACCGATAGACATTTGGTGTACTGTACTGCTTCTATTTTGGCATGATAACATGTTATGATTACTGGATTTGTTGCGCGTTTTTGCATTTTTTTTCAAACATTTCAATTTCTTAGACGTAGATGCTTTGCTGAAGAGGACCCAAGGGAAATCTATGGGCCGTGTACAAAAATCCATGAAATTCAATGTAGCACGCTAATGATTAAGGCATTATCGTATTAATTACTATAATGCAGCACCTATAATCCTATCTCGAGCAACAGAGCATCGCTTCAAGGAGAAACAGAATTAGATTTACTTTTATGGGGTCGATCAACTAACTCAATATCAGGAGCCCTGAAGAAGCCTTGATTTGGAGTTAATGTCACACAGGGTATCCCACGCACGGAGCAACAGGACAAACCACACTTGGCACCCAGACAGACCCCGGGAGCAAGAAGGAAAAGTGTTAGCATTTCTACTTTTTCAGGAGGCGTCCAGGTCACGTGACCCATAATTAGAATGTGTTGCAGGGATGATTTATCGTGTCTATCAGCGTGTTTGAAAAGGCCGGGTCACCCATGAACGCTGATGAAATTCCAAAGATCTGCTCCCCGAGGAATCCCAGCATCTGCTGCCCTTGGTGGCTGCGAGAGAGCCCTGGCCACGATGCTCATTATGGCTCCCCAAAAAATGTCGACATCTCGTCAGCCATAACATTATCCCTGAGAGCCGCGCCTGGCGTGTGAACGTGTCTTTTGATCTCATTTGCCTTGGTATGTATTCAAAGAGCCCCCGGGCAAATAGACAACAATTAACAAGCGGCGGCGGGACTTCCGGCTTGCTTGCGGCCCGGCCGGACCAGATTCGGGGGCGTTCCCGGCTTTTGGCTGACGTAGCAAGACGTAGCCAAAAATTCTCAGGAACGCCCCCGAATCTGGTCCGGCCATGACGGACGCCTCTCTGTTCCAATGGCTAGCCTCCATTTATGGAGCTAGCCAATGGAACAGAGGGCGGATTCCCGAGCAACATACTGTTATCATTAGATTTCTCCTGCGCAAAAGCTGCTTGCGCAGTTTTTTGCAGTCGAAACCTAAAAACAGCCATAAAATTAGCCATTTACAAAGAAGTCTACTCACCCGCTACGGTTGTGGCGGCGAGAGACTCATGACCAAATCCAAGTATTTGCACACAGTGTCCAAGAAACTAATCTGTAAGCCTGGGAAGGAAGAACTAAAATCGGCACGGTGTCAGACTAAAAGAGCTACTAGTGTCAAAAGAATGCAAGCCTTAGCACACCCGACCTCGCGTAAACATACCTTGTTCAAAGAAAACAGCGTGTGTCTCTCTCGGGGCTCCGTCATAAAGATCGCCTGACTCTGGAGTGACTCGGCTTTTAAATAGAGAGAAATCTGACCGGCGTGCAGCGTGCATGCTGCCCCTGGTCCCACGTAATGGAGTTAACGTGTCACAGCACCAAAAGGAGCTGACATCTACTGTAAACAGACTCGTAGCAATATCTTTCTGACTGATTTGGAAAAAATCGAGGCCAAAGTAGGGAATAGAGAAAAGTGTAAGAGTCAGGCACAGCACTCTATTATTGAGATATTAGAGTGCATTTGCATTGCATCACAAAATACATTATATATTATAACTTTATAATTGAAATTATAATACATACCCACTCTGTATTGAGCTCTACTATCATCAAACCCCATTTTGCCAGGATGGCAAACCATGCTAGTAGCGCGCCAGTCCGCTCCATCTCAGTATGCACTCTGATCATGTAGATTTTGTAATTGAAGCACTGCAGCCACTCAACATGTTCTGCAACCTTTTCTTTAGGCTCCAATAGCTCTGCCTGTACATCTGGATGCCCAGGTCTGTGACATTCAGTTTCCCTAAATGCCTCCTCTGCTGCAACCCCCTCTTCAGTATGGTCTTCCGTACTCCCACTGAGTCCGAGATACATCTACCTCTGTTTACTGTCTTGAATGCATCCCACTCTACTTGTGGGGTGTAGGCGGAGCCAGCATTGTCAGGAAAGTATTGTGTAATGGCTGTTCCGATAGTGTCCCGAAAAATCTGTATCCTTCAATGATCTCAGTTTCAATGGGGGGAAAGAGGGCTGCTTCCCCACCCAGCCCAACCCAAGCAACACGGGATTATGATCAGCTAGAGTCCCGGAGAGGTAGCCTATGGTCATGACCAACTCGTGAACTGCAGATGTGCATAGGAGTGCATCTAGCAGTACATGTAGTTCATGCAAATGGGAAAAGAAGGAGTATTTCCGCTCTCCTGGGTGATGTAACCTCCAGTAATCTATGAGGCCCCATTGTGTCTGCCAGTCCACGAACAGCCTGGCTACCTGGATAGTCAGGGAGTCCTGTAACGGAGAATGAGAGCGGTCTAGTACGGAATTTGCTACACAATTATAGTTAGCCCCAGGAGGACCGGACCTACTAGATAAGGAGCTATAGTCTTGAGAGCTCAGCTATGAATGCCATTTACTCTACATTGGGGCCATAGATGCTGCCTATCATGATATCCCAGCCATCTAACCTTCTGGTGACCACCACATACCGACCCACCAGATCTATCAGATGTCCGGTGTGTTGAAAGGGGACCACAGATCTTACCCAAACCCGTGTTCCCCAATGCAAAGTAAATGGTTGCTATAATAGGCCTGCCCCTCCATCTACGTTGTAGCACTGCCCCCTCCTTAGCAAGGATATGTGTCTCGCAGCCCTCGTGTATTAAGATATGAGAAAACCTTATGCCTTTTGCCATAGTCTGCATCCCCCTTACATTCCATGATAAAACCTTATATGTTATGGTGCATGTCATTGAGCATCGAGAGAATATCTCAGATGACCCTAAAGGCAATGTAGGCCCCATCTGTTCCAGCTCTCTGCATTGGCACACATATAAGAGCTTACTCAAGGCACGTACCAAACCCCACTACACTCCATACAAATTGCAAACTTCTCAACTCCCACTTCCCAGGGCAAGCAGGGAAACCCTCCATTCAAACATTCAGCCAACAGGCATACATTTTGTCTGTGTACCCACAATAACCTCAACAGGCTCAGAGCAGTGACGGATCTGTGGTCCCCTGTCTGGGTCCCCCCATCCGACTAGTAAAAATAAGCAAGCCACGGTCCCCATGGTACTTAATTTCAATTGCCAGGTTAATTCATAGTACACATACTAATAGGCCCTTTCTCCATCAGCAGTTAATCACTAAGGCATGCAGTTTATCCCCAAATCTGCATAAGTTCATCTGCCGTTTCCGGTGTGACCCTAGGCAGCTCAGTATCTGAGTCCTTTGCTGAACTAGTGTTTCTAGTGTGTTCGGAGTCTTAGACCCCTTCTTTGCTCCATGATGAAGTTAGGCTCACCCCGCTCATTGTTGCCATCACTTTGACTGCTTGCTGCCACTTCCTTTTGTACTTCAGCTCTAGAAGGTGTTCTGCCACCTCTTTGCTTCATTTTCTTGTGCCTAAGGGTATGCTGTGGTACCCCCTGTTGGTACCAGCCTGCGGGTGCAACTCGATCCAGTCCCACAAATCGTGCAGGCTGTACCTCCTCTGGTGCTACCACCAGCCAACGGGCCAGAAACCTTGTGGCATATACCAAGCCTACCTGGCAGAGGCAGTGATTGGCCTCTATAAATGTGGATCGTTGCTTTTGCACTACTTTGGCAAAGTCTAGGAAGATCATGACCTTACTGTTAGCAACTTGGATGTTCCCTTGGTTTCTGGCCTGTGTCAAAATATGGTCTCTATCATTTTGGAGCTTGGCAACCACTGTGTTGGGCGGTGCTCTGTGTGCCCTCTCTAGGGCATGGTATGGGGAAAGGCCCTCCAGTGCTACTTTATCACGTAATCAACGTTCCAGATAGTCCACCATGTTTTTCCCCTCAGTGTGCTCTGGACGGCATATGATTCTTATACTGTTTCTCGTCGACCTATTTTTACTGTCCTCAGTTGTAATCTCCAGCGATCAGACCTTGTCCTCTATGGTAGCAAGTCTGTACCACATCTCAGAGATAGCTGGAGGGAAATCCACCAGGGTTCTCTCAACAGTGGTTACACACTCTGCAAGGCATTGATGAGCATTCTTCAAGATGCCCAGGTCTGCCCCCAAGGAATCGAACTTTGTTTCCAGTGCCTTTCTAGAAGCCATGATAGCCTGCATAATGTCCTAGTATTAATTCCTCCTGGGTTTTCAACTATGATGACCAAAACACTCCTTGCGTCCTTCCAGCAGAGTCTGTAGGTACTGTCGATCTCCCTGCCTTCAGCACTTTACCCATGGCAGTCAGTGAGCAAATCTCTACTACTCAGCACTCACAACAGGGGTATCCTATGCAAAAGGAGTATTTGACTTTCTTCAGGCTGTCCCTGATCTAAGCAAGACCTACAAATCGGTCCATAACCCACAGGCCCTCATCATTAGCTTTGTCAGCATGGGCCTCCAGGAACACAACGTCCCACAGTGCACAAGCAGCAAAGCAGAACTGCCAGGGATAGGGCCCTAACTGTTAAGTCAAGCATATGAAAAAGAATTCTTCCTCACAGCATAAGATGGGTTGGACACAAAGCAGTCTGTGACTTCTTCCCCTTCTAACATAAGGGTCTAGACCACTTGGCGGGTGCTAATCCCTCTCACCACCCTACAGGCCTCATTTCAGCTCCCTTGCAACTAGAGACCAGCCGCTGTTCTCATGGCCATGCAATTCACAGGTGTCTCCGGGCTTTGCGACGGCCCGACCCTCGGCCACACTCTAAGCCCAAATCAGCTCCCACGTCAATACAGTCCCAATGGGTGTGCTGCAATCTCCCAGCTGCGGACGGGGGCCCCGGGTCGCAATCTTCAGCCAGTCACTGTCAGCCGCTTGATCTCAGTACAGGGGAAAAGCGCCCCACCCCACATCAGCCAAGACTTCCACTCTCTGCCACTGGGCCTCACTAGTTCCTCTCAAGTTCCCAGGGTGTTTTGAGAGCAGACGCTCACCTGTCACAGAGCTATGCCAGAGAGTCCTTCAGGGACATGACCACAGATGTCCTGGCTGGCCGCAGCTCAGCACCACTCCTCCGTCACCTCCGCAGCCACGCAGCACTCCTAATCAGGCCACACCAGCAGCACCTGTTCCCTTTTTCAATTGCATGCCCAGTTGCACTTCTGCTCCCTCGGTTCGTCCTCACATCTCCCTGACCTGACCTGACCAGGCCGCCAGGGCTCCAAGCGTGCACCACAGTCCTCCATCCATACTCAGCCCCTCACCAACAGGGCTGTTCAGGTCCTCGCCATCCGTGTATGCTCCTGCAGTTCCCGTGCTGGGAGGCACCCTCAAGGCTGCACCGGCTCCCAGGCCTGGGACTCAGCACCTGCACCAGCACATCACAGCCACCATCTTGTGAGTGCCGCCACATTGGCTATGCAAACTTTCTCAAAGGTGTTGGTTATGGCATCGGCTGCTACCTACAGGGAAGTCCAGGCATGCCACAGGACTCCCAAGATCTCTAACATGAATGGGTCAATCCTGGGATCAGTATTTACACAGGATTCAGTCAAATGGGGGAGCACCCGCCAGGCGCTCCGAAATCTGTGACCTACAGCATTGGTGTTTGTTCACGTCCCCAGTTATAGTTTTTTTGCAGCTTTTTGATATATCTAGATGTATAATTAATATTGTTTTTCACTAATTAGTAGTTTGGGGTTTTCGTACACTATTTTAGTAATGAATCATTATGTTATGTTAAATTGTGTTATGTTATTTATATTTTGATGGTTAAGTGTAATTTGCATTTTGAGGCATGCCATTTGTTTTCCAGGTGTGTTTTTGTACTTTTGCTGACTTCAAACGTATCCTATGGGCAGTTTCTGTTTTTTTGTTTTTAAAAAAAGGTAGTTAATATAATGTTGGTTTTTAATAAACCTTTGATTTCCTTCTTGTGGGCTTCCTGGAGAGTATATTTTTTAAACACTTTTTTCGGGTTTTTATGGTTCCTAGATACTTTGGGTTGATTTAAGGGATTTGTATTGGATTTGTTTTATTTTTTCATTTTTTTACTATATTTTTACAATTTTGGGCGATTACTATTTTTTACAACATGGATACAGAGGACGATCTGCAGCTACAGAACAGTAAGTTTTATTTATTTCATTTTCTGGGTGGGAAATGTGACATTATGTTGTATGTGTAAATATTACGTGACTGTAATTTGGGATTGTGTTTTTATGTGTTGTAATTATTATATGTGATGGATTGAGTTGTTTTAAGTTTCTTTCTTGGTGACAGTTAATTTTTTTATTGAAATAATTTGTATAATATTTTATTATCTCAGTCTTCATTAATTTTGCATTTATATTTAATTTTGTGACTGAGATAATAACAAATGTTATTTATTATTCATAAAGAAAAGTGATTTGTTATCTTGACCTGCATTTTGTGCTACTGTTTTTGGACTTTGATAGGTTGCTATTTATTTTATAATATGCTTTTGACTATTTCTTCTAAGTATTCCACTTCTTTGTTATTTATTGCATTGTATTGTATTGTATTTACATAGTGCTTACTACCCCATATGAGGTATTGAAGTACTTTACGGCAAATAGCACATAACTGCGGAACCCAAGGTTAGCATTTCATCCAGTGGTTATTGCAATTAGTCATGTGCACACAAGAAAAGACTACATGCATTACTCCAGTTACTTTGTGATAAATTATACTAATACCAGTTAAGTGTGATCATTAGTGGGGGTTATGGGGTTTCAGGTGAATCGTTGGTGAAAGAGATAGGTTGGGGGAGATTAGGCAATGTTAGGTTACAGGGGTATGGGTTTAAAGAAGAGCAGTTGTGATATTTGAAATGAGGTATCAGCCAATTGCAGAATTACAATAAGAGAGATTAAGGCAGACAGGCATGAGAATGAGAGGAGGCTATATTCAGTAATAGAAGGCATGCAGAAGATGGAATGCAAGAAGAGGGTCACTCTGAAAAAAGAAAGGGGAAGAATCAAGCAGTAGTAGGTCAAGCTCAATTTTTAAAGCAGCATTTTATTAGTGTAGCGGGAGGATTTTTAAGATAGCAAGCAATTGGGATGTAATCTGTAGAAAGAAAAAAACATTATACACAGTGCTTCATATCTGGGGCAGTCAGTTTAAATATGTGATTCCCAGTATACACATCATTTAACTATTAAACTCTGGCCTGTTGTATCTGAAGCCTAGGGCAGTCCTTTTACACATAGCCTGGAATATCTCATTCTTGGTTCAGGGTCTTTATGCTGAACAATGGGAGTTGGTGCTAAAAAACAAAGATCTTCCCTCTGTAATCAAAGGTTTATTCACTCACTCACAAAAATTAGCTATTTGGTACTGGCTGAGAGTGTCTCGCCCATGAATTATTAGATTTATACCCTGCTCTCTGATCCCATCCAGGTGTATGTTGTGCGAGTTTGTGTACGTGGCCATTCTATTGCATTGTATGAATAAGCGAAGCAGAGTGTTGGAGGCCTGTGGGTTCCATTTTGAAAACCTTGGCATGTTCCTGTGCACAAGATAACAGTGATGTTGTTTTTCCAGACAGTAGAAGTGTATCACTAGTGAATCAAAAGGGAGCCGACCTGGACAGTAGAGTGAGAGCAAAAGAGACAAGGCTCCTATAGAAATTCGATTAGGTATTTTTGCTAATAGTGGCTCCAGATTATTCTTCCTGTAGCACTCCTCTTGGTGGATGGTGGTGGTACGGGGGCTGCAGGCACTCTGCTGTTTAGAGTGAGAAGGGTCTTTTTAGCTAAAACCCCCCTTTTGCCTCCTTCCTAATCACCACCTTTGTGGCTGTTCATAACGAGGAGCAGATTGTTCACACCTCAGTGTGTCATTGTTTTGGGGGCTCCATGCTGGAGACTACCCTACTGTGAGGAGTATCATCCCAAGCAAAGGCTGAGTCTGCAGAACACACTAGAGGCAATTGAAACAGAACCCACCCCAAACCAGTTCTCCTGCCAATGGATTTCTGAAAAAATAGCACTCAACAACTCAGAGCTACAAAAAGCTTTTACTCATGCCTCCGAAAAACTCACCCACTGTCTGAGCCTCACCAAGACTGAGCTTCTGTCTTTAGGCAGGGAGAATTATTCGAAGCAGTGTACTTCATGCACTTCAACCACTGATGATGTGCTGTTCAAAGAAAATTATATTCATGTAACAGACAAAAGTATATACACTTCATCACAATTTCTCCAGTCTGTTTCCAGTAAGATCCATAAAATGAGCTACACACGTACACACTCACCCTTAGTGGGTGCAAATAAACATGTACTCAACTGCTGAACTAAATAAAACAATACAGGCTGTAGAAGTGCCAAGCACACCCCCCAACAAATGATTGAGGGCTACAAATTAAGCACTGGTTCCGACTCAAACATTTTCATTGCATGCTAAAGACGGCTAAGCAGCCCTCCTTTCAATAGAGTTATGTAAAGTTCTTCCAAACCCTGGGCCTTATTTATGAAGGCCTTGCGCCACCGGTGCGTCACTTTTTCCCATGTTAAAAGTGACGCACCGGTGGCGCAAGGACTTCATAAATAAGGCCCCAAGTGTTTAACTTGAAAAGTTAAAATGTAAGTTCTGTAGTGCAATTCTTCCTATGAAAGAAAGTGTGCCACATTTAAGAATTGCTGAAATACACATAGAGTCTGGGAGGTTAGCTTGAGCAAGTACTGCCAACGGTGAGGTGCTGTGTTTATTTATATATTTTTAATAAAAGGGACTGCAGGATAGGTTTTGTTGTGTAAACACAAAAAATTGGGCACAATTACTAGAAAGTGAATGTTAGAAAAGTGCATAAACAGCATCCTAAGCTGAATGGAAAGAAAATTCAAAGTAGAGGATGCAGTTCAAAAAGCATGAACGGAATGCGCCACTCTTATGCCCTCTCAGTTTTCCAGAAGAGTGTCTGGTGCTGAGGATATGATCTACACAAGTTCAGATCTTGGCCATCCTCATTGGGGCTTCCAGCCTTCACGGCCGACAACAGATAGGGTAGAAAGATGGAAAAGGAACAAGTTAAGGAGAAATACTTTCTGATCGTGCTGGCCAGCGATGCTGTTGGACCACTGCACAAAACTGTGTTAAGCATAAAGACATTAGGTCACCACATGTGCTTATGTAAACCATAAAACCAGTGCACTCACCTCAGGCCGTCACCCGCAGGAGGAAAGCACTGCTGATTCACCTTGATATGTACTCGCTGCTCTCTGTTTTCGCATTCATGGAGCATCATGTGCATTGGATGGCTGCAGCAAAAGGAAAGAGAACCTTGGAGCCAGGACTCATCACTCAGAAGTAGATACAGGTACAACATATGATTCTCCTACCTATGAAGATTTTGACTTTGCAATGTAGCATTTTGTGCATTCCTTTGGTTTGTTTAGGGGCATTTAGGCTCACAGATTGTTCCATTTGTAATTGTTGGTAGCTTTGATCTTTTTGTAATACTTCTATAAATGTATAGAGTGTAGGCTTGGTTCTGCCTAGTGTGGATTGGAAAGCAATGTACCATCCTTGCACTGTGTTGTTTCTTTTGGCTTCCTGTACCGAGGTGCTGTCATGGACATTCTACCATGGTATTTTGAATTTGGGTTGGCATCTGTGTCCAGAGCGATGTATTATGCCAACCCAAGGGTCTTTGAAATAATTCATTAGGGGGATTTGTTTGTCTGAATTTTGTTGGTAGAAAGGCCTTTCTGTTAGGGATTTTTACAGAGGTTTGGCTACCTCTGTAACAGAAACATAGGCTAGTGCTATCATTTAAAAAAAATCAAATACAAATTACCTGTTTGTAGAATACCTTACACAGGGATATTTGTATTTTGATATTCATCATGTATGGTGTACATCAGAGTTAATGGTTTGGGACACATTTGGAATGGCCCATCCATTATCCACATTTGACATTGGCTACGTTTTAATAAGTTATTTAATTAGAGAATAGCAGGATTAATTTCTCATTATTTGGGTTGTCATGTATAAGGAAAGGTTCTTCATTGTTAAATGTTCAGGTATTTGTAAGTCTTTTTATCTTCTAGGGGCAGTAGGAGTATCAATGGTGGGTTGTTTAGTTCATGCAATTTAACCGTTTAAAGTGGGGATAGGTGGTAGATGGCCTGTGATGTGTTTGGGGACTTTAGGCAGAATTTCTTGATGGATTTTAGTTGTGGGTTGCTGATAACTAGTGCTTGCCTCACTTATATCTTATAATATCTCATCTCATAATATTTCTGTCACATTTGGGGGGTAGTTGTGCTCTCCTACATGAATTATAATATCATGTTTTTAGTTGACCTCCCATAGCACGCATTAGTAAAATATTTGGTACTTTACAGTTTATATTTCCTGTTGATGCACTTTCTTGGTTGTAGGTATAGCCTTTCTGATTTAGTAACTACTTTCCTTTTTATGAAGTAATATACTTTTCTACCTCCGTCATATCTGAAAGTAGTGTAATAGTATACATATATACAGTATTTTAAAGTTTCTACATTTGTTATTTACATGTAAAGTTATGCAACAACTTCTATTTTTTGTACTTACATGTGTGTTCTGTTAATATGTTTCACACAGGTGTGTGTTCTAATGTAGCTCAGGTGCTTTATTTTCTGTTGGAAAAAACAAATTGTTTGTTTCTTTTTAAGTGTTAATTCAGTGGTAATTTGTAGAGGTTGAGGTGTGTTAGGTTTATTTTTACTCTGTATTTGAGTGAGTTTTTAATTTTGTAATCATGTAGGCAAGCTTACTTTCTTATATTTTGTTTCTGGCAGTATATATATACATTTTTGAAGTTATACTTTTATGTTTTAGGATGTCTATGTAAAAAAGATAGAAGTTTGAGAGTATTCTGTTAATTATTTGTTATTTTACATTTTTATGTTTATTAATAAATATGTTTTAGTTTAAATATAAGTTTTACTTATTTGGTGAGATAGTTGTTGAGATGTATATAATTTTTTCTTTAATGGTTTGGTGAGAGAGCCCAACAGAGTTTCCTCGTCTTGCAGCATTTGTTGTTTTTGAAGAATTAAGGGGCTCATTATGATAACGGATGATCGGACCGCTGCCTACTGTCCTATTAGTCAAGAGACCGACCAACAAGTAGGTGGCAGCCCTAGTGCCCAATTAGGATGAGACTGCCTTGCTGGCAGTCGAAAAAGTACTATTTTCCATTGGGGGCTGTGCTGCTGCCCAGGAAAAGTGACGCAGCACGAGCTGTAGTGTGAAAGAGCCCTTTGCACACATTCATGCACAGTGTACCAGGCACCACATGGGCTCTGCATGTGCCCACAGGGAACAGGGGCCCTGCTTGTGGCCCCCAAAGTCAGTTTCTGAGAGCCTTTTCATGGCGATCAGAATGCCATGAAATCCTGTCAGACAAGGACATCGTAATCCCTACAGCAGTGCCTGACCAGGCACCACCTCCATGCTAGGGATATGATTTTGATCACTGCCTGACGGGATCCTAGATCCTGTCGGAGACTGTGGTCTTTCCCTATAAGCTCTGAGGTCCTACCACCTGAATCCTAATACTGAGATCAAACTGAAGGCCTGTCTGTTGGAAGGACCACCACCAGAGGCCTGTTGTGGCAGTTCCCCTGACATCGTAATCAGGCCCTTAGTTGTTTCAAAAAACGTGCCTTTAATATTGTTGATTTAATTGTTTGTCTGATTTAATTTTATTTTATTGATTGGTTTAGTTTGAAGGTATTTTATCAGTTATGTCCTGTGGTAATTTAGATTTTATTTTTAAAGTATGATATGTAGTTTGATAGTTTTGAATATAATTTTTTGGGACATATTTATTATTATTTAGGTGATTTTTAAATGTTTATAGTTATTGGTAATATTTTTGGCTATTGTATTGGTATGATTTTAGGTATATCATTTATTGGGGTGAATGGTACAGATTTTGAAGATGTAAAATATTTAGATTTAAGTGACCAATGTGTCTAAAATGTTCTGGGTTTATTTACAATAAATATTTTATGTATACAGTGTTCATTTTATATTTATGAATGAATATTTTATTATTTCAGCGATAATATTGTAGTCGATATTGTGTTAATAAATATTTGTGACTTAATTTAGTTTATTTGAGAGTAAGAATACTTTTCTTTCCGATACTTCTAATTTTGATATAGATTAAAATCAATATTTTTAACAACAATATTACCGTTCTCGATATTTGTGGTTAATAGTTAAGTTTAGAAAGTCTATATTTTTGGAATCAATATTTAATTTCTGATATTTTTGTGTTTCCATTTTATATGCATCAATAATATGTCAGCGATTCATTCAAACAGTCTTTCTCTCTATTAACCCAAGATCCTTCTTTTGGTTTTTGTCAAAGGTACTTGCAGATTTAATTTCATCTAACAAGAGATCAACCTGTTGAACAAGAAAATAAAAAGAAATTAAGTCTTAGTCGAGTCTAAGAAAACTGAGTGGTCTCAGAAGAATCTATAAACCTGATGAATGACTTAATTTACCAAAAGGACAGTCGAGTAAAGTTACAATCCCAGTGACATATTGAAGCATTGATAATTACGAATGATTAATCAAATATTACATATCAAGTTTAGTTTAACTGTAACTACCCTCAAAGCCATCACATGAATAATCATCATGTGTTATTTAATGGTGCAAGTTACCTGTTCCAAGTCTGGTGTTAACCTGCATATCTCTCTTTTCCATGGAAGTGATATACAAGATGTATATAAGCATTGCAATCATTGCTCATTTCAAAGTCTACAGCTGAACTGAAGGTTGAATTAGTCTCTGTCACCTCTCACCGCTGAGTCAGTCCTGGCAAAAAATGTCAGTTTCCTTCTTGATTGACACTGGTCCATTTAAGTGCAGTCATAATAGCCGGTGTAAGCCTCACTATCGCACACCAAATATATATCTATTCTCTGAAAAAAGTAAAGGTTAATGGGATGTTATATTTAGTTGAAAAGCTTAATCAAGCTCATGCCCTAAAGTAACTATAACTTGCTCCCTCACCATACACAGTGTTGTCATCAATGATGTAAATTCAGATGTTGCTGTGATGTTATCAATGGTGTCCTAGAACATTTCACGTGTGATATGATATGTACGTTTCTTAGAAGTGCATGGTGAGGTTGTCAGTTATAGTTACTTTAGGGCACGAGTTCTCATATTCTGAAATGGCAACCACAACAATTTTCTTCATGTTGCGGCTAGCCAATCAGAGCACGAGCTCACGCAAGACTCACAAGATACATGATGGGAAAAAATCCCTCTCGACCAAACAGAGGACTCTATTTTTTTAATTTTCGAAATCATAGGACTCTCCCGAACTTCTCACAAAACCAACCTTTTTTTAAACTTCTTTTCTGAAAAAATACTGAAAAGATTTACACCAAATCACGAAAAGCATACTTTCAGGACCAAGCTCTAGCCTCCTGCCAAATGTAGTGTAATTGCATTGAGCCTTTTTCGGCTGCAGCTCTTTTAAAAATAGTTAATGGATAATGCATGGCTGTTTTATGTTTTGGTTCCCTCCTTTTTCTTGACCCCACTTGATGGATTATCCCAAAACTTTACATGAGGAAACTAAGCAAAAGGAGCACTTTTTTTGGAAAGTTTCTGATCGATTTGTCAAATGGCGCCAAAGTTATTAGCAAAGCAAACAAGGCATTCCCTATGTAAATGTAGACCTCACTATAGCTACAGATATAAAGCAGTCTTGTTCGTTGTTTTGTTATACCCGCAAGAGGATCACTCTTCACACCATTGGTGTTTCTTCTAGATCCTGATAATTTTTGGGGATGAAATGCTTATTAATTGTAATCATCTTTAGTCTTTACACGATTCAAAGAGAGAGAAACTGGTCAGGCTGCACCAGCTACCCTGAACAATACCAGCTGCACTAAACATACTCTCCAAAGATTCAGTGGCAACCGAACATGTTAGATACCTTAGTACCAACCTTTTGAGCACCGACCACTGTTCCTTCTTCCCATTCCGATGCGTCAATAGGCCTTGACCAAGGTACACCTTTGTTGGGACATCCAGCTAGTCTTGAACCATCGTCTCAACTGTCATTGTTGTTGACGCTTGGTTTGTCCACGTTTCCAGCACCTGTACCCTTCATTTAAGTCCAGCTTACAAAACAAACCCCTTGCAAAGATTAGAAGTAAAGCTATTGTTACTTTCAGTTTAGTAGTAGCAGCAATGGTGTTGGGTGCTGCTGCAGTTGCTCCTGGCATCTGGAATACTCGGAGTCAACGGAACCACACTCTCCAGAGGTTAAAGGATGTACTTCAGCTCTGCCATGGCCTCACATGTGGAATCATTCATCTTCTAGATCACCCCTTTTCCTGACGATCCAATTCCTGTAAATCCACGCATCTAATGTTGAGAAAGGAAAGAAAGTGGTCAGTGTTTTAATTTACTGTGGATCCAGTATCATGGCACATGTGTACTCTTAGGGGCACACAATCTTTTTCTGCAACCTTATATTCATGTTTAAGTGAAGGATTCAGCTGTTTACCAATGTTTCTGTTTCTTTATCATTGGTAAATGGTTGTTCCACTTTTAGCAAATGTTTCTGCAGGAGGTACATCAACAGGATCACTTAGCTTATGGCACTGTCCTCTCGGCTGACTTCCCGTGTCATAAACTCAAAAGGCAAAACATTTGGATCAGACACTCCACTAGCTCCCATTTCTCCACCTTGGTTGTAATGGTTTTGAAAGTTGTTTTGCCTCTCCTTTGTAGTATGTGATCTTTTAAAGGGCTGTACTTCTTAAACAGGCCTTGAGGCATATAGTGAGTGGAGCTAAAGTGTGTTACCACCTTCTGTATGAGGGCTTTTACGGGGACTCTATTAGCATGTTGAATGATCCTCACATGCTTCTGGGTTTGAAAGAAAAACTATGGCAGGTGGCCAGTATGTTGCAGACTACATTTAGATTTTTAGGAGATCCTGCACAATTAGGTTTATGCACTTTGCTGAACATAGGACTTTGAAGTATCCTCCATCAGCTATGGCTCTGTCAATATTAGTGCCATTTTTCCAGTGGCAACAAACCTAATGCTGAGACATCTGGATAGAGGCCATTTGTAGACTTTGGTGTTAAATTTGTCTGAGCTGTTGGTAGGTGTATGTGAATTCTCCACAGCAAAACATCCCAACTGGTATATTTTCCTGAATGCTTCAAAAAACAGCTTCAGAGGTGAGACTTGCTGCTAGTTTTTGCTTTACTCCCTAGAAGGAGATTCAGTGTGCAGTGATGCACTGTGACCTGTTACTTGACAACTGCTCCTCTTGTCTGACACGAGGTGGATGGACCAATTCAGAGCTCTCCTTCATGACTTTACCAACCAATTGCTGTACTTGATGGTGCAGCACTGGCACAGCAATATTAGAAAATAGGTGTGGCTGGGAACTTTCTCTTTTGGGACAGAGAGTATCCACAAATTCCAGAACCCCCTTTGCTCCCATGATAGAAAAAGGGATGATTGTCTCTGTTTTTGCTCTGTTTATCTGTCTGCCTGTTTCTTTCTGCTGTCTGGCTGCCTCTGTCCATTGTATACCTTTATTGCTCGGCTTTCACTCTCTCACTGTGACCTTCCATTTCTTTCACATATTCTCTCTGCCCTTTCATGTTTATTCACTCTTATTTCTCGCTCTCTCACTCTTGTTTCCCAGCTCTGTTATAGCTCCTATTTCCTTATCTTGCTCATCTCTTAATTCTCCCTCTTATTGCTCACCTCTTTTTAACTCTAATTTTCTCGCCTTGTTCTCATCTCTCTCGTTTTTTTCTGTTTTCTCAACTCGTTCCTTTTTTATTGTCTAGCTTCTTATTTCCACTCATTTTTTGGTGCCTATTTCACAATTTTGCTCTTTTTTTCCTCACTTATTTGCCAATTTTCCTGCTTTGCTACACTCTTCTGCTCCCCCCTCCCCTCCGAGCCTCACCTACTCCCCCCTGGTCTCCCCCTGGGACCTACTTAATGACGGCTGCACCATGGAAGAGCAGCAGAAGCATCCTTGGTGTGCCAAGAGGGTGCCAAAGGTAAGCTGCATGCGCCCATCTGCACCCTGTCTGTGCCCAGCTCCAGGAACCCTGGTGCTCCCCCAGTGCTATGCTGCCGCAACTCTCCATGCACTGAACCTAGATTGCTTCTCTCCACACTACTGCTATGCCACACAGATCCCTTTAACCCTGCCACACACTCCTCTAACCACACTTACACCGGCAACTCCAAATTCCTGGCTCACCCACAGCCACACACACTAGACACCCACCACACTATGCTCTGCCCTAACCTGGATATTTGCCAACACTTGGTTTCTCACCAAACACACCACCGAAATCTGGGGCCTGCTCCATGACCACTTACCAGTCCTGCTCTTCCTCACAGGAACTTGGCTGACCCCTGTGACTGCCCCCAACATTGCCTCACCCATCCCATCCACATACATATTCACCAGACATGACAGGCCACACAAGCCCAGATGCGGAATCACCATTGTTATTAAGGATTCCATCCGCTGCATAACCACCTCCGGCAACATGGAGCACCTGACCTTTAATCTCTTCGTCACCACAAATTTCATCCTAAGCATTACCCTCATCTGACACTTACCAGGAACACACACCAACTACACCAGCACCTTCACAGATTTGGTCATACCCTCTCCCTCAATTTAGCACTTTTGTCCTCCTCATAGACCTAAATTTCCACCTGGAGACAACACTGAACCAACAGAAACACCCTGCTTCAACACCTGGAAAACCTCAGCCTAACCCAAGAAGTTAAAGGGCTCACTCACACCGTCAGTCTCCTACTGGACCCAATATTTACCATCTTCAGCAACATAATGGAAAACAATCTTACTCCAATCACCTCAACCAAACATGTCCTTATCAACTTCCAACTCCCATTTCACACCACCACAGTCAAATCCGCTTGCCAAAACTGGAAACAGGTTTCAGAAGAACCTTGGACTACCGAACTCCTGGAACACGGTCCACTCCCTGGTTCCATCTGGACTGTCAGTCAGTCAGTCAAAACCACTTTATTCTGGTAATAAAAACCATAAAGGACAATACACATATTACAATACACTACACAATAAAACATCTAAAAAACGCAATCATCATTAAATATGGGCGACCTAAAAAAGAAAGGATATTACAAAGCCAGAATTCATTAAATCACATAAAAACCCAGGCTGCCAATAATACATATATAGCAAAGAATCACCTCAATTAAAATAATTAGTAAATGCCAGCGTAAAGACGATATTCACGTAAGCTTAAAGGGTACTCTTAAAAATATTTGTCATAGGGTACCGTTTTTTCCTAAATCTAACAGAAGCGACAAAAATACTTGCAATGATTAAATATTTCCCATGGGTAAATCAGAAGCTGAAGATAGAGTAAAACTGGTTTGACCTGTATAAAACCTTTCCCCCTTAAAATTGGAAATAAAAACCTCCCGGGCATAACACTATATTGATCACAAAACAATATAAAGTGCATAGTATCATGAGTCAAAACATTGTCACAAGTGCAAGGACCTGAATCACACACCCTTACTCCAGCCTTGCAGATTACCCAAGAAAAAGTGAATTACATTTAAACGAAACCTGGTTAAAAGCAGGCAATGGAAGGTCTTCATGGCAATTCTCAAATAAGGTTCTATCTGGGGGAAGGTTTTTAACAAGAAATAGTTTCTACTGAAGGTTTCATTAACTCGGTCACCTCCCGCTCAGCTAACATTAGATTTAGAAAATTTAGTTTTACCCATGCCAAGTCCTCTTTTCTTATTTTATCTGGGAATTCAAATATATCTGGATGCCCTAGCTTGTTTAAGGTGTGCTTGACATAATATAGCCATGGAGTACAGCTAACTCGCTCCAGGGTGACACAGTCCCTAATAATCTTGTGATTCAGGGTTAATTCAGGGTTAAGCCAGGTCTTAAGCCAGCAGACCACCGGGGCCAGCCTCAACAGATTTAGCACATAACTTACACCCAGCACTTGGTGTATTGCAAAAGTTGAAGTAGATTGGGGGACTGACAAGAGGGTATGTACAAACTTGTTTTCAACTATCTGTACGCCCTTCATTGGCTTATAACCCCAGATGGCTGATCCATGTAGTGCAATGGCTATGCATTTAGAACAGTATATTTTAAACATGGCTTCAAATGGCTTAGCCCCCAGTCGCTGTGCAAAGCAATGAACAGCAGCTGTTGAACTTACCATCGCATGTATTCTTACTTTCAGTTGGGGGACCCATGAACCCCTCTCATCAATAGAACTCCCAAATAGGTAAAAGAGGTCACCGTGGACAGCTCTACACCTTCGCAGTAAACAGATTTTGTTGCTTTTATATTTCTGGCCCATAGTAATTGTATGTGATTTAGCTATATTGACCACTAGGTCCAGTGATTTCATATAGTCCCCAAAGGAATCCAAAAGGCTCTGGAGCCCTACAGCTTTACGGGCTAATAAAACTGCATTATCCGCAGATAGGAGCACAGGGATAGCCTTGTTCCCTACTCGCAGGAATGTCTAAGCGGGCCGCATTTAAGAACTTTCCTAAATTATTTATATATACTTTTATAGGGCAAAAAGCAATGGAGCTAAAATACATCCCTTGCGAACTACTCTACCTGATTTAAAGTGCCTTGTGCATTTTCCTTCTTGGTTGACCCTCACCCTTGCAGAGAGATCCCTATGTAGGTCAGCAAAGTAATGTACTAGACATGGATCTATGCCCATGTCTAGCAGGAGGAGCCAAAGCTTAGATCCATTTACCAAGTTGGAGGCTGAGGAGAGGACCATAAAAGCCAGCTGTAACATCCCGCTTTGGCTAGTGTGTATTTACCGGCTATTAGATGCAAATGTGGGGCACTGATCCAGAGTACCCCTTCCACGTCTAAAACCAAATTGAAGATCAGTTCAAACCTCGTTCTCATTCAGCCAGTCCATTACCTTGGTTAAAATCACTCTCCCTAAAACTTTTACTGCAGAATCTATGAATGATATCAGCCTATAACAACGTTGGTCCCCTCTCTGGCCTTTTTTAAAAACTGGAAAGATGGTAGAAGATGACCAAGATGACGGGAAACCCTGATGGCTTGATACGTTGTAAAAAAAATTCCGGATTTTGGCCAAGAAAGTTGGATTTTGTTTATATAAGTCGGCCAGGCCGTCGTCTGGACCGGGGGCCTTATTACTGGTCATATGCATCATTGCCAATTCTACTTCACCTTCCTAAAAAAACAAATTGGTGGATTCCCTACTATGTTCTAAACTGGCGGGTACATCCAAGATAGCAGTAGCCTCATATCTGCCTTCAAAATGAGAAAGCCATTGGGCTTCTATGATGTTACATTCTAAGGGGACATTCGCTATACCAGAGAAAAAAGGTTTATTTATATTAGCCCAGAATATAGAGCTATCTTTTAGTACCTCCACCGCTAACAAAGCAATCCATGCCTCTTCCTTTATTGCCTTTTTACACGTGGATAGAGCAAGCTTGTACAGCTTTCTTAACTTGGCTATATAGTCTTTGTCTCGTGGGACCATTTTCAGAGACTGTATCACCCCCTGCACTGATACGATAGCATCCCTCAAATCCAACAAAACCACAAAAAAACAGAACACAAGCTAGCTGATGCACGGAGGATCTGAGGATGACCAAATGTCACTGCAAACAACTAAGGTATAGATAGAAAATGAACCAGGATAATGTGGACAGGAGAAACTTCAAATCTCCCCTCAGATGTTACCAGCAGATGATCCGATCAATGCTCGCAGACTGCTTTGGGGCCAGCTCTAACAGCCCCAAAGAAATATCTACTATCACCTTCCCAGCGGCCCGCTCCGCCAGCATCACCCCCTCCACATGACCTCAGCACCACCCTCTTGCTCTTCTACTGCAACAAGATAACCAGCATCTATGATAACTTCAATACCCAACTGAACCCTTCCAACCTCGCATCATGCCTTGCTTTTTCCACCAACACCCAAGCAAACACACTGACTGCATGGCTCACTATCACCCCCAATGAAACCATGAAACCGCTACAGTTGTGCAGCCCATGCACTTTGAAGCCCCGTTTTAGACTTACCTCCACCATGTCTCCATCAAAGGACTTCAAGCCATCAGCATAGCACTCAACCTGATCCTAAACACCTTCATCACAACAATCACCAATCCGAATGCCTGGACAAGCACCACTGTGCTTCCCTCCCCAAGAAGCCCTCTGAGGAACTGACAATGCTATCCAGCTACAGACATTTCTACTTTCTCTTATAGCTGATCAACAAATACATAGCTACCGTCCCCAATGTAAACCATCCCGTCTACGCCATTCAATCAGGCTTCCGATGAACCCATAGCAGAATGGATGCCATCCACATGAATATAAATGGAGGAGACACAGCAGCCCTCATCCTCCTGGTCCTCTCCACTGCCATTGACACCTTCTCCCACCTCATCCTCATCCAATGACTGCACAAAGCTGGTATTCAAGGACCCTCTCTCTGCTGGCTATGCTCCTTCATGGCTGGATGCAATCAGTCAGTTGCCTGACGCCCTTACGGCTGGGACACCCGCAACCTCATCTGTGGCGTACCAGAAGTCTCATCACTGACCCTGACCTTCTTTAATATATACATGATTCCGTTCTCCTGCATCATCTGTGCCTATGGAATCAACATCTTATCCTTCTCTTACAAAACATCTAACACAAAGGTAAAGTTCTCCATCTATGTGACCGGAGTTGTGGACTGGATGAAAACCAACAGTCTCAAACCAAACACTGGCAAAACAGAAATTGTAATCTCTGTTATATACTCATCACCATGACACTCCACTGGCAGCTTGCGGAAATTGAGTCTACATCCACCTACTCCATCTATGCCAAGAATCTCAGCATAATTATCGACAATCAACTCATCATGAACACCCAAGTCAACACTGCATCTGCCTCCTTCTTCTCCTCCACCCTGAAGATGCTGAAGAACATTTTCAAATGTCTTATGATCAGTACCTGCAGAATTGTCCTATAAGCACTTATCATAAGCAAGTAGGACTACATGAACTCTTTATATGCCAGAATCAGCACTCGACTGACTAGGTGATGTCAAACCATAACCAACTGAGCGGTCATGATCACACTTAGCCTACCACGTACATCACTCCTAACCTTAGAGAGCTTCACTGGCTTTACGTACATAAACAAGCTTGGTTCAAACTCCTCACGCACACATTCAAAGACCTACAAAACATGGGTCCTGCCTATCTCAACAACTTCATCCGATCCTACAAAGCCACCTGACAAATCTGGTTTGTTGAACTCCTATTCGCACATATCCCATGCATACAAAAAATCACAAACGGGGGTCAGGCCTTCTCTCACATCACTCCTAAAGGCTGCAACGACCTGTTTATGCATATCAGAGCCGCCTCCTCAATTCTTGAATTCCACAAGAAACTGAAACATGGCTCTTCGACTAACTCTACTAGGCTATCCCTATACTAGGACAAGATTGCTCTGGCTTCAGTGTCAGGATACCCTCCCGGGTGATAGAGCGCTTTATAAATGCTCACAATATAACAGAGTATTGCATAATAGGAGGTCTAGTACTAGCATCATGGCCAGCTACCCATTGCATAAATGAACTTTCACATGGGTTTTGTGGTATGGCGACTTCTTGGTAAACATAGCCTTGGGGGGCAGGTAGGCTGTTAGGGCACTGTGGGGTGATTGTGTCCCTCTGTCCCCTGTGCCATTCTAACATTTCTGAAGGTGAGGACTGCAGTCTACGAGCAGCGGACACTGGGCTGCTTCGTATGACACTGATACTGACTTCCTCTAATTCTTCCTCATCACCACCTCCTTCATTCAGTTCAACTTCTCTCTTACCAGCAGCTATCTTTCTATGGGTATCATCCCATACAGGTGTATGTTGGCACCATATTGTCCACCTGGCTAACCAAAACAAACTTTTTTTAAAGCAATATGAGCATTCTGCTAAGTGTGTCTCATGCGACCTGAGTGTAAAGAAGTCCCGAATTGGGGAGGAGATCTTTCTTATTGTGCCAATGCCCAAGTAATTGGTTGAAATGATGCTAGGTTGTTTTGTTTGCCATGCCTGTGGTAAGGGTAGTGATTGCTGCAGGTTTTATAGTTTCTTAAAAAGATTAAATTAGGCAGTGTTGGTGTAACTACATGTCACAGAATAGGTTGAATAGAGGTCATATGTACTTCGTCTGTGCCACTCTCCACACTAATAAACACTGGGTGATCATTATTCTTCCACACTTCAAAGATTTTCTGGAACTTTATTTTCCCTTGTCTCTTGTGGTACGTCTCAGACTGATTCCAATCCATGTCAAGATCATTGGAACGAGGATTGAAAAAAGATTGAGGACTGTTCCTTGTGTTCCTTACCAGAGATCATGAAGGGGATATGTCCAATGGAAGAAGAGTAACAACACTATCCTACTCTGCAGATAGCATAATGACCTACTTTGCTCCTACTTCCAGAAGATCAGGAGTCAGTGGTTCCAGTTGTTGACTTTCATGTGAAGCTGCTCGGACAAATCGATTTTAGACTCACTGCTTTCCATGATTGCCATCTCTGTAGTGCTGAGAGACATGGACTTTGGTTCAGGCGGTGGAGCAGTTGTGGTTAATCCAGGGATCTGCCTCCTCACAGCTACTTTTTGTCCAGAGGAGGGTACAGCAGGTGTGTCGTCTTTCCAGAAAAGGGAAGAGGGCTTTGTGCCAGTGGTGGTACTGACAACATGCATTTTCTTCTTCTCACTGGCCATTTTCTTGGCAGGAACATCCTTCCTTGATGCCTTCTATTTTAGTTCTTATAACTGTTAGCACTTATCATGAGCAAAAGCATTTCGCAGAGGCCTCTGGTGTCACTGTCAGCAAATTCGCAGACCTCTCTCCATCTCAGTGTTGTGCCTGATGTCTTGTGCATCGGCAGACAACAATAATTGAGTAGGAAGACAGTAAGAGTTGGGCTAGCTAACCAATATAATACAAGTCAACATTTTCACAAATTATTAAAAATTGTGTGCGCATGCATCAACTAACTTTATTTTCTGCTACACACTACATGGGAAAAAGTCAACTGGAGTCCCTCATGGGTCTTGCGGCCCCTGTGGGAGGCAGGCAAAAATCGAAAATAATTAAATAATAGCTGCTGCCCACCCATGGGACCCTTTAGGAGGCCGGTAAAAATCAAATGCATTTATCAAATAATAACTGCTGTCTCTCTATAGTCCATGTGACTGTGTGAGGCAAGCAAACATTCAAACATATGAAATTAATTAATTAAATAAACGCTAGTGCCTCTATAGGGACAGGTGAAATTGTAATACATGTTTTAAGTAATAGCTGGTGTCCCTCTAGGGTCCATTTGACTCTTATGAGAGGAAGGCAAAATCAAATAAATGAATTAAATATTAGCTGGCCTCTCTTTCTGACCGATTGGACTCCTATGACAGGCAGGCAAGTATAAAGTACGTTAATTAAATGTTAGCTGGTATCACTCGAGGGTCCATGGCCCCCAAAATTCAATAAATGAAAATAATTTCCCTTCAGGGTCCATGGGCCCTGGAAGACATTAATAAAAAAAAGAAACTGTGTACTACCGACTACTACAGTCAGCCAGATGCACAAATAAATATATCAGGAAAAAATGTGAGGAAAAAGACAAAAATAAACACAAATCAACAAGGACCTCCTAATATCAATACTTGTATAAAATTGAATACAATTATTTATAACCAGAAATACACACTGGCTAAACAAATTGATGGTCGCTCACATGCATGGAGAACAAAGACAAGATGGCTGCTCTCTAAATGACCAACAAAGAAGAAAACATGGGACACAAATTAAAGACAAAACGGCCACATGTGAAACACACACACTTGCGCACACCCACACATGCACGCATACACACACATACGGGAACCATAAAATGGATGTCACCAACATGGCCATCAAAGAGGGAAACATTGAAAACAAAGAACTTGGCTGACCTATCCTACCTGGAGCACCTTCTCCCCCTCTAAAAACTCTTGTAGCATTGCAGGGAAAGTATTGCACAAATATATGCACAAAAATGTGCATGGTCCCACCTATGGGACTGCCCTGGGCCTTTACCAACCACCAGTATATCAGCAATGTTAGATAAGGAAATACACTTTAGAAATGCCCCATCCACTACTAGCCCAAGGCAATAATAAAAAAGCATTTGCAATGCAATCGGTCTTGCCTTTGGGACCTTATATGTATTTAGCTATGCAGCACATTAGCCTGGGTGCTGAAAAATCCACTGTTCTTTAACATAGAGGGAAACTAAGCACCGAACAGCATGACACGCCAGGTATGGGACGACATGGAGAATATATTGCCCTTCAGTGGGAAATGGTATAGTCCAAAGCTCTGTGTTTAAAATAAAAGCAGGACCTTCAGTGGTCATATCACTGAATATACAAGATTTGAAAAATGTATTATTGTCTACGGGTGCTTGTGGAGGACAATGTCTATGGACTGGGATCTAGAGAATGCTAAAGTGACTCTGGTATTGTACTGACCTCTGCTGGTCGTTTTCTATCAAGACAGTTAAATGGAGGCAGTTTAACAGAACAAAAATCCCTAAGTGGAAGCAGACAAGTCCTAGGGCTGATCTCCAGAGCCCACAAAGTACATACACATATAAGTGCATACTAAAATATTTACTAAAGTATATACAAGAGGTCTTGAATGCTGGACCTATAAATGGTGGGGCAAGCACGTGGGGGGAAGGTAGCTGGGAACAAATACGTCTGGCTACATTGTCCTGGACTCTAGGAGCCAACATTACACTAGTCACTAACAGGCACATGAAGACAAAACATCATCTACATTTTGCATGAATTCAACACCATCTACAAACCTGTAAAACGCTAAACATATATACCTATACCACAGAAGCAGAAGGAATGTGAAAAATACAATAAATAGATACCAAAGGGCTACTTCCTGCCAGACTAGACCCAAGCAGTAAAACAAAAATACAGTAAAATGATTAACAAGTCTGTACAAAATTCACAAAAAACAAGTAAATGGAGAAAATGTATATATCACTCCAGCACCACACCATTCCAAAAATATGCAAATATTATCCCTTAATAAACCTTAATCCCACATGGGCCCCACCTCTAAAACTCCTTTCAGCCATCCAGCAACACACAAATGACAAGACAAAAAAAGCACAAAAAAAGGAACTCAAATTGTAGTTCCTGATCTCCCTTGAAAAGTAAAGATTCCTTGGGTGCAGATGTAACAAAGATTGCAGACAAAAAGAGAGTGCTGCTTTCCCTCCAAAACCCAAATCCAAAATGACCAAGCACTGAGCACAGCAAAGAAGAGAATCTTCAGGGCAGGAAGAGAAAGCTCTTAGTGTATGTACAGTAGCTTCCTATCTCAAAAACACTTTACTCCTGTTGTAAAAAAAAGAAAAATACATTTCACGCTAAACAAACTACGGGAACAGTCGCTCTGGTAAAAATTCAAGTCGAAAATGTATGTCCAGGTTGCTTTACCAGCACCTGCATGAAAAAAAACAGCTGCTTGAGTTCAGAACAGCAGTTTCTTCTCAAAATATTACCAGGACGGTCTTTTCGGGTAAAAGATCAACCTGAAATGCATGCTGACCGCCACACTAAAGAACAGCCGCTCACATTTGGAAAATGTTGCTCCTGTTCGTCCTGAAAATGCCGGCTGCATTGTTTTCATGCTATTCACTTTAGGATTTCCCACCAAACAATATTCTTCGTATGCGACGTCGGCCTAATATTGAACATCGGCATGGATTTCTCTTAACAAAATTACTGAGAGTATGCCATATTTTGACAGTGTAACAACAATTATGCCTGGGCCTAATAAATAACCATATTAAGGTTTTGTGTTGCACACAACTGCCCAGTAGCACCCTCCCTTTGCTCCAGGTGCTAAAGTGAGAGGGTGGACTCATGATCCGCTCATGATGGTCTTGAGATTTGAAAGTTTTACTTGATTGTTTCCTGAAGGTTTCTCCTGAATCTGTGGACTTTATTAAGGATATTTACAATCTGCTTCTAGCAGATAAAAAGTATCTCAGTGGGTGCCTGTGCAGTTCAGGGTAAGGGGCTGTTGAGCAGGAAACAGGGTTGGGCCTTTGGAGGTTGGAGTGGTTTGGTAGTCTCTGGGAGGAGCACTGTCTTCTCCCTCAGTGGTGATGGAGGAGTTAGGCAGGTGCTGGGCTGTCCGTTAAACTACATCTCCTGTCCCTCCGCACCATTGCTTTTACCGGTGAGAATCTGCGTCTGGTAAAACAGGGCCCAGATAGGTTTCAGTCCAATAACAATAGACAACTTGTAGATGCCCTAAGCGGCATCCCCCCAGAGATACCACAAGCTGTGGACTAAGAAATCACTTGAGACATTTGTAAAATGGGGCAATGAAGCAATTGAAAACCCTAACTAATTATACTGGCTGAAATACTTTTTAGAAATATTCATAAAGACAGTCTAATTCCTCTGCGACAGCAGCAAAAAAACTGGAAAATTTTTAGGGCAGATTTACAAGCCCCTTGCTCCAAGTTTACGCTGTTGTTGCGTCACTTCTGTGACGCAGCGGCGTCGTAAACAATGCGCCACAATGCAACTTATTTACAACATGACGCATCTAGGTAGATTCATCAAGTTTAAGCAAAATAAAGCACAAAGTTCCCCAGAAAGACTGTGAAGGAAGAGTGTGAAAGTGTATAGGGAAAGCCAAGAGGGGAAGGAAAAGGGGGGAAATCCCCTCTTGGGAACTAGAACCCTCACACACCCAGCAAGCTAGGTGTCATGCTTCTTCAAATCGGAGGGGGACCCCACATCAATTTAGGCAGGTCGATGGGGAAAGCAACAGTCAAACACGGGGAGGAGACCTGCCCACAGTGATTTTAGTAAATGGCCTCGAAGAGGTTCTTTGTATTATAAAAATTGCCCTGAACCCAAGCAAATCTTATAACAATTGGATATTATCAAAATTTATTTTTTTATTTTTGAATTCATTTTCATTGTGAATGGATATAAAGACTAGGTGTCATGCTTCATCATATGGGTCCTGCTCCTCGTCAGACTGGCGCTGCAATGTCTGACGGGCACCCGCGAAGGGGCTCTTTAACGGAGATCTTTTGTTCCACCCATATGGTGCATGCGTGTTAGAGGGCAAAGAAAAGTGTAGTCGTGAGAAGGTGGTGGTGATTAAAAAAGGTGGGTCAGTCCACAAGGATTTTTAATAGCGTGGCTGACTCCCTTGGTTAAAATGGTGGGAGGGGAGATAGAGCGCTACGGAAGTAATTTGGCAGAACTATCTACAACCCTCTGGTTAGGTCGACATGTTTCATGCTAAACTAGAAATTCTTCAGGACCTTGGTGACTAGTACTACACAGTGAGCTAAAAAGCTTGTATACAACCTTAACTTGGTTGGTCTGTGATGAGCAGGCCAATTGGTCCTGCTTCAAGTAATGCGACCTAGAGAAGGGGAGAACACATAAGGATCACTGTCAGAATAAATCTCTTCTAAAATCTAGGTGCATTTCCCTATAAATAAAACATACACACTGAATTATTTATAAGACTCAGCCGAGTCAAAACCAATGAAAGATTGGACAAAAAAGCAATGGAAGATTGGACAAGAAAGCTTACCCTGGGAGTATCCCTAAGGTGCCCCGCAGTCTGCTCCTGTGGGACCTGCACAGGGATATATGATGTTACCACGCGTACTTTTAGCACGCATACCATTACCGCGCATTTTTTTTGCAACGCAGGTCATTTTACAACGAAGACCTTTACAACGCAATACACTACAACGCAGATACGATTACAACGCATACCATTACAACGTAAGTATAGGTAAGTATATAATATTAATATATAATGTAAATAATTATTTTTTTATTATTTAATTTAATTATTTATTATTTAATTATTAAATAATTTTATTAATAAAATTAATTTTAATTTTATTATTTGTAAATATATTTTAAAAATACCCCTGTACCCCAAAACCCAAACCCAGCCCTGAAACCTAAAAATACCCCTGTACCCCAAAACCCAAACCCAGCCCTAAAACCTAAAAATACCCCTGTACCCCAAAACCCAAACCCAGCCCTAAAACTTAAAAATACCCCTGTACCCCAAAACGCAAACCCAGCCCTAAAACCTAAAAATACCCCTGTACCCAAGAACCCAAACCCAGCCCTAAAACCTAAAAATGCCCCTGTACCCCAAAACCCAAACCCAGCCCTAAAACCTAAAAATACCCCTGTACCCCAAAACCCAAACCCAGCCTTAAAACCTAAAAATACCCCTGTACCCCAAAACGCAAACCCAGCCCAAAAACCTAAAAATACCCCTGTACCCAAAAACCCAAACCCAGCCCTAAAACCTAAAAATACCCCTGTACCCCAAAACCCAAACCCAGCCCTAAAACCTAAAAATACCCCTGTACCCCAAAACCCAAACCCAGCCCTAAAACCTAAAAATACCCCTGTACCCCAAAACCCAAACCCAGCCCTAAAACCTAAAAATACCCCTGTACCCCAAAACCCAAACCCAGCCCTAAAACCTAAAAATACCCCTGTACCCCAAAACCCAAACCCAGCCCTAAAACCTAAAAATACTCCTGTACCCCAAAACCCAAACCCAGCCCTTAAACCTAAAAAGACCCCTGTACCCCATAACCAAATACCCCTAATAAATGTTTTTAAAAAAAGATAAACTTACCTATAATTATACTTACGTTGTAATGGTATGCGTTGTAATAGTATGTGCGTTGTAGTGGATTGGGTTGTAAAGGTAATCGTTGTAAAATGACCTGCGATGTAAAAGTATGCGTGGTAATGGTATGCGTGGTAAAAAATGCGTGGTAACAGTTACATACCCTTGCACAGGGGAGTCAGGGGCCTAAGGAATGTAGTGGGAGGAGGAATAGTTAGTTTCCTTCAATGGGAGCCGGTTGTCAGTAACCAGGGAGAGCATAATCACACCCGGGCTAAACTAATCAATTTCACTGTCGATGCCCTGTAAACCGGTCTCAGAGCGGCAACCGTGGCAATCATTTGGCCTGCAGTGTGGGTTTTCGGTGATACCGCCCCTCCAATGATCAGTGGCGCATGATTCATCAAGTTGCAAAGCCCTGAGCTACATTATACCTGATTCAGGTACAATGTATGCAGGGTGGGTGTTCCATTGCAAGGAAGCCTTGTAAAAGTGACCCAGTGAAATATACAAGATTTCACTGTGTGACTTTTAAGACACCACTGCTTCAAAACCTTGCGCCTGCTTGAAGCAGGAGTAAGGATTGACGCAGCATGGTCGGATTAGGCATTCCCGGCTATACCTGGAGTTGCGTCGTGCTTACAACACAACTCCAGCATTGTGTTGCCTTTCTGAAAGAAGATGCGTTATGCATCTGTCTGTCCTTGTGCCATGGTGCGCCGCATTGTCACTGCGGGGCAAGGCAATTTTTCTATAACACAAATGAACTGGCGCATCTCTGCAACCATGCAGAGATTCACCAGTTCTTGTATATCTGCCCCTTTGTGCTTAAATCCAACAACAGAATTGTAGCCCATCCATCTGCCTTCTTCTGTATGCTATTCTCCAGCTTAGAGTCTTGGCCTGAATATTTTGCCAGCACCAGATGTGTCTCTTGTTCAATGGCACACTCTCAAGTCTATCTGAATTTATAGAAAGTGATACAGTACAATATCATTTTAAACGCATTACACAAACACTTGCAAAATGTCCGAACTGTTACAATGTGTAACTGTGTTGGTTTTACCCCAATGTAGGTGCCAGGCAAGGTCTACCAACTATGTGTAAAAGTTAGTCCATAGCCTAAATAAACAAGCAAGATTACATAGTTTTGTTCCACTTTTTTCCCCAGCCTCATGATGGTATTTCTGAGAACTTAGACTAACTAGTAAACATTTACCAAAAGGAGGTACTACTTTACATAAATTTCGAGGAGGTCTGATGTTTCTACTCTGAGAGCCGCAGCCAGCAGGATGGATTACTGAGTTGAACCCCCTCAGCTGAAACATGCAGTGTTCTCTAAGTCGTGCGAAACAGGGTCATACTGGAGAACCAAAAGCAGCCCTCACAAAAATGCTAAGCCAAACCCCTTTCATTACCTCATGATAGCTCTTTTTTTCCATCCATCTGTTCTCTCTCTCTCTCCCTTTGTCGTTTACTCCTCTCTCTTCTGCTTTCCTGATTGCTTTCTCTCTATCTTCCCCTCCCTGTCTCCCTCTCTTTGTCTCTCTCTTAAAGCCTCCCCGTGCCTACAGCAATTAACCTCTGGAGCTGGGGAGAGTGACAGGGGCACCAGTAGCTTTCCGAACCAGCCTCCATGGATTCCAGCCCACCAGGGAAATGACTGGTGAAATAAAAGGTCTGTATACCCTCTATGAGCAGAAAGGACACCTCAGTCTTCCATCCTTCAGAGGTCAGTACATTGAGTGCCAATAAATTGAGTAATGGTTACACCCTTTACTTACATTACTTTGAAAAAACAGAAGTATTGTATAAAGCACTAGATGAAAATAAGAGAAAAAACAAGGGTCTGTATGTAAACTTTACATCAGCTTGTGTTTCTGGAAGATCCATCAAGTACTAGGCATGCCCAAAAGCTGGCTTGGCTCAGTCCTGGCACTGAAGTATCAGAATCCATTAGTAATGCCAATGTTTGAAAAACATTTTTCCCACCATGAATTTCCAGAAGCATTGTCTTTTAGACAACAAAATGTGATGAATTTAGAGTTGTAGTAAGGCGAAATTTGAGAGATGTACTTCTGCTCTCACTACAGTTGCATGGTAGACTAACCTGCTTTAGGGAATTATCAATTGATTAGTTTAGCCACTAAGACTACACCAATCAAGGTTAGGAATTTCCTTATTTATTGTAAACCTGGGACCATCATACAATACTGATGGGGCACATGTGTACCCCTTGCCAGTCGAAGACTATCAGGCTTGTAAGAGTTATGGGAGGAGTGAGATCACCAACTAGTTGCCAGAGATGATACAATTCTGAGAAAACACAAAATTAGCAGTTATCATAGCAGTGGCACCCCTCCACTCCTGGGTGTAAACTTTCATTAAGTCTGCAACTAAACAAACATATTTTTACAAAGTCCTTTGCTGGTGGACACACATAAAATCAGAATGTCTATTTACATTGACGTATGTTAGAATATGTCTTCTACTTGTTCCCTTCTTCTGCGCAAATCCAATTAAACTATAATCTAGAAAAGACCAGTTTCACTATGAGTCTAAAAGTCTTGAAAAATGCCCCAAACCTCTAATGGTCAAAGAACAACAAATAATACCACAACAGAGTCTAAATATCTTGTGAGTGTTTTCTGCCATTTTCGAGCTGATTCTTAACAAACCTGATTTTTGCTCTTATTACACTATTTTATGCTAACATCCTGGGTAGCCTTGCACTTCATGTTAGGCTAGCTCACACAGGTTAGCTCGATCAGATTAGCTCAGCAATCTTTGCTTATCCAGGTTATCTCCCCCAAGTTAGCTTGAACAGTTAGCTGGCCCATGTTAGCTCCCCCAGGTTATTTCACAGAGGTTAGCTCACCCAGGATAGCTTCTCCAGACTAGCCTTTGGAGTGCACCTTGCTCTCTGTTTATCCCTCTGTATTCAACAGAGGGGGAGAGATAAAAGGGGAAAGTAAAAGTCACTTGTGTTTTCCATTAATAATAACAAAGATGTCATCAAACCTCCAGAGAAGTTAATCTCCAGTGACGGGTGAATAAAAATTGCTGCAGCAAAGCGCTTGAATAATTTTACAGATATGACTATGTTTATCTGTCTTTGTAGACATGCCTTATGCATTGGTTTCCAAGCCTAAGCACATCCAATTCAAAGAAATATGAATCATCCATAAAACCTCTTAAAATGTTGGCTCCGACTTTGTACGGCAAATATTCCTTTCAAATACATCGAAATGCATATCTACATCACAGCCTAAAATTCTAAGGCCCACACATTTTTTGGGGGACTTTACAACCAGTATTTATGTTGGAAAATTCAAGGTACTATTCAAACATAAAGATTATGTGGTTGAAATGTAAGGCATACCTTCAAAATGATGATACGATCCATCAAACTTTTAACTTGTTTTTGTTATTTCAAAAACGAAATCCAGAAGCAGGGTTTTGTTTCATGAAAAAACATAATCTGATGATCCCCCCACACAATGGGTATACGCTCTGATGGTGTGGGGGTCATTTAAACATTTTCACTGTCCCATACTACCTGTGGGATCTCTGTTACTATGGTTACTTACTCCATGGTGAACATTGCTGTACATCACTCTGTGGTTCTGGAATGTAAGTCAGAGAGTTGAACTAGGAGCTGCCTACCGTGTGGATGTACCTTCTTGTCTGCATTAACTCCTTTTTAAATCTACTTATCGCCTGGAGATTCATTACATTTTGGCAACGACCAGATGGGATACGAAATCATTTAAACCCACTACTTAAGGACCTGCTACATGGAATCCTTCGTTTTCAGGATTTTTACTGTTATCTTGAAACTCAGTACAGAGCAGTTTTTGAGCTCATCATCTTCAACAGATGTTATTGGCGTATCCTCTTTTCAGAAGTGTCTAGAATTTCAAAGGAAAGATTACCTTTCTTACAGAGAAGAACCTCTTTACGATGTTTGAATTTTCGTTTTTATGATGGTTTATACAAACGGAATTTGGAGTTTGAGCGGTACCAATACTTCCGTTACAGCGTGAATCTGCACAAACTTTCTATGGTATGTGACCAGTGGTCGAAGTGGGCGGGAATGGCAGGGCACGGCGTGCTCCTACTTCTTTAATTCTGTAGATTCCGTTCCCCTACTTTTTTATGAAGAACATGCGTCCCTGGACGTCAGAAATATTCTGTTCGTGGATGGGCGGGGAGCAGAGAAGAAAAAGGCCTCTGTCTCTTTCTTACTTCCTGCCCAGACAAGACAAGGAAGGTGTCCGCTTCTGCTCTGCCACTGGCAGCTGCCCCCTCTTTCTTACTCCTATTCCCTCTTGTTCTAACTCCTTCTCACTTTTCCGAAAACCATGAATCAAGAAATGGTTCTCACTGTCTCTTCCTGTCGTCCATTTGTACCCCTGTGAAATGGATGCAAAAAAGAAAACCACTTTTCCTGGAAATGCCGTTTTGACATTTTTCTATTCCAAAGTGCAGCCTCGGAAATAACATGTTCAAACTCTGAAAAATAATTAAATAAAGCAAGATGGAGTGTTCTTAAAGTGGCCAGATAATTTTTTTCAAACCCCAACACATTAGTGCCACTTTACAGAGTTTGCCAGTAAAGCGCTACTTTTGTTTTCTTGTCTTTCAATTAACACCCTACTTCTCCTCGTGTATGTCTGCCGATCAGAGTGAAAGAAACGTTCACAAACGGGCTCATGGGAGGGGGCCCCCCTCCCGGGGCCTCTAAGAGATGGTGTTGGAAGGCCATGGGGAGGGTACACCTCTCAGGCAGCCAGTTCAAAGACTCGGCAGGGTGCCCATTGTCAGAACTTTAGCCCACAAAAGTTTAACTCAGCCCCCAAGCAATTCTCACACCTTCAGTTCGAAATGGGCTGTACAAGAGGTGCTTGAGATGGCTGAGAGGAGGAGCTGCGGCCCAAGTGGAGTATGCACAAAGCAGCTTCCCCGAGATCAGAAGGTGTCACTTATGTAGATTTCAGGGGCCTCCCACATTCCCTTTTGCCCAGGGCCCTGAAAATCCTAAGGCTGGCCCTGCCTGGAGGTACTGCAATACCTGGTTGATGGGTGGATTGGAAAACGAAATGTGTACAGCGTCTTTGTGTTCACAAATGTGGTCTTTTGAAACCATACTGCTTACGTTTTGTAAGCATATAAGCAGTGGACATTGAAATGGGTCCTTTCTGTGCCCTGTAGTTATGTTCTCAACTTTTCAGGCAAAACTACTTGTTGATTTCTGAATAATGACTGTAAAAGCGTTAAGTTCACCGTGTTCCTGCTTACATTTTACATGCTTTATTTAAATCTTTCATTCCTTATGAGTGTTTGCTTTTTCCAGGATGTTGTTACCTTTTCTTTTAGGCAGCATATTGCTCTTGCCTAGTGTGCAATTTGAATTGAGTCGCATCCAGTTATTTATAGCAGGTCAAATTGGATTGTAGCTGAAGGCAGTATGAGTTTCTCTCAGCGGGCAGTATGGTGTTCAGTGAGGGAGCAGATGTAGCACTGGGGGCAGAGCTGCTAAATTTAAGAACTGGGGAACCAGGTTCAGCCTTCATGAACAGTCCCCCAGACCACTCTCCTGAGGGAGCACAATCCCATGCCAGACCCTAGAAGGCACCAGAAAAGCCCTGGTGTGTTAGCACGATCAGGTGGACCCTAGCATTGGCAAGTGTGGGTTCACCTTGAAGGCTTGCCCACCACAATCCATACTGAAGTTCACCTCCAGTCTTGCGGGCAGGCCTACAGAGTAGCAGACCCTAGAGCAACAGTGTCTCTGTCACTGAGGTCACAGGACCCCTGAGAAGAGCTGGCTCTAGGGTGGTGCGACTGGTGTGACCGCAACAGGCGCTGACTTTGAGTGGGGGCGTCGTATATTATGATTTTAAAAGCACTTGCTGCCTCCTTCCTGGCCGCCAGCTATTTTTGGCAATAATAAAAATGTCATGATAACTCTGATGAATAAACTTCTTCCTAGAGCGATATCAGAGATTTGTCTAGTGGAAGTTTTGACTCATGGAAAGATAGCGCAGAGAGTTAATGTGCCTGCTGCAAAGAAAATGTACCAGGCCCATCACAAAGTGCACATATTGTAAATAGGTCCGTGGGTTACTGCTTTTGTCAGTAAGATCTTTTGCTACTTACAGTTTATAAGTTAAAATCCTAACAAAGAATAGTGAGCTATTAACTTTCATCTAAGAGCTGCAGGCAAACTGCAAGGTATAAACTAGAGCGTTATGGTTTTTTCCCTAAGCCTTTGCTTATCCTAATGTTGCAAAAAGTGTTATTTTTTATACAAATCAATAATGATTTTTAAAGAGAATCCCCAATCATGGTAGTAAGTTTTAAATTCTGAGTTTGAGTTTCTCCAAGCCAATCACTATTAAACTATACTGTCTACTAGTATGGTTGTCATGTGACTCCTACACCTTATAGTCCGTTGTCTTATGTAACATTTCCTATACAGTCATTCACACATGTATGATTGATTATCTCTGTGTATATTGCTGACAACAGAAACTCCATGGCTCGGAAACAAATGGCTTGTGCTTCCACTTTTAAGCATTTTTGGTACATTCTGTAATTAAAATAAATTCACAAAGTGAAATATGTTTCTAATGTCAATAGCTCATATTAATCGTTAGATAATCATGTGTATCCATTGGTTGAATTACATAAAATAATAAGCTGTATCTGGTCAGTGAAATGCCACACAAATACTAAAGATTGGGATGTTTTGCGCATCCCGGCCACACCTCTAACTCCGCCCACTGATCCATTCCTCAGGTTATTCCCACCTTCTGATTCTCCGCCCACAGTTCCCCTACTTTTTTTCCCCCACTTCAACCACTGTATGTGACACATTTACCTGCAACTCATAGCCGTTATTCCATTTCTCCTTTGGCCGCATTTTTCGAGTGGTGGAGAACATTTGGTGAGCTTCCCGTGGTTGCACCTCTTCAAGCGTGTACGTCCTGACTTGCCTGACGTATCAATCTGGAGACGAATACAACGAAGAAGGCAGAAGAACAACGGTACCCAACAGTGTCTACACGTCACTACGTAAGGTCGTGCAACGTGACCTTGCATGGCAGCCATTTTGGGAATTTTGGTTGTCACCCAGCAACCTGCAATTTTCGACTCACACGACTACCGGCAACGATTTCCAGGGTTTGATCCAACGAATCCACGCTACAGCAATGTAATTTAAATGGTAACACTACGGTGATATGCACACCTAAAATATTTGTGCACATATCTAATTTCTTTATCTTTCCAAGAATTCGTACTTGACTGAAAGACATTCTACGTTGATGTGCACACCATTGTTGTTTAACGTCAATCATTTTTCTTCCGTTCTCTACTGTATTGTGTATTACAATAGTATTTATTGCACTTATTACATTGTGATATTTTTAACATGGCTTCTCAGGGATGTGGTTTAGTTCCTCCTGTACCATTTCTTACTCATCCTGGCGAACTGTATTGAAATGGTTAGATTGGAAGGAATATTTCTTAAATTATATTTCAGCCTTAGAAGAGGAAAATGAAGACGAGTTTTCACCTTCTAGGAAAAAGAAAATGTCATTATACAGCTTAGGTCCTGAAGGTTCCAGAATTTATTATCAAAGGGGAAAGAAAACAAGAACTAGTGAGAACTCAAATGTATTCTTAGATACCCTAGTTGATCTTGATGCCTATTATCAACCCACTGTATGTGGAGGAATTAACAGATATTACTTTTTTCAAAAGAAACAGCAAAAGTCAGAATCTGTAGAAGACTACGGGCCAGATGTAGGTAATCCCAGTTTACCGACTCTTAAATACTGAATCATACCGATTCGGTATTTAAGAACAGGTAAATGGAGGCCCATAGGAATGAATGTCAATTACCGAATCGGTAAAAACCGATTCGGTAAAAGGGGGAAACATTGAAGGGTGGCAGGGTGTCACTTTGACACCCTGTTGCACCCCTCAATTGGGTAAGGATGCACATGTTGCAGACATACATGCCCTAAGGGCATGTATGTCTGCAACATGGCACTGTTGGAAAAGCAAAAAAAATGTTTTTTCAAAGGTTTTCATTATTTACCACCAACTTCTAGTTGGTGGTAAATAACGAATCCTTAACTGAGGAATGCACTAACTTGAGTGCTCCCTACATCCTGGATTCGGTAATTTATCGAATCGATATATTAAGAATTCGATATTTTACCGAATCCTTAAATTACCGATCCGGTAAAATACCCAATCCTTAAAAAATGACACCTACATCTAAAAAGCCCAATACCGGTTGGTAACGGCTGAAATTCGGAAATTTCGTCCGTTACCGACTGGTATTGGGCGACCTACATCTGGCCCTTAGTGTCTTCTTTGAAAAAAATATCTGTTAATTGTGAATTTAGTGACCTACCCGATAGTTTCATTAGAGACCAACTTGTGATGCACTCAAATAATTCAGCTATTCAAGAGAAATTATGGGTGTGTGGAGATGCACCTTTAAACGAAATAATTGCTGTTGTCAAAAAGGTTGAAATGTCTAAGAGACGTGCATAAGCTGCGTTAAAAAAGAGTGAAGATAGCAATGTGGTTGGCAAAGTCTCTCTCCACAAAAATGATAGGAGAAAATTCTTGTGGTAGGATATATTGAAGATGTCTTTAAGTTCAAAGACAGGACTGCTAGAGGCAAATTATATGTTGCTGAAAGGGGACCCTCTGTACTAGGGTGGATTGATCAAGGTGAACTTAGTATCATCCTAAACCCCAAATTGGACGACCAAGTCTTGCTTTTAGAGGAGGGGGATAAGAGATTCATAAATGACATTATCAAATAATTTCCCAGTGTTTTTTCAGGGAATGTGGAAAAACGTAATGGTTTTACACATAAGATAGTACTGAAGACAACGCCGTTCCTGTAAGCAATGAAGCTAGATACATACCTTTAAGGGTAAGGGAAGGTGTCATGGCAGAATTGGATGCCTCGGAGACAAAAGGGATTATAGAACCTGTAGAAAAGTGCAGAATGGTTGGCTCCCTAAGTCGTAGCGCGCAAACCTGATGGCTGGTTGCGCTTATGCATAGACATGAGAGATCTCAACAAAAACATTCTAGTTGGCAAATTTCCCCTACCCAGAATAGACAAATTATTGGCGCAAACCAAAGGCATTAAGTGTTTTTTGATGGTAGATTTAACATCTGCCAATCATCAGAACCAATTACACGACAGCAGCAGAAGCTTGACAGCCTTTACAGCTTTGTACGAATGCCTTTCAGCCTTGCCTCTGCTGCTGCCGCATTTCAAAGGTTAATGCACAAACTGTTTAAAGGGTTAAAGGGCATAGCCTATTTCCAAGACGACATCGTGATCATGGGTCGGAATATGAACCAACATGATGAGAGACTTAAAATTGTACTTAACAAATTGGTGGAAAAAGGATTAACTGCTGAACTTAAAAAGTGCAAATTTAGAAGGAAGTCAGTAACATACCTTGGTCATGATGTAGGCGGTTATGGTATCTCCCATAAGAAATGTTTAATTGATGTGATTAGCAAGAAGTCTGCACCCAAGTCCAAAGACGAAGTACGTTCATTCCATGGGTTGGCGGAATTCTATTCCAGATTTGTACAGATTTTTGCCAGAAAAATGTATAACTTAAGATAATTGCTTAAAGTCAAACAAGAGTTTGTCTGGAATGAAGATCTTGAATGTGATTTTAGGAAAATTAAGTCTGATCTCATTTCTGCTTCTCCTCTTCAAGCTTTTGACAACCTTGCACATAGCATCATCACCACCGATGCTAGCGGCAATGGTCTTGGAGCTGTACTTACACTGGTAAATGATAGTGGTGAAGAAGTGACTATCGCCTTTGCTTCTCGTTCCCTATCTCTGAGGAAAAGTACTCGATGATAGAGAAAGAGATGCTAGCCACTGTATGGTCGATGGAGAAATTTAGACAATTTGTTTGGGGTACTAGATTTACTCTCCGTATAGACTTTAAACCATTGCTTAAAGTACTAACTTCAGAAGGAATACTCAAGGCCACTCCTAGAATAGCTTAAATAAATTTGAAGCTTTTGGACTTCACCTACGTTGTTAAGTACTTACCTGGGAAAAGAAATCAGGTGGCGGACTATCTTAGTAGATCCCAATTACCTTATGAAACCAATATGCGCCCTGATTGGGATGATTTCAACGTGGCTGTTGTATTCAACAACACCTGTGCCATCACTAAAGAAGAATGGGACACTGGTTATTTACATGACGAAGCGCTGTATAGAGTATCATGCCTCATCACCCAAGGTTGGTCCAGCAAAAATGATCTACAAGGGGACCTAAGGGCCATGTGAGAAATCCAGGATGAACTATTTTTTGACAACTCTGGTTACATCTGCAAGGGTGAAAGAATTATTGTTCCCACAACTTTACGCTCAAAGGTGTTGGAGATAAATCATGAGGGCAATCTTGGCATCATAAAGTTGAAGTCCAAAATCAAAATGTTTATTGGTGGCCAGGCATGGACAGGTATATTGAAAACTTTGTTAAGCAATGTTCTATTTGTGCTGATGCAGATAAATCTCAGTGAGTACTTAGACCCACCCTTGGCACTAGAATTCTTCCTGATCGACCTTGGGAAAACCTCAGCATTGACTGGTTAGGTCCCATTGAGGTTGAGGAAGGCAATCATAAGCACATTCTTGTTGTTATTGATGATTATTCAAAATGGCCTGAGATTGAAATTACTGCCAACTTTGACATTAACAAGTAATCAAATTTCTAGAAAGTCTGTTTTTGCTGGAAGGAATTCCCAAGACCATTCTCAGTGACGATGGGCCGCAATTAAAATCTGGGAAATATATACATTTCTTAGAGAGGAATGGCATTTGCCGGAAGAAAGAGGTGAAAGTAACAAGGACCCCCTGGGTCACGAGTGCTGCCGGCTTTTTTCGCGCCATAAATTTCCTTTAAATAAGAAACCAATCATCCGGTGGCTATCTTCTATTTGCGTGGAGGACGGGTCCCCACACCACGAACGTCGGAGCAGCACCATCTTGCTGCACGTCTACTATCTACTTATTTACGGTAAGAACCTCGTTACGCTGGGCACGCTGGGTGCACTGAGACTTCGTTACATTATATTCTATCTCGCTTTTTACCAATAGTGAGATCTAAACTATATTAATTCCCTATCGTGACTCTATTTTCAGAGGCGTTTTTTATCTCTACATCAAGGCATCATTACCTGTCGATATGCATCAGGCTTGATACTACACACCACAATTTTATTTTAAAGGTAACTGGGACACTTATAATTCTTTTCAGTATTAGCTTAATAGATGGATGTAGTCATTGAGACTGAATACATTACCAATGATTAGTAAGCCCGTATCTCTCTTTCCTTTATCCCATTTTCTTTCCCTCTCTTCCATCCTGCTTGAATTACCAGCGATACTGCCATCAACGTATTTTGAAAGATTAACTCCTTTACAACATATATCGCCTACTCCATCTGGGAATATTCAGGTACCTACATGGCACTTGTGAATCATGTGCCCTAACTACGTCTTATTTAAATAACGTGTATCTCTCGCCATGTATAGATGTGCACATATTATTGATCAGCTATTTTCTGGTAATCTCTTTCCCTCTCTATTTCTCTGATTGCTTCCGTCCATCTATCAGTTGTGAGATTGCACTTGGAAGTTAAATATTGCAATACTTCGAACAGGAAGGAGCTCGCTGCCCCTGTCCAAGACATCGTTTGATCTTATTACCATTTTCGGCTTATAGAATATTACCGTAGAGATCAGGTAAATATATAACCACGGTTAGCGAATAGTCACCACTCTGTCTAATATCTTGCAATTAAGTGTGTTGCTTCTTGCAGTTTCACCCACATTGAGAACCCCTTCCAACCCCTGCTTACCGTTTTATTTATCATTTCTGAACTTGCAGGACTATCCACATGTCTTGTTCAAAGTGTTTGACCCATTTTGCTTTACCTTAGATAAATATGTCCCAGGTTCACCCCACTCATAATTGTTATTTCTATCATTAGGATTACCTTCAGTTTATAATCACATGTTTACTAAAGATATCTGAAGATTTCACCTTCCATCATTTTACTGCATGGATAGAGCCTCCATTGTTGTAAGTATATCGTCACCTATTGATTGCTATGCTATGTTATATTGCGATCTCTCTAAACATGTAGTGGGAGTTGCTTGATCAAATATATCTACAACCTCTACCAACTTAGGTGCCAACATGTAATCTTGTATACCTTGAATTTAGTAAATATACGTCTGATTATAGAGGTGTCATCAGTTGTCTCTATATGACGGGGCCTGTCTCAATGATCAATTTATGATCAACTCCTGCTGAGTCAGATACTGTACAATCGCTGGATACCATTCTGCCAATCGTTGGCTTTGAGTGAACAAATCGTTAGTCATGGTCAGTTAGCTAGTAAGGAATGTCGCTTTAATATGTTGATATTATTAAACATGTTTTTTGCCATTTGCGCCTTGTTATATATCTGTTGATGTGTTGACATAAAATCATGAATATATGGATAATATTTTAACATTCTTCTTTTATGAATGTATTTCAGGATTTAATCTGTGTCTCCTGAAGAAGGCGGTTCTCTGCCGAAACGCGCGTCGAGTTTTTATGCTT